>NC_087522.1:12054686-12800311 GCF_963921805.1 Phalacrocorax carbo | reverse complement strand
TTCTTGTTAACCCACTCTTCCAGCCTATCCAGGTTAAAGTAACTATTTTAATTTTTCAGCTTGTCAAAGGGACTTCTGGTTCATGGAAGAAGTTGTGGCATACTTTAATATTAGGGTTCCTTTGTGCATTAAAGGGCAGTCAAAATGCTGTCTCAACAAAGTATCACTCATAAGGATGTGCTGGCAAATCATAGAATCAGCCGTGGCAAAGAATTAAGTCCTCTGATCACTGGACTTGAAACTAGTCTGTTAAGTATACTAAATTGATGAGATGAACTGTGAGTAAAGCTGCAGTAATCATATATTGGAATTGCATAGCAAATGTGGAGACTAAAAATTCCAGTTAATCCATTTATTAATGCTGGTTGAAGTTGCAGCAGCTACTGGGAACAGAGCTACAAGTGACTGATATGTTTTGTTTGTGGTTTTTTTCTTGGTAGCAAAACAATTTTGTGCATTTAAACAGTTATTCTTCAATTTTATGAGGTTGTAACAGAGTTTCTTAAATGTAGACAATGAGTTGAAATTTTTTAAAAGTGAATCAGGTTTTCTGAGGCAGAATAACACTTTGCAAAAATGCTAAATAACTAGTGAAAGAAATAATTCTCAGGCATGTAAGAGTTTGGTGGCTTGTTGTTTGTTTTGTTTTCTTCCATTCATACTTGCAGAAAACTCAAGTTCAGCATTGTCTTGATTTGACTAGGGACCAATAAGTGGAAAGCCATGAGAATTTTTTAGAACCCTACTTGTAAGAACAAAATAGAAAGAAATGGGAATACCAAAAAAAAAGTAATCCAGATATGGCCTACAATGAGAAAATACTTTCTCCTTTCTTGGCCAAGGTTTTGTTTCTATTTCTCAGGCTTTTTCTTTTTTGTCTTGCTTGTCTTGTTCTCTGATACCATCACCTCTCCCCCTTCTCACCTTCAAATGTTATTCATAGGACATCTTAGAGTTCAGGCTGTCTTTCACATGAAATCATTTATGAGAATGTAGGAAGGTTTTCTCCCAATTTAGAAGAAATATTTGCATTAATTGCTTAAGAAGAAGTTCCTTTAAAGGAAAGCTAAGAAGCTATTTCAGGTTTTGGCACGAAATTTTGCTGCTGTTATGTAAAACACGGCAAAAGGATAAATGTAGATACATAGTTTATGAAAGAAACATAGCCTTATGAAACATCATGATTGTGGAAATAAGGTCTTCTCCAAGAAACTGGGAATATCTTTATAGTAATACCTTACTGAGTCTTAAATGGAAAGTTATGTTGAAGCAGAGTCATGACTACAGGGAAGGAAATATTTGTGTTTGTGACTAATGTCTGTCACAACTTGAGAGTCATAAAGTAGTAACAAAGGTACCTCTAAAACCTTTTGAGTGTTATTTTATTTCCCATACTGATGGTTATTTCTGGTCACCTTTTCTTTGCAGATATTTCCTGAAGGAGTTTCCTGGTTAGAATATTTCTGCTTGGTCAGTAGTTTCCCAATTACAGTATTTTGAATTATTTAGACTTGCCTTTCCCTCCTATCTAGATTACCTTTCTGTAGCACACTTAGAATCCTTCCTCTGCCATTGTATTGGGAGAGAAAATAAGATCATTTGCAAGCAAATGTTCCAGTGTAGGGATGTGCATCCATGAGCACTGTTCTGCAGAACCTCTAGGCAGGCAATCTTGCTGAATCAGGCCAGCTTTTGCTATGATAGTCACAAGTCACCTTGTTTACTTTTTCTACTATTTCTACTATTTTGATGAGATGGAAGATTTCTTCTCCCTTGAAGTGCAAACCTTTTGTGAATATATAATGCCTTGTATGGGTACAACTTTTTCCAACACTGTAAGGGAAATAATACATATTAACGTAAGCCGTTCTATACCAATGGCTTTAGTAACTGTTCCAAAAGAGTTTCGTTCACTTTAACAGATGGCTTTCCCTCACTTCTGTGGTCATAAGTCCATTGATTATGCCTTGTTTCCTATCCTACATGGTATTTTGAAATATGAAGTATGTATGAGAAACCTAATGCACATTTGCTATTTTAAAAACTGTATGTATCAATGGCCCTGAGTGCTATAGAAGTCTTTCACATTTGAGGTCGTTTAGTTTGTGGTTAACTTTTTGCAGACTATCAGGCGTCACTGTGTGTAACCTCAGTTCAACTTATCTAAATAATTGTACATGATCAATCAGTTTGGTTTCTGAAATAGAATATGTGGATTTATTTACATTTATGGAATAATTAGCTGCTTACCAAACTATTTTGTTTTTAACTAAAATAGATGTCTCCTGCCATGGTGGTTATTCAGTTCTTTCAAGTTGGTGTTCATCTTGGACATAATGAATTGTAACTTAAAACAAGAGAAAAACTTGGTAAAAATGACATTCACCCATCTAAAACCATGATGCAAGTGCTACAGCAGTTCAGATAGCAAAGTGGTTTTGAGTCGAGTTCTTGAGTATAATCATGGGAGGTAGAGGGTAAGAGGTGGGACTGGAGATTAAGTCAGATTATTAACAGGACTGATGTTTGTTAGCTTTTTTCCACTGTCTTCCTTTCTTCATCCATTCTGGTTTTTCACCTGTAATGCAACCTGCCTACAGCATTTTCCTGCCTTCTTGTGTCTGCCTTTTAAAGCATTCATATGCTTCTTGTAACAAGCCCATTTAAATTGAGTTTTGACTGGCTGCCTGCTGCATGGCACCAGCAGATTCCTAATATAGGAGATTCTCTGTGGATGGATGATTCACTCAGTGCCATGGGAGATTCCCCATATAAAAGAATAAAGAATCGTGTGGTGCATTTGCTTTCTCTCGTACCTGATTCAGATACTTTCCTTTTCAACATTCACTATGCAGTGAGGGCAACAAGTAGTATACTGCTAGGTGTTTCATAGTGCACATTGTGGCTACTTTCAATAATTCAGGGGTCTGACAATAAAAAGGAAAGTTTTGCATTAATACTTTCCCATGGGAGAGTGAGGAGGGCTGCAGAAGCAACTCAGTCGTGTACATCACCTGACATACAGCTCATATTGAAGATCATTGTTTTGCTGTAAGAAGTGGTTCAACTTCTGAAAAGGTGCTTGCTATCAAAACCATGACAGATGACTAAAGGCTTGCAAGTATTAAAGGAATGTCTGCCAAAGGAAAGCCTTACTAATAAAATTGAGGAGTTGCTATAGGCATGTCATTGTGAGGAAATTTGTGGAGAACCATGAGAATAGTGTAATCTTCGAAAGAAAGAAAGAGATCAAGGAAATATGAACAATGCAGTGGTAATTGACTTCACTGGACTTGTGTGGGAAAGGCAGTTCATTAACTTTCCTTTCAGAGCATGTGGTAAGTTCTAGCAGGTAACTCCATAGCATTCTAATGGTAGAATGCTACTATGCTAGTATATGCAAGACCTTTTAAGGTTTTGATTCTTCTGCATTTTTATAATACCAATGAGGTTCAAGACCAAATTACTGGCTTCTGTAACAATAAAATACAAAAACTGTAAGTTAAAAATTCAGCTGAAAAATCAGAGCAAAGGGGGGGAACAACTGCTAATTGAAAGATACAGTAAAGGGCAATTGAAAGACACAGTAAAGGACAACTTACTGGGATTAATTTTACAGTAGGTATCCTAACTTGTTCAGACAGTCTAATCACAAGTGAGTTAGCAGGTCATCCCAAAGGGGGAGTCTTCAACATATGGGGATCAACAGAGTGTGTGAAAATAATTTATGAAGTTTTTCAGAACTGGAGTGTTTTCACTGCAAGTCTTGGTATTGGACACTATGGGTTTTATGCAAAAGCAAACTTGTTGTCAAGCCTGGACCTTTTATAGTGTCACTGAACAACTTTTTTTTTGATAATCTTATAGAAGGTTGGTGCAAGAGTTAAGTGCTCTGACTTTCTTGATCCAAAGTCTGCTGAAAGCCAGAGCATGCTTACTTGCTTTTGTCCCAATAACGATAAACTCATTTTGTTGTTAAATGAAAATATAAGCCTTAAGAAGGTCTTAACAATTGCTGGAAAAAACAAGATGTCCTAAACAACAAACACATACGTATTTGTCAGATATAATCGAACATGACTACTTAGGAAAAAGAAAATTTGTTAACGTAACATGCTTTTGAAACACCAAATGATTTTGAATAATTGTTTACTTCTACTAAATGTTCAGCATGTGTTTGCAGTGCTGCTGGGCTTACTGGAGACACCTTTGCGGGCACTTATTTCAGTATATGACTGATTGGGAACATAATACAGTGACCAGTAACCTAAAGAATAAATTTTATTTGTCTTTGGCTCATAGGATGCTTCTGCAAAAAAATATTTTGCACAACATACATGGAATAACTATTGTTTACTTCCTGAATCAGTGTAGTCTTATGCAATGAATGCATGCATTATGTAGACGCCGTGTACTCATGGCTTCTCATCTTGACTAAATCACAGAAATTAAGTATTGCAAAGTACCTCATTCTCAGGTTATTCAGTTCTGAAACATTGGGTTTGAGAAACCAGGGTTTTTAATTCCTTCCTTGCAGTTCTTTCCCAAATTGCATACTTCCAATGGATTTCCCTGTGCTGCAGGTCCTCAATACTTTCTGAAATTGCATCTTGAAAGAGAAAGTGCGTGCATCGTCGTGTGTGTGGAGGGAAGGAGCTAAAATGAGGATTTTTTTAAGGCATGTCAAAGACTGAAGCAGGG
The DNA here is from genome assembly GCF_963921805.1 of Phalacrocorax carbo. Taxonomy (NCBI): domain Eukaryota; kingdom Metazoa; phylum Chordata; class Aves; order Suliformes; family Phalacrocoracidae; genus Phalacrocorax; species Phalacrocorax carbo. The sequence goes on along the minus strand of NC_087522.1, from coordinate 12,795,610 downwards.
GGTTGCAGAGGAAGAAGAAAGGCATGGATGCCAGATTATGTTAGGAAAGAAGAGGATGCTACAACTTGAGGAAATATTAGACTGAAAGCCAGAAGAAGATTTTAAAAGTACTGTCAGACAATGTATGACCCTTTCCAGTCTTCAGACTAGGAAAAGTTTGACTTGTGAGAAGGTGGATGAAATCCAGTACCAGCATTAGATTTCGTTGATTAAATTTTTCTGAAGTTATCTCTGCAATAAAAAATGCAGTGCAGGCCTTCTGTCCGAAAGGGATTTTTGTTCACTTTTGGCTTAACCGTTTTCCTCATCACATTAAGGTCTATGACCATGAATTTATAGAATATATCAAAAACTGAAGAGTTTTGACTGTGTAAGCTCTAAGTTTTAAAATGTTTTGAATACCTGTTACTGGGTTTGCATGACAGGGTTTGGTAGCAGGGGGACTACGGGGGGCTTCTGTGAGGGGCTGCCAGAAGCTTCCCCTCTGTCTGACAGAACCAGTGCCAGCTGGCTCCAAGACAAACCCACCACAGGCCAAGGCCGAGCCTGTCAGTGACAGTGGTTAAACCTCTGTGATAACATATTTAAGAAGGGGGGGTGGGGGTGGGGAAACTGTGCAACTGCAGCCAGAGAGAGGAATAAGAATATGTGAGAGAAACAACCTGCAGACACCAAGGTCAGTGAAGGAAGAGGGGGAGGAGGTGCTCCAGGAGAAGGAGCAGAGATGCCTCTGCAGCCCACAGTGAAGACCACAGTAAGGCTGTCAAAAGTGGAGCAGATATCCACCTGCAGTCCCTGGAGAATCCCACGCTGGAGCGGGTGGATGACTGAAGGAGGCTGTGATCCCATGGGAAGCCTGCGCTGGAGCAGGCTTCTTGCAAGGCCTGTGACCCTGTGGAGAGAGGAGCTCACACTGGAGCAGGTTTGCTGGTACAACTTGTGACCCCGTGGGGGACCCGCACTGGAGCAAGCTGTTCCTGAAGGACTGCACGTGGTGGCAGCGACCCACGCTGCAGCAGTTCTTGAAGAACTGTAGCCCATGGGAAGGACTAACATTGGAGAAGTTCATGGAGGCCTGTCTCCCATGGGAGGGGCCCCACGCTGGAGCAGGGGAAGAGTGTGAGGAGTCCTACCTCTGAGGATGAAGGAGAGGCAGAGACAATGTGTGATGAACTGACCACAACCCCCATTCCCCATCTGCCTGCATTGCTTGGGGTGGGGGGATGAGGTAGAGAACTCGGGAGTAAAGTTAAGCCCAAGAAGAAGGGGGGGAAGGTGTGTTAAGATTTCATTTTTATTTTCTCATTATCTTATTCTGATTTGATTTGCAATAAACTAAACAAATTTCCGCAAGTCGACTCTGTTTTGCCCATGATGGTAACTGCTGAGTGATCTCTCCCTATTCTTATCTCAAGCCACAAGCCTTTCGTTGTATTTATCTCCTCCCTGTCCAACTGAGGGGGAGTGATAGAGTGGCTTTGGTGGGCACGTGGCATCCAGCCAGGGTCAACTCACCACAATCCCTTAACCTACTTTCTTGTTCGTTGATCAGTATTTGTAGCATGTTTTCAGTAAGATGCATTCAAATTTTCAGGCTTCCGAGATGAAGGTGAGAGAGGGTGTGTCCTCTGAGTCACTACAAAAAATTAACACTACTTTGATGCAATGTTTGCTCTTACCTTTTCTCAATTTGTTCACATACTTTAACTCTTTCAAGCTAGTTATTAACTTGTAAACTTCATTGTCCTGTTTTGCAGGCTTTGCCGTAGCCCAGTGTATAAACCAGCACAATCCATCACCACTCTCATCACCATCCAGTGGCAGTGGGAGTACCGGGCGCTGTGATTCAGTGACTGCAAGCTCAACATCCACTCCTTCTGCTGCACAGAGCCCATCAGGTATTAAATCACGATTTTCAGCCTAGGCACTAAGGGAGGTAGAGTAGTTTATTGTAAAATTAAGTTACTATGTCACTGGATTAAAAGCAGTAGGGCTTTATGTTTTTTAGACACTAAAATCATTCAATTAAACCAGTTACAAGTAAATTGTGGTGCAAATTTTAATGATCTCTTCAGTTTTGTGGAACTCTCAGAAATACTTGGCATCTTTCAGCAGTGATTTTAAGTACTGGTGAAATAATGCCCAGTTTGCTGACTTGTCTCCTAGAACATACAATTTAAAATGTTGGTTTGGGTTGGTTTTCTTTTCTTTAAAACTTAAGTATTGCCTTCCATAAACCTGTAATGTAAACCGTTAGCCTTCCACCGTAGAGGATAAGTTGATCTGCACATGAAGCTTTTTTTAACTGGGTGACATTTTTTGTATGTTAATTTGTAACAGTGGGCCAAATATGAGATATCTGAAAATAGTTACTTAGGATGCTAATTTGTAAAGCTTTTGCAAGAACACTATTCTGGCTGAATACTACCACATTTGAGCAGGCTGTTTCATTGGTGCAGAAGAAGCTGCCGTATAAATAGCCTGACAGTAAAACTTTCACAAATGTGTTTGTGTTGGTCAGTATATTTAGTGGGTATGTTTATACTGGGACTTCTTGTTGCATTGGAATGCCTTCGTTCCTCCTTTTTTTTGTGTAGTATTTGTAAGGAATCTTGCCATGGTGTTCTGAGTGCAGATTATGTGTGAGGTAAAGCTTCAAGCTGGAGACTAAACAAGAAGTAAATCCTAAAGGGTGCATACTGAAATGCTTTCATGCTAGAACTGACTTACTCTACTTCATTTTGGTTATAAAACAATAGAGGTAACTTGATTCTCAAGACCTTTTCCAACTGCCGCTTCATTTTAACTGTCACTTCCAACGTTGATCACTGCTTGAAGAGGTTGTTCTGGTCCCCCCTTTTGAGACCCACCATTTTGCTGTTATTTGGAAGCCTCCTGTAGATCTAAAATTTTTTTTTTGCAGTCCTACAGGAACGATACAATCTTTGTTAAGCATTTAGTGTTTTGTAGGTTTCACTGAACAGTGTCAGGAGATCAATGTAAATTATATGTCCAAAGTAACTAACCCTGCAATAAATATTGCTGAAATGGGTAAGCAAAGGCTGCTTATGAAGTTTATGAATGATTCGTAAAGCATTCTAGTACTCAGGCTGTAGATTAAAAAGCATCTATTACTGTGAGAGACTAACATATAGCAAAAATAATCCTGCAATATGTGTAATTGCAGAATAAAATTTGGAATATTTTTCTATATGCAATCTATTCAAAATTTTGGAAGGACCTGGTTTTATTTTCTCTGTTGGTAAGGTGATTGCTGTTATTCAGTCTCTTAATATGTGTAATATGGGTGATTACGCAGAGAAGTGGTATCATTTGTCTCAGTATGGATTGACAGTACAAGAAACATTTGTTTAACTACACGTTTCTCCTCAGCAGTGTGAAAAGGGTCATCTGCAATGTCCTTTGCTGTATTTGAATCCTCTTTGATCAGGAAGTGAAATGTAACTACAAGTTCTTGGCAATAGTGGCTAAGATAAAACTGTGGTAAAGGAAATTAAAATAAGAAACCACTTTTTTTTTGGTTTTTTTTTGCTATAAGCAATACACTAATTCACAAAAATATCAAGGAAGACTATACTACATGTTTCAAACTGAGGTCTTTCAAGCGCATATAATCTGACTTCTGTAAAAAAACTGAGTAGATCTAGAGCACGTATTTTCTCATCTAGCATAAAAAGATAGTGTCTTATTGAAGAATAATCATAGACTGTAGTCAAGAAAATAAAGTCTACTTATGCAGTATGTTGGCATTTGTAAACACAAAATCCTGTTTATTTTTCCTTCAATTTAAAAAGCCTGATGACAGGAGGCTGCTCATTGGTTTAAAAAAAAAAAAAAAAAAAAACCAAAACCAAAAGATAAATAAAACCAACCAAAAAAAACCCCAAACAAATTCTACCCCACCCCCCCCAAAAAAAACCCACAAAAAACCAAAACACCACACCACAAAACAGAGGAAAGGGGATTTTTTAATGCTTGTTTTCAGTCTGTAGTTTACCAGTTAGGGTGCATGAACCGTCTACACTTAGTATGACCTTCATTGTTCAAAATGCCATGTGTCATGCAGGAAGAGTCTTTGGGTGGGTTTTGGTTTTTGCACAGGATCTAGGCACACTGATGTAGATTCTTTAGCAAATACAGTTGTGAGGATACAATTCTGTGCCCTACCACTATAAGCATAGTAACCTTCAGCAAAGTCAGTGGAAATTAATGTGAGTATCTGCATCAGCTACTTCAGTCCCAAGTCAGCAGCTCTTATTAACCTGTGGCAGGGATGACTTTTGAGCTCAACTCCTGGATTTTGTTCTGCTAACTCTACTCCGAGAGCAGTAACAAAGAGAAAGACAGTGACTGTATGTGCAAGAGCAGGTAATTTGGTGCAATAGGACAATGAACAGTTGGTGCTGAGGTACATGCATCTGATCTGCATGTGGCTTAGGGATTTTGCTGTGGACCATACTTACCCTGACCTTTAGGACCAAGCATCCCTGCAATGTATGCGATTGTCTGAAGGACCAACTATTAGTTCAGTTGTTTGTTGCTGTTAATATTTGATGTGTATTTGGTGCATAGTTGCAGTGTATTTTATAGTTTGGTTTCCTTGTGAAAGAATCTCATAAATGGACAGAACCTGTTCCTAAAGTCAGACCAAAGCAGTACCCATGCATAATCCTTCAAAGCTGCTCTATTGGTCTGAACCAAACTGCTAATGTAGTTGCAGCCAATAATGAACAAGTCATGTTTTAAATAGTTATAGCTGAGTGGCTGATGGTGTCTCAAGGTCATTATTATTGACTAAAGAGGATTCTGAAATCCCTGGAGCTGGGTCTTTGGGGGGCCTGGAGAGGGTTTTCTCCAACCTAGGGAGCTGCTTTGACAGTTGTTCTAATTTTCAGTGTCAGATCAATACTATTGTCTATTCATGGGAACAAGTTTCTGCATTAACTGATTTGACCGGTTTACTGCAAGTTTGTAATGAATGGTCTCATGAATGTTTTTCCTATTTATATGCTATTGTGATCTATACTGGAAGCCGTTGCCAGGAGCATGACCATGAAAGGGATTATCGGTTTGGTACATCCAGATAGCTGTTCCATGGGCTTCTGCATGAACAGAAGTAAACTACCGAAATAAGCAATAGTGCCTTAACCACTGTCTGTGTTATATTAGGTCTTACTGACTGACTACTCAGCAGAGTTATGGAAACAATTGCTGATACTCACCCACTTCAGTGTAAAACAATGTGATTTTTTTCCCCCTAACCTGTTGAGAACAATTGAAACTAAACTGCCTTACTCTGCTCTGAAGGAGAGGAGGAGGCTTGCATGATCTGAAGTGGCTCCTTTGAGGAGGAAGTAACAAGTAGCTGATGAACAGAAAGCAGTTACCAAGATCTCTTTTTATGCCCCAAGGCAGTACTTGAATGCCGCCACCATCTCTCACATTTGAATCTCCCTTGTCATTTCCCATTCCATTTTAAACACACTCACGAGAGCACACAAGCGTGCTCTTTGTCCTCCCTCCTTCCCTGCTACCGTGTTTGTTCTGGCAGCTGCTCGAGTTGATGACCATGAAGAACATGCTAGGTTGCTCAGGAACTTCAGTCAAGAAATCCAGACAAGATAAACGGGAGATGTGTATGTGGACTTCAAGGAAACTACCTCAACTACCTTCTTTAAGAGCAACATCTTCAACCATGACAGCTCTTTCTACTGTAAACTTGTGATTATAGTGTCCTAAGCTACTGTCTATTGACAGATTTAAACTGTTAAGAGTTTGATATATTTGAGATGGTACTTGTAATCTTCACAGAGTTGTTTCAGGAAATAAGGTTTGGAACATACACGTTGACTTTTACATAAAACAGCAATAGATGAGAAAAAAATAAAGACAAGTTGCATAATTTTAGTTGAGAGAAACCAGTGTTACAAAATAGAGCATATATTAACAGTTAAACAGTAAGGGTTTTCAAAAATGTATCATAGGGAGAAAAAATTAAGTTTAATTTGGTGTTTTGTAAAAATACTTGCTACCGCTCCTACCTGCATCAATCAATCACACAGTATCTTAATGTGAGGAGAAAGGTTAACTGAACTTACATAAAATTATATGACTGCTTTGCATGTTTCAGTCATTGTAAGAGCACAATAGTTAAATTAACTGCTTTGTCATGAGTAAAATAAACTCATGATTCCTGAGTTTATCAGCTATCCTTCCTAAAAATTGTCACACTTAAGTCATGGGACAGATATTTTAAAGCCTAGCATCTCCTCCATTTGCAGTATTTGGGAATTAAGCTTAGCCCTTTACAAGATCTTTGTTCCTTAAAATTGAAAAAGTGGAAGTCATCCCTTAAAGAAAGCAGAATCCCTAGCAAGACAGTAAAAGCAGTATCAGGTTCTGCAAATGCTGTTATCAGGTTGGGTTTTTTTCCTTTGTATTTACATGATTTTTTGAAATTAACATGTCCGTTTGAAATGTTCCTATGCATAAGATAAAAATGTTTTCTTGCTAGGCAGATTTTAATCATCAAGCTTTTCAGCTCAGAATGCAGTCTCTTGGCTACACTTGCTGGAACTGTGCACTTCTTTAAAGTGCTTGCTCTTTTATATGCCAAGGATTAAGATAAAGATGCTCTCTTACAGTAAAAGTTAGCAGTCTTCCAGAATTATGTATGTGTAATGTCATCTACGCTGCGTTTTATCACTTTTTAAGTTGTCTTAAGCTTTAAAATGCAGTTGGCTTCAATACTTAAGAAAATGTTTACATTGGAGCAATGGCTATTGATGACTTCAGAAGACATTGATCTTCTATGCCACTTATGCTGTATTTCACACTTCTGGCAGATATTGATGGTAAAAGGTCTAAAATAAGTACAAAGAGCTGTCCCTTGTTGCAGAGAATACATTGGATTCTAGTCTGTAAAATAAAATTTACATGTCATGGAGAGGATGATTAATCAAGCATGGAGTGCCTGTAAGAGCATTGCCTGCCATTTTACTAAAAGCATCCCTGTCTCTTCCCTCTATAATCAGTAATGTAAATGTGGTTTGATCTCTTCTGTTCTATGATGCTAGTAATTTTCTAACTAAGTGAGGAAGTACTTTTATTTCTAGAAAGTTTATTTTCTGAAAACTTTCTATGCACCAGGCATCATCATCTGAACTGCTGCTATCTTTTAAAACACTCTGGCTTTATTATAAACCAAACCTAGTACTTCAGTTTCATATCATAGAATAGTAGGACTGAATGGTCTGAAGTAGTGGCACCTACACAGTAGTGCACCTCTTAAAATTTATGGCCAGTGGAAACCAGAATAATTCTATGTCACCAGATTTTGTGCTAAGTAGCTTCTCTCAAGATTTCTAGAGCACGTGAGTAGATTGTAATGCAAATGCCTGCCAGTCCCTCCATAGTGTAAGTGCCGTTGGTATTGCCAGACATAGCCCAAACCGTATTATGAATGTTTCCAGATAGGTAAGCAAAAAACTTAAGTTCAGTTAAACTTGCTTATTTCTGAAGAATGAATACTTCCAGCTTCAGAAGTGTTTCCCAAACTTATAAGACTCTTGGTGTGGTGTCAAATTGTATTCAAGATACCAGCAGTTACGGATGTGTCCTTGTCACTTTTTCTTGTTGCTACTCTAACATTTATCCTTTGTCTTCATTCCAGTTTCCCTTCCTTGTTTCATTGTTAAAGCCTTCGTATGATATATCACTGTGTTTTCCTCTAGTAAGGTCTGGCAGGAAAGGACGTCGGCGGGTGTTTAGTCTGTCGGAGGCTGACAGTCACGGTGGACACTGGGTTTAGGTCTTCAAGCAGCAGCTGCAACAGAAACTCGCGCAATATCAATTCAGGCAGGTTCCTCTATAAGCTTTCAAAAGCCCGTAACAGTTAATAGAACATATTTGGTTTCCATGCTGACAGCAATGACAGTGAGGTAGGAAACTGAAGAAAGCATCACAAATATTTGTCTCAACTGTTTTTTGCAGGAGAATTGCAAAGCACTAATTAGCTGTTTCTGATAGCCTTACCTGCAGTTTCTCCCGTGCTTCTTGGCACTCTTGCCAAAGATAGAAATTCTGCTATCAAGCCTCCAGCTTCAAAGCAGCTATGTCTTCATTTGCACAGGGGCAGCCATGGCTGTAGTGGAATTTAGTAAGCACAGGTTTCTGAATGGACAGTAATGCAGGTACTTGGCTAGCAGCAATAAATCTATTTGTAACACGGGTAAAATGGACAAGCATTCAGCATAAGATTGTCCTTGGACTGTGATGGCACAAGTTTAATATTTCTATGATCATCAAACTCAGGCAGATGGCTTTATGGACTGTTTAATTGCCTGAGGAGGTGAGGAGGGGAAGCAGATGCAAAAAAGATGGAAACACGCTTCAGACTACCTTCGTACATATATAACCTGTTTTAATTTGTATCTAATTAAATTCTTTTCTTTTATTGTCATGGCATGAAGATATTTTACTCTGTTAATATTAACTAAACACCCTTTTTCATCTTTATAGATTTACTTTGCATCTTTTCACTTAATGTCATGTTTTTTATATTTTTGTTATCCTTTCAGAGTGTGTCGCTGTACAGCTTAGGACACTTCTCTGTAGATGATATTCATTCTTTCCTTTTCCTGTTCTTTTCTGTCTTTTTTCACTAATAATCATCCTTAACATAAGTTAATATAATCAAAGTTAAGTGATTTGGCTTGGGTTTTTTGCTGAAATTATAATCTCAGTAGCATTATATAAGTGCTGAAAAACATCTAAGGTTGCTGAAGCCACTGCAAACAGAGAATGCTAATAATACCCAAAAACTTGCAAAATGACACCCTGTTTTCAAATCTTGTTTGGTACTTAATTTTGGGGGTATGTGGGGGGGTGTTTGTTAGAACTAAGTGTTAACATCACAACTGTTTTAAGAAACTGACTTCACTCTCCCTGGTTTTGTTGCAGATCTGGCTTATATTTTTTTGCCAGAACACTCTTGCTTAAATACATGGGGGTTGAGGAGAGATAAATAGAAATGCCGTTTTCCCGTATTAGATGGTAACTTTTTGATATTTAAAAGTAGAGCATATCTTAGTGAATGGTGAAGTTATACAGGTAAAAATGACAAATATTTTTACTCTTTCTATCCAAAAGTCAAACCGGAACCAAATGTTAGGAATTTGGGTTTTTTCAAAGCCTGTTAGTACTTTTGTTTGCAATATAGACAGAAGTTCCAGATAATGGGTAGAGATCTTAATCTCTAAACATACTGGGTGCCTTCAAACTCTTTGGAATCAAGAGCTTGGTACCCGTCTTTAGATTTGAGAGATAGACATTCTTGTAATAATCCCTTCCTCAGCTTTTTTTTTTTCAGTTAGGGTGCATCTTTTACCAATTGTTTTTTTCCAGTTTCAGAGACTTTAGGAATTCAGATCATACATAAACATATATTTATCTACTTGGGTCCTTCTCTGAATTGAGTATGACTTCAAAAGGCTTTGAAATTTTGAGTCTCAAAGGTTTTCTCATTAGCAATTATTGTCCGGAAGCCATGTATTCAATTAGCTGGGAGGTGTTATATGTGAAAACTTTTTACATCAAGAGGGTGGTCTGATTTTTCGTTGTAATGCCTCTTATATTCCAAATTTTTGTTCCAAGATGTTGGATCTCTATTCTATTTTCTATTTAGTTTCCTTCATCTGCAGTCTAGGATTGTTTTCCTCTATCCATGTATTCAAAAGATATGGGAGGTGATCATGCTTAAAAAGTTACTTAGCACAAGCTAAGCATAAACCTCAAGTGGCCTATGGATTTGAGAGCTTAGTCACAACTATGTTAGTACCACTCTCACAGCCACAGTTTATAGCTGTGACTGAATAGTAAGATTTTTAGCTAAGTATTTGTTCGAAAGGGATAATATATTGCAGAATAGTAGAGAGAGCTGTTGATCTTTTCTAGACAATGTTAAAAATCCTCCCTTCCCCACCCCTTCATGTACTGATATCTGCTGTCTGCCCTTGCAGGGACTAGTGGCAGTTTGCGAATATCTCGCTGTTTTGGCAGTAATGCGAAGCAGGGTTACAGAAATTTGTCACTGCTACCCTTAAATACAGTAACAGTAAATCTCTGACAGTGACTAATCATAGAATGCCCTGAGCTGGAAGGGACCCACAAGGATCAAGTCCAACTCCTGTCCCTGCACAGGACAACCCCACAATTCACACCATGTCTCTGAGGGCCTTGTCCAAGTGCTTCTTGAATAGCGTCAGGCTTGGTGCCGTGACTGCCTCCCTGGGGCCCCTGTTCCAGTGCTCCACCACCCTCTGGGTGAAGAACCTTTCCCTAATACCCAACCTAAACCTCCCCTGGCACATCTTCCTGCCATTCCCTTGGGTCCTGTCATTGGTCACCAGAGAGAAGGGATCAGCACCTGCCCCTCCTCCTCCCCTTGTGAGGAAGCTGCAGACCGCAATCAGGTCTGCCCTCACTCTCCTCTTCTCCAGGCTGAACAAACCAAGTGACTTTAGCCGCTCCTCGGTGAAATATTGAAAGTAGGAGAGAAAGAGTTACTTCTATCAGTAGTAAATAAAAGCAGGAGGGAAGCATAGAAGAGGTCTAATTTTGTACTCTCTATACATTCTACAGCTAAAATACTGGACTGAGTATGTTCTGCTGAAATTTGTAAATATTTTTATCTTTTTTCTGAATGGTGGTTTTTTCAGACTTTTGGATAGAAAATTTGGACTTATTGACTCAGATACTTTTTTTTTTTTAATGGAACATTTTTTCAAAAACTTTGTGGCATTAAGAAGATAGTCACTTTAGCATTAATTTAGGTCCTACATGGAAGGATTTGGGGACAATACAGCATAACAAAAGAATCTGTATGTCTGTCATGATTTCAGTAAATTTGAAGTATTGAGAAAATAATATTTTGTTGGGAGAGGGGGAGGAATGATTTGAGAAATTAACTGCAGAATCAGAAATGAAATGGCAGAACTGCAATGTGGTGTATTCCTGAGGAGAATGCTATTGATGGATAATACTTTATTTACCAGAATGCCTCAGGTTTCCGCATCCCAAATTTTGGATTATTCATACTATAATTAAGATAAAAAATAATCTTGGCAAAGAATGTTTTATATTCTTCTAAGATGTTATAAATTCAGAAGGTAAAATCACTGCAAAGAGACTCCCTGTTTTCTGCATTCTTAAATGTTAGTATTTATCTTGGAATTCAGAGAAATGAGACTTTATTTCAGTGTTTTTAGCAGTTCATTTTCCATGCAAGTCTTCCATCACTTCCTCTGTTATCAATCGCTACATTCTCACTAAAGCTTCTTGACAGCTAAAAAGAAGAATTTGCAGAGTTACTTTGGATCTGTCCTTATTTTTCAGAAATAACCAGTGATGTCCCTTTTATTTAAACGGAGACTTTACAATCTATAAAACTTGTTTTAATTAAAGCGAGAAGCTTTAGCCACTGATTCAGCAAAAAGTAAAATTGAGTGATTTTCTGAAGTGAGAATATGCCATTGTTTGGGGTTATTTTACCAGAAAGGTAAAAAACCCAATAATCTTAACTGTTATTCCACTGATACTTTACTGATATCCATTCCATTCTCAGCTTTGTTTTTCTTTTTTTTTTTTTTTGCCTTATGTTCGTGCTTTCTGTTCTTTTACAGGATTAATTGGAATCATATTGAAACGGAAATATTTTTAAGGTCATTATATATTAAAAACAGAACCTAATTCTTAGCTTCTGTATTCACTACATTGCCTTGTAGACTTTTCTGCAGATGCCTGTACACTTGAATACATGCTGTTTCTTACAAAAGCTCTAAAAATGGTCTGTCTTGAAGCTGGATACCTGTTACTTTAATGGCATATATTACTCTAGTCTGAAAAGAAGAAAACCCTGAATTTTTCTGGGCATACTTGCTCATATAAGGCTGTATCACCTCATCCCCTCTGTTCACTATCCATCTGAGCCAAATGAGCAGTTTACTTGATAGCTAGCTAGGGTTTTAAAGGGGAAAAGGACAGTACGGATAGCTGTTAATGTTTTGGGTTTTTTTTTCATTGCGTGGGAAGGTGTAGCATAACAGTTTTCTGTGGTACATAATGCTTATTCCCAGTTTTATCTGTGTTTTATGCTCCATGCTTAGGAGCACAAAAAAAAACCATATAACACAAGCCTGTCTAAAAACAGGCCTATTTTGCAGCACCTTTCAGTTACAGTAAGCACATTATTCTCCTTCCTGTTCTTCCATAGTTCTGCTTTCTGTGGTTGAGGTGTCACTTAAATGTTCATGTGGAGAATGAAATGAGAGAATGACTTCCCAATTTTTGTAAGAAACAAGCCACCTCTTTTTGCAGAACTAGTTATATGGGGTTGTTTTGTGTGGGTTTTGTTTGTTTGTTTTTCTTTCTAAAGAGCTTCCTGGTATGGGGTGGCTATTAATTTTAGTCTATACTAAATACTGGAGAGGCTTCCTTATTTTTCCCCTCAATTTCTTCTCTCTAGGAATATTTCTGATATTGCTGCATATTCTGATACTAAATGTGTAAAGTTTTCTGGTTCCTAGTTTGAACAGATTCCTGCTGGCATTTTATGTTATGCCTTCCTAATATTTTGTTTTATTTCTAATTACTAAAATGTGAGTGTGTAAGCAGAGTGCTTCACAGAACTGTATTTTTCACCCAATTATTCTTAAATTTTCATACATAATAGTATACTCTTAGGCTTAATGTACATACAGAGTTGAATGTTGATTGTTTCTTGGTGTTTTCTTTTATTAGATGGTGGTTCAGCTCCAGAGCAGCCTCAGATGACCATTTCTGGTCAGATGATCATTTCTGGTCAGATGGTGTTGACTGATGAAACTCTTTCAGCTGTCTCAAAGTCTAGCAAGAATGCTGTAAAAAACAGTGACATAGAAACAGCAAACCTGTCTCCTAGCTTGATTCCTGCACAGCAGCCCACAATATCATTAATAACAGATGACAATACAGATGCGCTAAGTGTAGAGTCACTTACACTGGTGCCACCAGTTGATCCGCACAGCATTCGAACATTCAGCTGCATTCCTCAGTCCTCTTTGCAATCTGAAGTTGAAGTTTGCAAGGTAAAGGAGGTAAAGGAAGAATGTTCTGACTAAAGCCAGCCTGCAGACTGTGATAAACAGCGAAGCAAATACAACCAAATTCTTCACTGTTTTTGCTTTGGGAGGGCAGATACTTCTTGAAGCCTGAGGGGCCATCTGGTCCACAAGAAGGAACCCACTGATGAAAGAGAATGTGGGCAGCTTTTAGAGTAAACATCAGATGCTCAGCATATTTAAACTGGAGAAGAAAAAAAGAAAAAGAAAAAACAACTTTGGAATCTGGACTGGTTGTTTCCTACCAATTTCTGTTATACAAGAACATGAAAGTCTTTCAGAGCACCTACTTTCTTCCTATTATAGAGTTCCAGCTGCAGGAACTAAGTTAATTGTAAAAGGTCTACAGTATTATGGCAAAGTGAAGGCATTTTTAGATACCTGGCTTCAGGATATTGCATCATTACTTCTCTGAAACTGGAGACATACCATTGACCAGAAAAAACCTAGATATTGTAGTACAGACTTAACATTTCCATTTGAGACGTGGTGTGTTTTTCAGTTTGTTGTTGTTTAGGTTTGGTTGGTTTGGGGGCTTTGTTTGTTTTTGGTTGGGGTTTTTTGTTTGTTTTTTAAATCCTGATCTTATTCATCTTTTGGAGGTCTGTGTGATACCAGCACGTTTGGCCACTTTCAGTGTTGTCTTCGTAGGACTCCAGACTTCAGTATTTTTTTGCCATGTGTAATATTTATTTCAAGGTATGATTCAAAGCAAGATATTAAACAATTTTTTAAAAGGTAAAAGCTTGAAATTTAATGACAAATGCTTATTCAGATTAACATAAGGGACTTCTGGGACTACTTTAGTCTTTGCTTAATCAGCTGCAGAGGAACGTGAAATATTTTGAGATTGCTATAGCTTGCTTGCATCTGACAGTCAAATTGCTACCCCTCTGAGGGATGATTATATACTTTCTACTGAAGGACAACTTCTTGAAGCAGACGGAAGCAGTTTTATTCTAAAAAGGTTTTTTAAATTATTTCATCTTCATGTAGGAAGAAGGTCACCATATCTAACTGATAATTCCTTTGCAAGCCTGAAACTTGAAAAGTATTATGCAGGGTGGTTTTTTTTCTATATGGGATAGTATCACAGTTAAACTCAGATTATGTAGCAACGTTGTTTATGCTTGCCTTACTTTGCTTCCTACATCGTGATACCAAGTTGACAGAAAGTAGTGGAAAAGTGTTGGTTATAGTTTGGAATCTTTTTTGCTGATTTGATATGTAATTTAACATAAATGGAATTTAAGATTTCTCATCAATTTCCATGTGTGTTAATTTAACAGTAAAATGAGCAGATTGTCCTTATTGGTCTGCTCATAACATTGAGTGCTTTCTGGCTCTCAGAGATTGAAGGCTACTTGGTATCGTGATTTCAGTCATCAGTGCAATCTGCTTCCTCATTCTGTCTCTGCTAACATTAATTTCACATCAAGTAGATGAATCTGAAAAGTTTTTACCTACTTCCCAGTCTCTTGTTGTACCTCTTCCTGGCTGTCAGATGGAATACTTGAAGTTATTTTAAATGTTATATTTATATATGAGGTTGACTAATGCACAAGTATTACTTTGCTCGCTTTACCCATCTTTTCCTTCGTGTAGTAACTTAATCTTTATAAAACATATATACAAGGTGTCTGCTATTGAATGCAAGCAGTATTTTTTTTTGTTCCCTTATTAGCTTTTGCATTCAGTCTTGTTATTTCTAGTTTTCTGTGACTTCTACTTTGCCTCAAATTGAATTAACCAATATTCTGACCATTCCAGGGTGGCCCAAACTCTAAATGAATTCTGAGAGTTAGGTGTCCTCAGCACTACTATGGAAATAGGATGAGAATTTGGCATTGCTGGAGTAAGAGCCTGCCTTTTTTTTTGGTTAGGGTGAGTTTACATTGCATATGCTTAGGGTGAGTTTACACTGCAGTCACTGTTGCAGCTAATGCAGATGCACCTGAGCAAGCCTAGACATCAGTAGCAATTTGGGCACAAGGACCACATAAGTTTTTATTTGCTGAACTGATTGCAGTCTAGACTTCTAGTAAGTTGCAGCATTACAATGTAGCCCAATAATATTCTGAAGATCATTATAAAAATGATGCCTTACTTAATTTGAAAGCATTTTATGTTGGTTCTTAACTTAACTCTTGACCTAGACTACACAAAATACCACTGTGCAGGCTGAGTTCCCTTAAATAGAATTAATTTTAGACAGGAAAACCTTGATCTTTATTTATCTAATTTCAAATTCAGTTCTAGCAAGATTAGGACCACATACAAAGAGTCTTTTTAATGGGTATGCATAATCTCACCCATGAGCAGTACTGCACAAAAAGTGGGACAGAGGGAAAGAAAGCTGACTTTGTGCTTTTCATTGCTTTTGAGTGGCTTTTCAATCTGATGACCAGTTGGCTACTGAGAGCTTCACAGGAAATTACTGAGATAGATACTGTTATTAGGAAAATAGGAGACTAGGTCTACTGTCTAATCTCCTGGCAGAGCCTTGCTGGTCAAGGGCTGGTAAGGTGGGATATCTTTTAGCAGTTCTATCAGAAACTCTCTGCAAAGATGGATTTACATTGGGAAAGCTCTGACTGCACCAGTTCTACTAATGTTGTGTTGTTATATGAATGCTACAACTGGTGCAGACCAACTGAAATCTCTGAATGGTTATGCCACAGAAGCAATTGGTTTTTTACTTATTTGCTTCTGTTAAAGCTTTGACAATGCTTCATGCCACGTTAGAAGACTTTAGAATGTAAATGTTCTGGAGATGCTGAAATAATCTGTCATCAGTAATCTTTATCTCTGCAAGTATGGTGTTACTCATCTACAATTCCTTGAAGAGTAGTATCTCTCTCTCTCTTATCAGAAAATCTCAAGGGCTGTTTCCTTATCCCCCTTTCACTGTAAAAAGGAAACTCGACCAAGAAACCATTAGCACATTAGCCACAAATGTAGCTTCTTTCTAAACAAAAGTTGATTTGAGTCAGTGTAACATCACTCTCTCTAACCAAATACAAATACCAAGTTGCAAATGAGAGCAGCAGCTGAACAGCTGACTGTTCAAATGGGTCACTATTTCAGTGTAATACTGCAGAGGGAGATGAAAGCACTCTAAAATAAATATAGCAACGTTCCAGAGCAAAATGCCAAAATGTTGGAGAGATGCTAAATTCTCAGTGTGTGTTTGTAGAGGCTATGCCTATCTTCAGCCATATTCTGTTAACATAAAATAGTTTTACTGTTCTCTTCCTTTGGAGAAGAGAAGCCAAAGAAACCAAGGCATACTGAATGTTACTTTGCTATTTTATGGTCTGTGTGTCTTGTTTCAGCAAATTTTACCAAGATATTACTTGTTTAGCAGAGCTATGTGTTGCCTTCACTGTTAGGTCTCGCTGCCTCTTGCTGGTCCCCTTTGCTTTTCTGTCATCCAGTGTACAACAAAGAACAAGACTCAAGCTTTTCATTTGCGAAGAGAGTAATGGCAGCATACACTTTGTAATTTGGTAAAGAAGGGGAGGGAGGAAACATTAGTGCCCAGTTCTACCGTCTGCTTCACTATGGAAGTAATGCAATGCTTGCAGTGTGAAACTTGTGTGCAAAAACTGTTTTGCAGAAGTTCTTTGATATGGAAAGAAACCAAAGTTTAAGCTTCCTCAACTTCACTTTACAAGCTGTGTAGATTAATCCAAATTCATTAGAAATGTGGTCACATATATTAATACTAAAAGCTGTATCTTGTGTGTAAAGTCATGAATTATTTACAGTATAAGGACTGAGCTCATTTGTATTCTCCACTGCTAGTTCACAGTAAACTAAAATTCTGGCTTCTTTTCCATAAATTAAGTTGAGCTTGAAAACAAAAGGTATGCAATTACACCTGTTAAAGAAGCTTCACAATGTTCTTTGCTTTACAATGCAGTTGGAATTTTCCTTGAAGTCATTTGGTGAGTTAAAATGGGAACTATCTTCCAGAATTCATTTATTCTTTTGCAGTATTGTTGCTAAAGGACAGGCATGTGACATTTAGAAATTCTTCTCCCATACCCAGCATTAAAGGCTCCAGTCTAGATCGGTACTCAGAGTTTAAGTCAATGTCCAGTGATTCATACAAACCCTCTGCCCAGTAGAGACAGAATACGGGGGAAAGTAACGTTCCTTTGTGGATTTGAAGTATTCTCGTGTGTAGAATTTAAAAACTGATGGTTAAAATAGTTTTTTTATATAGCAAGATCAGCAATCTTTAGGATTGCAATTACTGTGATTTTTTTTTTTCTAATTAAGCAGTAAGACATGAGTGACTATAATTTCCACACTTACTGCAAACAGCCTGAGATGATTACTTTAAGCAATCTAGGAATTCAATAATTACCTTGCAATTGTGTGTTATTTTACTAGTGGTAAATTAATCTTAAAACTGTATGCTTGAAGACATAGGTAAGCTATCAGACAAGCAGGTCATAAGTATGAAGCCACTTCATAAAAGTAAACACTTCAATCACATGGTGCTGTCAGTGCTCTAGTTTAATCAGTCACTCTTTTTGCTGCATGTGTTACAGGTAAATAACTGCAGAAGAGCCTAATGAATAGTTTCACTAACCCGCATGTAGTACTTTTCAAAAAAACCCCACCATGCTAAATATTCTGATGTCTTCACTTATCAGCTAAAGTTAAATGGGGAGTTGTTTTTATAAGAACATTGCACAGGCAGCTGTTGTCTAGGAAACTAAGTGTTTTAGTCCTATAGCTGAATGACAGATTTGCAAAGAGGCATCAGATGGGGGAATCAGTGAGATATAGGCATTTTGCCTCAGAGATAATGAGTCTCCTTGATGAGTCTCCTACTTATTTTCAGGCAACCTAATGTCAGGCATCTAAATGTGTTGAAAATTCTCTTCCTAACTGTTGCTGTCATTCTTCTTGAAAGAGTTTTTTGGTATGTCACTGTTTAACTATCACTGGCCTACCCTAGGACATCACGAACCTGGGCACTGCACTTCTATTATTTAGAAGCCTTTGGAGTGGTTCTGCTGTGCTTGCCTGCTCTGTTGCTCTCACCTTTCCTAATGTGTGCAGCATGAATTAGAAACAAGTATCATAACTCTTGCTGTCTCCTGATAATAACCCTTACTGTCTCCTAATGGCTTCTGAAAAGCAGGTGATGATCTAAGCACGGTGTGCTAGGGTGGGATGTTTTTAGGGGGTGGGAGGGAGGAAGTGCTTGGGGTTTTTTCCTGCTGCTCAGGATTTTGTGAGCAGCAACAAAAACATGGGAAACGCAGTTCTGGACTGAGTCTCAAACAGAAGGTTCTTTCATATGGAAACGTATTTTTATATTACATTTGTACAGAATTTTCCCTATTTTGATCTCCCAAAATTTTTAGATTTGCGCATTGCTCAGATATGATTTCTTTTGCAAGCTGTTATTAAATATGTATTTTATGTTTGTTAATGTATTACAAATGTAAAGCCAAATTTTGCTTGTCTAATAAATGTGCACTGTGGCAGTATCTTGTTTTATTATTTTACTAACTTGAATTCATTTGTTCTTAATGCAAAAAGGAAAAACTTGAGTCATTATTGTGACTGTCTTGTTAGCATAAATAAACGTGTGAAGTGTGTTAATGTAAAAAATAACTAAAAAGGGCTTAAGAAGCAGGTAATGACTAAGGATACTTGTCGACGACTAAAGTTAAATAAGTTAAATAAGGTTCAGACTAGTATATAGTGTTCCCAGGATTCTTTTAAGATCGCAATCTTATTTATCTTGTTCTCCATTACTTTTGGTTATGGGTACTCATCCTAAAGTGAGTTTAAGACATAGTAATTGCAATCTGATAACTTAAGTACGTTTGAGGAGATGAGAAGGCCTGAGGTTTTGTGTTTGGGTGTATTTTAAGGACTAACTGCAGCAGAAATATTTACAATGAACATGGAGATAATTTTGAAAAGGATTGAGAATAGATTCAAGTGTGCAAGTTTATAGACTGTTAAAATTTCAAGGAGCCTCATTTCACTCAGCGGTAGCACTGAATAATACGTTGTTAGAACTCTAGGGGACCTGCTTGGAAGCATTTTAAACTTTAGGGGATAACTTTAGGCATCTCCACTTGTGAATAGGTGTGTTGATACTTTTGTTGCAAACTTTTTACTTCATTTTGAGCTGTTTTGTAAGTTTGATTGTTGTAAGTGCAAAAAGAGGGAAATGTATTTTTCTAGAAGAATGAATGTACCTGGGATTTAAACACTACATAAAGCAGTTAATGAACATGAAAGACTGTTCTCCGATGAAATATATTTCAAGAAAGTTGTGTCTGAAATGTACTTCATTTTGGGGGAGAAGAAGGAAAAAGTCCTGAGCATATACTTACATGGAAAAAAGCCCAAACATGGGGTGAATCAAATTCTGAAATGTCTTTCTACAGGCAATAAGTATTAATTATTTAATGTAAGTTATGTTAGACATTTGCAGTAAATGTGACAACATATTAATTTAAAGAAAAATGTATATAAGTGTCTGGGAAGGGAGTGAAATTACAAAATATTGGTGTATGTTTCTGAAATCTAGATTTCTATAGCTGAATCTGTATTTGCTGCATTAATTATGTGTCATGGCTATTGAAACCCTGGACAAGAATGAACAATAGACCTTTCTTTGTAAATGGAACTTGGCAATAAAAATGGTGTTACTAAGAAAACTTCCTTCCCTTTCATGTTCTTTTGCTGGATTTGATGCACAAGGACATTCAATGACAGAGGAATGCAAAATTTGTAGAAGCTGGCTTGTGTTAAGAATCATGGTGTGCATATGTGAATGTCAGGCATTTTAATCTGTAAGCTGAAAACTGGAATAGCCAGGGTGTTTTTGCATGGTGTGTGCAGGAAAGACATAGCCTGATAGAGAGGGCAGAAAAGAAGCCTGTGGAGGTGATGGAAAGTAGATGAGACCAAGGGTTAAGCATGGCTGGGCAACATTTAAAGTGTCGGTAAACCACTTTGAAAGTGCCGTCATGTGTGATTTCTTCCCCAGATATATCCTTGCACCCTCTGCCTCTTTCTCTGTTGTGTGTTGCCAGTTCAGTATATGGATCAAATCCAACAGAGTTATTAGTTGGATTCTTGTTAATTAGCCTCTCCATCTGCATCCATGCTCTATAGGAGTTAATTACAGTCAATATACATTCCTTGTGAAATGTTATTTCTCGAACTAGGCATTGCTCCAGAAGCTTTCTTAGGAAGGAATTAAATCACATGTACTGTGAAATAAGCAAGCTAGGTATCATAGGTAGGAGACAACACTGTGGTATACCATAAGACGTAAATATTAAAACATGGTATATTGGGGAAAATGAGCTTAAATCTGCTCCTGGCAGTCGGACCTTCTACATCCTGCCAGTAATATTGCTGTAAGGATACAAATTTTATAATTTGTGGCCAGGAAGTTCCCTTCTATTTGAAACTGTTTTGTGGTTCCTGTATCATTTGATGCCTCAGAACTTCTGCAGCCTTTTGCCTTGTCACTTTTTTTCTGTTTCTGTACAAGATCTTTTTAGACTTGGACATTGAGTCAGGTTCACCATCTTGCACTGTGTTACTAATGGTCGGAGATGGAATGAAAGCACAGCCTCAAGCCCTCTTCCATTCTGACAGGGATGAAGATGAACTTGACAGGACTTGACTTTTCTTAGTCCCTGTGAATATATAAGTGCAGCCCCTTGAACAGTCCTTTAATAGGTAAATCCATGTCTTTATCAGTAAGATAATTAATTCCAGCATAGTTATATAAATGAGAAAGTGAAACTGTTTATATCTTTATCAAAGTAACTCTTGTCTAAGTAAAGATGCACCATTTGGAGATAGATATCTTTATTCTTCGATGCCTAAACTGCTTGATTTGTTTCTATATCAAGGCAAAAGTTTGCTGGGATTGCATGGATGCAGCTATTTGGTAGGGAGAAGAAATTGCATCCCTAACTGCATTTTTATGCCACCATGTTAGAGCTTGTGTGAAGACAAAAGCTGTATTGGCACTTAGTGGTGATCTTTTTGAATAGGTGCTGCATGCAGCTAGCAATGTAAGCTCCCTGTTTATGCAAGTGGACTCCCTGAAAATTCAGTTGAATTTTAAGCTGATACCTTTTACCTCTCAAATAAGGAGAGGTGATGAAAGTTGTAACTCTCCACTGGCAAAATTGGAAGAAAGGTTTCAGGCAAGTGTTCACACACAGTTTAGGCAGTTGAGCTGGTGGGGAGAAAGTCAGTTGGTCTGGTTGGATGGTGTTCAGTTGTGTCTGTTTTTAGCTCAAGGGTTCTACTAACAGCTTTTCTGCAAACATGTCCAGGTTTTAAAGTTATTGTTGTTTTTGGATGCCAGTTCTCAAAAATTTCACCTCTTAATCCATTTAAAGATTATCAAGTGCCTTATTATTCAGGCTTAAATTATGAGATATTTTGAGATATGTTGAAAGCTTTTTGTCTGTCCTCAGAGACTCGTTCTACAAAGTTGGGAAATGTTGTGCTTGTTGAATGGAAAATACTGATATCATCATTCCATCCTCACTGTCTTGCCCCCAAATAAAGGTTTATATTTCACATAGGCCACAGCTTAAATTGGTTTTTTGCTTGTTTGGATGACCGATAAGGACAGATGAATACTTGGGCTCTGTTTCCTTGTTGCACGTCATTTTTCTCGGCTTCAGTATGCAATAAACATTGTGACACAGCATGGGAAAACAAGCTGTTGTTTTACTGCAGAAATAAATTCTGACTCTAAGTTAATTGGATGAAGACATGTTTGTGTAAATTTGTCCTCATTTTTGGATTATTTATTTGAAGTAGGTTTAGGTTGCTAAGAAGCTTAGAAAAATGTCTAAAACTACAAGGTACACTTAAAACTTATGTAGACTAAATGAGTTCTATGAACAGTTGTGTGAGCTAAGCTGGTTGTATGAGTTAATGTTGTTGGCACAGAAACTAAGAGTGGTAATATATTCTAGCCTCTTACCAGAAAACTTACTAAAACAATTGTTACAAAATTTGGATGGAAGGTTTGTTTCAGTACAGTTGTTAGTAGTAGGGTGTTTCCTGAGGCTTCCTAGCTCTGCTGCTCTTCCGAAATGGGTCACTTGTTCCCACGAAACATTTGGCTCTTTACTTCGACATTGCTCTTGTCAATGATATAAATAGCTTTTTGATGAAGTTGAAACAAGTCTGCACAAAACTAAGAAGTTACACTGAGGTAGCTCAGAATTCAGTTATGTACCAGCATCAGCATCCCCACAAGCTCTTCTTGGAAAGCTGTAGTTGTTGCAGTAATATGTCAAATATATCAACTTCACCCTGTCACTAAAGGGCTAGGAAGTGTCATGCTGATCTGGTGGTACTACCAAACTGGGGGTTATGGAAAAGTTCAGGACACAGTTATGCTAACTTGCTCTTTATTTGCAGCTGCTGTTTGAAATTGCATGTTGGTGGACAAGTGGGTCGAGGAAGGCAGCTAGTCAGACTCTATCGCCACTACAGAGATAGTCAGAGCTTGCTCTCCCTCAACAGCTAGAGCTACCAGAAATACAAAAGGGAGTTTCTGAAGGGAGAGAGAGGCAAAACCACCATAACGTCTTAGAGAAAAGAATTTCAAGTCAGCAGAGGAAGGCAGGGCCTACAAAGGACAAAAGTAGTCTCTCTCTTCCTAAGAGAACCTGGTTGTAATGATGTGTGTGCACACTTCTGTCTTGAATAACAGTGAAAACACTGTCCAGCCTCTAATATTGAGGGGAAATTGCTTGTATCTGTCCTTTCTTAGACAAAAGCAGTGAAGAAGCTCATAGACTCTGCAATAACAATCAGGCTCACACCTGGCGGTCACCTGTGAACTGAAATAACTGTACTCACGTTTATTCCACATGCTTACTCCTCTGATGCATCCTGATAGACTACTAATTAGTACTGTAAAATTGTTAATATACTATTAAGGCTAGTATATATGGTCTTTGAAAGTACATATTGCTGAGAAGGGGAAGAAAGAAGCCAAGGGCATCTTAGTGGAGGATGACAGGTACTTCTGTCAAATGTTGATAGTTCAGTGACAGAAGTTGTTTGCAGGTGAGTATGCCTTACCACCAAATGCAGCATTTTGCTCCCCCCTCACCCTGCACCCACCAGGGCTCTTGATGTGCCAGTTCAGGTTGAGGGAGGTGGAAAGGATGATTCCGCAGTGTCTGATCAGTGAGGATATCCCTCACAGCAGCATGAATTCACTCAGAGATTGTAGAGTCCTTTGTACAGATGCTCTTTTGTGTGAGGATTTCAATTTTTGGTTTGGTGTTTCTGGATCCTTGTTTTTCTGACCTGTCACAAAGGCTAGAAATGTTTTTATTCAGTAAGAGATTAGGTTCTCATGTAATACTGTTGCAATATTAGGATTCTAAGAACCTCTTCATAATTAGAAGACTCAATAAAATCACAAGAGTTGGCAAGACTACATATCCTGTTAGCGATCCTTTGACTCTGTTTTGCATCTTGTCTTACATTAGGTGTAGGAAGGATGCAACTGTGTATTACTTTTTCATTGCAACAGATTTTACACACTTGGTAAAGCAGAGTTCCTGTTGCAATTTTTGTCACACATCAGGGTGAGATGAGTAATAACGTGCACAGGAAATTCTACTCAGTAGCATGTACCAAACAGTGAGCTTTGGAGGTGGATTCCTCAGCAGGGAGATGGCATGCTTAGGACAAGCTGTTTGAGTAGCAGGTAGGACCAGTGAATTATGGAGATAAGGCCTGCTTTTTGAGTATGCAACAGTGGGTGTATTCACTGGGGGTTTTCTGGTGGCTGGCATTCAGTGTTTCAGTTTCAACAACTGTCCTTCCTAAAACTTCTTACAATCAGAAGGTGGAAGGACAGTCTCTTCAGAATGGTCAAAGCGGAAATAATAGAAAACTCTCTGTCAGCTTCTCTTGTCTAGTCTCCTAGACTTTAAGGAAACCAATTCCGAAGTTAAGAAACTAGAAGTCCTTTCTAGTTTCTTAAAGGGAGTCACTTAAACTTCTAATTGCCCTTCTCCTCTCTGCTTTTATGTAATTCTTTTTAGGATGTGGAAAGGAAGCTTGATTGTTGTGGGGTTGTTTTTTTTGTTTTGTTTTGATTAAGGCTTTGGAAGAATCACAGCAAGATGGGAATCCTTCCATGTAGGCAGGTGAAATTGAGAAGAGCAGAGTCTTGATCCTCTGATATTTAAAACATTTCTCACATAAAGCATAATAGGGACTGTCTGTTATATTAAACCATGTAGTTCAGAAGAGCTGATTTTTCATATTCTTTTTCTACCAAAACACTTCATTCTCTGAGTTAATTTATAGGAAAACTTTAGGCCTTTCTCAGCTTGTTTAAACTACAGAGAAACTACTAAAAAAGAGAAAATATGACAAGAAGCTAATAAAAAAAATAATAACCTGCAAGAGGTGGTGGGGTTTTTTAGATACCTGAAAATGGCTTTGCAAAATTTTCCTACAAATTCTGGGCCCTAGTAAATGGATCGGGTTTGCATAGTTTTGCTTTAGGATAATATTCTGAAGGTGGAAATTCAATTTTGGGTGACTAAATGTGAACAAATACCTAATAGTTCTGTCACAAGCGGGAGGTGGGAAGGAATATATCCTAATTTGAAAGTACTAATTGGGAAATCATGGTTAAGGTGAGACCTTCAACAGTGTTTGGAAATATCCAGTGATGAGTAAATTTACCCTCTGCTTTTATGATGTATAAGAGGTTTTTTTGCTGGGTAATTTTAAAAAAAAAAAAAAAACAAACACCAAACCAGACCCCCCCCCAAAAAAAATCAAGAAATTACCAGTGCAGTTGAGCAGTTGATCTTTGTACAAAAAAGCCACTGTTTCCCATACTTATTTCTTTGCATAACTTTTATTGGCCACGCTAAATAGAGGATTTTTTTTTCTTTGCAATGTTGCTTCATTCTCTGGTCTGTTAGTCAAAGTCTGGGCGTGTTGTGACTCACTGTTGATTCAGTGTGCGAAATGGTTTGGCGTTTTCTTTTGTTACTGGTTTCTATTTAAGATCTTTATCCTTTTTTTTTCCGGGGGCTGAGTGTGCAGCATCACAAATACAGGTAACTATATTGTTCAGGTGCGCCTTGACTGGCATGCTGTTCAGTGGAGCAGGTTAACTGTCTTTTAGGTCTGCATCCATCGTGGGGCAGGAGAAATCGCACAGTGGTTGTTGTAGCACATCTGGTGAGGGGAGGTTGGCGATGAGTAAGAACAAAAATATGAAGAAAAAAGACTACAAAGTAGATTCAAAATTGTGCTGGACTGCCACTGGAATGTTTCAGATTTGGTGGGACTGCTGGTTTTCTAACCCTAAGGGGGGAGGCTTAGGATCAGATAAAGAAGCGGTTCCTTCTCTAACCTGCCCATGTGTTTACAGGGAACGGTGCTGGGGAGCCTTGAAGTAGTTTGTGATATAAATTACTTCAGAAAACTAGTAGAGTTATTCTCCAAAAAAGAGTAGAGAATGCTGCTTTTAGAGTTTTAGGTTACTGTACAGATCTGCTCTGATTGTGTGGTCTGATAGGACCCGCTGCATCTGGTCACTGCTGAAGCCGTCTGCAGCTTGATCTCTCTTGTCCTTGTAAGAGTTTACAAAGCATCGAAACAATCATGCGTGGTTTAAAATAAACTTTAATGCCCCATTCAGGGGAGGATTTCCAAGTTAAGACTGTAATTAGATTTTAATTTAATTTACTTTTATCTATCGGCATCCATGTGGAGATGGAATAAAATAAAAATAACAAAAACAAAACACCATAAATAAAAAAATCTAGCCAGCCAGTAATCATCTAGCCTGTGTTTCCAGTATTTGTTACCCTATTTGATACGGCTGTTAATCTATATGAATACACTTTGGGATAGGTTACAATTTGGGAATACTTCTGATGCACATCTTGGGATTTCTGTCTGATATTCTAAAGTTAAATGAGATTAATGTGTTATAGAGGGGCTGTCTTTGAATGTGAGATTCACCTGCTGCTTGTTAGCCAACATATCAGTTCCCAGCCAGCCCACCCAATGGCAGTGGAAATAGTAACCGTTGGTAAGAATTACAACACCTTAGGCACTCATGGGTGCATCCCATCAGGGCCCATGGAGCTTTTGAAGCTTTTGGAGAGAAGACTTCTAAGTCATATAAAGAACAGAAATATCATCTAATTTGACAGGACAGTCCAAGAGAAAAGAAACATCAGTATATAGCATTTTATATGTAATCTTGACCTCTACTCAGGATATCAGTTACTTAACTAATACTATAAAAACCATGTCATCTGTAAGAACATCAGGTTTAACTGTCCGCAGCCACACTTGCATTTGTCATACTCTTTCTACACCACATGCATATTATCCTATGCAAACTCTGTTGCTGATATGCGAAGGGTGTAACGTAATTCCAAAGTTCTTGGGAACAAGATGTGAGCGGCTTTGCTTCTCCATCGTGCAGTTCACTTGAATTTGCTTATCACACTTTATCAGCTTCAAGGCTTTCCTATGACCGCTGTCTTCTAGATAACTTGTAATTCTTGCATAGCTGCTTTGGAGGGAAATAGTCTTGCTTGGCTCAGCTAAATTTCAGTTAAAATAGATCTTGCAAGCTTCTTTGTGAATTTCTGAGCAGATCTTCGTATTATATGTTTTGTAGCAGAGGGAAACATCAAATTTTTTAAAACCACAGATCTCTGAACCAGAGATCTTGGACCTAAGCTTCCTTTGTTTTTATTTTGAATCTGAAAAGAAAATCAGACCTGTTATGAGAGGAAGTCAGACCTGACTTTTCTACAGCTGCATTTAGATCAGTTCACATTCTGTGCACAGTGTGTGTTACCCTGGCATCAGCTGGCTTCACCTTTGCTTTAGCTTAATAGGACTTTGGACAGGTTGTCAGCCTGTCTGTTCCTTAGTGCACCCTTTTCAAATATTTATATCAAACAATTGATGGTGTTCTTGTGAAGCTGAGTTCATGTTTGTAAAGTGCTTTGATGTTGATGTTAAGCATTAATCCTTTTAAGTCCTTGTCATAAAAGCACATTGTTAATATTATCGTTCCAGTCTTATTGCTTGCACCAGGTAATGTAGTTCCTGGTAAGTACCTGTAACTTTGAAAGTCACCACAAAAAAACTTTTGTTTTTTTCATTTGCACCATAACTCTTAGTCATCTGAACAACTTCCAAATGTTAAGAAAAAATGTCTTCCTCCTAGCTTGTAGGATTGTTTAAGTTTTGGTCATCATTTGCAATGGTTAACTATTGTCCAGTCTGATTAGTTTCATGGTAAGAGTTTTGATGTTTGAAAATAAGCCTGGCTTTTTAATTAAAAAAAAAAAAAGTAAAATAAAAAAAATCTATTTCTAGAATCTTTTTCATCCTTTCTGCTTTATACTAATGATAGTAAGGAAATTATTTAGCCTCTAAGAAGTCAAACTGAATGTGTGAGTCAGTCTTAATGTTGAAACTTCTTTAAGAGTCTGTATATAGGTTAAATCAAGTATGAAACTTAAGAAAGAAAAATTCATAAGAACAGCAAGAAAACTGTGAAAAGTTTGCCTTAAATTCAGCCATAGCAGTAGCATATACAGGCCATCTCTGCAAAAGCCTCAGGTATTAGTTGCACAATTATTTTGAAAAAAAAAAAAAAATTTTCAAAAAATGACAGAGTTTACGACATTACAGTACAAAACCAGAGTCACTAGAAAGGAAGATTTGAACACTTTTCATCTGCTTCAGTAGCAGTCAGATGTCTTAGCTGAACTGATGGGAAATATATTTTTAGTCATGTGGAAGGGTTGGTGTAGGTGAGTTGTTCTTGGACATTCCCTTTTGCTGTCTCTGAGTTGGAACAGTGGCAAACTTCCTCTAACAGGGCAAAGGAGGAAAGTTTTAAGTGTTGGTGAGCGTCACAAAATCTTTAACTGCTTGACCTTGATCAGTAATGTACTGAAAAATATGGCATCCATGAGCATAAGGACCCAAAACAAAGGTCAAATACAATATATAAGTATTCATGAGAATTACTCTGAACAAACCCACTTGATCAGTCTGTTGCACACAGTTTCTGTCAAAGACCAGAGAAAGCTTAGTTTCTGTACAGTTTTTTTCCATGTGGAGCCTTGTCTTTTAGAAAAAGATTTTTCAGGAAGCATCTGAGAACAACTGGAATGGGAATAGAAAGACTGTATACAGAAAGAAATAGAGAATTCCTTGTAAAACTTTTTTAGGTATTCCAGAATGAAGAACCAGAAGCGGCCATCTGTCCAGGTCCTATAAGGCACTATTAGCAATGAGTCTTAACCAAGACTCACTCATTATGTATCTCTTAGAACAATAATTTAAACATTGTTCTGAGTGAATGAAGTGAATGTATCTGAGGGAAACTAGTCTGTTTATTTTCAGTATTTTCAAGAAAACAAACACAGAAGTCACCATAGCCTGGTGTTAGAATGTACCCCTGCCTGTTGGTAGGATTTCCTTAGCTCCCTGGTTCATAATGTACCATTCATTCTGGAGGCTCAGATTTCTGGACAGTCCCATGACTAACTTTATTAATGTGAAATACTTAATGCTGTATTCTTTCTTAATTACATATGACTCTGAACTGAATGACCAGAAGCTGATTCAAGAACTTCTCATTCTCCACCGCTGTATTGCACAGATGTCCCTGATCGCACTGAAATGGAAATTGTGTTGTACTAGGTGCTGTACAGGCATTAAGTAAGATTCAAACCCTGTTACAAAAACTTTACAGGCTGCAGTGATGACTTGTATGTAGGACAGGGTATGTGACTTGAGTGTAAGGTAGTGGCATCATTTCTGTATTAAAGATGAGGAAAGCATATCACAGGCTGATTGCTCGAAATTGTACGTAAAATCTGTGGATGACTCAAGAACTGAACCCAAAGCAACGGCCTTTACTGATCACTGCTTTGTATTTCCAGTTGTAAGAGAGATTATGTGTAATATCTGATGTTAAAATACATCTTCTAGACAACTTTTTTTTCCTAGTATGTATGAGGAAACTTTTCCATATTATGATGAGTAAATAGATGTTTTAAGAAAAGTAATAGGACAAACCCAGAATGATTGTTCAGCCAGTCTGGATGAGGATCGTCTGGAATGCTGCCTTAGCTGCCAGCAAGAGCTGATTGAAGAGCAGTTTCCCATCTCCTTTGTAATCTGAGAAGTTTAGGAAAATATTAATGTTGACACAAATTGGTGATCCCTAATCAGTCCAACTACACTTCTGCAGAGCCTCATGGGAATAGCAGCTGAGAAGTCTTCATACCTTTATGATTATTTATGTCTCTCCTGTGCAGACTATGTATTTCATGTCATGCAGTGTTACACGCAGGGAACAGTGCTGTGCCTAAAGAGGCCTATAGGTAAGTTTCAAAAGTGACTCACAGTTTGGTTACATATGAAGTATCTAAACCAAAACATTTTAGGGGACCCTAGATGAACAAAATCTATGATTTCAAGCTTTTTGATGGAGAAAATGGATATTTTAAGTTTTTTAATGAGACAGTATTTCATTCCAAGTGTATTAAGCAACTTTGATGCAAGCCTTCCTTAGCCAAAATTACTCTCCTAGAAGTCTCACAAGAAGTTAGTTCTTCTGTCCAACCGTACCAGAGGAACAAGGTGTCTTTCAGATTTCAGTAGGATACGCTTTTCCTCTGAAGAGAGCCATCGGGGAAAGAGAGTCAACGGGGAAAGGCAGGCAGACAGACAGATTTAGTTCTGGCTAGGGACATGTCATTGTTAGCTCTTGTTGTTCTGTTTTACACAAGGAGATGTCATGTCTCCTAATTGCTTCTAGATTAGGGAAACAATAGGAAAGAAAACCACAGTATTTCTCAACTCTGAGAATTAAAGTATAGTTAGTTCTGCAGGTGGGCAATTTTCAGACATTGCAGTACAAACACCAAAAAACGCTACCAGTGACATTTTGAGATACAGCTCAGGCTTGAGTTCTAGGCCAGTTACTAGTTTACTGTTGTAATTTAAATTTTTTTTTTGTTTCATTGGTTTTGTTTCAGTATAAGAAAGAAAAATGAAAAACATCATTCACCTCACCTGAAACCAGAAAGCTGGGATGTACTTCCGCAAGCTCTGAGCTGGGCCTTTGTAAAGATACACTTGTGTGCTTGCACTGGGATTTAGTTCGGTGGCTGAATCCGGCTTCAGTCCACCCAGAGAAGTAAACTTGTACCTCTTCACTCAGACACTCCTTTGACTGTGAGAGAGCACCAGCCTTTCAGGTGCATTTGGCTCACAGTGTGGAGGGATTGTTTTGGAGCAATTCCAGATCTATCTGCACAGCAGCATGTTCCTGTGAGACGTTTTATTTTTAGGTGGCAGATCCAACAATCACTTCTGTATAGTGAACCAAGAGGATGTCTAGCGACTCTAACCTGGCAAGCAAGAAGGAGGAGCTGCACCTGGTTTTGTTAGTTTTCCTCGTCCATTCCAGGAGACCTGGGAGGATGGATCCTCAGCCTAATGTGCAGTGTGAAACCCTGTTCTTTATATTAACGCCTGTAGTGAAGAAACAGGGTAAAGTAGGAATCTGTAATTCAACCTGCTTGAGCCAAGATAGAAAAACAAACCCTGTATGTACAAGGCATAAAATAAGTATGTAACCCTCAATGAACTTTGCAGTCTTGGAGCAAACAAAACTTGCTGCTCCATGCTGCTTCCAGAGTCAGTCTGGAGCATGCAGTAGTGGGAAGGGCTTGGGAGCTGTGCACTCTGAACAGCATGCCCTGGAGATGGTTTGCAAAACGAGGGGATGATCTCCCTGTGCAGGAGTATCATAGTGCTGAGCAGCACTGCAGCGAGGCAGAGGCATCCTGAATTGTACTATCTACTATGCCAGGAAACTCCTGGACTGTACTGCTGTGTCTTAGGCTTTGACTCAGCAGAGTATCCTAGCTGTGGTTAACAGATAAGCTTGTGTATAGCCCTGCTGCTACCTAAGTAGGTAAGTATTGCTGTCTCTTTCATTTACAGGACCTAAGTGTGTAAAAAGTATTTTGCAACCTTTTTCATTCACTGAGGGTTTGTTGCCTGTCACAGAGGAGCATATTTATAGTGGTCCAGCCATACTAGAACTGCAGAACCACATTCCAGCTTCCAAATATGCTTGCTGGCCTGTAATGTTAAGATCCAGGTGTAAGATTTATGTAGGGACACTAATCTCAACATTTTTATTAATAGAGGCTATTTATTTGTGTTTATATTAGTGTACTAACTTTTTTTTGCTTCGGGGTAGTGTATCATTTGGTGTACAAGATTACAGCTTGCAGTGAAATCTGCACAGCATATTAAAGTAAAAATACTGGGGTTTTTTAAGAAGTAGACTAATAAGGATGTTCATAAGGACATGTGTACATACAGACTCAGGAATGTTCTCTCTGTATCTCTCACTTCATGTAAGTCAACAAGAGCTAAAGCAGAAAGCCAAGTGAGAAAGAGCATTACCTGTTTTAGGCATTTGGTACAGAGCAATGCTTGCTTCAGTGGAATGGTTCTAATTCTTACTGCAGAAGGGAGACCTGCTGGACTCATCAATGAGCCTGTTCTGCCTGGACAGATACTCTGGAGTCTGTTTTGTTTCCCTTTTTTCTCTTCCAGCTCCTTGAGGATGTGGTTAATTCTACAATGTTGCAGTGCGGCTATAGGGGCAATTATTGTTCGTGTGAAACTGGAGAGAAATGGGTGGTTAAACCTGCTTCAGATGTAATTAAGTCTGAAATGTCTCAGCGGTCACATTAGAGGCACTTATTTCAAGCTTTCTTATTGGTTTAGGCCATAGCCATTTGTTATATAAAAAAGGCGAAGAGGTTTTCTTGTCCTTCAAATGATTTTCTGTGGGAACATGAAAAAAAGTGTTCTTCAAAGCATCAAGACAGTAATACCCACTACAGACTCCTTGTCCTGCAAAAACAAATTAGTTAAGAAACCCCAAACCATTTTTTTAATGGAAAACTATCTAATAATCCTTTTTTTGTCCATCAGTGAAACAAACCATGCCTGCAAGTTCATCTTATAGGTGACTATTTCACTATTTCTATTCCAGAGATGGACTTTTAATGTCGAGTTAATCGTGCAGAACCTCAAGTTTAAATTACACTCAGGAGTGTGCCATTTCAATATATTTTTCCTTGCAGAAAATGGTTTAAGAAGCCATTTGTTCCTGCCTTTACTTCGCAAGTTTCCATACCCCTGTATATACTGATGCAACTTTTTTTGGGTTGTGTCTTGCAACCAGATTTTGACTAAATAAGATGGATTTGAAAGTATAAAAATGTAAAATATACTAGCTGGGGGAGAAGAAAAAGTGGAAGTAGCTTGTGGGGGATTGTTGGTAAGAATATTTTTGCCATGCTTGATCCATGAGTATGAACAAATGAAAAACCAGACACAAAGTTTACCTTATAAATGGAACTGCGTCCAAAACTAAAATACCAGAACTTCTGTATTTTGAAGTAGCCGGAGCAGGGAAGAAGTCTGTTTTATGCTATCCCTGCCTGTGACCTTTGGACACGGTGCTTATGTCATGGGAGTTGGCTGGTTCCCATCACAAAATATGTTTTGGGCTGTTTCAGCAAAGTGCAGAATGTGTATAAAGACATTTAAAACCGACCCACTGCACTGAACAATTGCCATGAAGTAATGGCCTTACACCTGCTGGCCTGTTGCAAACAAGAATAGGTGCGGGAGGTCAATGCCCTTGCTTTTCTTGAGGAACCTGGGAATGTTTGTGGAAATGTTTAAGAATCCTTCAGTTTGGAAACATTCCTCATTGGAGTGCAGGAAACCTAAGGGTGAAGAGACTATTGCTGAGAAATAGAAACTGACCTCCTCCCTCAGCAATGTACGCAACAGCTGAACCAGGAGAATGAAAAGTGAAACCATCGTTGTCACTTCAGGAGTTTCAAAGAAGTCGATGATAAACAGCAATTTGAAGTTTTACCTGAGTTTGAACTCTAAGCTGGCTCAACTCCTACAAATTTTTATTCTGCTCATCTACCCTCTAGCTTTCTGCTGATGCAGCTGCAGCAGCTAATGACCCAAAACACAGGAGTCAACAGGTGGTGAACAGCCTGTCTGCTGTGTTGTAGCATGCCCACCACTGAAATAGGTATGTCACATCAAAGTTATTTCAGTTCAAAGATGCTTTTTTATTAAACCACCTATGGAAATGTATTAAACCATATATTTATTCTTTTTTTAATGTGGTGTTTGAATTCCCAACAAACTAGATAGAGATTTTTTATTTTAGCTAGCTTTGAGCCTAGGTGGGTTATGCTGATGCTGACTTTGATGCTACTAAATGGTCTAATTTCCCCTGACTTGCAGCCTTCACAGAAGTTATTTTCACCTTTATATGATGCTACATGCTGATGTGGTGATACCAAAATGTTCACTTAACAGAAATTATGGAATTAAGCCTAAGTATCATAAAAACAACTGAGTTGGTAATGTTCCATTTAATAGAAAGAGGCCTACAAAGGTGCCTGTAAAACCCAGTTCTGTAATCTTACCTTAGAGGGATTAGTCACTCAGCCCCCATGTGGTGGTGGCTTCTGTTCCCCTCCTTTCCCCTTGCAGAACTGAATAAGCCACTGAATATATTTCTAAGAAGACAGCACTACCAACAGAACATGAGTGAGATGGCAAGTAAAATGAATGACAAATACCTGGAAAGGTGTAAGGGGCATAATCAGCAGCAGCAAAAGTCAGGAACTGACTGTGTCTAGAAAGTCAGCCCTGGGGTTTATTAATTTCCAGAGCATTCTGCATACCTGTGCCATTGCTTTTCCTGTAGTTCCCTGCTGTTCCCTTGCACAGTTCCTCAAAGCCTCTGACAAGTTTGAGTGACAGGAAAGGGCGGTGGGGTTTTTGGCTTTGTTTTCCCCCACCCCATCTCCACAGCGTTGACTTCCTGAATTTGGTACAAGAGAAGCAAAGACTTCATGGAAGAAAGTTTAAGAAATGTGTAATTTTTATTATTATTATTAGGAACAAGACTATTTGATTTCAAGGAAAATTATTATTTGTTTTTTTCTGGAAACTTTCCTACAAATTCCTGCCATCAGATTACTGAATGAGCATCTACTCAACTGATATGTCAAAATAAAGACATACCATCAGTGTAACCTCCAGAAGCTGAGAAGGGCATTTTTAGTTGTTGAGAGAGCTTAGATGACAAAGGTCTGAGGAATCTAGGAGCCAGATATCCTAATATTCATTCAGTATCCTCTCCTTTCCACCAGCACAAGGCTTTTTGAAAAATGAGACAGCAAAGAGAAGAAAGCCAACTAGAGTCTAAAGCCAGAAGAACAGCTGTTGAAACTTTCCAGAAAACAACACTTTGATATTGCTGACATCCTTGAGTTGCTTTCTGAAGCTTTCTTGCCAGTCATCATCTTATTTGAACTGTTTGGTCTTCTGCTCTTTCACTCCAACCCTTTGTTTAGCTAAGGTAGTTCAACATGGTTTCCCAGAAAGGAATTAATCCTAAAACCAAAAAGTACTTGGAGCACATGGACACCATCAGATTGGTACAGATCCATCTTTTATCTCTTCCCGAGCCTGAGTCTGTTTTCTTTGTTTTCTTGCAGGTTTGTGGATGTGAATTGATGATGGTGTGGAGCAGTAATGCAGGAAAGGGTGAGGACAGAGTGAGGGAACTCTGGACTTCAGGGTAAACAAGAGAGGAAGCAGAACAGTAGAAGAAAAAGGACAATGTCTTATTTAGATACAGCTCCCAGAATATGCAGATTAGTGTTGGAAGCATCGTCCTATATGTTCAGTGAGCCCACAAAAGGGAAAAACAGGTATTTATGCCAAACACACTCACCTTTGAGCCCAACTCACTCAGATCATTTGCTACCTTGTCTTAGAGTCACTGAAGACAGGTCAGAGCATTCTTGGGAGAGTAATGTGCGTTGGATGTTCAACTTCCAGCACAGAAGGGGAACCCTTAGTAGCACTGGAAATAGTTAAACATATGAAACTCTCTTCTAGGAGGAGAATTCATTCAGCTTCTCACTCAGGAATGTTCATTTATGCTGTTTGCTCAGGCAGGCACCTCGTGAGGGCACAGTTTCAGCTGACCCATGTAACCAATCACATGCCATTCTCTGACAGCACTTGTTCTTTATCAGCCCATTAAGCATGGGCTTTCAGCCAGTGAAAACCTCAGATATTTGGCAAAGCATTTATAATTAGTAAGTGTTGTGGCAGAATAATGGAATTTGAGGTCTCACAAACCATCAAGTGTGTTCATTTCCAGCTGATAATCCCATGGAGACAACAAAATGGAAAGTGAAGAACACCAAATTGAAGGAAGCACCATGCAGTGTTTGGATTTACTGCAGAGTATCTTGCAGCAATCCAGACTCTTTCCAGAGTTTGATCAGTTCCTGAAGACCTTGTAGAGAAGGATGTTTTCTCCCCCCACCTTGCTTGTATTTTACCGGCATTACTGTGCTATCTTGCCTGTACCATTTGTTCCTGTTCTCTTCAGAAAGCTTTTTGTGTTTTGACAAGAGGTGCACTTAGGGAAAACATTTTTATACTCTTGAAATAGTTTGATATTGAGGACATGGTCACATTGTCAAGAAGGGAGGCAGACAGAGGCTTGAAGTATGTATGCTTCCTCTAGATGTGGTTGTGCAGATTTCCACTCAGTCTCACCGTTCATGAAGTGGGAATCTCCTTCATTTGTTTTGGCTGATGACCTAGGATCATCAAGATATGGCCACTTTCTGTCAACCATGTTTTTGTTTTTCACTCTCTTGGCATGCATTTGACAAACTTGCTTTGGCATCTTCCAGGAAACAGCCTGTTTCCTAAGAACTGGCTTCCAAGCTTTTGGCATTCTCCGGCTATGTGTCATCTTCCCATAGCAGAAATTCTTCTCCCCTCACATCACTGTCCATTTGGTATTGAGACCTAGCCTATACAGCTCAGATGAAAAGTTCTTCTGCACTCCACCTGGAGAGTCTGAAGACAGTGCTCCAGTGGTTCAGTCCATTAAGGCAACGCTACCCCTGTTGAGCCAGGAGGGCTGTGAGGGTTTGAGATTTGGTTTATTTTATACTTTTTCTAGAAGGCTGCAAAGAACCAAAGAAAGGACTTTAGGTCTGTGAACTCTACTAGCAAAGAGGTCCAATATCTCCATTCTGTGAATAAAGAAGCAAGTGACAGCAGCATGATTCCAGGTCAGCTTCAGCTGGTCTGCTGTGGGTTCTGGCAGCCCTTTCTCCCTGGCATCCGCTGTACAGCCTTCCCTCACCTCTCCTTTGCATTTATAATATTGGTCTTGTGACTGCGGTGAGAGAGTTAATCTTCCTGAACTCTAACTGGAAGAAAAAAAAGTCCAAAATAATTTATTTCTTCTTACTTTGCCAGACCTTTTCATTATAGGGCCACATGAACTCTACTGCTGGCAGAAGAGAGAGATGGGGAGGGAGGGACAGGCACAGGACCACAGCATCTTGGCTGAGATTCACTTAACCTTCTGTGAAATCTTATTCAAAACTCTCAGCATGTTCCAGGCCCTGGGTGCCAGGCACGTGCTTTCTCTGAGTTACAGTCTTAACTACGATTGCTGCTGCTTTCAGCTGCCTTCTTATCTCTATAGGGAAACCTATCATTCATTTTGTGATTACTGCATCAGTAGCCAGTTTAAAGGAAGCCCTTCAGAGTTATGATTTAGTCTTTGTCAGGACTTGGTATGTGTATGAGTACTGTGCGCTGTAGCCTCCTTTTGTTTTTATCTATCATGCAAATATCTGCATACAAAGGGACAGGATTATTTCTGTTCTTAGTCTGAAGTATTGAGTGAAAGGTGTTGAGCACTGGCTAGGGATCAAAACTGTACTTGCAAGCAGTCCTTAATGGCATGATGACAGTATTCTTTCCATTTAAAACAAGGGCTCAGACCACATGAAACATGATTTCTTCTAAATGCCCAGAAGGGGGAAAAGGGAGGGGAAGGAAGAAAGCAGAATGCCTTATTTCTGAGTTGCTGTATCCACTGTCAGAGCCAGCAGAGTCTATACTCTTCTGCTTTTTGTTTTGGTTCGGTTTGTTCTTTGGAGCATGAGAGATGGTCTGGAGACAGAAGATACTGGCTCGGCAGATGCAGGGTATGCGGTCCAGGGGCTCAGTTCCAAGTGCAAAAATTATAATTTCTCAAATGCTCATTTCTGCACTAATGCAACAGGCATGACTGGGCTGTGCAGTTACATTTAGGCTTTTGCCTCTGAAGTCTGGACAGTGCCTTCATGTGTGTGTTGCCCACAGAATCTAGGCCCAGTGCATTTGAAGCACCCTGAGGTACAGAGCACCCTCAGGCTATGCTGCCACAGCAGCAGCAAATAAGTTGGAGTGAGTACTGGAGATGATGTCTGGCAGGTCATATGAATATTTTGCAAAACTTTAAATGCAGGAGTGGAAGCATGGGCTGAGTACGATTGTATCAGGGTAATGCAGGTGCTATGGTTACAGGCCCGTCTTTTGTCATTGTGCCCATAAATGGTACTAGTGCTTTTTTTTGTTACAAATGGGGTGAAGCTCTTCTCCTTAGTGAGTATTTGGCCCAGTCCTAGATGTTAGAGTAACTTCCAACAGAGCAAGCCCAGCTGTGATTTGTAGTGGTGTTTTATTTTCAGGGCTTGTGGGAGACTGGCATTAGCACGCTTGCTGGGAAGGCAGCGTTGGACAAGAAAGAACTGCAGAGGTTTTTTAGCAGGATAATTTCAGTACTGGCCCATGCTGTAGCCTGGATCTGATTAAGCCAGCAGAAAACTAGGCTTGTCCATTTTTCTTGCCAAGCTTGTAGCTATAGCTCTTTAACCTTGCTATAACCAACAGCCATGTGAGTAGTGTGGCACTGCAGCTCTAGTGATAAACCTCCTTTTGTGCAGTCCGGGTGTTAACCGCATCAATGTATACTTGCAAGGCTCTGTCTTTGGTGCAGATGAACTGATCACAGCGTTGGAGACTTGTTGCTCCAAACTTTTGTCCCCTTCTCCCTCAGCACCAAGCAAAGCTGCTTCTATACAGAAGCTTTTCCCAAAACTGAGAGGAGAGTTATTTTTCTACTGAGTGCTTTCTTGCTTACCCGCTGATTGATTTAAAGTGTTTCTGTGTTGCCACTGAACTGTTGTATAGCAGCTTTGGGGGTGGGAAGCCATGGGAGTTCTTTTTGCAGTATTTTGTACGTGTTTGGCTATTGAAAACTGGTATGATGGTGTCCTAGTAAACGGCTTAGTTTCTGTTCATCAGTTCTTAAGATGCTGCAGCTCAGAGGAATCACACTTTTCATGAGACTCTAAGTTTCACTTTCGGGTTCTTGGATTTACTGCATTTCCCTGATGCGGTGAATGGAAGGGTGTTTGTTTAAATACAACTTTTCTTTTCGAGTTTTGAAACAGAAGCAGTAATCTTAAATCTTTCTATTTAGTTTAAATTAATAAAAGCTTGTTTTCATGAAATAAAATGATGGACCCTTTCTGATTTCAACATGCACATCTTCTTTTAAAAATACATTTAGAAATATCTACTGCTGTGACATTGTGTAATTGGCTAACAATTTAAGTTAATTTTTGTAGCCTTTTATTTCCCAATAGGATATTTCTGAGCAGTCTTTGCTTTGTCACAGGCTTATCTCCTTGTCTTCCTCCTCACTGCTTATAGGTATAGCCTGATTCCTTCTCCTAAGGGAGTGGATAGAAATACTAATGTCTTCATAGTTGTGGGAGAAAGCAGGGGAGAAAACAGCAGGAGAAGCAGAGACAACTTCATTAAGAGAAAGCAGTAGATAAGCTTTGGGATAAATAATGAAGCAAAAATGATCAGGTAGGATAAGGGGCAAAGGTTTATTTGAAGAGGGACAACCTTGTTCTGGAAAATGGTTGATGAAGAATGGACCACAGAAGACCAAATGCTCCAGAGAAATAAATCCACTGGTGCCTAACTATAAACTTTCTACCTCTGCTACAGTGATAGCGTTAGCCACAGTTCAGAACTCTGCTATAATCCCACCCTTAGGATCAGATCCAAACCCAGCATGCAGTCTGGAGCACTGCTTAACTCAACACACAGTATTTAAAATCTGTAGAAGTAAAGCCAAAAGCAATCTCTGGAGTTAAGAGCATCTTCAGGGCCCAACAATTGTCCAGCAGAATCACACATTCATGATCACCGTTTTGAATTTAGGAACACAAATTCTGCCATAATCTCACTTCATAAACCTATATTTCTTGACCTGCATGCTGGTTTTTTTTTAAATATCTTATGAGAATGGAAACCTCATGCTGTGAAAGAAAAATATGAATATAGGTTGTATAAGTCTTTCTAATTTATCAAGTGTAAGCTAGGAAAGAGAAAATATGCATAATATATCATAAAAGGAAGAAAGAAACTTACTACCCATCTCCATGCTTTAGTTCTTCTCAATTTTAATGTGTTTTGGAAAAAGTTGAAATAAGTATCTGTATAACATGTACTTGTGGCTGAAGGACAGCAAGCAAGTAGCTAGAGAACTTCTACAGATTATATTGTAATGCACCATCAACAGCAAGCACAAAAGGTGAGTTTCTTTTGTATTCATGTTTTTTCCTCTCCATAAATCTGTTTTGAATCCCTGGGAAAGAGAGGAACTACAAAATGAGGCAGTCTTTTACAACTGTGCAATGCTTCCAGCAGTGATGCATCGATATTCATGTAGAAATTATTTTACCATAAGTTAAGATGGGGGAAGGAGGGGTACATGCTATATTATTCCCTCACAGAAAAGAAAAATCAATCCATTCTCATAAATAATATACAAAATTCTCAGCAAGAGCTAAATTCAATACACTTAAGATGTCACCAGGGTTCTAAGTCTGATTGGCCAAAGAGCTGGCTGGGGAAAGGCTTTATTCCGTTCAATTGCTGGCAAAATCTGGGTGGACTTGATCACCCTTACTGTCCCACACAGACTCTGGAGAGAGGACAGTTTAACTCCCTGCATAGCTGAACAGTCAGTAAGTCACTGCAGTCAGACCTTTGGGGAGGGCAGAGGGTTGCTCCTACCTACCTACCTACTCTAGGGGATTAAGCAAAACAGCCAGGTAAAACGACTCTAGTGGTAGCTCTTCTACCTTCAACTGAAGGAATACCAGAATTGTATAAATGCAGAAATTGCCTAGTTTAAATCAAAAGTGGTTTAATTAACACTAAAAGAAGTTTGATGGGCCAAGAGTTCTAGTGTTCAAATAAAAAATTATAGGTGGAGTTGTTTACTGGGGTTTTTAACCTGCAAGTCCACTGTTAATTGCCCCTTTTTAGGTCTGCCTTGCCACCTTTCCTCTGTATTTGCAGAGCAAGATAACTGAGCTACAGGTTATTATGAAAAGGTCATATATAATAACAATATATTTGTTTTCTCTATAACTTGCTAAATAAAGACTTGAGTACATTCAAATGGCCGAATGTTGAAATTTTGTTTCTCTTGGACTTCAGTGCCTTTGTCAGAAATTTCATTGATTGCTCCATAACCTTGTTTCTGATGTTTGCTTTTAATTTCTGTCTTAAAATATAAAAGCATAGGAATTTATATCTAGCAGTATAGAGAAAGTCAGTAGATCCTAGGCTTTCTATCAGGTGTAGTTAGTTTAATGTTTCTACTGACTCTGAGTCTAACTGCTTGTGATGGTAAACTAGGAGCACCTGGGCTCAGTAAATATATATGCATGTTCAGGTGTTCCTCACTGAACCTCCTTTGAGTGCTAGCTTGTTGAGTTTTGGTGGGATTTTTTTAATGATTGCTGTAGTAAGTCTGTTGCTATTGGTGCTACTCTGAGTCATTAATCTGTTTCATCAACAGAAGCTGTAATTCAGCAAGTTAAAATGATAGAGCATTAATTTCCTAGGGCTAATTAAGAAAGACAGGACTGTCTGTCTCTTGGGTGATGAGTGCAGTGGGAGAGCAGCTAGGCCACTGAAAGCAGACCTTACAGAACTGCATCCTCCTGTGAATTTGCCCTGCATTCCTGAGCTCCACCTCAAGTCTTGCATAAACTACACAGATGTACTTTTAACTCCCTCCCCATCTCAGTCTGTAGTGGCCTAGCCTCCCATGGTTGTCATGCAAACGTGTGCACAGACATGCACATGTATGCCAAAAAAGTCACCCAAACACACACCCTCAGCACTCTCCACCATCTTCATCTACCTATATTTACTTGCTCACAGGGCAGGGAGCACCGTGTCCTAAGGCTGGTTAAGAGCTAAGTAGATGCTGGCTATTGTTTCCCAAATATGAAGTAAGCCATCCCATACAAATTTAAGTTGAGCTGTTTGTACTTCTTCCTCTGAGATTGGGTGCTTAGAGAAGAATAGAGTAGTTTCCTCTCTCTTCAAAACTGTGGGTCTTCAATGGGCTGGAGGCAGCAGCTAGCGCTGGTATTTCAAGATTGGTAGCAAACTGGAATGGAATTGATGAACCCAGTGAAGCCTTCCTGGCAGGAACAGGAGGCAGAAGAGGCAGCACAATAACATGAACTTCATTTTCTCAGGAAAAAAAAAAAAACAGACAAAAAAAATGCACTGTGGCAAAATTCTGCTATGTGCGTAAGCAGCTGCCTAATTTAAAGCAAGGGAGCAGTTCAGCTGAAATTTCCTGGCTGTTCCATTGAACTGCAATTCTGCCTACACTGTATTACTCCTCCAGATGTTTTTCTGTCCTAGGCACTCTTTCTAAAGTAAGCTAGCACTCTGCCCCACACCCCCCACACCCCCCCATTCAAAAAAAAAACCAACCCAAACAAACAAACAAACAAAAAACCAAAAACAACCCAAACAAACCTTTCCTCATAATTTTCTAGAACTGAGTATGTTGCAGGTGGTTTTAA
This sequence comes from Phalacrocorax carbo, assembly GCF_963921805.1. Taxonomy (NCBI): domain Eukaryota; kingdom Metazoa; phylum Chordata; class Aves; order Suliformes; family Phalacrocoracidae; genus Phalacrocorax; species Phalacrocorax carbo. Next base: position 12,753,450 of record NC_087522.1, on the reverse strand, counting down.
TACTAAGTGTCCTTTTGTTTAGAAATTAAACCCTCTTCCTTATCTCCAGACTGCCAGATCTATGAATAATGAACTTTTTCCCCCCTGTACTAGAAACATTTTTTTAAAGCTATTCAAAGATACTTTAGCAAATATTTCTTTGTCAGGCAGCAATTGAATAAAATCCCAGGTTTCTTGATGCTGTCCCTCCCTTTTCCTCTGAGTTTCTTATATCCATTGCTTTTTGCCTATAAATAACACAGAGATAGCTAGAAAGGGAAACCTTTTTTAAGCGGTGATATCGTCATCTGGCAGCTACCCAGGAAGGCCCTATTGGCTGTAAGTCAGTGCTGAGCTTCCCTGCAAAAAAGAAAGTCTAATGTTAGTTTTAAAAAAAAAAAAAAACAACCAAACAACAACAACAAAAAATAACCCAAACCAAAACCTCACTGTCTTCTGTTTGCTATTTAAAGGGAAAGGAACAGAGAATGTTTTATCTTCCTGTATAAGCACGCATGGACAGACTTTGCAGCTGAAAGGACTTCTCAATGCCTTTTATCACTGGAAATTATGTAGAGCTGTGGGTGGTACTTAATGGCAGATAGATGAGAGCCAAGCAAACTGGCAGCCAAAGCATAAGGAGTGGTTCTAGGTTTTTGCCTGTGCAGTGAGCTCCAAGTACTGGGACTGGAAACTTCTCAGTACTGTGTGCATCTGCTTGAGTCTAAGCCTGCATCTCCTTTGACTCTGTGCTTCAGCTGCAACACTGCTGTTAAAATGAGAAACCCAGTAGGCCAGAGAGTTTTGTGATGTTTACCTAAAGCTATAGGTTATGACTTTCATGCTATTGTAACTGCCTCTGTGCTCAAAAATAATACAGCAGAAAACTTGTGTTCCTATGCACAGACCACAAAATGCAAATAAGTGTTGATTTAGTGGTTGAAAACATAGCAAGTCAGCTTACTGCCACTAACTATTTTCATTTGCCCGTGCCTAGGAACTGAAGTCACTCAATAATCTGGTCTGGCCAACTAGGCATCCAAAAAAACACTAACTAGCTTTCCTACACCTTGTCCTGTTGTGTTCTTAGTTGCATTCAGGCTATTTTTCAAAAACAGCCTGATCTGGTTAGTATTACTTCATCACATATTAGAATGTGATATCAGGATCATAACAGTAGCATTTTTAAAGATTTTTGAATTTAGAAACTCCTAATTAGAGTGAAATGGTCACAATGACTTTGTGAAAATGGCCTCCTTCCGCCTTAAAATGTTAAAAAATGAAGTACCAAAGTTAATTACTTCTTAAAATCTAGTCAGCTGGATTTTACTTTTTTTTTTCCCTCTTCTCTGCCTAAATATAATGCAATGGTATTAGCACTCAAACAGCTATAGTTCATATATAAAGTTAATGAGTTTGACACCTTCTCTGGTCTCTCTCTATTACATAGAAGCTTACCTTGGATTTTCAATGAGATATTAACCACAGATATACTAAGATTATATCCTTTAATTATTTTGAAAAATATGGAGGGGACTAAATAGCACAAACCTACTCTCCATTTTAGGCAGGATCCCAGCCTGAAAATAACTTTGTTTTTGTAGTTTGGATATAGTTAAGAGCTCATTGTAAGCTTAGATAATTGTTTCTGTGCTCCAGGAAAGAAAAGAAAATTGAAAAACAAACAACAACAAAACCCCAAACTTGGACTCAAACATTAAACATTAAGTTGATTGTTAGGCTGTAATCAGATTTGGGCATAGTCAAATAGTAACCCTTGTTCCAATTTTAGCTCCTTGTTCACTGCCCCATATTAAGGTTCAGAACTCTGAAGCACAAATAAGGTAACATTAAGTATTTACATTAAAATCAAATTGGTATATCCATATGATGATTTATGGCCCAGTACCTTCAAACTATTAATGAGTTCTGTAAAGCTTATTCCAATTCCCCCTCCCATACATCTTGGCCTTAATAGGAAGGCAGCCTTACACCAACTGCAAATGTTTCCATGCAGTCAAGGACCAGAGTGCTGTGGAGGTTTTCTGATTAAAATAGATTTCTGATTACATCTAACTAGAATCAACACAAAAATGCTGCTACTGGGGAATAAGGAGGCCATATAACCCATAAAACAAACAGGTCTATATGGGTGGTTATATTTAGAGTTGACTAGAAGGTGATCCTGGCTAGCCAGAGCTATATGAGCTGCCACCTCTTTTCTCTCATCTGTATTATCCTTGAACTGTACCAAAGACATTCATACATTGATGCCTACATCTTGAACACAGCAGTAAGATATACCTGAGGTTCTCTTACACCGTATTTCCCAAGGTGCTTCTGGTTTGCAGCAGGATGGGGGGGGAGGATGATCAGAAACTAGGTGAGCTAGAAGACGGAAATAACAGACGGGTGAGAAGCGTCTGGAGAAAGGTAGGCTCATCTTCATATCAAATAGGTAAATAATTTTGAGAGGATGGCTTGGGCTGCCACTTGGCATTTGAGCTGGAGATTTACAGTGTTAGTGTAATTGAAACAGACTTACAGTGTGATGGATATCTGGTGTGAATGAATGTGTGTGGATTGGCCCTAACAGTAAAGAATATATTCAGCAGAGGCTTTGTTAACATAAAAATACAGAGTTTTTTATTATTGCAAAATTAAATCATTGCTGCTTCTTCCTCCTTTCTTGTTAATATCACCAAAATTCCCTAGGAAATGTTTCCCAAAGAGGGACTATCCACTTTCTGTTTCTGCTAATTGTTTTCATTCTATGAAATGAGCAGAAAATTATTTGATCAGCTGAAGCATTTGGAAACTACTGAAGTAGTATCTGATTCATCAGAAGCTGAAATTTGCTTTTCTTAATTGCTGCTAGGTAATAAAATGTGAATGTATTGGCTTTGTAACCAAAGCCCCAGTCCATGATAAACAAATACGGCAAGGCCAGGGAATAGTTGGAGTTTTAGACAGTCTTTTCCTGGAATGATAAGGAAATAGATTTCTTTGTTAAAGCTGGTAGAGCTCAGGGGTTTGTAGTGGTGCATGGCGCTGCAAGGACAATGCTGAGACATGCAGTTACATTTTAGGAGTACAAAGCCCTGGCTGTTAAGTGGAAATTACAAGCTAGGACCAACACTTGGTTATAATAAGAAAAGGAAGAAAAGTAAGCCACACTTTCTGTAACTTCCCAGCAAGTCAGAAGAATTAAGTCTGTAACAGAGAAATTTTCCTTTGTGTAAAGCAATGCCAAGATTAGGACCATTCCCTTCAATGCTACTGCAATACCTGTCCAGAAGGAGAGAGAGACAGACTTCACCTGCTCACTTTTGAGGCTGAGCTCAGTGTAAGCATTATGACTGAGGGAGGAGAAAGGTTCCTGTTCTTCAAAAAATAAAGTGCTCTCTGTGTGTTACAGTCTCCTTCAGTATCCTCTTGGCTCTGATAAGCTTCTGTGTCTGTTGGGAGGTGAAACCACCTCCCAGTGTGTGAGCATTCCCTGGGTTCCAGCTGCCCTTTAAGAGGCCACACAGATGCTCACAAGCTGTAATTGCACTGCCAGATTTAACTGGGAGGTGGGGAGAAAAGGGGGGGATTAATTTTGAGGCAGGGGCCACTTTTCTTCTATTTTTTCTGTTTATTTTGGATATTGCAAATAAGCCAACAGAAAGTAATGCAAAGGATGTTTCTCAAATCACTTTTTAGGAGAGAATCTGTGCCAGAAAGTCTGGTGGAGAGTAGAGTACACAAGCCAGTACAGCCTACATAGATATATGTATATGTGCACATCTCTCTCTTTTCGACAAAGCATTTTAGCAAAATCTGATTAGAGGGAAACTTCTGCAAGAAGACAGAAGGCAGCCAGAATTCAGAGAACAGTAGGATAGAGCAGAATGGTCAGGAGATCAAGAAGCTCAGAAAGCTACTGAGAAAGGCTTTGAGAGGATTTCCTGTAACTTCTCAAAGACTTACCTGCCTCATCCAGCATACCACAGTCTAACTGATTTCTGTGCTGTGCAATGAAATACCAATAAGGAAACAGTAAACAAATGCTAAATTTTAAGTACATCCCCAGACTAGTAGTTTGGGGATAAATAATAAATAAGACTAGAGTCCATAAGAGGCATGACAGCATCTCTTAGAGAAGATCTTATAAAACTGTGTGTGCATGTGCAGTCTGTTATGTAAGCTTGGTTTTCTTCATCATACCATGTGTAAGGTTTATATAGTGTCCTAAGAGCTGGATAGCTTTGATTCAGGCAAGCACAGAGTATAAATTTATTAGTCAAAACTGTTAAAAAATTGACTCTCATCTAGGATAGTTTTACTCTCCTTAACCTTCTTTCCTCAGTAAGCTAACTGAAAAAAATTAACCTACTTCCAATTATCTCTTGAGTAGAAACTGGTGGACGTAAACTACTAAGCAAAGTCAGTGGCCAACCTGTTGCAGACTGTGTCTTGTCGTAAACTTGATATTCTATATTGTGTTGAATCATTTATCAGGAAGGATCCTTTCAGCATGGCAGCAGAGGTCTAGCTGCTTCTGTTAAAAACCACAGAAACTTTCCCATCTGGCTTTAATTTCGATTATGTTAAACACTGTTACGGTATCTGAGGGAAGTCCTGTGAAATCGACAGGAGTAACTTCCTCTGGACTTAGTGGGATCTACAGTATCTTTTTAAAGAAATCAGTGCAAACTGTGTAGTTCACACTAAGCTAAGGTTTATGTGGTTTGAAATTAGCTGTGCTGACCATAGTGCATCACCACACAGCTGAACACTGTAGAGCCTGCGCTGATGTTTGGATTCAGCACACTGCATGGTAAATTAGGGCAGGCTAAGGCTCCTGAAGCTATTTCTCTACCACACAGTAGCCTGATGATCCTCTGACTTCTATCTCTTATGCTATGGCTAGTCTATTAACTTGCCTCAAAAAACAGTCAGTCTGTGGCTATCCTTCTGCATGTGGTCTTTTATTAAATCATTGATTAAAAAACTGGGAGGCTGTTTAGCCTTTGTTAACGAAGTGCTGACCGTGCAGCATTTTGATCGGAAAGTGTCCCAAGGAGACAAGTAGATGTTGTATCCTTAGCCAGCTGCTGCCTCATGTCTTCCTGCTGCCACACAGCATGCTGTAAGGGATCTCTCCCTTCCCAAGGACCTATTTTTGTTGCAGAGATGTTTCCACATTAAAATATTAGCAGCTGGATGAAATTCCCCTGGAAACTAGTACAGGCTTGTTATCCAAACATTTCTAGATATTGAGCTATCTCTATTTACATATTTTTGGCTTTGGGTTAAAAAAAAAAAAAGAAAAAGAAAAAATAATGATAAGGTAGATAATAAACTTTTGCTGAAAAAATTAAATGACTGTGCGGAACCACCCCCAGGATGCAGGATGCCCGGCAATATCAGATTGAAAGCAAGTGGCAGAAGATTCATTGTTACCAAAATAAGTCCAAAATTTCATTGACTAATAGTTGAAAGAGATATTAACTGTACCATACAAAAATATTTGGGCTCTATTATTGCTGGAAACATTTTTTATATAGATATATGTATGTATGTATTTAGCAGTTATCTGGGAAATTAAAGCAGTCCACAATAAATTGGTTCCTCACAGTATCTCTGTCTGTCTCTGATAAGAGAGAACTCTACCTATGGCAAGTCTGGAGGTATATAGCGCACTCAGTACTTTCCATAAGATTCACCTTTACTGACTTTCTCAAATTAACTTTGTCTCAGGTAAGTTTTTTTCATTCTTAACACCTTTCTTATTTCTTTACAGTTCATCATATCACTGAAATGAGTTCTCATCCCCTGGGAAGAAGAAATTTCACTGCAATACAGACATCTTCATAACATAGTAGTGTATAGCATATTCAGGGCTGGCATGTCCTACCAACCCAAGAGACTTCAACCAGTAAGTGTATTTCTTGGTACATATTGCACTGTAAGTGATGTGAAACATGACTCACTAGGTTTTTTTATGTCTCCTGAGTGCCTGCTGGATGCTGCCATCTTGTTAAATCAGTTGCCTTTCTGAATTCTGCCTTCATCCACTTCTAATGGAAGTCATACACATAGGAGTTTCTGGTTATAAAAGTCTGTTGCAATGAGAATTTAAAAATCTGCTAGTCCCAGACATGCCATTCACCCACAGGTTTTCTGTTCTTGTTTGTCTTTAGGATGATTTGATGCTGTGCTATATAGAAAGATGATTGTTATGCTTAACAAGGTAACTACATATGTAAAGAAGGTGTTCGCATGGGAAATTAGTTTCAGTTTCTATTACTTTGTGCTTTTGTATTCTGCCCTTGCCAGGAATGAAGCACTTAAAAACTGAATTGAAAACAGAGCTCAAATTGCTATTCTCTTGATTACGGACTTCTACTTGTCCATGAAAATTAGCTTTTTAAGTGCCACTGCTTGGTTCCAGCTAAGACAGAAATTTGTTCAGACTTGAAGGAATTTGAATGAAAGAATTCTTTACTTAGAATATGCTCAAATATGGCTGTTAGTTAGGCTTACAACTGCTAGTAAGCAGAGTAGCCATAGGAATGTTTGTGCTGGAGTTACTTACTGGGTGATATTGTTACCACAGAATCAGAATGGTTAGGGTTGGAAGGAACCTTTGGAGGTCATCTGGTCCAAGCCACCTGCTCAAGCAGGGCCACTTAGAGCCAGTTCCCCAAGACCACGTCCAGACAGTTTTTTACTATCTCCAAGGATGGAGACTCCACAGTCTCTCTGGGCAACCTGTGCCAGTGCTCAGTCACCCTTTTGGTAAAAAGTGTTTCCTGATGTTCAGAGGGATCCTCCTGTGTTTCAGTTTGTGCCCATTGCCTGTGGTCCTGTCACTGGGCACCACTGAGAAGAGCCTGGCTCCATCTTCTTTGCACCCTCCCTTTAGGTATTCATATACATGAATAAGATCCCCCCAAGCCTTCTCTTCTCCAGGCTGAGCAGTCTCAGCTCTGTGAGCCTTTCCTCACAGGAGAGATGCTCCAGTTCCTTAATCATCTTTGTGGCCCTTCATTGGGCTCTCTCCAGTATGTCTATGTATTTCTTGCACTGGGGAGGTCAGAAATGGACACAGTACACCAGGCGTGGCCTCACCAGTACTAAGCAGAGGGGAAGGATCACCTCCCTTGACCTGCTGGCAATGCCTTCTCTAATGCAGCCTTGGATACCATTCACCTTCTTTGCCACAAAGGCACATTGCTGGCTCATGTTCAACTTGGTGTCAACCAGGGCCCCCAGGTCCTTTGCTGCAAAGCTGCTTTCCAGCTGAGTGGCCCCAGGGTATATTCGTTCATGGGTTGTTCCTCCCCAGATGCAGGATTTTGTACTTCTCTCCTTGTTGAATGGCATGAGGTTAACATCAGCCCAATTCTCCAGCCTGTTGAGGTCCACCTGATTGGCAGCACACTGTCTGGCCTATCAGCCACTCTTCCAGTTTGTGTCACCTGCACACTTGCTGAGGGTGCACTGCCTGATCATCCAAACCATTAATGACGTGGTTTAACAGGACTGGACCCAGTATTGATGCCTGGGGTACACCACTAGTTGCTGGCCTCCAACCAGGCTTCATGCCAAGTTTCAATCCACCTCAAGGTCTGCTCATCTAGCCTGTACATCAACAGCTTCTCTATAAGGACCTTATGTGATACAGTGTTGAAATCTTTACTGGTCTAGTTATACAATATCCACTGTTCTTCCCTCATCTGCTAAGGCAGTCATTTAATCGTAGAAGGTTAACCAGTTGGGTCAGGCATGACATCCCCTTGGTGAATCTAAGTGGATTCTTACACACTGCAGTTCTTTGAACAAGTGTCAAGACTTTATAAGACATATTGTGATGCTACTGTTGGGAGAAGGGGAACAGGAACAGAGATTGCTTTCTGCCTGACGATCTGGAGTCTGATCCTGACTGATATTACTATGTGGGAACCAGACATTTTTGCTAGGCTGGGTTTTTTGAAAGGGGATAGTTCAGGTGTCTGTGTGAGGTATGAACTATATTCATCAGTAAAATAGAATATACTTTCAGTTTATGCCATGCCTTTGTCACCATTTTCTGCCCCAAATACAACCTGGTCTCTGAAACCATAACTTCTGCAGCTTCCCATACTGGTATCACTGGTGCCAAAAAAGGGCTGTGGTTTCTAAAGAAAAAAGGGATTTTATGGCTGTATCCTTAAACTGAGGAAACAGTCAAATTGTTTAGAAGCCTATGGGAATCAGAGAGCCCCTGACTGGCTTTCCTGCAGGGAAGCACATTTGCCTCCTCTCAGTGCAGCAACAGGAGAGATCCTTTGTGTCCTTAGCTTTTCTGCATTAGCAACCACTGGTCCCCTTCGATGCCTGCCAAGGTGCCACCTGCACAGCCACAGCATACTCCTTCACCCTGGTGTCTTCATCTTCCACTTCCCCTTTCCCTGCTGCTTGCTCATCACATCAGAGAGCTTCTGCCTCAGACAAATATTAATAAGACGACCACATTTCTATTAAAACCGTTGTTGGTTTTAAAGAAGTGCTTGAAGGAACCATAGAAAATTTTGATCACTTCTCGGAAATGAGACTGAATTGCAGAAATGCCTTCAGTGGAATCGTTTACTGGTGTGCTGCAGCAGCAGTGCAGCCGCCATGGCTGTGCAGGGGATGTAAGGACAGAGCATTGCATAGCTGTGGGAACATCACGTTGTATCAAGTTGCACCACACAAAAGAAGCAGTTGCGTTTTATGAGGGTCCTTGTGATGGTTTACTTTATAGAGCCTCAAGTGTGTAACCTGAAATATTTATTTTATGAATTAAACTTTCTGAAAGAAAGGATGAGAATTCACTGGAGAACTTTTTAATATCCTACTCCCAAAAGCTAGTAAGTTCTCTGCTTCTAAACTTAGGTTATACAGCAAGGTGTAGAGATATACAGACAAACATGAGGCATGGTGACACAATACTCTCCCAAGCCAAATAATTTTGCTTGAAAGCAACCTCAGAAGCAAGTTTTTCAGCACAGCAGTGGATTATGCATGAAAACTGTTCTACAATGCCATGCTTCCGTGCAAGGGCTTCACCAGAAAATAACTTGCCTTGCAGCTGGAAAATTAAATCTGCACAGTTTCAAAGAGACAGGGGACAACAACAGGAGGAAGGTCAGCTTAAGAGAAGCCTGGAGACCAGGCAAACGCTAATGATGACAGAAGAAAGGTAGTGTTAAAGACAACAGAACGTAAGGGCCCTTAGGTTCCTGTTATAGCCCTAACCACTGACATTGACTTTTGGAAGGATCACTTTGTTTCTTAGTGTCTTACATACCTGGCCAGAAGTGTTGACCTTCACATGGGACTATTCAGGCACAAACCAACAGTTATCTGAAGCAATGGACTGATGTGACAGCAAAACTGTGCATTGCATGAGGAAAATTGCCTGTGTGTATGCAAGAGAGAGGGGCAGGCCTTCCCTGGCTTCTGGAGGGAGAAGCAATGCTGGCAGTGGGCAGACGCAGCAGTGACGAGGATGGTGAGAACCAGAGGAAGGACATTTGCCTCACCTTCTCTCAAGCTGCCTGATGACGCTACACTAAGCACACAGTTGGTACTGGGAAGGGCAGATGTGGGTGAGGTTGGGCACACAGGCAGGGGGACCTTTCCAGGGGTAGGAAACTGGGTCTGTGATGGTGCCCTCAGTTTCCAGGGAAGGCTGAACCTCTGAGAGTTTTTCTGAAGTCCTGCCAGATAGCTGCCTATTATCAGATGTGGTACTTCATGGGAGTATTAGAGGATTTCATTAGCAAGTGCTAAGGATTTTAGCTCCAATGCTGAAAAGAGATATATTAGTTCAAAACATAAAATACTTATTTGGTTTTATTGGTATTTACACAGCACTTTTCCAAGACATATGGATATATCTGTAGTGACTAGTGGTTTATTGTGGCATATGTAGTATGAGCCATGATGTCTGTGTGCCAGTACCAAAAGTTACTGATGGCCTATGACTGAGCCTTCCACCCCCCAGAAACAAGGGATATGTGACAGCTTAACTAAGAGATTAAACATGCTGGTAGAGATTAAACCCTGGGAATGGTGAGCAGAGGCTCTGAACAGAAACGCTGAACCAAGGACAAATCTGGGTCTTTAATTGTGAGTTCTCTCTGTGATTGGTAGAACTGAAGGGACTTGAGGAACAAAAGTCTGATGATTCATCAAATTACTGATTGGTCTGGAGTGTCTTTGGCTTGCAATGTAACAGTTACTTTGGATGTAGTGAGAAACAGTGCATTAATCCCCTCCCTACTGCGCTCCCTTCAGCAGAAAAAAGCCAACAATGTCAGTCTTGTTAAGAGAAGCTGCAGAGGACGAGTGACAGGTTAAAGATTACACGGCGAGTCCTTTGATTTTTGTGCTGCTTCTCTCTAAATCTAGCTGCAAATGGAGGTCAGACCAAAAGATGACTTACTCCTGAAGAAACCAGCTGTGCGAGGGCTGAGGGCCCCCTCCCACCGCGTGATGGGGGGCCAGCACTGACTCAGCCCCTCTCCTGGGAGCTGTGATTGTTTGTGAGGAAAAATATGTCAAGATACTGCACAGCCTGGTTGCTCCCATCTGGGAACCTCATCTGAGCACAAATGCTGGAGCTATATTGGTCCACCAGGCCAGTGAGTTAGATTTATGCCCACTCCAATCCGCTTGAATTTACTGGAGTTATTCAAGGACAAGTGTGACAGCAGTATACCCAGCAGAGCTAAACATCAGGTTTAAGGATGGGGGGAATAGTGAAGTGTGGGAAGAAGGAAAGAAGATTGGGAAGGAGCTTCTTTCCTCCATATTATCAGGCACATAGTGACCCCTTCCCCTGATACAGTGGATCAAGGACTGCTAGGATCAATGAGGCTTCTCTTCCTCTACACTTCACAAGTTAAAACTTTCATTTTGAGGGGTGTACACATAATGCTGAGTCATTTTTCCTCATCTTACTAACTATTAGGCACTTATAACTATTAAGCACTTAATCTACCATATCAACAATGTACTCTGTACTCACTGGTTCAGAGCGTTGATCCCTTTGGTACCTCTGGCTGCAATCTGCAGGGAATGGTTCATTTGTGGCAGATCCAGAAAAGACCAAAACCTCCCTCCTCCTATTTAAAATTTAAAATGCAGCTCCATTTTTTTTCTGAATCCAAGCCCAGCAAATGAAGAATTCTGGCCAAGATGCTGATTTTACCCACTGACCACAAATAACAATAGGAACAATGCCCTGTGGTTCTCTGTGATACTCAATCCCAAAAGACTGACCTCTTCCTTATTTTTAATAAGCATATTTATCAGCTCCAGACCTCATCCACAGGAATGAAAACAACATCAGCTTAAATTCAGGTGATGTGGGCATGAATGACTTTTTCTGAAGAAACAAAATTTGCTTAGATCACAGAATCACGAGTTGGAAGGGACCTCAGGGGTTATCTAGTCCAACCTTTCTGGGAAGAGCACAGTCTAGACAAGATGGCCCAGCACCCTGTCCAGACGACTCTTGAAGGTGTCCAACGTGGCCAAGTCAACCACTTCCCTGGGGAGATTACTCCAATGGTGACTGTCCTCACTGTGAAAAGTTTTCCTCTCGTGTCCAATCGGAATGTCCCCAAAAGCAACTTGTGTCCATTCCCCCTTGTCCTCTCCATGTGACTCCTTGTAAAAAGGGAGTCTCCATCTTCTTTGTAACTACCCCTTAAGTACTGGTACATGGTGATGAGATCCCCTCTGAGCCTCCTTTTCTCAAGGCTGAACAAACCCAGCTCTCCCAGCCTCTCCTCTCATGGCAGGCTTCCCAGTCCTTTGATCATCTTGGTGGCCCTTCTCTGGACCCCTTCCAGCCTGTCCACATCCTTTTTGTATAGAGGGGACCAGAACTGTACCCAGTACTCCAGGTGTGGCCTGACAAGCGCTGAGTAGAGAGGGATAATGACTTCTTTATCTCTGCTGGTGATGCCCTTTTCGATGCAACCCAGCATCCAGTTGGCCTTCTTGACCGCAGCAGCACCCTGTTCGCTCATGTTGAGCTTCCTGTCCACCAGGACCCTTGGGTCCCTTTCCACAGAGCTGCTCTCCAGCCAGGTGGATCCCAGTCTGTGCTGCACTCCTGGATTATGTTTTCCCAGGTGCATGACCTTACACTTGTCCTTGTTGAACTTCATATGGTTCTTGCTGGCCCACTCTTCCAGCCTATCCAGATCTCCCTGCAGAGCAGCTCTCCCTTCTGGAGTGTCTACTTCCCCACTCAACTTGGTGTCATCAGCAAAATTCATCAGGCTACGCTTGATGCCGTTATCCAGATCACTCATGAAGATGTTGAATAACATTGGGCCCAATATCGATCCCTGGGGGACCCCACTTGTGACATGTCACCACTTGGAAAAGGAGCTATTTATCACTACCCTTTGGGTGCGGCCTGTCAGCCAGTTCCCCGCCCACTGCACAGACCACTTGTCTAGGCCATAACACATTAATTTCTCCAGGAGGAGGCTGTGGGGGACCGTATCAAAGGACTTGGAGAAGTCCAGGTAGACAATGTCCACTGCCTGTCCCATGTCAACCAGGCAAGTCACTTCGTCATAGAAGGCCACCAGGTTTGTCAAGCACGATCTGCCTTTAGTGAAGCCATGTTGGCTTTTCCCAGTCACGTGCTTCATTTGACTTGTGATGGCCCCCAGGAGGATTCGTTCCATAACTTTCCCAGGGACTGAAGTAAGGCTGATGGGCCTATAGTTACTCAGATCCCCCCTCGAGCCTTTCTTGTAGATAGGGGTAACATTTGCTTCCTCCAGTCCTCTGGGCCATCCCCTGTTCTCCATGACTTCTCGAAGATTATGGAGAGTGGCCTTGCAATGACATCAGCCATCTCTCTCAACACCCTCGGGTGGATGGCGTCAGGGCCCATCAATTTGTAGGGGTCAAGCTCCTGTAGTAATTCATATACTAACTCTTCATTCACCAATGGTGGGTCGGTGTTTGGATCAATTGGCAATGTCATTCCCAAAGCCTGGGACCCAATAGTGCTGGTAAAGACAGAGGTGAAGAAAGTGTTGAGGACCTCTGCCTTTTCAGCATCATTGGTGATTGACTCTCCTTTTCCATTTAACAGTGGGCCTATGTTTTCCTTCTTTTTCCGCTTATGGTTGACATGTCTGAAGAAACCTTTCTTGTTATTTTTGACATCTACAGCCAGTTTCAATTCAAGCTGGGCTTTTGCTTTTCTAACTGCATCTCTGCACACTCTGGCAATGCCCTTGTAGCTCTCAATGGATAATCCCCCACTTCTCCATCTCTGGTATGCTTCCCTTTTGGATTTGAGTAGACCCAGGAGGTCATGGTTGAGCCAAGGGGGGGCCTCTTGCTCCGCTTACTTCCCCTTCCTTTGTAGGGGATAAATTGGCTTTGTGCTTCCAATAGAGAGTTCTTGAAGAACTCCCAGCACTCACTAGCTGCTTTGTCTTCCATGGAAGCTTCCCATCGAATCCCTCCCAACTGAGCCCTGAGTGAACTTAAGTTTGGTCTTCTAAAATCCAGAACCCTTGTCTTAGAGCTGACCTTCAGCATGTGCAGCAGGATCCTGAACTCCACAATATTGTGGTCACTGCAGCCAAGGCTGTCACTAACCGAGATATTACAAAGCAGGTTTTCTCGGTTTGTGAATAGCAAGTCCAGCAGTATGGTTTATGTAAGTATGGTTTATGTAAGTTTATCTAAGTATGCTTTACCAGTCATCTAAATAAACCTTTCTTGCAGGGGAAAGGATGGGCTTTAACGTTCCCCACCCCCAACACAGGCACAGATCTCCTGTCACATAAATGAAATAGGCTTGGTGTCCTGGTTATAGAGATCCCAGCTGTTTCAGGATTTTCTCTAGGGTGGGAAGGGACTTGCAAAGCAGTCATGTTTGTGCAGGGATGTATTATGTCAAGAGCAGAGAGAACCTCTCAGTGTTTGTGCTGGCATAACAATGACTTGGCATGGGCTCAGTTCTGCTCAGCAGCTTCATTTCTGGAGCCAGCCTGTAAGCTCAGGAGGAAAATATCTCATCAGCTGGTCTAACTGCTGTAGGGCGGTTTCTTTTTAAAAACTGCCATCAAGTTATAACATGTGATTTATCTTCTAATGAAATAACATCCCCACCCTTAAATCATAATTTAAGGATGCAGAGACTGTGATGAGCCTTTGTTGCAGTTTAGCCTCAGCCAGCAACTAAGCCCCACCCAGCCACCCGCTCACTCCCCACCCTGGTGGGATGGGGGAGAGAATCAGAAGAGTAAAAGTGAGAAAACTCATGGGTTAAGATAAGAACAATTTAATGGGTAAAGCAAAAGCCATGTGCACAAGCAAAGCAAACCAAGGAATCCATTCACCACTTCCCATGGGCAGGCAGGTGTTCAGCCATCTCCAGGAGAGCAGGGCTCTGTCACGCTTAACGGTTACTTGGGAAGGCAAATGCCATTGCTTCAAATATCCCCCCATTCCTTTGTCTTCCCCCACCTTTATATGCTGAGCATGATGTCATATGGTGTGGGATATCCCTGGGGTCAGTTTGGGTCAGCTGTCCTGGCTGTGTCCCCTCCCAACTCCTTGTGCACCCCCCCAGCCCACCTGTGCGTGGGGTGGGGTGAGGAGCAGAAAAGGCCTTGACTCTCTATAAGCACCGCTTAGCAGGAACTAAAACACCCCTGTGTTATCAACACTGTTTTTAGCACAAATCCAAAACGCAGCCCTATAGTAGCTACTCTGAAGAAAATTCACACTACCCCAGCCAAAACCAGCACAACTTTTATAAATAACATTCATAAAATCATTTACATGTGTCATAAGGCTGAGCTGGAGGTTGCTAAGGCGTTACCCTTCTCTTGAGAGGAAGAGGCTGAGACAGGGTTTGAGTGTGCGTGTGGTGTCACAACAGGGAGGTGTGACGCATGAGAGTGTTGATTTGCAGTACATTTTTTGCATCCCAATCACGTGAGCTGAAACAGTTACAAAGCTCCATAAACTGCACTCATGCACAGCAGTTTCAAGGGCTCTCTGTGCAGCACTTGGCTTTTTACTTATTTTCTTTTCCAATTAAATTTTTTAAAAAGTAGAAATTGAGAGATAACTGACATTGCAAACATTATATTAGCAATAATGGTGAAAGCAAGAATGCTGGGGACGCTGATTAAAGAGCAGGATACAACAGAGCAAACAAGCTTGAGAAGAAGTCAAGGAACAGGAGGCTTACAACATCCTCTCTCAGTCTTGCTTAAGCCTGCCTGTACACGTGACCAGTGAAGGTAACTTGTGAGTCTAAGCAGGCACCTGCAGCAGTATGCTACAGGGCAATAATAGAATTACTTTCGGCTAATTATCGAAATGTTGTCCTTTGCTGACAGAGTGCCAGTAGTGGGAGGCCCCTGAGTCACTCATGCCATGGTTTGCTGACTCTGTTCCAGCAGCATTTGGGGAAGATTTCCTTGCAGAGCACTAACAGCTGTGCTGGTGTATCAGTTGTGCCTGCTCATTTGTGGCTTATTTCTAGGCCTCCTCATGGGGCCCAGTGTCATCATAACTGATACACGACTAAGATCTCAAGGTTTAAGAAAAAGGGAACTGATTTTCTTATACCAGGCTTCAGTTCTAATCCCTGTAGAAACAAAATATTCTTCCCTCCTCCCCAAAATACAAAACTAGCTGCAGAGGATCTGCCAAGTAATACATCAAGCCAGGAGCTGATCAGATCACCTGAAGGGGTGTTTGTGTGTACCAGCTGCAGCAGAGAGCAGGCAGCTCTGTGTATACGTGTTAATGGATTTCCAAGGAAGACAAGGGATCATCAGTATCTGGAGGGGCTACCTAAGGAGCAGGCACATCTTTGCTATGAGCTCAGAAAACTTCTCAGAAGAGGGGGCAATGTTACGAATAGTGGTTTCCTTTGAAATGATATTCAAATTCCTATAAATCACATGTTCTAACCCAAAAACTGAAGTAAACCATATGCCTCTCCTACCCATGTTTTCCTTCTTCATCTTGGTCCGTTGTTTTTCAGAGGCCAAGTTTTCCTCAGGCTACCCTTTCTTTGCTTTTTCCTCCAATTGTATTTGATTCTTGTTTTCTTCTTGGAAACAGCCTCTCTTTCCCTAGCCCCATCTTTTTTTTACCCCCTTTGTCTTTTCCTTCTCCAGAAGTGCAGCTGAAAGAGCTGGCACCACCACATGGTGCTGCTTTCTGGAGTAGGAGAGGCCACTGGACACTGGAATGCAGGACAGCAGAGGTGGGATTCCCCTCCCTGGCCATTAGCTACTTACAGCATGGACATGAGTACCCTAAGCTCTCTTTATAGTCAGTGGAGACAAATAAGCATTTTGAGGGCACAAATGCCCCAAAATGTGTTAGATTTTACTAGGTTATTCTTTAGGTTGAGATGAAACACACCTAGACTCTGTAGTGTCCACATCAATCAGGGTCAGGACTATATTTAATCAATACCTCACTCTTTAAGTCTACTACCGACCTGGTGGATCACTTGGGCAAGTCACCAATCTATAAAGTGGAATAATGTTGTGATTTTACTCAAGGCTATAACTTGGTTAAGTTTTACTTTGGCTACAGCAGGGTTTAGCTTTGTGCAGTGCTGTTATCCTGTTACTTTTGCCTTCTTTTTTTTAACCTTTGGACTCTTTTGCAATAGGAAGTAATTTCTTTTATTGGCAAGGGCCAGTCCAACATCTGCACCCACAGGGATCAGAGCTGGAGTTTAAGATCCCTCTCTTTACAGGCCACAGCTTCCTTCATCCAGAGAGCAACTAACCCCTGTCTTCCCAGAGGGCTGCTGCTGTTCTGGGGAAGAGAGCAACAAAGGATGTCAAGTGTTTTCCTCTCTGCTTAGCAGCTGTTTCCTGTCCTCACTACAGGAGGACACTAGAAAAGTTCACTGCATCAAAACAGTCCTCTGAGCTGTGGCAGGTAGGAGAGGTGGTAGGCAGCAAACTGGACAGGGTTTGCCCCTCAGTTCTTGTTTCCTTGAGGGAAGGTGAGGATAGGTCAGCTGGAAGCATCAACTGGCCATGCAATGCCCAGAGCACTGCAGCTGGGCAAGAGCACCTGAACTCGGACAAAGCACAAGGCACGGATGAAGGGCTGCCTGATGCCGTGGCTTTGGCAATGTTAACAGGTCTTTCAGTTTCATTATGGATTCATATATCATTTAGTGATATAAAATTATAAGTCTGTTCTCAAAAACAAACAAATCCCCCAAACAGAAACAAGTTTTTGTCAAGAAGAAAAAGCCAGCAAATACAAGCCGTAAAGTCTGAGGCTCCAGACCAAAACAATTTTTTGCCAGCAAGATCCAAAGTTAACTGTAAATTTTCACAATTTTACTCAATTCTGTCAATTTCTAGGGTCCAATTCAGAGATTTTGAGCATTCTTGAGCCTCCTCTGTTTTGTTAAGTGTAAGACACATCAAGGTCACCCCATGATATTTTCTCTCTCGCTCCTTGCTTTATCACATTATCTAATTGCACCCCAAATCTGAGGTCACCAGATGCAGCTATGCTTGCTTTTGCAAATTAATAAACTGCAGATTAGCGCAATTGAAAATATTCTGCTATTTTCATCCATTCTGACTTTTACCAACATTTGTATTCTTCAATTTTTCATCCTACAGCTTTGCCAAATTTTTCTTCTGCCATGCAGTTCTCTGCTAGCTTGGATTCTACCATGCATGATTTCTCCACAGGAACATCTTATAAACGGAAGGACTCTTCATCCTCTGCTTCAGTGATTGATTGGTTTCACAGCTTCTGTAAGGTGAAGTGCTTGTAATGTCCTTGAAAAAAACCCCACATGTTCAGTTCCATGCATAACAGATGAAATAACAGGATATCTGGTTATTAGTTTTCTTACATGATTCTGGCTTTTGGTACAGGATGTACCCAAGGGAAAGATCCTGCTCAGTCATCATTATGGTGACAGCTTCACACATCTGCTCACTGTGGAGGCATTTACAGGGACTCCCTGCTCTTTCACCTCTTCCTGAAAGGCACAGTTCAAAGTGCCCACAGTTAGCAGGCGCTGTGTTGTTTTAGCAATGTGCAATCTAGCTCATGTATGTTAGACCACAGGTGGGAAAATGGCCTGCACCTGTCAGAGCATCATCATTTAAATAGGACATGATGGTTCTGACATTGTGAAGTGTACTGTGTGAAAACGTTTCTAAGCTTGTCAGTTAGGTCTGCAGGAACTTTGATACTTGTTAGCCCGAAGACTTACAAATTGCAAAATACACTGCTGGAAAAATCTCGTGCTGTAATAGTGTGAAACATAACGCATGAGAAAGAACAGCTTCTCAAAGCAAACCCACTTGGTTACATCTTCTCTCCTTTCACTTCCTTCCCATCCTCTGAACAAAAAGCAAACCCAGAGCAGCAAGGTTGTGGGCAGTTGCACACACTAAAAATACATACGAGAGAAAAGGACATAGTCTGAAACCAGCAAGGACTGCATAAATTTGAGGTTGCAAGGTGCCTGAGTTTGCCTTGTGTCATTTGGGAGTGGGCACCCGGGCAGACTGTGTTTATTAGAGTGCTTTCTCCAGTTACATTTGAGATTGTGCATTCAGTTTTAACTCCTAATAGTTAGCCCTGCTTGCAGAATTTACTCTGCTCCTACTCACAGTCACCATTCCTCTATAGAGCTCTTTAATTATGTGGAAACACATCTAAATATGAATATAAGTTAACTCCTACTCTCAATGCTACTAGCAAAGCTGCAGCTGGCATATGGAGGCAGCCTTGAAGTGTTCTGTTCTGAATTGCCAGCTGTTTTTCCCAGGAAACATTCCTGGAAGACAATACATCAACAATTTCCTGCAAGGCATTTGACTAAATCATTTAGTACACAGCACATATGATATCTTTATCTCTCAAGAGCGCTGTAACATCTAGTAAGCTGCAGTTGCCTGCACAGAGTGTACTCTTCTGGCTGAAGTTCTTGTCAGTACTGGACGAGCTCTAGGCAACTTGGGAACAATCTGTGTTTCCTGTAGGTCATACTCTGCTGCGTGTGCCACAAAGGCACTTAAGCACTGGAAGATCTATCCCACTAGGACAGCTGGTGCCTACCCAGTGCTTTTTAGTTTCTGCGATTTTCTGGATCACCTTGAAAGAGGACATACGGTATGCTGTTGTAAACAGATGTGTAAACAAATTTGAATTGGTACTCTAAGCCTTTAAGAGAAAGATCAGTTCCATGCTGATGCAGATAAGCAGCCCTGCAGGCAGTGAAGAAAATGTTCCCTGAATAACAGTCTCTGCTACAGTTAGGAGTGGGACACAGAAGTGAGAAGCATTGAGAAAATTTTGGGGTTCAGAATGATGCTAGCCAATTAAAACAAGGTATTCCTCCAGAATGGTTGAGTCTGAAAGTGCAGTACACAGAAAGGTCATTAATAACATGTAAAGGATCTTGCAGCTGCCCAGGATGTGGGAAAATAAACATCGGGGTTTTTTCCAAAGATCATATCTCGTCTTTAATTCAGCATGTATAAAGCCCTTGCTTTGTAGTTTAAACAAATTGGTACCAAAAGTTAAAAGGAAAAAGCTGTTCTGAAGCAGAAACACACTTGCATAAAAGGAGGTATTTATAAGAAGTATGAAGCTGTTACCCCTTTTAGTTTCTACATCTTGTTCTAGAATAGAGACCAGTGTCCATCTAAAGGCAGAAGTCCTTTAGGCTGATTGTAGGGTTATAATAAAGGGAGTCCAGTAGCATCAGATGATTAGAAATGTACTGAGCTGGAGGTGCCTTACGCTAGAACAGTTAATTCCAACTGGACTGGAGGGTGGACTTCATATCGGGGCATATACTGGTGTAACTATTTTAACCAAGTAATTGTAGCAGTATAAAACCAGGCTTGATTAGGCCAAAAGTTAGTGTGGAAATTCATTAACAGTGACTGACCTTGTAGAACAGTTTGTGCTTCAGCTCCTGGTTCCTACTCTGTTGTCTTTCTGAATTGTCACCTCGTAAGGTTCGTAAGGCTCAAAGAGTTAGAAGACAGGAAGAGCTTAGTGTATTAGTAATATAGATAGACTTTTGATATACTCTTATCTTTGAGACAACTAAAATGGTTTAAATGCTTGCTATTTTTCCCCTCAAGGGACAGGGTGGATTTTGGTTTGTTGCTGTGTTAGGCCCAGGTTAAAGCCATGGGAACAGAACGAGATACGAAGCTGTTAGCAGACAAGGCTGAGAGCAATAAGCTGAAGAAATAGGAATATCCCAGCTGAATGACAAGTTTGTGCTGAAGTCTCTCTCTTTTCACCCACAACCAAATCTCTGACTTGCCCTTTGCTAGTTGGCAGTCTTGTGACTGAAGAGGCAGTTTAGCTTGAGGATAAGACTTAAGAACCTAGGATAGATGAAGCCTTTCATAATAAGTTTGATCTCAATGTGGGAGGGCTAATGCCTGCTCTCCACACCTAATATCAACAAAAGAGTATGAGCTTGATAAATAGTGAATTGTTTGCTAGTGTCATTAGTTTTAGCCTAAAACCCTTAGCACTTTACTTCTGAAGATCAGCTGCTGTCACACATAGGATTCTCTTCATCAACACACAAATATATGTATCCCTAGAACAAACAGCTGCTGCGTGTGTGCTAATTGATACTGGTTCTGATGTCAGCTAACAGGTCTGTACTCAATGTGTTCCAGTCAAATGACTACCCTAAGTAGTGGGTACTATGATGAAGCCAGGAGCCATGCCAGTCTGCAGCTGCTGTGGAAACCATTCACAGTTTGCACTTGCACACAAGCTCTGCAGTGTTCTGCTCTCTCTAGCTCAATCTAGGAACTGGATTTGGAGACACACATTGCTTCTAGCGTGTGATCAGAAATGTGCCAAAATCATTTTTATGCTTAGAGCTTGAGCTCAGAGCCTCCTCTCCACACCAGTTTTGAAGGTTGGTTCTCAAAAAAAGAAGTGCCTGAAAGGAGAAGAAAATGCTTTGCTATCTATATTACTCTTGGCAACCTCTTGCTTGTTTAGTGCTAAGCATGTTCAGCAGGTGTCACTGAGTTAACCTCAGCAGGCTCTGTGAAACTGCGCTTTAAAGTCCCGCTAGATGTATACACCTTCTCTTCTGATATATGTCAGAGCAACCCAAATAGCACTCCAGAAATCCAATTACTTGCACTCTGATATTCAATAATATTTTCTCAACCAGAATCCTTTAAATGTCACTTATCTAATACCCAGCCCAAATTTAGAGCTGTTCGAGTGCCTGTGCCCTTTTAAGTTTGTGCTCCAGTGACAGAAAGGTTCTGTTATGTTAACCTTCTTCCAGGACTCTGCAGCATACCATTTTCTTTTATACTAAAACAAATAATGAATATTTTCAGAATAATAAAACAAGAAAATGTTTATACATTTTCTCCCATATACTCCCATACATAAGAATGGAAGTCCTCGTAGGGTTCATAGATAGGCCGTCTTATTGGGTATTTTCAAATTAATATCAGATTCCTTCTGATCTCAGACCAAACTGTATCTAGTAAAAAAGCTAAGGGATAATAGGTTTACAATAGCTATGTTCCTGGAATCCATTTCTTCCTTACCTGTGTACTTTAATTTTTTCTGCATATTCTTTCTTATTTCCTTCTTACCCCTATTTTAACCATAACTGGATGATACTTTATTTCAGTTAACTCTAGCTTTTTTCTCTGGGGTTCACTGCAGACATTCCAAACTCAAATCTTCCCTTTTATATATTATCAGTCTCTCCAAATATTTATTTTTTCTTCCCTGCACCTATGTGCATTTCCCCTGCTCTTAAAATATTAAAGCAGCATCCTTTTAGATATAAGTTAGCTAGAAGTACTGTATATTAGTTTCATTGACTATGTTCTATAAAAAGCTGTTATAAATATAGCTTTTTCCAAAGGAAGTATAAGCAAGCTAAGAAATTCAGATCTGTCAGATACAAGTATAAATATCCACCTATATTAAACATACTCAGGAAGCTGTGAATAGGATTATTTGCCATGTGAGTAATTTCAGTTTGTGATTTACTAGAGCCAGACTTTGTGCAGGTTTTCTGCTGAGTGTGATCTTGATACTAACTGAAGGTGTGTGTGTTTTTGTCAGTAGAAGGGAGTGGCACAGAGTGCAGCCTAGAGTGAAAGTAGAAATAATGTTCAGCTTGTCTGTGGCACACCAGCAGGATCACCCCTTCTCTCCAGCATGCTTCCTGCTGCTTTTTGTAATAATTTTAACTACCAGATAAGGATTATTCTCCTGGGACATTTTCCCAGCTAGTTAAGCTCAGTGCTATTTGAATTATTTTTTCCTTTGGTGATGTTGAATTCTTCTTTGCTTAGTCTTCTATTGCTCTTTAATCTCTCCTCCAGACCATTCATCCTGATTATTGGTAAGTATTTATTATATCAGGAGGATTTGTTCAGGAGAGGAACGGCCTCTGTAGTCAAGAGGATTTTCAGCCCACAACTGGTAGATGCATGTCTGAATGATCAGCCAAGCAGAAATAGCACCACTCTCTGCCTCTCGCCAGCAAGCTGGTTTAGCTGAATGACTGCTGGGTGGTGTAAGTATCCACCTGGCTGAAGAACTTGCGTGGAAGAAGGACATGTGTGTGAGGTATAATCTGAGGTAAATAACTTCCTGTTCCAAAATAGGTGAGTGGCATAAGTTCTGATGGACTCAGCACTAAAGCACTGCAGCAATAAGTTTCTGAATATTCCTGGTAACAGGGCTTGAATGAAATGATCTGTCCTCTAACGATGAATAAATTATTTCCATCTTCCTATACTCAATCGGCATATAAGCGTGCAATCCACCTTTGAACCTTGTTATCTGTTGCTAAGATGTGGACTGTGTCTCTAGCTGTTGCCAGTCCTGTAATTTCTATTGCAGCATAGAAGTAGTCTGTCAGGGAACAACCTGAGAAGAAATACTATCTTCTGCCATTTTTCATCACACTGAGTCAGTACCACAGAGGATATGTTTCACCAGTCCAGCCATTTTGGTCATAAAATAAACCCTTGTCCCATTACTCACTAGTTCTGGTGCTTAAGTCCAGAGTTTGCTCTCCCCAACTAATGAATATACAGATCTCCAGAAATGGGTAAGGATTAACTGGAAATGGTGATTAGAAGAGGGAATTTTAAGAAAGTAAAACATAAGTCAAATGTAAACAACTTTTGAGCATTAGTGAAGGTGGCACTTTTTCAAAATGCTTGGACCTTGAAGCTCACTGGATAGAATCATTAAATGAGATATGAATTTTGGATGTAGGCTAAAAGTAGCTGAGTCTGGAGGAAGCTGGACTCAAGTCCTGGTTAAAGACTTCTGCTTAGAATCTGTGTCTGAAAAGCTTCCATCAAAAAGCATTTCAGCTCTGTCCCAGTCAGACTAGGCCACAGAATACTGGGATACAGATTGTTACTTTCCATGTTGCACTTATCTCCTGAATGGGAGCGGAATTCTTGGCATGTCGGTACTTTACAATGAGATTGTTGCTTAAAGGAAAGCTTCATATGTCTGGATGTGACTCACAATGCCCCTGGATTTTGAGGAAAAACAGTATTTGTATCAGTTGGTGCTCTTAATGATCGTCACAGTTCTAGAAATCTGCCAGCTGAGGTGGCTTGAGTCCTGTGTTTTGCAGAAATTGACACCTAGAGAGAGATGCTCGCTTAGTTTACTGAGCTTTAATGGAGCTATTTTGGGACCTGGAACTCCTGCTCATCAGCCACATACTTCAGGGCTAAATCATTCTCTAAGCAGATTGTTTTTAATTAAGCTATTCTGTCTGTAATGGATTGTGGCATTGTAGAGTAATTCTGGTTTGAATGAACAGATACCCAACTAAGTGCCTTATTGCTCCATATATTTCTAGCTTTGTGTGTATTTCTGATATGCAATCATACAATTAGCCTATGCATAGGCTAAAGAGAAGTTTGCTGTTTCTTTCTTTTGTTCTCAAGCCTATCGCCTGAACCCTTTCCATTTGTTTGGCAAAGATGAGTTGAAGTGGCTAAACACTTCTTGAACACCATGTCTGGAATACAGCCTGGTTTCTTTAGACTTACAGAAGTATTACTACAATAGTAAAGGCAATTATTAGTCAGATTTAGCGTGCAAGATACTTGCTTCTGGTCTGTCACTTCTTCCCATAGAAGACACTGAAAGCCCAATAAAAGAGCAGGTATTACCTAGGCAGCCAAGCACCACCATAATAGGAGATAAACAGAGATTCAGGGTCCTTGAATCTCTGCCAAAGGGAGGGAGAGGGGGAGGGAAGGAAGGAAATGTAGTCCAGGTAGTGTAGTCATAGCTGCTGCTCTTTGAGAGTCGGTATCTCCCAGCAGCAGTGCCAACATGATGAGGGTATCTGCTTGCATAGGAAGGAGTTGGGACAAAGCTAGTTGTAGTTCTCTGGAATGGAGGGAGACCAGGGGGAGACATTATGTAAATCTGTTTGTACAGTCCTGAAATGTCCCAATAAGGCCAAGTTTCACTTGGGTTTAGGACCCTCCTTGTACACAAAGTTGTCTTCAGGACTCTTTACAGTACAGGTTCTTGAACGAGAGCGTTCTTTAACCTGGGAAAGATGTTGAAGATTTTGGGGTGTCTGTCAATATGGAAGGCCATACTGACATACTTGTATGTCTCTTGGCCAAACTGCATACCTGTAAATTTTGACTGCTTTTGCCTTTATTTTTTCAGCTCTCTGCTTATAAACCCAGGTTTCCTCTGCAACAACAGCAGAAGTATCTGAGGGAAAAGGAAAGGAAAGTTACAACAATTTCCTGTTAGAAATCTTTTAAGATTAACCACACTAGCTTAATCACAAACTGTATTGTGGCAGTGTTAAAATTCAGTTATTCTTACTAAAAGAGATGAGTTTCCTAAAGGAAAGCTTTGGATCTTTTACAGATTAAAACTCCTGTCTTCATCGGCTATTTCTGCTCTTGATAGTTCACTCTGTGGTTGTAACAGACGAGGCAAGTAAAACCTAAGGGAACAGGCCACATTTGACTGGTGGGGAAAAAGAAATATTTAGCAGGGTGACTTTTGTCTTGTGAACAGGGCAGAGGGGAAAGTTATGCCCATGCGTGTCCTCTGTGGACAGAACAGAAGGGCAACTAGTTGCATTTATATTGTGGTACCACAATACACCACGAAGCCATCACCTTATTTGTAGCACAAATATAAATATATGTGTAACATTTTAAAAAGCAGATGAGCTAAATTTTCTTTTAAAAAAAGACCCAAGACAAACCAGGTGCCACAACTGCCTTGGTGCAATCCTTTGCCCACAATCCCCTCCCCCCAGCCCTGTCACTGTATTTCTAAGAATTTGCCACTTTCAGCTTTTCCATGTGTCACTTATACTGTGAACTCCTTAGAAGCTTTATACATAAATCAACTCTTTCACAGTACCAACAGAAACCTGGCTTGTCTCTGAGGTAATTTGATATTTCAGATAAATTGGATTTTGAGAACCATCAGCCGAGCACATTGACTTTCAGCGCTTGGTTCTCTGTGCTGTGTATTTCCAGGGAAGGATGAGGCCACCCATCTGCGCAGCTCCAGTTGCGTCAGGGAGCCCTGAATCTTCTGTGGGTGAGACTCTGGCCCTATCTACTGAGATAACATAATTTGTTAAATTATGTCCAGACTTTTGTAATGCCAACTCTTCCTTGCAAACTTGATGCTTCTGAGGAAGAGGGAGGGGTTTTCCTGAGGCCGCTCATGTATCTGTCAGGATGACAAGTTTCTTAAAAAAAGAAGTAGGATTACTATAATACATTTACAAGCCTGTTAATAGCAAAACAGAAACTGAAATTACACATGCAGCTCTGCTCATGAGAGGTTTGAGGTTATTTTGTTTTAGTTCAATGGCCATTGACAGGAATGAAATCCACTGACTCATAAGATTTTTGTTTATTTAGAGTCTCTAAGGTGAAGTAATTAAAAAAAAATCTTTCTGAGTTTTCTTATCCATGCCACTAACATGTCACTTGAATCGCTTGATAAAAACCCAATGTTGATCTAAACCAATGTTACAAGTAAACAATGAAATGCTAGAATAAGGCAGCTACTTTACTGGAAACTCTTCATCCAAGGGCTATTTCTGATGCCTAGGCTCCAAGCAGCTGCTGCAAAATATGACTTGATTATTTGAAAGGCTGTACCTTGGAGTAAAAGGAATGCTATTGATTTTCATTTTGAAGAGTTACGGAAGCCTAGGGGGAAAGTGAGTGAGGGATTGTTAAGTTCCAGGTAAAGTAAAACAGAGATAATGACAACTGCAAGGAAGGCAAGTGGATGGGCAGCCAAAATGTCTGGCTGCCTTTAAAGCTGCATAATTCTGTACAAGCAAACTTCGGGGAAACAGTCAGGTTTGTTTTCCAGGAAGAGATAATAATGTAGAAACCTCTTTCTTGTGGCTTTCTTTAATCACATGGAGGGATGGTGTTAAAAGCCAAACGCGCCGCTCCCTTTGAACTACAGAACACCACACATCCCAGGCTCAGTTCACTAAACGGGTGCTTTACTGAAAGTTACAGCCATCTCTCATGTTGAGCTGACCTCCTGTACCTCTTTTAAAAACAACTATTTTAGCAGCCTTTGCTGTTACAGTATTGTCAGAATAATTTAAGTGTGCAGAGAACTTGTCACTGGAACTGACATCAATATGCATGTGCCATGTTGCATGTTTCTTTTTAAACATTTTTGAACATATTTGACAATAGCTGTGCAAATCCAGTTAAAATATTTTCACTAGCTGAGTAGTTATTTCTCTAGAACTGTGCCTGGGAATATTTTGCTGATGTACCACAGTATCCTATTTCATTTTAGATTTGTAGATCACTGCTTGCTTCTAGTACAGTTTGAGCTGTCATTTCTTGTAAATGTATGGGCACAAATAAATCCTTGTATCCCTTCTAGTGTTCCCTAGGAGGGCTGAGTTGTTTGGTGCTGTGTGCACTACATCTGGAGCACCTTTAGAAAACACAGGTATACCAAGTTCTGCTACAAGCAGAAACACAGAGACACATCTGTGATCTTAGCAAGGAACTTTGTGTCACAGAAGTGTGTGTCACTCAGTGGGGCAGTGAAAAAGTTAACTTGCCCTGACCCAGTCCTGCAAGGGCTCATTCAGTTGCACTGAGATGAGGTAAGACCATATTGTGACAGAGCAGTTGCTTTGCTAAGTTAGAGCCAACGGGGAACAGGTTATAGCCCCTTTTGTTGCCCCTCTGGCCCTCATTAAATCTACGCTATCTTCTTTAGCCATGTGTAACCGAACAAACCCTTGTGTTAGTCCCTGCAAGTGCCTGCAGTTGGCCAAAAGCCTTTGGTTCTTCATGCACTCAGAAAAGACTCTGCTATTTGTTCCTGTTCTGAGGTATAAAACCCCATAGACCTCTCCTTTCCCAATGGACTTTGGATCAGATGCTCAGGCTTTTATTCAGCTGCAGCCCTTCCCCTGAGGAGAACTTAGTTTCTGGAAAGCTAACATCTGATGGCCCTACCCATGAAATCACTAACTAAATCTGACCTGATGCAGAAGAGGTAACTGGCAGGTAAAATAGGCTTATTTTTTGTGCAAAAGGGATTTCTTACTTTTTAGCAAAAACTCAAATTGTTTTGAGATCTCTTTTGAATTCAGTTTTGCAAACACTGTCAACTTTCTGCAGCAACTTCAATGGGAATAATGCCTAAAAAAAGTCTAAGGAAAACTGAGGCCTTAATTCTGTATTGCTTGCTAATGCAGTTCACTGTAAATCTGGAATGTTCTTGGATTAGTCAGTGGCATGTTTTCTTTCTTGGTCAGCCTTTTATTTTACTCCATAAATAATTAGCCTTAATTACAGCTATCTTAGTTTGTTTCTGGGTTTTGGTTTTGGTGTTTTGTTTTTTTTTTCCAATGAAATCTAAATATAGCATTTAAATTCTTAACTTATCCTTCCTGGAGAATTAACAGAGAGAAAGTTTTGTACTCAAATCCTTCTTCAGGAGGCTTTTTGTATCAGTAAGGCCATTCCCTTTTTGCAACAGAAGTAGCAAAGTCAATCTCTTTACATGTTTGTTTGATCCTACCTGCTACCTCTGAATGATCTCTCTCAGCTATTGGGTACATGCTTTCAGTTCAGCATTTTATTTCCAGTATGAGATCCTGCCAAACTCAACAGCAGGATCCTGCAATAGCTGTTCAGTGACTTTGGTCTAGATTGAGAAGTTTGTCTTTTATTGACTTTCCACGTGACTGATTTGCCAGATCTGGTAAGCAAACAGGAGCTAGTACATCCTAGAAGCTCTCCTTGTTCTGTAATACACAAGGGTGTCTCTTAATTACAACAGTGTGGAGATGAACACAAAGAACAACTGGTAATCCTAAAATCTGGAAAATTCTAATCTGTCCCAATCGTGTACTCCTGCTGCCATTTTGCACTGGTTCTGACATTTCTTGGATGATTTTTTGAAGGCATTTTAGCTCCTTAATGTGACATGACTGGATTATATTTTTTCCCTAAGGTAGCAAGCTGTCTTGGCTCTGGAAGGGATTGAGAGCCAGCATAAAGGGTGAGGTGGGATTCCACAGCCCAGGAGCAGGGATGGAGAAGGAGAAAGGCCAAGTTGTAGGGGAAGTTGCTGGATTGTCTCAGCTGTCTGTGACACCACACTCTTGAGTTGTTTAAAAAACACCCTGCCTTACATTGTTTCTATCACATGAAATATACAGCCGGCAGCCTTCTAGTTACTGGCTCACAGGAAAGAGCTAAAATTATTGAGAAAAATTTCACTTTTTGGAATGCAAAGTAGGGATTGGTTTTACTTACCAGGCTTGACCAATGTGCTAAGAGAGGACACATTTTGCTTTAGAGCAACTCAGAGAAAGGTTTTACTGGCCGCCCTGTTGAGGGGCAAGCCAGTTGGTTTGAGTCCTTCAGGCTACCTTTAACGCTTCGGTGGGGGAGCTATGTAAACAGTATGGATGAGCCTGCTTTTTCAGATAATGTCTTCTACATGTTTATCAGTTTCAATTTGGAGGACCAACCACTCAGTATAATATATGCATTACAGGAATGTACTGGAGGCACTGTTGTGCTTTATGTAACTCTAGTAGGGAAGTGGAAATAATTATCTAGTATAGGTAGAAAGAGGAGCAGGATCTGCCATGTATGAATGGTTAAAGAAATTACCTTGTAGCTCCTTGGATGAAATGAGACCCTTTTTCACTTCCCATGAGTAAATCCATTTGCCCTACCAAGTAAGGACTTCAAAGTGTATCAAATCACCCTTTTAAGGAATATCATGGAGATTTCTTAAAGCAACGTCATAATGAGTGAATGAGCACCACTTTCCTGATGCTAAATGTTTCCATCATTACTTTCAAACAGCTCCAGCAATCTATGCTTTGGCACTCAGGTACCTGAGTATATTACCATTGCCTCACCAGATATGAGAAGAGCCATCAGCCCATCACGTGTCTATGTGTACCTATCTACACCACACCCACCTCCTCTCTTTTTCTTTCTCCCAGTTGCTGGCAGCATATGTTTTAGCTGATACGGGTGCCTGGGAATCCTGCTATCAGAAGTTATGTCCATGGTAGGTAGATTCAGGCTTGCCAACCAGTAGCTGGGTGGCTGCATTTAGACCATTATCAAACCAAAATGACTAATTCCTGCTGAGAGCCAGAGTATGTTGACTCAGAGCCAGCTCTTCCTGTACTACGTAACTTCTTAAAGGTTCCAGTATAGACACAGGGGGAGGAATTCTACCAACCTCTGTCCTTTGCTGTCATCCAGCTCCAGCAAGTCCATACTTACCCCCTCCCCATCTGAAAGGACAGGACAGATTTCACAACTTGCATAACAACGATTTTGGAGATCCCACAAGAGTAGACACATGGATAGTGAAATGCCACAATAGTTTCCTTATAGATTTCTCCTTGGGAAGAAGGGGATAATCTGCCACTCCTTATGGGTGAGGGCATGGCCCCCTTCACCTCTAGATTTTCCAGCTTTTTGAGGGTGAGGGAGCCAAAACAGCCATCCTTGTCACTCTGTCCTTTCTCTGCCTTGCTTACTTGCAGCCTGGTTGCAATGCAGCAGTTTTACAAGACTTCTGAAGCCAACAAAGGTTTTTTTAAAGGGGATTCCCATCCCACAGATTGTGTGCGAGTGCAGATGAACTCCTTAAGTGTCATTGGGGTGGGGAGACGGCGAAGGGTGGAGAAGAGAGAATGGGTTTGTGACATGACTTCCCTGTGTTGCCTCAGTAGAAAGTTCCCTGCAAAGCCTTGTTTGTTCATGTAGAGCAACTGAGCCCCTTTCCATAGGAACTGGTAGCTAGGTATTGGTCAAAAACCCAGCTATTAGAATTATGGGGCGTTAGTGGAATATAATACACAAATTTCTTCCTGATTTCCTCTTTCTGCGATGACAAGAGAGACCAGTGGCCTTCATGGGGCAAGGTGTCCTCCCAGTACACTACATTATGGCATTGAGGAAGGGTCTTGACACAAGGCTGCTGTGTGCTAGCTGGAGAGAAGTAGTTTCACTGTTGGGAGCATATCTCCATGATCCACAGCCCACAGCAGATCAGATCATTTAATTGCACAATATCAGTAACAATGTATGAGGCCACAGAGCAGAAATAAGTCTACATGGAACAGAATAAACGTATGATGTATTTCTGGGGGGGACTAACTAAAATGAACTTCAAAGAAGGGGCCTTATCCTCAGTATGAAAGGCTTAATAGGTCTTCCTTAAGTCAAATAGCAAAGCAAAACAGTTGTCCAAATGACCATATCTAAGCCTGAAGTTCCCTGTGCATTAGGGAAGGCATATATGAACTGAAGAATTAAAGGATTACAATTATGGGAGTAAGAGTCTTCTGTGAAGTAGAGGAACAAAAGAAGGGAAGGGAAACCCCTCAATAACACTAACAAGATGAGTTCAAACAATACTATTCCCAGGCAAATCATCTTTCCAAGAGAATTAATAAATAGATATCCTGAACCAGATATGACTATGGCTTTTAGCCATGTCCTTTGGGATTTTCAAACTAAAACACAGGAAAGAGCAAAATCCTGAAATGAAATCTCAGTGTGACTCATATCATGTGCTAAAAAGCAGAACAGAGCCTCTAAGCATCTGAGCGCTGGCAAGCTGCTGAAGTATAAGAGCAACCAGATTCAAGTTTGTCATTGATGAGGTGGCAAATAGAAGACTAATATCCTGATCTGCAGTCTGATTCTCCTAAATTAGGTCATACACTTTCTGTCTGTGTGCAAACCCAAGCATTGGCAAGGAGGCACTTCTGACTTTCTTGTACTCTAACACCTGAGCTTCCTGTCAACGACCAACATCCTGTTTCTGTTACTGTCAGAGCTACGCCGGCACTTTACAGTCAGATCTGATTAGCGCAGGCCAGGTGGCATTATTTGATGGGTCATTATACAGTGAGTAAGCCTTTCTACTGAAATCAAGGCTCTTGAATAGTCCTAGGAGGGAGAATACATGTTGTGTCAGCCTGATACATGCACAATCTAGTCCTGCTTTTGCTGCCTCTACAATCAATAGCAAAACTCCACCAATTTCAGTAGACGTTCATGGAAGTATTTAGTCCTTGAAAAGTTCTCCTTTTTGTACTTTTGCTCTTGGGAGATGGTTGTCTTGGGTATATGGATGGTCTTGCACTTTCACAGCATTTCACAATCAAACATGAGAGTCCTGAGGTGGTATTTGTATTTGCCAAGAAACTTTCTTCCCCAATAGTCTTTTAGCCAGAGCACTTGCTTCCAGATAGATTCAGTGCTGGGAGAGGATTTTATTTATGTCCTTGTTGCTTCCCTCAGAGGCAAAGGTCCTGCACTACATAGGCTCTGTGGAGGAGGGGAAGGCACTTTGGTCTATGGAGGCTGTACAAACAGTAGTGCATCTCTCTGGGCTGAGCAGAAGAGAGCAGGGGAGGTCTGCAACCTGCTGATTCAATAGCTCCCTGCGCCTGAGAAATCCTGTGATTTAGTTATTGCTCCAGAATTAATTCTGGATTTTAGTTATTCACTGTTAAATCCTTATTCCTTCTATGCACACTTAAGTCTCCAGATGTTTAATTCCTTTTCCTGGACTTGTTCCTGGGTTATCAGCTCCATTTCCTGAAGTGGATGAAGCAAAGATTACAGACTGGAGTATTTCCAAAACAGGGCTAGTGTTTTCAAGTCCAAGCTCCAACTTGATCATATTTCCTTCATTTAAGCTTACAGTAAAATTAATAAAACTGGACTAGGTTTGGGATAATGAGTAGCTCATCCTCCTGAAACCTCTTAATATTGAACTATACAGAGCAGAAAACCTGAACTGATTTGTAAAGCAGAAACTGAGTTCAGTAAAAAGCTGCTGGTTCTCCTCTTCCATCAAATAACATTAGTAAGTATTGTTTGATGGTACTCTTTTCCCCTTCTCTGCCCTTAATTTCCTGGAGGATCATATCTGACCAGCAAATTTAAAGGACTGTGAGATATGTTCGTTAACTGCAGTGGTTCTGGTGTAGTTGTTTTACAGTAAAATGTGCTGTTTGTTATATAACCTGCATGGAACAGGCCACTGGCTGTTCTGTTTAGATTTGTAAGCATTATGTCTCTTTAAAATGACATTAATAGCAAACAGCATTACCACACGCGATTTAGCTGTTTAGCAGTTATCAAGAGAAGATAATATTTATGCCAGCTTTTTCATGGCAGGTCAATTATTTTGTTAGCACAGGCAACAGTATATTTGTATTGTGCAACTCTTCCTAGGAACTGAACTGCGCTGGAGGACAGGAAGTCATGGGAAGCAGGATGGACTTGAATTAAAAGGAAGGGATTTGTTTTTCTTGTGTTTGGATGCCAGTGCCTGTTGAGCTACAGTGACATACTGTACAATCTGTGCTTTTCATTATGCAACTAAGAAAAAGGAAGACTACAAGAGATTAAAGTAAAAGTGACTAGACTGTAGTTATTAATATTTTGAGTGTAGTTTCTTTTCCCTTAATCTGTTTTGACATGGTGACATGTGGTCTCCACAGGTGAAGCCTCTAGATTCTGGAACAATTTTGCAAGGTGCTATTTTACAGAACTTCACTTGGCCAAAGCTGTCTTAATCTAACCATATAAATGACTGCCTAACCCAATGGACAGTATTTAAAATTCAGCCCCTTCTGTATGTTTTATAACTAGTGAGGACAAGCTACTTTCATAATCTGTCTACTACATAAAGGCTTTATGACTCAGACTGGGGCAGTTTCATAAATATTTTGCTCATGGTTACTTAAAAATACACTATCTTATGAAGGTGTTTAATAGGTATCTCTTCCCCCTCCTTTTTTTTCTCTACAATCAGCATATTACCGTAATTGTGCACTTAAAGTGGATTAAGCTTGAACAAAAGAATGCATTCATTTCAGCTCAGGCACTAGAGGCTGTTAAAACAGGCCTGCAATAAGTTTGTACTTTAAAAAATTGGACCAACAGTAGCATAATTTGTATGGCAATTAATTAAGTGGCTTCTCAAAGTCCACAGTAAGGGCTCAGACCATCACTGTTGTGAGTCAAAACTGAGCAGCTTTAGGACAGTTCTGGATTATGTAACGTGTCTGAATCCTGGAGTAAAAAGCTCTAAACTACCTGTATAACTGTTCTGCACTTGGGACTCCTTTTTCATGGCAGAGATTACAGCTGGCAAGAGAACTTGTGAGAACTACCTGTATGCCCTTGCAGTTGTTTTTCCCTCTGTGCAGTTCTTTCAAAACTCAGCTCATATTTTCTCTGGCTCTCTTGAATGCATTACCTCCTTCCAAATTTTCACAGCTTTCCAGGATGCTTTCTTCTGACATGCTACAGTCTTCCCAGATTTTGCAGAGAATTTTCCTTTAGAGAGAAAACATTTTCTCTCAAGGTTAGTTTTGAGTTCAGTTCTGTTGACTTCAGTAGAGATTGAATTAGGCCCTGTAAGAAGCCCTGAAGACTGCTGGCAATTAGTTAAACCTGGCATTTGCTTCAAGCTGGCCCTGCAGTGATTTTTTTTTTTTTTGTTCCACCAACGGCCAGCATCCAAGCTAGTGGAATTACACATGTACTCATCAATTCATTCAAAGTCTATTTATACCAGCTTCAAGTATGCCTATGGGTTGTATTTAGCATTTATATGCAATTGCCTTTGGGCTTCAGCTGGACTTGTATACAATATTAACAGATAATGGTTTGTACACAGAATAACTACAGCAGACTGTATGCAGCAGTCATCCTTCCCTTTTACCTGGATCATAAGTTCAGGTCTGGCAGATGAACTGTGGTATTTTAAACTTGAAAGAGTCAGAAGAGATTATTCTTCCCCAGTAGAAATGTCAATGCTAAAACAGAACTATCTGGGCTTCCAATCCCAAAACATATTTTGGACTGATGTGAAATATGCTGCACTTTAAAATCACCATCTTCTTAAAACTGGATTGAAATGACAAAAGAAATGACATACGTAGGAAAGCAAGGAGAATACAGATGTCTGAGAAAGGCAGCCCTGGACTGTGTAGTCCTCACTTTATACTTAGTATACAGGCATAGCCTTACCTATACCTCTCACTTGTGTCTTTTCACAAAGACACAAATGTCTTTGTATATTTCTTACTTATGTCTTCATGGAGAGCCACAAAGTCGGTGAAGGGTTTAGTGGGGAAACCGTATGAGGAGCAGCTAAAGTCACTTGGTTTGTTCAGCCTGGAGAAGAGGGGGCTGAGGGCAGACCTCATCGCAGTCTGCAGCTTCCTCACAAGAGGAGGAGGAGGGGCAGGCGCTGATCTCTCCTCTCTGGAGACTGATGACAGGACCCAAGGGAATGGCAGGAAGATGTGCCAGGGGAGGTTTAGGTTGGGTATTAGGAAAAGGTTCTTCACCCAGAGGGTGGTGGAGCACTGGAACAGGGACCCCAGGGAGGCAGTCACGGCACCAAGCCTGACGCTATTCAAGAAGCACTTGGACAAGACCCTCAGAGACATGGTGTGAATTTTGGGGTTGTCCTGTGCAGGGACAGGAGTTGGACTTGATCCTTGTGGGTCCCTTCCAGCTCAGGACATTCTGTGATTCTATGATTCTAGTGAAGATTTGGAAGTCCTCAGCTATTTTAATATCTGTGATTGAAATTGTCATTGTATTCACCTTGGTAATGAGTTTTTGTATGGTTTTGCATACAGAGCACAAGTTACACTTCTCAGGAAGAAAGATTACCTAGGTTTTATTAGTTCCAAAGCATAATAAAAAGATACACAGTACAAGTTGTGCAGTTCACATAGACAACTTCTTCCTCATTAGGCATATTTGTTTTAAAAGTAGATATAAAATAATACTTAGACATACAAGAAAATAATCAGCAAATACTTCTTGATACCTAGGCCTTTATACTTTTACTCCCCAGAGTTAAAGGCTCTAAATACATGTGTGTAGTACAGTAAATCTTCCAGGACTAGAGCATGATATCCATTGCACAAGTAAGGGAATGAAGGCATGCGGAGGTTTATAGATGCAGAGTTCGAATCAAAAGACTTTTATCCTGCTGTCAGAAAGATGTAGAATTTGTTGTGGTTTCAGTAGGGCAGCTGTAAAAGGACTGGAAAGAAAACAGAAAGAGAAGAGAAGGCCATAATGAACTAAAAAAAAAGCCAAACCTCTCTTTACTGAGTACTCTGTTACTGAAACCCTTGCAGTGTTGCCTAATGGTCAAAAAAAAGATGATAGACATTCTGTTATGTGCTGTGAAAAATCAGTCTAAATTATCCATACAGTTAAAAGCTGCAGGGAGATTACAAGATAAAGTAGTATGACGTGTAGAATAATTTGTTGGAAAGGGCTCTGCCCATGAGTTTGAGTTCTAATCCTTCACTCAAACTATTTATGAATAGATATTTTGTACAAACTATATAATGCAAGATTCCAGGGTCACAGGGCATGGATAGTTTCCTTGATTGGAGTTTGGAGTCCTAAGCCTTGTTTCAGCAGCACTTCACCCAAAGGCTGAATTTCCATTCTTTCCTCTTTTCTTTTCTTATCCCAAGTACTTCTGTGGCTAATTGGAGCATCCTTTGTGCCTTACAGCTTCAGTAGGCCCTGCTATTTCACATTCCTTCCCACTCTCTGCTCCTAAAACAAAACCTGTCCTCCTTTATTTGCATTTAGATGCCAGAGAAAATCCCTCTGACCAATATGTGCATGGCTTCTGTTCATAAAATTCAAGGCCAGAGTGACATGTGGGTCACTCATTCCACTTTGCATATTAGAAGATATCAGATGATCCTGGTGTGTTCTGTACTAAGCATAAAGTCCTCAAAACTGTGTGTCCCTGGCAGAAAGTTGAAGACATTTAAAGTCTCATCAGTGCTTGGAACCTTTACAACTGCAACACACAAATTAGGTGAGATATTCTTATTTAATTCCTGAGGACAAATGACATTGCAGCATGTTGAAAAAAACATCCCTTAACAACATCCCTTAATTGCCAATCTGACCTGCACTCCCATCATGACATTCAGTCTGTCCCTAAGGACAAACAGGCTAGCTGAGAAGGTCATCTGCACAACCGCAAGAGATGCTTACTATGTCTGGCTTCTCAGGCTTTAGAGAAAGATGGAGAAACCCAGGAACCACTGTCCCTGTGTGAAAACACTCATATAATCTCTGAACCTTCTTCTAGACTCCTGCTGCTTCAGCTATCCACTCCAGAAAGGAGTTAACTGCTTTTTAGAGTGAGCTGATGAATTACAGCACCAGATGTACACGTATTGGTTGTTGGAAGTGTATACAAACCCAGTGTACAACAGCATACTGAATGCTGTAACACAGCTTGTGCCTAAGGCTTGAGATGGTTTAGACAGCTCTGCCCTCTGGGCTAGTCGTGAATCCCCTGTAAAGTCTAAGATTTCTCCCATTGCAGCCTTCTTTTTCTTTTCTTTACTGAATGGAAACTTAGAGGAATCATTTGGCATAGCTGGCAAATTATAAGAACCGTATTGGTTGTAAATGCCATTGTACACCTGGACCATATTAATGTCTATAGAGAGGAGAACTATAGCAAATTTACACTGAACAGCAGGTTGATCATATGCTCTACTAAACACAGCTCATCCAGTCACTAGCTTTTCCTGTGCAGCAACAGTAATTAGAAAATATACAGCAGCCAGAAATTCTTGTAAGAAAACGGAAATTAGATTACCAAATATGCTGGGCTAAGAATACTGGAACTGAAATTATTACCTTTAAGAAAGGCACCATCTACTTTGCATACAATTATACAAAAATGGCACATGCCCAACACATACAGGTGATAGCTACCCGATATGTTGCAGAGCTGTGGACTTCAAGAGTACACAGAGCTTGTGCTCTGGACTACTGTGCTGTTATACCGTCTTGTCTGGGAAAAGCTTCTGTTGGCTGCTAGTTCTACACACTTTGATGACACTCTGACATGTATTTTTTTTCTCTTCCCACAAAACCATAGTTCTTCCTGCTCTTCCCTTCTTCCTGGTTTTCCAAATCATAGACCTGTGTTTGCCTAAGATAGTACTTTACAATTGGTACATTTAGTCACAGGACAGTGATGGATTTACCATAAATCACATAATTCTTGACTAACTGTTCAAGATTAGATAAACAAGATCCTCTATTTGAAAAGGGAAATTCCTATCTCATGGTTGAAAAAGGCTTGAGGTACTGAACTGTAGCTTCAGGATGTTTTAAACAGAAAACACTTGCTTCAGGATGTTTTAAACAGAAAGCACTTGCTATGTAATACTTGTGAAGCTCACTTTATTTTACTTTGTATAGCTGGCCTTGTTTGGAACCAGGCAGAAACCTGGGGAAGGATTCACACAAAGTCTTTTAGGCACCTAATTTACAGATCTAATTGCCCCCTGGCAGTTAAGCATCTGTATCTGAAAGCACCTAAGTCAGCTGTTTAAAGAAGCTGGTGTGAACAGCTTACCTGGTGAGAGCAAATGTGAGTGTAAGGGGGACAGAAAACCATAAATAATCTCTGAAGCATTTGCCAAAACTATTTATAAACAGATTGTGTATGCAGAATACATGCCACAGGAGCCTACCGAGAAGGTTACTGGTTTTTATCTGGGGAGAGCTAAGAAAGTAGCTATTAGCCTTACTCATTCATAGCATATGTATCTTCCAGATTTATCCTAGTGATAATGTTAGAGATCATACCTATCCTACTTCAGTGTCATGAGTTTATAGGATATACCAACTCCATGTCCAGATCCCTCTAAACTCCCTGAAGAGTGATGGCATATAGGCAGGTCAAGAGATAACCAAACGAGGCTATTTCACTTAGTGTTACAAAATCTGTAAGCCTTAGTCAAGTCTGTGTTGTAATGTTTTTGGGACAATATTTTACATTCACTTCTGTTTTCAGTGCTCTGTCTGCAACCAGAAGTTGTTCAAATCCCAGAGAGGATAACCCAAATCTCAGCCTGAAAGTTCAATCTGACTCAAATTCCAGTAATAATTAGTTTCTGCTGTAGGGAAGTTGATTTGGGGAAAGTTTGGTTAGGGTGAAAATGTAACACAGTTATCAGTTTCAGTTTGAAGGGCACAGGGGAGACTTGCAAATGCTCTGCAGAGCTGGAAGGAATCGGGCAGGAAACTGCACGCAATTTTGTGTACACACTTTCAGTATCAAAACTGAACAGCATAAATATGGTTTCACATCACCCTCAACCTGTGAGTTTGCTGGGGCTCTATCAAGTAAGAAATCTTCATGATGTAACCATAGGTCTTAGGGTTAATTTTTAAAAGATACTTACTGTTATTTAATAGTAGTATCTGTAGAAAAGTTGATCTTCCCTGGAAATTGATTTCACTGGACTGAACATTTCATTCCAGGTGTTTGTATGTTCTGTTGTAATGAACCTTCAATTGAATACAGTTAATATTTTTTTTTCCCCACAACATGTGTAAATGTTGAGACTAGAGCAGATTTACCAAGAGAATTAATGGGTCTACAGTATCGTCCCTAGCTCTTTGCATTCACACCGTGTCTTGCAAAGTGTCCCTCAATTCAGGATCGTGGGAACCATACAGTGCTGGGAATGCCATGCTCCCACAATTTCACGCGGCTGCTGGCTGTCCTGTGCTAATGCTACTTCTAGGGTGCCCATTAGACCAGTACAGTAAAGCACCTTATTTTCAGTTTAAACTTAGTGAAAGATGGAAGGGATTGGTGTAATCATCTAAGATCTTCAGTCTAAGATAAAGGTAGCTTAATTAGAAGGTTTCCTTTACACTGACAACATATTAATCTGCCAGTACACTGGTAACTATTCACTCTATCCTGACCTAACCTGGGAGCATTGTAACCAAATTAAAGGATGGCTCCTTGGAAAGTACACACTTTGAGATTTGATCCCACTTGTGCTTTCCTTCCTAGGCTGTCTCCCTATCCCCTCTTCTCTGCTTCTGCTGATACCACCACTAAATGTCCCAGCATTCATCACAGTAAAGCCACCCTTTACTACTTTCCTCTGAAAATTTGCTAATTATTTTTCCTATTTTTTTTCTTGGTCACTACTAAGTTCATACTTCTCCTTTCTCATCATTAACATGTTCACCTGTGTATTATGTGTCTTGACTCTTGAAACCACTGATGTCTTTTCTACTACTCAAAGTCCGCAGCAGAGTATCAGGAGGGTAGTTAGTGGTAGAATAAGGAAGGGCCAAATAGTTTTTTGCTTTTTTAACAGAGCCAGGATGTCTATGAAAACCAACTAAAACAGAGCACAGAATTTCCAAGGGATTTGATAGTGTCTAAGGAAAGGCCTAAACTACTTACCTTACTTAACTATCCTACCGGGTCCATCTTTCCAGGTCTCTCTTCTGTGTAGCCTGCACATCTTATTTTAGCACAGTAGTTACAGTTTCTTCACTATCTGCATTTCAGCTGCCTGAGAGAAGGCGGAACTTGATTTATAACAACTTCAGACTCCTGTCCTTTCCCAATGTGCTTAACTAAGATTGATGATCAAGACTTTTCTCTTTTCTCTCTTGTTACCAAGCTCAGTAAGTCCTGCATGGCGACTAGCTCACCTTACCTAAAAGAAGCCAGCCTGTGCCCAGTCCTATTCTGTCAGGTAAGAAGAAAAAATGTCCCACCATCTACTTTAGGACTTTGTTCCCTCTCCACCTGCATCCATGCCATGCTGCTATTGTAATCCCAAATGGAAAGAGAACTGTGACTGGCCGGACGTGTTGATGATTGGAAAAGGTAAGTTGCATTGTAACACAGCCAGTGTGTTAACTGGTGGAAGCATATGGAAGAACACAGTAAATTCTTTAGTGCTTGACATCCTTCAGTAAACTATACTAAGTTTAATTACACATAACTGGCTTCAATAATGTTCTCTTACGCAGCAGGCATGACTGTGCGCTTTGCAGGAATAACTTCTGCGCTGCAGAAAATTCCTGGTGAAACTTCTGAGTCCTTTGTTTATACACAGAAAGTCAAACTTGATGAATGTATGGGTATTGTTTAGCCTTCAAAGGCATACAAAGATGCTGTAAAATATAAGTAAAGGGGCTTTGTGGAACTAATGTGCCACTGACGATCACTAGATCTAATCCACAAGTCGCATTAAGATAACAACACCTTGTATACATCCTGAGCCCATGCAAAACTGCCAGTGCACAGATGCCGGGGTCAGAGTGTCCTCTTACATCCTGGCACCATTCTGGATCTGCCCATGGAATATCTCACTGTAAACCTGAGCATGTTTTGGTCCACCATATTCAGTATAGACAATTCTGTAGAACTCAGAATCGTGTGTAAACAAAGATACTGTTAAGATTAAACCAAATAACCCTTTCCTGTAACAAAAATAGAACTAAAGAGGCATTAATTACGTTGGGAAGAAAGAGGCAATGAACGAGTATTTCTGTGGAAGAAGTGATAAGCGTTTGGCAATGGATAAGTGTGTAAGAAGCCTCTGATTAAAAACATACTAATCATGTAAAGAAACTTCCCCTTTTTTGCCACTCAGTCAGAACTTTAGTCCCATAGCCACGTCTGGAGGGATTATGCATAGCTACAAGCACAGCACAGTGGCCAGTGGATTTTATTCAGCAAAAAAAAAGAGCAAATCTTCACATTTGCTTTATTTCAGTTAGCAGCAGGGAACAAAAAAGAAAACAACCCAGTACTCTCTGTTAGTGAAGATGAACCTTTGTGATTACAAGCAAAAGCAGACCAGGCAGTAGTGATTCACAGAAGGAGACAGAACTCCTTGAGAGGGATGACTGTTTTTTTCATTCTTGTACATGGTTGGGAGGTAAAAAATCTATAACTAAGATTAAAATTACAACAGAAAGGTGATTGTACTTTGCCTTGCCAATATTATCAAGGGGAGCAGAATGAAGGAAGCTGAGCAAATGTGGCTTGTGGCACTGTTAGTTATTTGCTTTATTCTGTTTGGCTGCTATTCCAGCCTCACAATATCTGCTTGTCTCATAGCTGAAGAGTATAGGGTAATTGCTTCGCTATGCATAAGCATCATCTCCATCATTCTTGTCTTCAATAACAACATCCAGAGCATGTCACCGAGGTCCAGAAAGAGGGGAAATACTTCTGTCATGTGGCTAACTCACCCATCTGTCGGTCAGGAGTTTATATTCTGACTCTTTGGCCTTTGCTGCTTTGCTGTAGTTAGGCAGTGGTTACAC
Source organism: Phalacrocorax carbo (assembly GCF_963921805.1). NCBI lineage: Eukaryota > Metazoa > Chordata > Aves > Suliformes > Phalacrocoracidae > Phalacrocorax > Phalacrocorax carbo. Next base: position 12,711,661 of record NC_087522.1, on the reverse strand, counting down.
GTTGGACAGGTGGGAGGAGTTGGGCTTTTCTTTACACGTGTCTTGATTTTGGCTGGGGTAGAGTTAATTTTCCTCCTAGTAGCTGGTGTAGTGCTGTGTTTTGGATTTAGTATGAGAATAATGCGATAATACACTGATGTTTTAGTTGTTGCTAAGCAGTGCCTGTACTAAGTCAAGGACTTTTCAACTTCCCATGCTCTGCCAGGAAGGAGGTGCACGAGAAGCTGGGAGAGAGCGAAGCTGGGAGAGAGCATAGCTGGGAGAGCTGGCCCAAACTGGCCAAAGGGATATTCCACACCATATGATGTCATGCTCAGCATATAAACTAGGGGAAGTTGGCCAGGGACCAGTGATCGCTGCTCAAGAACAGGCTGGGTGTCGGTTGGCAGGTGATGAGCCATTGCATCACTTGTTTTTCCTGGATGTTGTTTCTCTCTCTCTTTTTGTTGTTTTCCTTTTCATTACAATTATTATTACAGTTATTTTTATTATTTTTTATTATTATTATTTTATTTCAATCATTAAACTGTTCTTATCTCAACCCACGAGTATTCTTACTTTTACCCTTACGATTCTCTCTGCCATCCCACCATGGGGGCTGGGGTGCTGAGCGAGCAGCTGTGTGGTGCTTGGTTGCCAACTGGGGTTAAACCACGACAAAGCTCCCTGCTGGCCCACGTTTCTGTTATTCCCTGGTGACACAAAGAGCAAATTGGACCCGAGTGTACCAAATTTGGCTGCTATGTTGGGAAACAGCTGTGGAGGAAAAAGTCAGATACAGTGACACAGTCTGAGTACTAGGCAGAAGTCTGACAATAGGCAAGTCAGTGGCAATGAAAAGTCTTGAATGGCCCTTCCTTGCAATTGGGAGAAACATCCTGGAAACCTACTGCACATGCAGTTGTTAGCTTACACTTTGACTGCACAGAAACCAATGCAGAGTCTGAATTAAGTCACTGTTACACAGCCTTTGTCTTAAAGTTGGAATTAATGAATAAATGCATTGCTCACACAGCTGTCAGCACTATGAATGGAGGGGTGGAAGGAGAGCCAGGGACTGAATAACAGCCCAGCACAACAGAAAGGGCTGACACTAGATCTGAAGGAGAAGGCTCAGGAGGTGGATACACTGTTCAATAGAGGATTAAGTACAAGCTGGGTGAAGAGTATTGATGGCTAGATACAGCCAGCGTGTTGCCCTAGGGGACACTTTTTTCTTGACTGTTGAAAATAGCATCAGTGCTGACTGCAGCTGAAGCCTCGCTTCTTGTAAATGACTTCAATCATAACAGAATTAGTGTGACCACAGCTTCACAACGGGTAAGGTTATGCTTGTCATTCAAAAGGCTCCTACTGAGCATTCAGTAGCTTCTTCACAGCTAATTAACCAGGTTCTCTGAACACCTACAGTTCTATTAATTAGCTCTATTCGTTAGCATTTTATAGCTGCAACATGGTATGTAAATTAACCTACTCTGAAAGCAAAGGTGTGTTTCAGTCTTTAAAAAGCCAGGAAGCCTGAGTCTTGCTGTGTGTACGGTCACGGGATCATCGCACTAGAACAGGGCTGGGGTGGTGTCCCAGGAGGACCCTGCTGCACAGCTCCCACCGGGCTGCTCTCTGTAGGACAGAGAGCCCCCAGGGTCCTCACAGGTGAGACAGCCATGCAGCAAATGGTATTATTTTAAAGCTGTCCTTTTCCCACTAACTATAAATACTGCAGTTCTTCAGAAAACAAGGCTTTTGCTTGGCTCCTGATCATGGCTCAGATTTTTCCATAGTCCTGTAGCAGATTGACTGTTTACTTCACTTTCCAGCCACAGCCAGGACTGAAAAGGTCAGAGGAAAGAGCTGGGCAAGAGGGGGAGGGGCTGGAAACACCACCCTTCAAGTACTATTTAGCAGGGAGGATTAAAATCACTGAACAGTTATGTGGTTCCATTGCTTTAGGTGCAGAATACCCCAAATTCCCTGTTTGACCTTGCTGGTGCTTTATTAAACAGAGGATGAGAGATTTGACAGCTGGAATTACAACAGAAATCTTCAGGAGACTCCTAATGTGCCCCTTAGATGTGAGAGAGTCCTTAAATCAGTGCACACAGGTAAAAGACATTTCAGAGAGCCCTTCATTAGCTCTTAGAGAGGGCAAGTCAGAGCGACACTGTGAACACACGTACTGTGGTTAGGGTTTCTGAGCTGCTTTGGAGAAACCTACATATACCTGCTAGAAAGAGGATCTGCCTGGCCACTATATTGTATGCTGGGGAGAAAGAGAATGAGAGAAGGAAAGGAAGGAAGGGGAAGAAGAGTAAGACAAGTGAAAAGAGATATAGTTTAAAAATACAAGCCAGCTTTGTCTCCTCTTTCCTTAAGAGACCTTTTATATAATTCTGACCTTCTTGTTCTTATTCGTAGTTTTGATTATATTTTTTTCCTGAGCTATCCCATGTTTGCATTTCATTTTAAAGACAAAATGAAGGGATTTAGATACTTCACGTGGATCATTTCTGCTAAACTTACTCTAATAAAAGGGAGAAAGAAATTAGGTTTGTTTCTGCCAGGAAGAAAATTAAATGGGCGCAATCGTTATGCTTTTCATTCCACGCCTTTCAGTGGGAAGCCCTTTACCGTATATTAAGGTCTTGTTTGTTTTTATCAAGGGTAATGGAGAACTTTCTAAGCACCTTTGTGCTTGTCCTACCATTAATGCTGTCATGTGGACACCCATTTATATAGCAAGGCAAGAGTCATTAGTTTGGGGCCTGAAGGGTTAAAAGATACTACAGTGGGGGCTGGGAAAAGACAACAGGGAAAGGCATAACAATCTCTGCTGACAGCAAACCAGTTTGGCAGCTTTCACCCTACAAAGACTGTTGAGGTTTATTTTTTTCCCCACCAATTTTACTTCTTAAAGCTATTCACATTCAGGCAGTTGCTTTGCTCTGCTCTCTGCTGCATAGCTCAGTATTCACTACTTCCCCAATTTATATCTTTGCAGCTGCTGTGGGAAAATGCATCATTTGGCAACTAATTCCAGTTTTAGAATTAAGCAGAAATACTGTCTGCTAATCTCAGCCAGAGAGGGCTGACAAGGGAATGGGAGACTGCTAGGCAGGACTGATCCAAAGAACATTTCTGGGGAAGCAGCACAGTAAGGGGTTACATGATACTGCCTGTACGTTCATTCTTTTATCCTTTTTCACAATGTCCAATGATGATTGGTCTAAGTGATCCTTAGTCATGTTTGAGGAGGAAACCTATTTATTCCAAAGAACCATCAATGATGCAAGAACTGATTTTGTAGAGTAAATTATATTAAACAAATTACTCAGTACGGAACACTATACAACACACAATGTTTCCTAAAAGTGGCTTTAGTTTTAAAAGGAATGTGAACTACAGTAGAGGGAGAGACCTTTTATCTTCCAAACTCTAAAGATTACTTCATTTACTGCTTACAGTTACAGTAAGCACTGTAGATCTGTGCTGATATACATTTCTGTGAAAGACTGTGCTTTCTTTGAAGTGATTTGGTTCAGCTGGTTTTCTAAGTCAGCTTTTCATGGATTTCAGGAAATGCCTGGGGGAGGGGAGAATGACTTTATCATAGTGCAGGTGACATTTTGCCAAAGTCAGCATCTCAAGTCATTCACAGTTACAGCTCCATGGGGTACTGGTTTTGCATTTTATGAGCAGATAGAAACCCAGTGATGCTGTCACCAATTTCCTACAAATGGTATTACAAAACAGTCTAATATATTTTAACTTTCTTTGAATGCAGTTTAGCCACCAGAAGATACAGCTACAAATCTATAGGCTTATGCTCTCTGAATCCTGTCATGGAGCTAAGTCATTGATTCTTTTAAAATATCAAGTCTGCCAAGAATGTAAGACAAAAAACACCTTTTTGAAGTCTAAAGATGTCTGCACCTTTGTCCTTCTGTGTATGCCAGTTTAAAGAGAACTAAGCTATCCTTCCCCCAATGCATCAAAATGCTACAGTGTTCACAACCTTTTAAAGTGTGTGAATGGCATTTCTGGGCAGTTTTATTTTTCCCCACCAACATTCATGTTGTTTGGTTGTGTCAGGCAGCAACCTCTTCTCGCTTAGAGCCTTGTAGCTTTTAATAGAAATAAGGCAAGCCAGAGTTGGTACAATCAGCTCAGCCAAAGGTTTGATTCACTCTTTCAAAAACTATGCACCACTGTAGCCTTAGCACACTGCTCCTGCTCTCATGGATTTAGAGGAGAGCTAGATTCCTGGCAGATTCATCCTGAGTACATTGTCTACTTGCATCTTTCTATTTTAGGCTTTTGGGGGCAGGAATCGTCTGTCTGTTGGAGTACCACTAAAACAGGCTAGCCTGGTAGGGTGAAGAGCAGGACCACGTGGAGACCTGACGGCACTTACATGCTCAATTAGCAGTTAAAGTTTGTCAGCAGGATAGGCACCAGAACCTTTAAGACTAAAATCAGAAAAGCTTTTTTTTTTTTTAAAAACTTTCACAATAAAGTTTATTATGTTAATATCATTAAAAATATTATAAAATAATAAAATACTCTGCTTGGCAGAAAAATTATCCCAGTGTTTTAAAACCCCAGGTTTGTGCAAACAGTTTTTGTAAACATAAGAAGTCAAGTGTTCAAGTTCCATCCCAAAATACAGTAAATTGCTACAAAAATAAGTTTGCTCACTGTCAAACATATTTAAAAACCCAGAAAGCTGGATTTCTTTACACATCTCTCATGTGTCCCTATACAGTTAATGCTGTACTTAGATCTGAAATGGGAAGGATTTCAGATAGTCCTTTAAAACAGGATTGAGTGGGATCTGGTTTAAGTTGTCTCTTCCAAAAGTCTTCACAATGCTCTTCCGGCAGAGCTCCTGCAGGGGCTGCACACGCACTTTGCGCAGGGGGGTAACCAGTACCTTTCTCGGGGAGCTTAGGTAATGTTCCAGCAGCTTAAAAAGACAGTCAAAAGTCTCTTTGCTGCCATCCAGGCTAAAACGCCCAGTCTGAAAGTTTATCCGAATGCTGGTGGGCCCAGTCGCAGTCTTAACACTGATGGCAAAGAAGCAATTCTTTTGTGTGCTGTCCCTGATGAGGAAGGTGCCCTCGGGCTCAGACTTCAGCTTCTCATGGGCAGCATTGACAGTCAGAGGTCCCCAGTAGAAGCCACAGGCATCCAGCAGGCTGCTTGCTCGAGTGATGCTACTAAAATCCGCTTGCGAACGAAAGGTTCGGAAGTGCGTGTTGCTCTGTGCCTGCACAGTGCTGGGCCGGCCTGGGCCGTGGTAGCCTCGAGCCTGCGAACGATCCCGTGCTGGAGGGTCAAGTAGACGTCTCGGGTCTGCTGCAACTGCATTATCTGCTGACACCTTGCTGTGCGCTACCATCCTACAGCCTAGACCAGCGGATGCGGTCTTCCATAGCGTCAGTGGCTACGGCAGGGCAGCTTTCCAGCAGCTATTCTGAAATGCCAAAGAGAAACACAATGTGAGATCCTCAGAGAAAAGCGGCTGCAATCTCTGAATGACCAAGTCTTCCATTCACATGCCTCCCACCCATTATAAAATAATAAAATATTCATTTGCCAATTTACACTGGGCAAACAACCGTTCGCTTTCTGACAAGATTAGTAGTCTATCACTATGGCAAAGTCCAAAGCTCCAAAAATACTTAGCAAGGATCAGCAACAGCTACAGAGGATAATGCAGTTTCCCTGCTATGAGCCCACAGAAGCATATCAGCACCTAGAGAGTCAAATGACAGGACCCTCTCAATGTGAAGTTATCTTGTGTGTGCTCCACCAGATTCTCAGGTTTTTAGAGGACAAAGCAACAAGGCCTTACAACCGAGTTACCAGTTTCTCTGCACCTCCTCTCTCCTTCCCTTCCCAAATCCCAGCTGAGATGTCAGAACTCTGACAACATCATTATTTGGTGCATTGTGTGAAAAAGAAATTGGGTGAAGATGTGAACTCTGCAGCTGGGTATGTTTCCAGATAATTGGTGAACAGGGTGATGTGAATAGGTGCCATTGTGTGACAGAAGTGTAACTTGGAAGGGCAGCTGGTAAGGCTGCCAATTTACACAGCAATCCTAAAACTACTTTCCTCTCTCCTGTTAACCTGAGGCTCAGCCATAAAAGGCAATTTCCCATTCCCCCAGCTTTCCCTTGGGACAGCAGTGCTACAACATAGTGATGCTTACACAAATCAACCTCTATGATCCCTTAAAGCATTACTCCTCAGTCTCTCTCTCTTTTTTGTATTACATGCACTTTAAGTGGCCCAATCTAAATTGCTTCCTATTGATATATCTTTCAGCATGAGGGTCTAAATTCATCCCTTGCGTTACTTCAAAGAAATTAGCAGTGCTGCACCAGGAATGAGTTTGGCCTGAAATGCCTACCTCTGACAGTGTGGTTCGATACATCTCCGCTGGCTGCCTTGACCTTACTGGCAAGCATAGGCTTTAGGATTTATCCCTATAGTCAGATATAGATCTGCAGCAGCAGCTTCTTGAGAAACCTTGAAGTATTCTCAGAAATGAATCCCTCAGCCATTTTATGGTTCAGGGTAACATGCTAATGAGGGTTTCAAAGAAAGTACGCAGCTGGATTCCTGTCTGTGCTAATTTAACAACTTGATGTTTGGTTTCATTTAGGTCATATTACCTCCTGAAACAGCAAAGAGGGTTGTAAAATCCTTATGCTGGCAAATAACAGGCTGAAAGCAGCATTGGGCTTTCTTTACACAGCAGAAGGAAACTGATGTCAGTTTTTCCAATTACTGGGCCCAGATTATCGCTTAGCATTTAAAGTTACCAAAACCCAAATTTCAGGGCATGTGGGTGAGAAACGACCACTAATCCCGAGCTCTAAAAATCGCAGGACTCGCTAGCGGAAGCCGTCTGTAGCCAAGGGAGGGTTCGCTGTGCCCTTCCAAATGGCACAGAGCAATAACGGGGCACACGCCAGTCTTCACAGCCTGGAAGCCAGAGCTGGCGTCCGGTACGAGGGTGCCTCGACTGCGCCGGGGCAGAACCTTCGGCGGGGTCCCGGCCCGGCCCCGGCTCGTCCCGCTCTGGCCGCCGGGGGCTGCTCCGGTTCCTACCGCGTAGCGGGGCTGCGGGGTCCTTGGAGAAGAGCGGTGCTGTGCAAAAACCACTGCGTGTTCGCTTTAGTGTTTCTCCCGCTATTTTATACCAGGCACGAGAGAGCTCCGACTTGAGCACGGACATTGAGCCAAAAGGGCAGGAAAAAGCCAACAAAAAACAACAACAACAAAAAAGCAAAAAAACCCACACGCACACACACAAAAAAAAAAAAAAAAAAAAAAGAGGCAACAGCCCCCAAAGCCACCACGCTCTTGCACAACGCGTAGGGCTCCCTTGTCGCGCCTCCGAAATCTGACCTCTTCCAACTGCGGCGCAGGAGCGTTTCGATGCGGGTCGCGGTTCCCGAGGACCCCACGAGAAAGATACCCTCCCTTACCTTCGCCCGGGGCGCGGCGGGCGGGGGCCGCCCCCGAGGGGCGCAGCACACGCGCGGGCGGCGGGCAGGGACGCGGCGGTCCCGGCGACGCGGCGGCTAGTCTAGTCCTGGCCCCGGCGGCTAGTCCTGGCCCCGGCGGCCGGCTGAGCATCCTCCGGGCGGGGGCCCTGCCTGGCGCCGCGGCGAGCCGGGGCTCCCGCGGGGCGGGCAGGCGGGCGGCACTTCCAGCGCTCTGGGCCCGCTCATCGCCTCTGCTTTCTATTTAACGCGGCGGCGGCGCTTTTCTGCCCGGCGGCTCCTCCCCTGCCTTCTCCGAAAACACGTGGCCGCCGCTTCACTTTCACTTTCCGAATGAGTCAGGCTGGCGAAGTGCCCGCGGCGCCCGGGCTGCCCGCGGAGCGCGCCCGGGGCCGGGGCTGCCGGAGCGCCGGCGCCCGCTCCCGGGGGTCCTTCCCGGCGCCCGCTCCCGGGGGTCCTTCCCGGCGCCCGCTCCCGGGGCCGCGGGCAGGCGCTGCCCCGCTGCCGAACCCCGGGCTCCCCGCCCCGCCACGCCGCCGGTGGAGGTGTCCCGCCTCGGGTGTCCCCGTTTCTTCTGTCCGACAAAACCCGGGTTTACTCTTTATTCCCTTTGTTTATCGGCCGGCACAGCGAGTTGCAGGAGGTGGCCGTGGGTGGCGGCCAGCAGCGGGTGCTGGGTCGGGCTGGCCCAGCAGGAGGTGCTGCCTGGGAAGCCCGAGCCCAGGGGTGCGCTGAGGCCAAAGGAAGGCGAGGGGACGCTAGAGGTAGGTGATGAACAAGGCTCTGACCTGGCATTTAGCTCGAAACGTGGGGGAAAAATGTCAAGAAAAGCAAAAGAGCAACCAACGTGGGAAGTTTTAACCTGAAGATAGCCACTCTCCTCAGAGCTAACGTGTCGGCATGGACAGAGTAGGTGAGAGGACTTAATGTGTAACTTGTATGTCCAAGAAGGGGTGCAAGTTTAGACCAATAATAATTTTAGTGAGAAAAACATTCAGGGAAATATAAGATCCTTCCACTGAGAGGACTGTGCAGATGCTACACTGGGTTTTGAGTTCTCAAAACAGAATTTCCCTGGGGTTTTCTACCGGGTAATCAAATTTAAAAGTAACTGTTCAGAGCCCCAGCTGTATTTGTAACCTCGCCAGCAGCCAGCTCAGGAGGCTTGGGATGCTGTTCTGCTCACCCACAGGGAGATTTGAAACCTCAAGTACTAAACCAGCGTCTTATGTCCTCCCTTAAGCAGGCCCCAGTAAAGTCTGCTTTCTTCCAAAGAGGATGTTTCTTGAGGGAGTAACCAACACCCATTTAAAAGGCCAAGCAGAAGTCTTTCTTCTGATTATTCCTTGTCTTTTTGGAAGCCACATGCCCTAATAGATACTTTGCACAGTAATTCATCTGCATAGGCATATGCAAAAATACAGAAACTTTGTGAAGAATTCCACTGACTCTTGAATCTGGAGTCAATACAGGAATGTATTGCTTCCAGAGCATGTGCAGTTAGAGGCAAGCAGCATGACATCTGGGTTTTGCAGCCAGAATGCTTCTTTACATCAGGAGCAGAGAGAGGATGTTTTTCCCCTCGCAGTCACCACGATGTTTAGTGACAATGAAAAAGAATAGTTTCTGTCAAATGATTAAGGGGGCAGGGGCTGGCAAAGACTTGTGAGGTGTCCTTTGGGATGAAGTTGAGGGAATGTATTTCCTGCTTTGAGACTGAATGTTCTTTTCAAAATCCAGTGTGGTCACAGACTGAATTAACCTGATGGCAATACAGCACCTTACAGTGATGTGCAGCCAGTATACAATAGGTGAACCTGGAAATTTCTGACGATGCTTTAGCCACCAAAATTTACTGCTTAGCTTCTGTCATGTGAGAGTATAGTTGTCATGAATTTGGAGAAACAGAGCTCATCATTCATTTTAAGACCTGGCACAAAGAGTCACTTTGTGCTCAGAATCCTCTTTCAAACAATTTTTGAGCAACTGAACTTAAGGTAAGGTTTGGCATAAGCAGCTGGGGGAGAGATGCTCAGCTGCTTTTCTGTGTAAAGCAAAAGCATGAAAGAATGGTGGAACTGAAACTTACTTTAGAATTTGAACATGCAATAGTGAGAAATGTTTTGCCACTATTTGCATTTGCATAGTGCACTCCATGCAATGGCTGTTCTGTGTAAGGCATTCTTCATGTACAGACAGGTAGTAAAACCAGGCCTTGCCCTTAACAGGTTGAAGCCTACTTAGGCAAGATGAAGCCCCCTTCCTCCCTGCCACCTGTCCAAAGAAGAGAGACTTGAAGTGCTTAACTGTGTCACAATAAGGTAAATCCAAGCCAAAAGCACAGCTCAGATCCTCCAACTACTCACCTAGCCCCTGAGGCGCCCAGCCGAGCTACCTTCCTGTAACCGCACTGTTGGCTCCTGCCATCACTGTGGCTTTAAGGAGTGGAGCACGGCATGGCTGTAACGCAGCACAGTGGTACGAGTGCTTCTCAGATGAGATGGGGGTTGGCTGCAGTTTGCTGTAGGTGTGCCAGGAAAGCTGTTCTACTCTCATGTAATTTTTAATTTTGTAAGAATCACAGGGGAAGGAAAGATCCTCCAGGTGCATGTGCAGTCTGTCTGCCATGTACTGAGTAGCGCAGCTGACAAAGAGTCTGTCCAAAAAGTCTTCTTCATTGAGCAGGAATGTGGTAATGATATTTAGTTGCAAAGCTTCAGGGCTTGGCAGGGCTCGAATGAGTAGGTGAGCTTCCAGTTGCTGAGGGGAGTGATGGAGTAAGCCTGCCAGCTTGGACACCAAAAGCTGAGTGCGTCAGGCTGTTGCTCATGGAATTTTATTCCACCTCTACATGAATCACAATAAGAGTGGCCTGGGTGTTCCATAAGGTGCCTTAAAAAGGCTTGCCCAGGAGAAGTGGGCATCAATCGTAATAAGTGAAGGAGACTTGAGGGTCCCACGAGTTGAGCTTTCTTGGGATATCTTCAATTTTACACACTCATGTTTCCTTTTGCAACCACCCATTCCCATCCTTCTGTTTACTTTCTTACTTCCTCTCTCTCTACTTAAAATCCCCATAATCTGGGCCTTGGGAAGAGCCCCACGCCGGCAGGATTGGCTAAAATGAGGCTACTCATTCATCTACCCGGTAGAGGGCAGTGCATAAATTTGGAGCCGGTGCAGAGCTGCTGGGCAAAGCACACATAGAAAGTCTCCAGAAATGACTGAAGTTGAAAGCACTGCTGCCAGTTCAGATGATTCTGATCTTTGCTCTGTCAGTCAGCTAAATGAGCATTTATTGCTTATTGCAAGGTGAAATAGTCTTAGAGTCTATTTGGTAAGTAAAGCCTTCATTGTGAAATGCCTTTTTTTCTCCTCTTCACAAAGTACCATTTCATGTGAAGAAACAAATTGTGCTGATGGTCTCTGAAAAGAAAGGCAAAGTCTGGGGAGAAAGAAAATGACTGGGAGACACTATCCCATACCCCCTTCTCCCTTGTTTGGTGGGGCAGGAAAGTAAACCCTTTTTGGCCTGAAGGGTCATATCAGTAAATCTCCAAGGGCTAGGATAAAGAACAAACTCAGCTTTTGTTAAAAGTTCTTACCTCTAGTTTGTAAACACTGGCTTGGCAGATGACAGAAAGTTCAGAGGAATCACTGGGCATTTGTGCAGCAGGAGCAGGGCTTACTGGCTAGAAACAGGGCAAAGACTGGAGGGAATCTGTTCATAAAGCACTGGGAATATGGATGCCAGGAAGGGTCTGCCAGGAGGCAGCAAGGGAAAAAAAACATGGTTCAGAAGATGGTTTTGAAGGTAGAAGAGTGCTGTATCTGTTGGGGATACATGAGGCATTTGCCTGTTTGTTAGTTTGTTTTTCAAAAACCACACACTTAGCCCTACTAGCAGCAGTGTAATGCAGGCAGAGCTTCCTTTACTCATCCAAGCCTTTCCTCACCCTGTGAAACCACTAAGAGGGGGGAGGTTGTAATACCATGTATGGTATTCCCCAGTATAAATTCCCTTATGGGGCACTCCACACCCGCTGAATTCATCCCCCCTGCAGGGATAGTCCTCTGGGGGGGGGGAATCAAAAAACTTGAAAGGCTTAGAAGATCAGCAGGCACTCCCCCTTTCAGCTTTGCTCCTAATCTTTGAGAATAGAAGCAGACACTGATTCTCTTATGAAGCTGGATTAACTGGCAGGCCAATGTGTTTGTGGAATAGCATGTTGTTTGGAATTTGGTATACTAACTGGGTGAATAGTGTGGGAATTAATATGGGAATGTTAAATCAGCTCGGTTGTGTTATTGTTATGAAGACACTTGTCAATGAGCAATCAAAATATTTTTCCAAGTCTAATAAATTGCTATTTTCTTGTAAGAGCAGTTCGAATAAATAGGGTCACAACTTTTAGTATGAGTGTTTTGAGGTTAGAGTCTCTCTTGTGCTGATATTGTAAATGGTAGCTCTTACATGAAAGCGCACATTATCTAAACTGACCAAATCAGCAACATCATCTTTAGAAAAGGGGAACTGAAGCACCAAGAGATTCAGTGATTTGCTTAAAGTCACAGAGCGAGCTAGTCTGCAGAAGGGCTAGGAATGGAACATAATTCAGGTTTTCAGAGCCCCATACTAGAAACTTAACCACAATACCATCCTTCCTGTTTTAGTGGGTTTTGTTTTCTTCTCCAGAATCTGAATTTTCATTTAAATGAAACCCCTGAAATCGGAATTCTTTGATTTTGCAAGTAAATTAGACACCACACTGTTTCTGAGTCTGCTTTCAGATACACTGAAACCAGCAGCACTGAGAGAAGTGTGAACCTCTGTCAGCCACTTTAACTAGGTATTAAGGTCAGAGTTTGACGTATTTAAATGGGACATGCCCAAAAGATGTAACTATTTTGACTAGACATTTCCTTATACATGTCCATTTCCATACTATCCACACTGATTTTCTAAATTAAGAGATAATAAAGTGGGCCCGATGAGTACAGCTCATCCTCCTATCATTTTAGTCACTTACTTCAAGGTAAAATGGCTATAAAAATGACTCAGTTTACACTGATATTAATTATCATGCTAGATATCGCTGAAGAACGATGTGTGTATGGCATGGTTGTCACAGCATACACAAGTCGTTATGCCAAGAACAAAATACGTTTTGAGATGTCACCAGTTTGTTATCAAGCCTTGATAAGCATCATGCCTACACCTAGACAAGGGCTAGTCAGTCAGTACAGAATGAATGATTTCTGTCTGAGCTGGAATTCATGCTGTTCTGCAGATAATGTACAAGTCAGATCCCATCCAGCTGGGAGTTAATGGTTTTGTCTTCTAAAAAGGATCGCTGTATTAGTTGTGAGAAAGTGCACACATCCACTGGCTAGGATGAAAAGCTGTGTTTTTTTGAAGTTAAGCAAATTAAGCTTAACGGTGTACTAAAACTGAGTAAGAGTTGAGCCTCTCCCTCCCTTTGAATAGTCCAAATTGTCTGAAATATATCTCTGTAAGAGATATAAACTGTTATACTTCAAATAAGTAATAAATTAACTGTCTGAGGCTATGAGGAAAGTTTCTAAGCTCCCTATTCTGGAACTCTTTATTTTAAATTATGTTAGCCGCCTTTTCTGTGGCGGTTAATGCTGGTTTCCTTGAGCCTAGATTAAATGGACCCTGACTGATGTTCAGTGCAAGTTCTTTTGTTGATATTAACTAAGTCAAATCAAGATTCACATTAGTCTCATGAATTCAAATGCTCAACAGTTAACCAAACAAAAATGTGATTTGGGTTTTCTACATGTCGGTGGTTTAGTTCTTGGTAATTAGTTGGGGGGGGCGGGGAAAGCAAACCCTCAAATTGTTGGTAAAAGCATTGTGAAGGGGCAGCTGCTTTCTGCTGTTTTTTTTTTGTATGAATGAGAGCTTTGTTTTGGGGGGGGGGGGAGTGTGCGTATGTACACTCCACAGTTGATGGAGGAATTTTGGATCCCTAAAAATAATGTCAATGCTAATTGCGAAGGTAGGAGGCTGACACTCATACAGGGGAACTGCTGCTATAAATACTGAACTGGATATTTTAAAGCAGAACCATATGAAGGTAGTTCAGCTTCCAGATACACTTACTGGACTACAGAGGTTTCAGTGTTGGCTGGAGGATCACAGACCTTGAATTTCAGAGCCAGTTGCTAATTTTACTTCAGTCTGGCTACCGCAATACCTGAGTGATCCTTTCCAAACTAAGCCAGTACAGACCTTTACTCCCTTTGCCTTGCCTTCCTCACTGCCCTGGCAGCTCTCCCCCTTGCTGTTGAAGCCACATTCTCTGTTTCTCCAGTTGCCTGTTCTCATGTCTTTTCAGATCCCAAGCCCATGAAAGGAGAGCGGTAACATGGCACATGAAAATCAGCCATGGCACTGAACTCTGCTGTGGGTTTTGGAGCCAAGGTTACTGTTTGTAGATGCAGTTAGAGTCCTCAGGCAGTTATATATCCATGTAATATGGAAAGGAAATGCTGGCTGTAAAGACAACACAGGAGAGGTCATAAGCTTTGGGGAAAATTTATTTTTGGGTGGAAACCTTGAGGACACCATCCAAAACATCAATTCATAATCCAGAAAGTCTTCCAGAGTCTCTTTATTACTACTTTAATGGTATCTTTACCCTCTGCTCTTACAGCTTCCCATTCGTACAGGCATTTTTTACCACTTCTTTTTGTTTTCAGTGCCTGTTTAGATCGCATCCTGCACGGTTTACATGATTACGAATTTGCATTTGCTGCTGAAGGTGAATGGTGTTGATACCCTTTCTGGTGCTCCCATGATTCCGTCTACTCAAACCACAAGCAAATGCTGAGCTTCTGCTGAAGTAATTCAAAGGTTGTGGAAGCAGTTTCTGAAGCATTTCATTCATAAGCATAATCCACATATGAGGAGATTTTTATGGTTCGGGTGAGGTGGAGCACGAGCAAATGACTCAAATATTCCTTCACCTTTGGTTTTCAGTCCACAGAAACTAATTTAAATTAATTCTTAATATGGTCAAATGGATCCAAATCTCAGTTCTGTTTCCTTGAATGTAAAGAGACTCAATAGTCCAAATAAAAAGGAAAAAGGTAGTCTTGTTCTTAAAGTGAACTAAGACTGATACAGTGCTGTTATAGGAGACAGAAGTAGCACATAGGAAGCTGAGAAATCAGAAGTTGATGGCATAGCAGTATCTTGCAGCTTCTCCTCCAGATCCAGGTGGACAATCATATTTCTTTTGCAATGCACTCAGACACTTTAAATGACTTGGTGGCTTTTTAATACTTGAAGTTATGAAGCTTGGATCTGAGTAATTAATACTATTAAAACTCAGCCTTGAGAAAACATCTTTTGTGGGCTTTTCTACTACATGATATGCTGACCTCCATATTCCTACTGTGATTACCGTAATCTATTTTAATTGACAGATCTTTTTTACAGTTGCAGTCTAATCTCAAAATCATACAGCGCCCAAACTCTTATGAAGATGCAATATATCAGGGTCCTGCAATATCTAATAATTTCTATACCCAACAAATAGAAACTAGTGAATGTGCATATTTTATTCTTCTGTATGGATAGATCCTACATAGATTTTATTATTGTCTTATGGCCTTGGCTAGCTATGTAACATAAATCTGCAAAGATCTAGGCAAGAAATAACTAATATAAATTTTAATTTTGCAGTTTTCAGAGTATTGAGAAAATAGCTGGTTTTCTGTTCCTCCCTGTCCCTGAAGAACGGATAGGTCCTGATAGGTGGCTCAGCAGTCTACTTCAAAATACAGATATTAATTCCTCAGTTGCAAGAAAAGGAAAGATAGAAAACCCCACCATAACTGCTCTTGTTAAAAAAGAATTGGATTTTTTTCTTCAGACATTCTCCGTCTCCAGATTTATTGCAAACTTCAGCCAATTTTACATGTGAACTTAGCAAGCTGTGTTCAGAATAGATTAGCTTCACCATATTCCAACTCCAGTAGAATTTCTAGAAATCAGGAGAATAAGCTGGCTACTTCTGACACAAGAAAGAAGTCCTTCAAATGTAGAATTTTTGGCATCTGTTGTTGAAGTGGCAAATAAGAAACATTATGCAAATATATTAATGAAGCATTCTCTAATTTTAGAAAGAGCTATATTAGTTAGATATAGTCCTCACCACACACACTTTTGGATTAATTAGGAAGAAATATTACATTATGTAAAATTAGTGTAGCTTACCATGCAGGTCTTGATGTCCCCTATCAGTAAATTAGGTAACTGAGAATATGACAGTGGGAAGAGTGCCCAGCCTGGAGGATTTCCTCCTGGAGTTCTGGAGACATCTCACTGAATTGCTCTTGTCAGGAGGTTTGAAGTCTGTGGTGACTCACTCTTTAAGGGTAGCTTTGTCCTCTGACACTGTGAGAAGTCCTATTATCGGTTATCTTAAACTGGAAAGAAATGCTATGCTGTATTTCAATTGCAGATATATTTCAGTTCATAATAATGTCAAAATACTGGCAAAATGTCTGACAGTGAGTCTAGAGGAAGTGTTAGACTTAGTCATATACACAAAATGAATTGAGCTTGCCAAGATGACCTTCAAAAGCTTACTGAACATATAAGTAGTGACATGGGATGACCTCAAACCACAAGTCATTCTAATACAACTTTACTCACAGAAGAAAATTTTGGTAAGGAGGCTGGAGCTATTCTTATATGCAAACAGTTTAAATTTGTGCTTAACTTCTTTGCTTCAGCTGTCCTGTTCTGGCTCTGTCTCATACCGTGACTTGGAGTATGGCCTGAGTAACTTCTCAGTTTCTGCAGCAGTACCAAAAAACTACGTCCATGACTTTCTGGGTTTACTTCTAAACAGAAGGATCTCTATATTCCTGATATTACAGCCCCATTCAACATAAGTTAATGTAGCCTTCAGGTGATGGCTGGTTTAATATATATCTAAACTGAAGTTTCATAATTAGATTTCTCTGATCACCAGTTTAAAAATTCAGATTAGCCTTGTGATAACTTGTTAAGAGAAAGCAGATATAATTCTTCAAATGTCAAGTGTTGGGGCTTTTTCACTCAAGAACTTTTATAGGGAAACAGATGCAATTAAGCACCTACTACAATAATACCAAGAAATACCAATAAACCGACGAATGTGAATTTAAATCCTGTGCTCTCTCTAAGTAATTTCCACATAAATAGGTTTACATCCTCTCTCCCCGAGTCTATAAGGAAAGGTTAAAATACTAACAGGGAGTATGGATTTTCCAGTTAGTCAGTGAGAGCTCTGTCTCTTCCTAATGCTATGACTTACACATGGCGAAGGTGGAACACTTGCTTATGGACAAGGTACTGCACATCCTGAGAGGTTTGCCTAGCTTCAGAGGCCTGCCAGAGACCCAGAATTTCTGGGTATGTTAAAAATGCTCCAGTGTCTTCCCAAGTCATACTTACTTACTTCCCAAATCATATGATATGCTTTGGTCAGGCAGAAACCTTTTGTGAGTTTGCTTCTTTGGGGAAGGCTTGGCAGGAACTTCATCAAAGCCCTTCAGAAGATCTCCAGTTACAGTAGCATATAAAAAAAAACCCCAAACTATAGTACAAT
This sequence comes from Phalacrocorax carbo, assembly GCF_963921805.1. Classification (NCBI taxonomy): domain Eukaryota; kingdom Metazoa; phylum Chordata; class Aves; order Suliformes; family Phalacrocoracidae; genus Phalacrocorax; species Phalacrocorax carbo. Next base: position 12,694,512 of record NC_087522.1, on the reverse strand, counting down.
GTCCGTGATCATAGGATATTTCTCAGTATTTTTTTTCTGTTGAGCAAGGTGAACATTTTGTTCTGTAGTTTGTGCTGGTTCTTTAATAGGAATGTGATGGATATGCTGTGGCTATGGAAAGATGCCAATATGACTTCACGTTAGATTGGACTTCTGCATCCAAAATACTGCTAGTGGCAGCTGAGCTAAGATCTCCAAGTAGATGTTTTAGCAAAATGGAAGAGTAGACTTGCACCTGGAATAGAGCACTGGGGTCCCGACCTTAGCTTTACTGCTAAAAATGGCTTGTTTTTGAAGACATGAAAAACAAAGACATTCAGAGATCACTTCTAGATACATTTGTGTCACAAATTTTGGATTAGTTGAAAGGATGCCACCTAACTCCCTCCAGTTTCCTCTCTTCATTCTGGCTTTTTGTTCCTCACATATTTTACCCTCGCTTTCTTAGTGTCCTATTTTCCCCTGCACAGTCACTGACTGTTGGGCCACCAGGGAAGCTCAGGGTGAGGCTGAGCACGGTGCCAGTGGAGCAATGCCGAGGGGTCCATGCACTGGAGGATTCCAGGTGTCATGGCTGGAAAAAGCAGCTTGTCTGGTTCAAGCACTGGAAAAAATATGTCCTCACTTCTTGCTCGCTCATGGGCTATACTAAAAATATCTCACCACTGATAAATCTGCAATATATTGCAATGTGGTATTCCAGCAGTGAGTTGCATAGCATTCTGCACTTTTCCTCCTCTGTTTCTGTATGAAACTCAATTAAAAACTTAGTCTGATACACACACGCACACAAAAAAGAATATATTTACTCTCAGTGGCTGCATTTACTATCAAAGTTGGTAGTGTTTCCTGAAATTGGTTTCTGATCCCCCTGAAAGACTCTGGGGTTTTCTTTTCTTTTCTTTTCTTTTTTTTTTTTAAAAAGGTTAATTTCAGGGAAACTGAACAACATACATGAAACTCTAAAATATCAACTGTGCAGATAAATTGTGGTATCAAGGGTGTAATTCATGTGACCTGCCTTCAGTTCCCTGAATTCCAGTGAATTCCCAGTTTCCGCTAGCGGGTGGCAGGCAGATCTGAGTGTGGTTATTTTCTGTTAATTTTGTGCCAACATGTGGTTGTGATGGTGGTAGAAGGGTAGGAGGAGTGTGATTTGGGGGCAAAGAGGGAAACACTATGCTTGAGACTGGGGAGGTAAACCCATTGGTTTTCATGGTGTCGTGCTCATTGAGTTGTTTCGGATCACATATGAATCCTCTTCATGTGCAGACCTGCTGCATAAAATACCAAGAGTGGGGCAGCCTGCAAATCTTTGGCAAATGGATCATCTCTTGTGATTCATTCAGCATCCTTTCTGTGCTCTGTGTATGATGATCTCTCAAATGTGTACTTGAAAGGGAGGGCTAAAGCTGAATCTGGTTTTAAAAAATAAGCCACAAGCAGAGTTTTGTGCAGCATAAAAAAGAAAAAGTGATCCTGAGTGTCCAAAGCTGCCGACATATATTTCCAAAGCAATTGCTGCTCGACTGAACTGGATGTTTTTACTGGCTATTTAGAAACAGCTTTAAAAGACTTCCTTCTCTTTCACTCATACCTTCACTTTAAGACACTGAGTGTGTTACTGGCCACTTCCCAGAAGTCCTGTGGCTGATTCTAATTTGCATAAACTTTTCTGTATACTGGCAGAGAGAAGTGGGTCCAACTGAAGTATTTCCTTGTCTTTATATCTCTTCCCTTATTTTCTCCCAGCCCCCTTTTTTCAGGGCTCAGGAAATATGATGGCATGTTTGCACTGGAAAAAGCAGATTTGGGGCGGGGAGGGGGTGGTGGGCTGTGTCATGGTGTTGTACTCCACTGGGTTTACTACACCAAGGAGCACTCCATGAATGGAGACAAGTCCTCATCACTGGGGATTCAGCAGCCATTCCCCTCTGGAAATGGGATTTTGGTGCAGCTGTGAGGCTGTGCAGAGACCCCATCACTGTTCCAGAGAATCATTACCCCATTTCCTCTTCTCTTCTCCTAATCAGCAGCTTGCACTTCAGAACAGCACATACCACAGCCTTCCTCCCGTCTTGCACACTGGTGCACGCACTGCACTGATGTTATGTGGTTTACAAAGCCAAGAACTGAAAAACTGGGCAATATCAGATTTACATTTGCACATGCAACCTGAAATCTGCCCACTCACACATCTGTTCACTGAATGATGCAGGGGTGCTGATGAAATCCGTGATCTTAAGTCTTGCACAAAACTAGGACAGGATTTGCAGGAAAAGACAAGGAAGGCCCTGTCTAAATTTTAAGGGCTGGAATTTGCAATTACATTTTTTTAACATAGTTTTCTGTAGATAATTCTGTATTTTACAAAGAAGAAAGGCATAAAAATAAACTTTGCTAGCATTCCAGGATGTTGTTTTGATACCAGTTTATTGTTGTTTTAATTATGTTAATTGCCAGAAAGAAAATGTGCAGTATGCAGGAGAGCAAGACCCTTGTCCACATGCTGAATTTAGACATCACTGAGTTGAGGCGGGACAAGCTGGCAGAGCTGTGGTTCTCCCCACCTTTTCTGGATCTTTGAGTTCCTGCCTTACTTAAGACTAATTGTGAGACAACAGAATTGTCCAAGTTTTGAAGGTAAGTGCTTTTGTGCTACTGTAGCTGCCTGTATTCCTAAGATATACGATTACAGCATGCTAGTTTCTAAACAGTTCAGCAATGGAAAGCATACATGCAGGTCAGGTGTGACATACAAATCAGAGTGGATGGAGGAAAGGTACTTTTGTACTGGAGGTGGAATTGTAGAAGGGGCAGTATTTCTTCCATCTGAAGTGAATATATAGAAACCTCATGAAAAATGGATGCTAAACATGTGGCCTTTTGGAAAGTGTCTCTGTGCAAATGCATCCACAACATCTAGAGTGATAAAAATCATCTACTGAGCTGAGTCGAATGGCATAGCTGAAGTGGAGCTGTAAATAAAGTGGTAGGTGGTTTCCTGCTAAAACTCCCCTGCTTGTCCAAGAACTCACTGTGACTCAGCCATTGCAGTCACTGGGAACTCAGCGCAGACACCCTTTGCTAGTTGGGTATTTTTACTTCTCTTTTTGCACCATATCAAAAGGGGCTCCATTCATCCCTGGAGGAACTGAATTGACAATATGACCCATTATTTTTTGTTGTGTTAAGGCAATGATCTTACAGCAGACCGAGACTGGTTGGACTTCTTGTTAAGCTGTCTGATTATCAGCGATTCATGCTTGCAAAATGGTCTATCTGCCTGGATCTTTGTTAGGCCTTCACGTGGAAGTTCTTGGGACATACATTAACATACTTTAACTGGGCTCTTACCTGCATCTCTTGATGGCCTAAAGACTGAATTTTTGTTGCTTACATTTCATGTGCAAGAAGACTCAGGAATGACTGGGGTTTTTTATTTTCGAGTGTATGTGTGTAAATATGCTGAATGGAAGAGAGATAATTATGTATTTGCTTATAATAAATTTTCTAAGGTACCTACTTTTCCTTTAAAGAATTAGCATCTTTGGAATGATGATCTGAGCTGGAAGAAGCTGCACCCTTGTTAAAACAACAGCAGTAGCAATGTCTAGTAGTTTTTAGGTCAGCAGCATCTAGAGTCTCACTTGCCCTAGAATATTTTATGTTTGAAGCTGTCAGAAGTCATCTTACTGCTCTGGGCTCATAGTTTTTGTACATCCTTTGTCATTTGTCCATTTTGAACCTGCACAGATAGCTGCCTCTCCCTGTGAAATGTTCTGTACCCACAAGGCTTTAAACTTGGTGTTGGCAATTAATAAAGCAGATTTGGGAGATTTGCAGGTTCCCATGAGCTGAGCTAGAATGGGCTGTTCTGTTCTTTTTCCATCTTTATCCCATGCAATATTTATTCTGTTGCTTCTTTGTTTCCTCTTCCATTTCTAGCCTGTCTCCTTTCCTTCAGTTCAGTCCTTTTCCTCATTTTTTTCATTTTTAATTTATTATACTCCCCTCTGCTAGCCCCAGCTAATTCCTTATTGGCTTCTTCCATAATACTGCTGGAAGTTTCTCCCCATCTGACCTTTCTCTGTGTGAACAAATCCCAGTGTCCCAGGTTTAAAATTACTCCACTCTCTGCTTTTTTTTTCTGCTTTTCAGCCTGATGTTTTCTAATTGCTCGCTGTAATTTCTGTTTAATACCTCTCAGTTTCAAGGTGCTCTCTGCCTTTTGCTTGCTTTCTCTCTCTGATGTACCAAGTATGCTTGGTACAGGTTTTTCTTCTGAGAATTAAGTCTACCTTCTCCTCCAGAGTTTTCAGTTTAGCATCTGAAGGTTATCTGTGGTTCCTTGTTAGTGAACTTCCTTTCTGGGAAGTTCAGCCTCCTTGTATTTTGACTCAGGTTATTAACATCAAAGTAGATTCTTTCTTTCTTGCAAATTCCCATAACTGCCCACCTTTCTTCTCTTTTCCTCAGTCCTCTCCTGTAACACACATGGCAGTGCTATGCAGTGCATTGTTTTATGAAAGCTGACACCCAGTCGCTTTTCCCTCAGACAAATCCTCTTTTGCTGTTCTTAGAGCTGTGAATGGTGGAGGATTTGGTATGTTTTGAAATCCTCCCATCTGAAAAGCAGGAGTCAGGGTGTTCACAAAGCTCACTAGAGGAGGGGATACCCAAGGAGCTGGTACCAGGAAGGAGCTCAGATTATTGCAGAGGCCCAAGGGAACTGAGGGGTGTCTGGCATTGGGGGACCTGACACTGGGGAGTGAGCCAAAAGGCAGGGGCAGTGCTGAGAGTGCCTGAGGGTTATGAGAATTCAGCTCTGGGGTGATTCCAGGCAGGTAGAAGGGGAAGGCCCAGGAAGCATGTATAGCCCAGGGTTGTTGGGTCAGGGAGGGGACGCTCTGGTGTGGAAGGCTGGATATTTTTATTTCGTGAGAAGAAAGGCAGCTCTATAGAGAAGGGAGAGGTTTTGAAATGGGTTTGGAGAAGTGGGGTAAAGGATGTGGAGGACACCAGCTCCAAAGACTGGGGGAACTGAGAGCAATTGGTGGAAGTGTTGCAGATGTGGTATGGATGAGGGGACTCAAAGGCAGGAGGGGCCAGGGCTCACCATCTAGCAGAACTGGTGCCATTAACGGGGATGCTGGTTTGGGGACTGAGGACACACAGTGACCTGCTGCATCCCCCTTACTCCAGATGGGCTGCTGTAACCCTCACAGCCCGTCTTTTCTTCTATGAGAAATACGGTGGTATATAGCATGTCAGTACATAGTGCATCCACTTCCAAATAGGAAGTTTATCAGACAATCTGATATCTACACTAAATGATAATTTTATTTCACCAGGTGACCAGAATTCTCATCCTCCTCCTCCCCCATGTGCTCTTTTTTGAAGGAAAATTACTGGTCAACGTGGGTGGCAACTCTTGTACCCCACAATCACAGAGCGGCTGCTGAGATCCTGCCTTCTGAGAAGAGCTCCCCAGAATGACCGGCAAGGCCAGTGAGTAGGCAGAGCCCAGGCTGCTGCAGAGCGCTGCACCTATCAGCATCCCTGCAAGGTGACTGCTGCTGCGCGTGTAACAGGACAGCCCGCGCTCACGTCGGCAAGGGAAAGTGTTGCACCCTTATTGGTCGTGGTGAGTCATTTGCACCTTCTGCTACCTCTGGCATGAGTTTCATTTGAAGTTACTCTACTGCATCGTTATTTTCAATATTTCCTTCACCAGAAGCTGGAGCCACAGTGGTGAAAATAATTATGTTTACCAGAATCTGTCATTAGAATTGGCAGCTAGTTCCCACTAGAAATAAAAGAATCAGATTTTGAACAGCACTAGACAGTGCCATTCAGGTACTCACACATGAAGTAAAATTCTATTCATCAGAATTAATAAAGTGAATGTAATTCCCAGGCATTCAAATGTACCTCCCTGCACCTTTTTCTATGTGAATGGCAATCAAGTAAGAAAACAGTATGTGGGGGACAAATCCAATTAATGATGAAAAAGAGGAATTTACCAGAAGACTAGCCAGCCTGTTTTAATTTCAAGACAAATTTGTGTCATGCTTTTGTCTTTACGTAACACTGTGTGAAACTTAACACTAAGCATTAGCTTTAAATGTGCTTCTGTACACCACCACCTTGGATTACATCCATGTATTTGGTCTCACGCCTATTGTGAGGTTGCCAGTGGCTCTTGTGGCCATCCAGAGCTTTGTCTACTCTTTGAAACTACAGAGTGGCCTCACATAATTAGATAACTCCTGGACCACTTGGATCACATGTCCTGCCTTCAGATACACAGCTTTGTGGTGGCTTGGAAAACTTTCCACCAGGAGTTTACCTCAATGTCTTTTCTGTTTTTTTCTTGTACAAGTGATGAAGTAGTTTACAGGGACAGGTTTTATAGGAACTTGGACTCAGCTTTTCAGAGGAATTAGGAGCAAAAACTTCTTTACTTGCACACTGTGCCTGGTGCCTGTCAGGTATAACTGCTGGGGCTTTCTGCTGAAATAGAAAAGCCACACTGAAAAGTAAGGGAAACAAAGATAGCCGTAACAACACTCAATTAGAATTGTGTCTGTTTATATCTGAATCTCTTGTTTGTAGGAAGTTCTGTTTTTATCTATAATATTATGCAAGTTCCTATAAAAGTCAATTTAATTCTAGTACTACTTAATTTCCAAAGAAATAATTTGATTTGGTGTTTAGAAAACTTACTGCCAAGCCCCCTCTACTGGACAGAAAAATCATGTTTTCATCCCTGCATGCTGAAGACATCTAATAAAAGCATTCCAGCTTATTACTTTTCAAGCAATTACAATCTCAGAGTTCACAATATCATTACTATCTTTCTATTATTATCTATCATTATCTGTCATGAGCTGAGCTTTAGAGAAGAGTCAGGATGGTTGCTGCAAATGTGTTCGGATCCCTTCATTTGAATGAGTATTCAGTCAGTCTGTTGAAAATTCATCCTGTCACCTGATAATTTTATCATCCAAGTCATTTTCAGTAGTGTCCACCCTCTTCATCCCCCACTATCTCTCTTATGTATTATTTACATCTTTTGTCAGTGATCTCACTGCACACAGTTAGAGTGTACTTGCGTAATATGTCTCTATAGGAAATAATAGAAGTCTGAATCCAAGAAGCACACATGCTTTTCCAGGGCAATTCAAACTGCAAAGACCTGCTTTGCTTATTTTGAAAGTGTGACAATGGAAGTTCACTAGGTGAAAGGCAATACTGTGTGCTGTTTAAACCATGCTTTGTCATTTGGGTACGACAAAGCCTTTTGCAGGGACCAGCTTTATATTTACCTATCAGGAAATAGGCTGAGGAAGGAAAGACAATCCATTAGCTTGAGCATTAAATTAGGACATGGATTTAAACCCTGCTCTGAAACAGACTGGCTGGTGACCTCGCACCAATTAGGCTAGAAGTCAAAAAAGAAGTGTGCCACAACATTGAGCACTTCCCAACAAAATTTTGAAGTTTCTGAGATAATGTGTTGGACCCATTTATGGTCCTCTGTGGTGCACTTTGAGAGCTACGTTTCTTTGAAAGGAGATTCAAAGCAGCCAGTACACCATACAAGCAGCCAGAAAGGAACTATTGCCTACAGAGGTGTGTCTGAAGCTTTTTCCCCTCTTGAGCTTGTTCAAACATTGGTCTTCAAAGAGCCTTTTACAAATGGAGCAAGCCAAGACAGTGTTGCTGGGGCAGCTGATTAGTATGTAAAAGACCTCTTCAGTATGTGGAAAAGTGAGATTTGTGTCCCTGCCCGGCAAGAGGGCAGTCAAACTTCAGTTCCTTTCTTTTCTGGAAGGTGTCCTAACTACTGAGTAGAGGTCTCTTCTCATTGAAAGGGAAGGAGAAGTATTTGTTAGCCAAGAGAGACTTGGAGCTTAACAGCTAGAGCACTCACCTATGAGTGGGAATCACCTGATTCTGGTGCCTCCTCTAAGTGCTGTTACATATTATACATTAAGCAGTTATTAGCTAAGCTACATAAGTGGTATTTGAAGCTGAGCCAGAATTCAGTGGCTCAACTCTCTCAAATCAAAGCGCCAGTCTGCAGGCTTAAAGGCAAGTCTCACTCTTTCTGTAGGTCAATGGCTCTTGAATGCCTTTCTGTGAACTAATGCAAGTTCATGGGAAGACCAGAGGATGTTTCCTTCTATAGGTTTGTGGTGAGGTTGTCATTTCAAAATGAGCTCAACAAGCACATCCTTGAGTCTCTTTATGCCAGGAAAGGATCTGAGCCTGAATTTTCCACATTCAAACCTGAAACGCCTACATTCCCACAAATGAACCTACTGGTAAACTGTTGGATAAAACTGATGAGGTTGAAAAGATGATGGTATCCTTTTAAAGAAAATGTCTCTAATGAAGTCTGTGAAGGGATGAGAACTATTTCAAAGCTCTATTATTTCATTCAGTTTGAAAAAGTAGTGACAATTGTCCCACAAAAATCAAACTGTAGCAAAATTGAGGGAAGGAAAAACATACTGAATTGGTGTTTTATGTTAAAAAAATACTTTTTAAATGTAACTGTATTTCAGATGAGAATGTGAAATAATGTTTCCTAGAATATACTGTAGTAGCCAATAAATGCTAAAATTAACAACAGGTTTGGAACAGAAAGAAGTCTAAGTAGCCCTGAGTTCTAGGAAAGTTAGAAAACGAAGCCTGTGTTTGGAACTTATGCTCAACCTCTTCACTCACAAGGCAGAGGGTTAAATACAAGTAGTCTCAGTTTTTGTGTATGCAATGTTTTGTGACTATGCAACATTTCCTGTCTGCTGAAATGCAGCTGCATTGCCTCCCAGGTTTAAGTCAGCTGTTGCTTTATGATTGCAGCACAATAAAGAGTTCCCTTTCCTTCTGAATGAGAAGTTTTATTGCAGGGCCTGTGCACATTGAAGAAAGAAAAGAGGAATAAAAAAAAAAGTAAGCAGGAAGTACTTCAGTCCCAAGCGGTGGGTAATCAGAGACAGCTCTGCAACCAGGGGGGAGCAGTCCTTCCTTCTGAGGCATTTGGCCAAGCTTAGATGAACCTCAGAGTTTTCTAGGCCTGCAGCCTAGACATCTCATCCTACCTTCACAGAATCTTGTGCTTCTATGACCAGAGCTAACCTGCTTTTGCAGCGGCCAAACTGGCCAACCAAGCTGTAGCACTTGGTAAAAGCTGGGAGCAGGAGGCAGAAGCTCCCTCCTTCCTGAGTGGAATGGAGGACCAGGGCTGACCCGGGATATGACTTGCCACTTTCCAGAGGCCTTTTCATGCAGAGCCTGTTAATTTCTTACCTTCTGAAATGCACAGTCTGCCCATTTATACAGAGCTGCAAGATGAAGATACAACTTTAGAGCTATTAAGTTGAGGTGCTGTATATTCAGACATTTACATATAATGTAAAACCGTGACTGAAAACCAGCGAAATGAAAGCCATGATGGAAACTTGTTCTTTAGTATGTGCCTGCACAAGAAATGGCTACCAGGAAAGATAAAAGCTTTTCTCCTAAAGCATCTGTCTGCAACTTTACTGATGAAACAACAAAGCAACAGTACACCCTTTCCTACTCATATACCAGGAATTTAATGGGGCTTAATGCAAGATTACAGATCATAAACTATAGTTTGAGATCATTGCAAAACATGCAAACTGCTTCAAACTCAAGACCAGAAACTTAAACTTTCTCTTTCCCCCCATTTTAGGACTTAAGAACTTCATGACACTTCTTCTTTTATGACTTTACAAGCATTCTTTACAAATGTTATCAGTTAGCAACACTCCACAGCTGTGTGATGAAAAGCGCAGAAGTACTGGCGGAGGGAGCTTTATTGTTTTACAGCTGGGAAATGCAGCCTTTAGAAGGAAACACATCTATATATTTTACAGATCAGAGGATGAATGAAAAAGATTCTCTAATTACTTTCAGTTCTGTTTCCTTTGGCTGGAATTTCTGTTTGCCCTAGCTAATCACAAGTCCAGCCAGAATCCAGGGTAGTACAATGACATTTGTAAGAAACAGAAGGGAAAATAGCCACAAGCAAAAGGGAGATTCACTGAATACTGCCAGCTTTGAGTAAAATGTGGCACTCTTTAAAAGAACACTCATGTGACTGTGAACTTTAGAGATTTCCTTAATAAGGACTGTTCCTTCCAGCCTTGATTTTGCAAGTCGCTTATGACCATTACTCAGGCTGATACCAAAGAAGGATTAAAGTATGTAGCATGTCTCAGAAGGCACTGTGTACCTTTCAGAACAGGGCCCAGGTCAGAAGAAACAGTAGATTGATACTGAGTAGTGCTGGTTTTATAGGTAGCATATACCGTAATTTAACTGGGCTAGCCAAAGTATTTTATGAACTCTACCCATGTTATATATACTGAATCTAACCTATATACCTGAATGCTTAACTTTACCAGGCAGGGCGGAGCAGTGGAACTGGGGAGTGATTGGGGCCAGCACAGTTGCATTGGAAAAATGTCTGCCCTAATCTATTAATTCCTTCATCAATGTGGTTAGTCACTGTTAACTAAACTGGATGGAGGAAAAAAAAGGGGGCTAGAGAATATTTTTGCCATTGCCCAGATGTTCACCCTAGTATTTGATTTGGCAGAAATTAGGGTAAAAGGGATTGCATCAAATGACAGTGTGAACACAATACTGACTGTGCTTCAGACTCCTTAGCTCCACTGGTGAGCGCTAGAGGCTCTTGTGGTGTGCAGTGGACTGAAACACCACTGAGTTCCCAGCAAAGGAAGAGCCACAGGTACCAGAATGCAAATAAATCAGTGGTGTCTGTCAAACAGTAGGTTCAACTATTCAATTCTCCCTCTGCCTTAAAATCAATGAAAACAATGAAAATGAAAATACCTAACCCACATCTGTCAGGATTGTTTGTTAGTAATCACAGTATTATCTTTTAAAAGAGTCGAGGTAATGTATAGTCAGACTAGAGAGATGTGTAGATACGAAAAAAGAAACTACTTTGTACCTTTCACTTTCACGCTGCACAGTTTCTCGTAAATGAAGCTGTAACCGGCAGCCAGAGTACTCTGACGAACTTTGCACTTTGCCTTGCAAATCTGAGGCTGTGTGCCGTCCTTTTCCATTCTGAAGTGTCTGTTGCCTGAAATTCATATCTGTTGCAATTAAAATGTAGCAGACCTACAGATCTTCAAATGCTCCTGTACAAAATTTGAAATTATTTGAATTTAAGTGCTTGGAACATCAAAACTCTAAAGGTGCAAGCAAAAATGTGCACACACTGTCTGTCATACCTGTTCTGTCCAGCTACTTTATGCTATGGGACATTTGCATGAATCTTAGACACTATCTACACTGAACTGATGTCTCCTAGTCAGCTCTTAAAATATTGACAGTTTCTATTTTGAATAAACAAGCACTGTTGGCTTCTTCAACAGAGTGCACTACTGCAAGTCTGGTTTTGTGGGCTCGTCAGGTTTTGAAAATAAGGCATACTGGTTTTGCATTTATCATTTATTGCTGCTTTTCATGACAAGCTGAAAGCATGCTGAGCTTTTGGCTTCAGTATTTTTGACTCACTGAAGAGTCGCTTTTTGGCCTTATTTGAACTTCAAGTCCAAGTTTTGTTGTTTAGTTTCGAGGGCTGCCATAGAGCAGTCCCTTGTAGCAATGAAGAGCCTTTGTGGCAATAGAGCTACAATTAGAAACAACCATTGTGTTGCCCAACTATGTACGTTTTAGCCGTCTACAAAAATTGAAATACATATTTTAATATAATTCATTAATAATTATTTAAGTGTATTCAGATAAATAAATATTTATATAGTTGCCTCACTGCAGTCTTCATCACAACCATTGGTTCAGTAGAAAGGTCGGGTTACCTGTACAGAAGAAGTGATTTTAATATTTTCCTTTGAAGTAGGTTCATTTCACAATTTCTTTGTATGTTTGTTTTGTTTTCCTGTTTAGTTCATAACACAAGGTCTAGAGTCTCACTGGAATGAGCTGATGAAAATCTTTTAGTACCTGTAGATATATTTACCTTAATAGAAACTGAGTACCATGAGGTACTCATAGATCAGTTGTCAGTGGTCGTTGTTCAAGACTTCAAATGCCAGCAACAAATGTCTGACCTTCATTCCATCAAACTCATATTTGACCCTGCATATTCTGGGCTTAGTGGAAAGTCGTGGGTCTTAATTAGAGAGTTTCAATATAGTGTTTATTTTAACGTGCTGTATAGATGTAGAACCTGTGATTAAAGTCACTTAAATCAAGAGGTGGAGACAGTTTGTGACATTTTAATGTCAAATTATATTTTAAAATGTGTCATTTCCATGTGAGTCATAGAGGCCTTTCTAAGCTGAACTGGGGAGATGTCTCCCAGTTGGCTCATGCAATCTTGTGTCTTTTGATTATTTTTCATAAATTAAAGAAGCCTAAGAATGCAAAAACATATTTCAGCAATTGTACATTGAATGTCCTGATTTAGGAAGAATTGTGTGATTTTACTTACCATTTTATATCTTCTCTTTGACCTGTTAAGAGATAAATAGGCCTTGTATAGTCAATACACTAATGTGACTTTCATCCAAAATTAACGCTATTGTACATGCCAACATTCATTCATTCATGCCAGCAGCTGGGGGACCAAGTTGCTATTTGTAGGAGGTATGGCAATAAATGCATTCTAAGTCCAGGCTTCTAACTACTTCTGGTTTTGAACCTTGCTTTACAAAATGCACACCATAACATAAGAAATGGAAAAATCAAGCTTATTTAGGCCCCAGACCACGTAAGTACATAAAAACATGTAAGTGCTATTCTTGAGCAGCTTTAAACAAAAGTTTCACTGCTGTTGATTTTCTCTTCATATGATTTTTGCTTTTTCAGTCATTCAGCTGTTTGATCTGAATTCATGCTCTGCTTCCCTGCTGAGAGAAGCACAAGGCCAGCTGTTCCTTCAGCTATGATTGTAGCTTTTGCTTTCTGAAGTACCAATACCGGCACCTTCCCACCCAGCACTTAGCGGCATTCTTACCATTCAAGGCCATTTCTGCTCTTCATCCCAGTATTGCTGCCAGCACCAGGTAAGTCAGGAGACCAGTTGCTCAAAAGCAGTTTCTAAAGAGGATACCAGTGCTGCTAGTGCCCTGTGTCTAGTGCAGGATTCCTTTTTGTCAAGCATCCTCGAGCAATCACATGGGCAAAGCTTTAGTCACAGCCTCTTAGAAAATAGATACAGCCATTTTACATGGAGACTCTCTAATCTCAGTGCAGAATTTGGTTAGTTAAGGACAGTCACCACATCTGTGTCTTAGGTGATAGTCCATGGGAATACAAATAAAAAATATTGGCTAAAGCATAGGGAATAGTGAGGAGTATTCACTTTTCACACAAGTTTTCAGCAACTAGAAAACAACTGACTGATCTGCTTGGCTGTGTGAGCTGCCACCAAACCTGCTATCAAATCTCTGTCTCCTGAAGGCTCTGCAAAATACTCCCTCACACAGCAACAGAGATGTGGGCTTTCTCCTCTCTGGCTCCCTATCAACTCTTGGAGGCTCACCTCAAACTTTCCTCTTCAAGTAGCTTGATGTTAATCTTAAACTTCCAAAAGGTTTTTCCTGAATGAATGCTGGTGTGTGCCAAGTGTAAGACTGATATAAAATTCCTGAGTCATATTAAAACTTTGAACTCCTTTTAATCCTGCTCTAACATTTTATTCATTTCAAATTACCTTGATTGGTGATGGTGTAGCTGTGATGTTTTCTGTTTAAACAAGATAAGGCTCGTAGGGAGAGATTGCCTCTTTGATTGAACCTGAGAAAGATCTTGCCTGCTTGAAAATTTGACTATCAGTAGAAGTCTCTCCCTATTAAGCACCAGAAATCTATTTCATGAATCTTTGAGCAGACCTTGAATATTGCAGAACTCTACCAGTGCTTGCTCTGGAATGGCTGTAACTTCTCAGCCTTACTGGCCTCTATGTATACTTCTAATATTTGACATCTCAGATTTTAAGTTTTTGAAAATAAAATCCCGCTCTTCTGATTAATTTTCTTTAGGAAGATTAGTCTGCTCTCACTCCACTGGATGAACTGAATGCTGATGATGCTAATCAGAGTATACCTATGCAAAGCCAGCAGCTGTCAAGGGAGGACACCGTGGTCTGTATTCCCTTACGCTAGTTATAGGGGGTCACCAGTCCTGTTAACCTTTTCCTAAACATCCAGTTCTTTTGTGAAGTGAAATGAAGTCAGAAAGGCTGAACGACTGAAGTCTCCTAGCTACTGGCTTCACTTCAGTCAGGACAAAGATCTAATGCTTTGGATGCCATTCATATTTCCTCTTTAAAAAGTGTTCTTTTTTTCTTGGTATAGGAATTTGAATAAGCTCATCTTGAACCCAGATTTACAGACTGTTTCTAGAGCAGCAAGCAATACTAGTAAAGACTATGATTAATTCCTTTTTTTTTTTTCTTTCATCATGTTATGGTCCTATTCCATAGAATGCTGATTTATTTCAGTTACATACCAGCATATTTATAGCATGGAAAAAATAAACAGGTGACACCCACTTCTGCAGAATGCAACTGGAGCTCTCTAAGCATTTCCTCTAAATATTCTTTGGAAATGAAATGAGTCAGCTAAGCCGAAGAGCATTGCACTGTTTTCATAGTCTGTAGGCTACCATCAGTAGGGATGTGTGGTGAGTGGCAGGAACTGGTTAAGTTTGCATGCTGGTGACAGCAATGAAATAATTTCTCACGTTAAGGCTGGCTGTACACGCTAAGGTTTCCACCCTCTCTGAGGAGGTGCCTGAGCCAGATGCTGTTTTTCTTCTGCCACAGACTGGGTGCAGCTGTCAACTCCTGGCAGCTGCAGGACGACTCTTGCCACAATCCTCTACTGATTCCACTAAGCATATGCTAACATGCAATGTACAGCAGCTGTACTAGGTTCCTAAGAAAAAAAGCGTGAGAGGGTGCCTTGCTGATGCTTTACTTGATAGCATTTGCCACAGAAGTTAGTTCATGTTAGAGTGACTGCCATGCAGTTTTGACAACCCTGTGGGAGAGGCCAGACTTGTTGTTGTTCATAATAGCATTATGATGTCTGTCGCTCACATTTACCTGCCAAGTCACTTCTAAAACGTGACTTATTCTGAGATACCTGCTAACTAAAACTTTGGCAAGTTGCCCCTGGAGTTTTCCTCTTTCAGCAGATTACTCGCCTGGCTCCAGGTCTTTTGAAATTGCTGGTTGAATATAGCTTAGCATCCATATGCCAGACGGATCAGTCCCAAAGCATAAATTACAATCAGCAGAAGTTCAAGTTAGGGATGCAAATATGACTGACTTTCAACCCATTAATTTCCACCCATTGAGCCATTATTTTCAAATAATTAATTAAATTCAGTGATAATGAGGTAGACTAAGAAAAAAAAACCTGAAGGATGAGGATGTTTTTCCAGACTTCATCCAGCATGTCAGCATGTCTACATTGCATCTTTTATGCAGTACAAACCAAACATCAGGAAAAAATTGAATTTTATATTCTTGGGATTGTTTCATATAGTTCTGTGTGCAGTATAAGGAAATAGGTGTAAACTAGGATAGATCTCTTAAGGGTGAAACTTGGCAGTTCTTGTCTGTGCTAAAAGTTGTCCTTCAGTGAAGTTCCATATGAATACCAGGGAAAGGAAGACAGTTTGTCTCAGAACCCTCTTCCCACTTATGGAGTAATGCATTTTTAGTAAGTATTGCTTTCTTATCCTGCTTCTGTTACACTTAGCTCCTGTAGCTTCTTCCTTTTACCGAAGGAGTACATAAAAGACAATCATATCACTTTGCAGTTTACTCTGTGATCGTTGGCAATCCACTGTCTGCAAGAGATGCTAACACAGAGCAGCACCTGTCAGCATGTTGCAGAACAGAGTAGATGGAGAGCTGCCGTGGGCCTGTCCCCATCACACTCAAATCATTTGAGCTTCTGGGCTGCTGCTGACAAGTTTTTCTATAGTGTCTGTTTTATGGACATTTGTGGGCCATTCTGACATTACCATTATGATCCATGTATTTATCAGCTCCACGCTTCATGACTTTTTTTCCATTCATCTGTGGACCTTCCAAGTGGCCCTGTTTTGAAAAAAAAAGTAAAAAATACTAAAATATATATGCAAAAAATAATCTTGATTACTTGGATTCAAAAAAAATTTAAACCAAACCATTACTTTTTTTGAAGTCTGGTTAGTGACTTCTCAGTACTACAAAAGAGAAACAGCGATAAAACCAAAGAAGCTTTTCTGTACACATTAACTAATGGGCTGGGAGAGGGATCTGTTTTAAAACTCTTGTGTAGGATGAAAGTCTGTAAAATATCAGAATTTCTGGCCAAGGCAGAGAAGGATTTTTCTGATTGTGTAATACCAGCCTTTTACCAAAATTAGGGGAGCAGAGAATTGCTTCCATTTTAAGTAGTACCGTCAGTGAGAATGTAAAAATGTATGAGCTGGACAGAAAATTTCAAGTTGCTGCTTCTTTGGAAATCTCTTTTCATGGAGATCTAGGGTTAAATTCTTTTCTAAGTTCTCTTGACACCATATCAACAAAACAGTGCTAGAGTAATTGAGGGAGACCTGGCTGCTGCTACCTCTGGACTATTTTATCTATGTGTAGTCTGACCTTTTCTTACCCATACTGTGACAGCATGTCATGTGCATGTCCACGTGAGGAATAATGTCCTTGAAGACTGCTTTGTAGAAAGGCACATGTTGTAGCAGGCAGAAGATGATTGATTCCCTCTTTTTAATCCATGCAAACCAAAACTGTTTCACCCAGTGTGCTCTCAGAAGATGTGCTCAAGTTTAATCCAGTGTAATTTACAGCCTGTCAGCCACCAACTTGTTGCCTTTTCCAAATGTGTGCTGAGATTCCTCTGCTACCCTTAAATTAGAGGATGATCGGTGTGGGATCATCTCCAGCAAAACAGCCTGTTGAGGCATCAGGCATTTTTCCTGCAGCTGCAGAACATGTCTCCATGCTGAGCTGAGCCAGGTCTTCAATAAGACCTTTGCAAATAGTTCAGTATAACTGCTTTTTACTGAAAGATAAGGATTTTCTGGTTTAGGAAAACAAATCCATTTCTTGGTGCAGATCACCAGTGCTTCTGCCCTTCTCATTAACACAGTTTCTTCAAGGAAAATCTTTTAAAAGGGACCTTTAGTCTCTCTAGCAGATTATACTCTTGTAGGGGTCTTGCCTTCATCTATGGATTTAATGGCTTAATAAGCATTAGACCCTCCTATTATACTGTAACAAATAGGAATACAATACTTTTATCAATATTTGGCACAGTTACCTTATTTATGTGGAACTAAATATTGATGCTGTCAAGCGACTGCAGTTTAGGGGCATAAATTACAAATATTCTTCTCCTGTGAGCCTCGCTCAAATTTTGCATTCATATACAGTAACCATATAATGTCTTTCTATTCCTGTAAGCCATATGATTTGATTGCCAGATTACATGATTCTGTATTGTGCTTAGATGTCAGTGTTTTTATTGTTATTACCAATATTACCTTTTATTCTTACTGTAAATGGTAACAAAGTTAACTGCTTCCTTACACTATAAAAGGAACAAAGTCCCATTTACAGAATGTCTCTAAACAGAAAATATCTCTGGGAAAAAAAGGTATGCTGAATAAATAATTCATAACATGATGGGTGAGTAGAAAAAAAAGCTCTTTTGATGTATTTTGCTACCCAGAACAAAACTGGATTTTTAAAATAAAGTAACTGGCTATTTTAATGGGGAACAAAACATGCTTTAAAGAAGAATGATTGCAGGGGTGTCAGTTCTCTATGTTATTTTCACCCATTTTGAACTTTTATAGGTAACACAACACTTGTGAAATTGAGGAATCCGTTCACTTCATTTTCCTGATTCTTTTCTTTTTCTTTGTTTTGTTCTCCTGTTTTTCCATTAGCTTATTTCTTGGCTTATTTTCTAAATTAAATGTCAACCCACCCACCCAAAGGAAACCACAACATAGCAAAGATTTCAGATTGCAGCAAAGCAAAATAGCCCTTCTATAATATAAACAGACAGCAAATAAATTCCTAAAGGCCTTGGAATTACTAAGTCTCCCAGCTTGAAGCTGTCTATATTTTCAGTGCATTATGATCCAGATTTCCACGTAAGTATATACAATAAAAAGATATCCGGAAAGCATCCCTGAGAAAAACAGCATGTGCATTTTCTTTTTTCTCACAGAACTGGAGGATCTTCA
This sequence comes from Phalacrocorax carbo, assembly GCF_963921805.1. NCBI lineage: Eukaryota > Metazoa > Chordata > Aves > Suliformes > Phalacrocoracidae > Phalacrocorax > Phalacrocorax carbo. The sequence continues at coordinate 12,676,206 of NC_087522.1, read as the reverse complement.
TCAACTAAACAGTAAACATTAAATGATCATTTCTTGCTAAGTAGTGAAGAAATACTTTGGGAAAATATCTGGGATGGCTCCAACAGCCTGGAAGGAGGTGTAGGCGAGTCTTACACTAGGGTAACCCTGGGATGGGGGCAAAGAGCAGAAGCCAGTGTGCAGGGTGATGAAATTGAGACACAGCAAGATGTATTTTCTGCTCAAACTAAACCATTGAATCAGATCTTACAGTAGTTTTTGCACATAAAGAAGTCAATCCTGGATTGAATTCGGGTGAAATGACAACCAGCTAGTCTAAAACTCCGGAGAGGCTCTTAAATTATCATTGGTGGTGGAGGGGAGGTGCTAGCCCAGGGCTGGCTGGTGAATCGCACTTTTTTTGTCCAAGTCACAAATTACAGCCAGTGGAGCAGCTGTGCATGGGTGGCTTGTAGGGAGCAGATAAACCACTTGGGAGTAACTTCTCGTTTGCAACTGGCATCAAAAATAGCACGCCTCTGCCAACTACGTTATTATCCATGTAAGTCCTTTTTGCCTTTAACACAGAAAACTCGGCACCGGATGGGCTGGTTGTGGGAGGTGGCGCCTCCAGTTCTGGGGAACAGGGCGGTTGTGCTGCCTCATCAGGTGAGTGGTTTATCGCTGACAGAGCGGCGGTGACGGGCCGCAGAGTCACTGTGAAAGCCGCTCTTTATGTGACAGTGAAGCAAAGCGGCGCGGAGCACCGCTCAACACCGCGCACAAACAAGCAGGCTGCGACTACCAATCTTTATTTTAAAGTGACACAGCCGGTCGCCTGCCGTTGCCTCCGCGACCCGAGGCTTACCGCCGAGCTCTGAGGCTGATCTCCGCCTTCCCCCGTCCCATGCCCGATGGCGGCGCCGCGGCGCCCGACCCCTCAAGTGGCCGCCGAGGCGCCGCGAACGCCCACCGCCGGGGCGGGTCGGGCCGCGCGCCGCTTCCCGCCCTTTCCCTGCCTCAGCGGCTGCGCGCCGCGGGCACTGGCGTCCCCTCAGCCGCCTCAGGCCCGCCCTAGCCGGGCGCTTCCCGGCGCGACAGCATGGCTGGGCCCGCGCCGGGGCCGCCGGTGAAGGTGCTGGCCGCCCAGCTGCGGGGGGCGGTGCGGGGCGCCAGCGGGACATGGCAGCTGTCCCGGGCGGAGGCGGGCCGGGCGCCGCTGAGCCTGCGGGCCGTCTGGATGCAGGGCACCGTGCTGGAGGTGGAGCGGGGCGGCGGGCGCGGCGGCTCGGCCCGGCTGCAGGACGGCAGCGGCACCTTCACCGTGCTGGGGGTGGAGGAGGTTCCCAAAGGGCGGCCCTGCCTCAGCGCAGGTACCGGCCGGTGGGGGGGCGGGCATTGAGTGGCCCCCGGGGGTGGGGGCTCCCCCCGCGTGTTGCGGGGCGCTTTTTCTCCCCATATTTATTTTAAAGTAATTCCGCAGATTCCGTGCTGGCGCCCGTCGGGTAGCCCCCCCTCCGGCCGCAGGGGCCCGCGGCAGGCGTCGCTCCCGGGCGGGACAGGCACACGGGGTGGGGTGGCCACACGCAGGGTCCCGCGCACAGCCCCTGCGGCCGTGCTGCGGCCGTGGGTGCACGGCGCGCTCCCGGGGTGCGGGGGAGTGCGGGCGGCCGAGCGCGCTCTCGCCCGCAGCGTGGGCCGTGGCACGCGGCTCCCCTGGGCACGTGCGCGCGAGGCATCATCTCGTGCCCACGAATGTAGCGGTGCTGCATGCTCCCGTTGCCTGAAGGCAGGAGACTCTTGCAGGCCTGCATCCCCGCTGGCTGCATGGGATGTTAAGAACGGGTCTTGCCTCTGTGTCAAGTATGTGTCGGGGGGCATGCTGAGCTTGCGCAGTTGTAGAGGGGGCATGCTTTCATATGCACCATCACTCATAGACGAGGCATCCTGAAACAGCTGTGCTGCTGTAGCAGTCACACAAGGAGCAGCGTGTGCTGCAGCAGGGGCGTGTGTTTGTGGCAGTCATTACAAAGACTTATGCAGCCTTCCCATATGAGTTCCAGTAAGGATAGGGCCTGTTCTCAGTTCTCTACAGTTACAGGAAATGTATAATCAATCTGGGGTGCTGCAGAGAGGACAACTGGAGAAGTGCTGAACTGCAGTGTTGCAGGAATTGTGGTACAAAAGAGCCACATTGCTTAATCGTCGGTCTCTGACTTGTCCTCCCTCTACTTGTATGGCAGAAGGAGGAATTGTGTACTAATTTTGACTCTTAATGTATGTGAAAATCTATTAAAATCTACTTTAAAAATAGTTGTATGGATAATGAAGCCTTTTTCTGAAATTTAGTGCTATGCAATTGTAATTCATTGATACTTCTTGGAAGTCCTGGCAGCTTTAATTCAAACTGTTTAACTACTCGGCTGGCTTTCTGAATGACGAATAAAATGAAAATACAAGGGTTAATTAAATTTCATGTTTGTTTGTTTTTTCAGGGAAGTATGTGATGGTGATGGGTGTGGTGCGGTCCTGCAGTCCTGAGCCTGTTCTTCGAGCAATAAAGGTGACAGATCTTTCTGAAAACCCTGTGCATAAGAATATGTGGAGCCTTGAAGTGGAGGATTTGCACAGAATCATCCCCTAGATACTTTTTCTTCTGTGTAAAATAATTGGAAATATACTTTTTTTTTTTTATTTTGGTGCAGAGCATTGGGCCATTCTGTGTATTTGTGGCTTCAAATGACCACCAGTCACTCTTGGAGTAAACCGAAGAGAGAAGTCAGGCTCAGAGTTAAGTGGAGGGATCTGTGCATAGCTGATAATAATCACAATGTTCTCTTTTACAGTCTCCTTTTATACCAATGTATTTGAGAAACACTTATTTGATGCTTTCTGAGTAACATGTCTACGCTATCAAGAATACTACATGTTTCTACATATGTTAGTCGCTGTTTCTAGGATCATGTGTTTAGATAGTCATTCCTATAGCAGTGTATTCTTGGCAGCAAGAGCTGCACAGAACTCGTGTCACCAGGGTGAACTCGATACGTGGAATGAAGGCAAAATGTGTTTCAGTCCATTTATATTGTGGTTGGAAATAACATCTTTGCCTGTGTTTTCTCTTTCAGTAATAACCATGTCAGTAAGCTCTACTTGTAAGACTGATGTTTCTTTCTAACTGTAAGCAGAGTCTTGTACTTAAATACCTCTCTGGTTTCTGTGTTTCTGAAATACTGAAAGTGGTACAGTAATATTCTATGTGTTCCACTGAAGTGAAATTAACTGAAAAGATGCAATGCAGGATTCCTTGGAATAGGCTGTCCAGGTTCAAGATGCAAATACTTTTACCACCTCATGAAGCAAGCTTGCTGTGCTTAAGTGCATTTTTCTCTTTGAAGGTTTCCTTTCTTCTTCCAATGTATGCTATTTTTAGTTAAGTCATTCTTACGTAGATTTTATTTTTATGTTTCTTTGCTCCTCCTGGGAAAAAAAAAACAACAAACTATGAAATCAAAAAATCTTTGGAAAGCAGAACTATTACTAATCTTATTTCCCCTCTTGTCTAAGAAGAATTTGAGTCCTAAAGAAAACATTGCATTATCTGCATGGTATGGCTTTGTAGTTTGGGACTATATTGTCCAGCAATACGGTTAAGTTAATTAGGAATGCATATAGGAAGGGGAGAGACTCTGTACAATGTAAGACAAGAATCAAGTGGCGGTAACTAAATTTTAAAATTGTGGGATTATGTTTTCAAAGTATATGGAAATTAAATACTGTCTTTTAAGTAGATCTTTAAATGAGATCATTACAGATTAAGGACTGGATTTCAGAGTATAATTCCAGCCTTGCGTTTAGTATTCCAAACCAGACCACATCAGAGGCAGATGTATAATTGACATCCTGTGTTCTGAGACCCTGCTCATGAAATGCCAAAACACAAACACATTCAGGATTTTGGCAGTCTGTGTTTATTTATTATTTTTAATGCTGGGAAAAAATCCACTTGTGGAATGCTATAGCCTTTTGGAAATGATCTGCATGGTCAGCATATTGGCCTGGCAACTGTTTTTATCTAGCGATAGATAACTTTTCTCTCTGAATGTTTTTTATGCCACGAACCTGAAGCTCATTCCAAGTAAGTTCACCTTGCGATGCTTTTTAACTAGGCAGTAAACCCCTGCAAGTAATGAGCTAGAAGGTCTGCTGCATCCTTGCTAGTGTCAGTAAATTTATGGCAGAATTAAGAATGGCTTGTGGCTCCTGTCACACGTAGTGGCGGGTGCACAACGTAGTGGCTATTAGGAGTGAAACTACTATTAATCCATGCGGCAGTGATGCATATTCACTGAATGCGTCTGAAAAGTTGTGTTTATATAGGATTGGATTGTATTTACGTAGGGCTGGATTGGATTTGTAGAGGATTTCTTTGCCTCTTTCCCATCCAGAGGCTCATGAGTCAAAGCATCTGGGGTTTCTTTGCTCAACTTGCTAACAGTCAATTCCAAGCATAATAAGATCTAGATCTCTTCATTGCTTGATTTAGGGTATTACAGTATGTCTCTGGCTCTGTACAGTACACTTGAACTCACTGAAAAGCCAGACATAAACTCTAGTTCCATGCCCCCCACCCCTACCCCCTGCAAGTTTCCCATACTTGATCAGTACAAATCTATAAATGTTGATTGGAAGGAGATCTGCTGCTGAAGTGAAGTAGTGCTTCAGAAAGACCTGCAATTACATTCATAAAACTGTAATTTTTAAGGGATTTAAAGCCAAGAATGGATGCTTTTATGACAGTTTACATTAAAAAGTGCTTTCCTGGGAACTCAAAGCAAAAGACGCCTTTAGCGAAGTTGAACGTCAAGCTTCTAAACAGAATACTTCTAGTGATTGCTTTGGCTTGGAGTTTAGCTGTACTTTACCTAATGAGTGGCTGGTGCTGCTTATGACTGTTGGTGGCTTCTGTACCACCTAGGTTTAAGGGTTGGGCTGAAGTGCCTCATCTCTCGTTTTCCCAGGCTCACTCCTGGGGCAGCTCAGCACAGCTCTGCAAGTTCAGCACTGTGGGGCTCCACTGGGTAGTGGGAATTCTCCCTTTTCCACATTTTGACTCGTGTCTGCAGTTCCACAGTAGAATGTGGGTTTGTTTGACTTTGTTGTACAGCAGAGCATGTGACTGAAAAGTTACAGGGTGAGGGGCTTCTCTAGACTCATCTTGTGGACAGGGAGGTCAAAGCTGGGCTCTTGTTCTAAGAATGCTTGGTATTTGGACCTTGAAAAGGGCAGGAGAATAGCTGTAGATTGCAGGGAGGCTTCTGTGCACTCTGTTAGCTTGGTCATAACTGGAACAAATCTGGATTTATCTCAGCGCACATACCAGTATCTGGAGAACTCAGCTGGTAGAAATATGAGGCCCTGTGTATCTCAAACTTTCTCAGCCTATGATAGATCCTCAAAACCTCAATTTTGCTACTAAGTTCTGGGGCGTAAGAGTTTGCATGGTATGCATAAATGCCTGGACTTTGCAGATCTGGAGTTTCTGTATATGACCTCTATAAAGGGCACGTTGAACGTGAATTGTAGGCACTAAAAATACTCACACTTGGAAGAATGACTTAAGGTCTCCACGCTCCTGCAAGGACAGCTGGGTGTGGGTGGGTGTGTTCAGACTGCGCTGATCAGCATGAGTTTACAGATGCAGAAGTTCCTGGTCTCCAGCGAGCTGGGAGGTAACATCAGAGCCATTTATATTGTGTGACTTGTAGACCCATGAGCTATTCAATGTATTTCGTGCATTTTCCATAGTACGACATAGTTTGTGTACAGCATTACCTTCATCTGAAGCATAAACATTTCAGATTGCTTCAGTCAAGGTGTTCTAAAATGTGTGGTATTATCAGTAGTTGTATACTACCAGTGCAGTCCTGATAAAGCTAGGGGTAGTGCAGAGAAAAACTGCCAGTTTTGAAATACTGAAACTGAAGGCTCGACCTGAGAAATTATTCAATCAAATCCTGCCAAGGGGATCATTCCTGGAGGATCACATCCGTAAGGAATCACCAACATATTTTAGTTGGCTTGAGGGATGCTTTTTGCACTGAGTCATTGCCGTGTCTTGGCACACTTGCCTGGAGGAATGTGTCTGCAGGCAGGGAAGCTGCTTGGGTCCTTAAAGGTTTTACAAAGTTCATTTGAAGAACGTCTTGACCTGTGACAAACTCTGCATGTTTGTTGTGAGTTATTTTATGAACAGGCATGAAAAAGAGATTGCCTTTCCACTACCACCAGTAGTCAGTGTGGCACACAGGAAAGGCATAGCTGCCAGTACAAAAATTGGAGACCTGACTTTATTTGTGAAAGCTATGAATCACTGCCAGACTCAAATTATGAACAAGGTATTGAAAAATGGTGGGGCTTGGTTTTTTTTTCTTTCCTTATATGTCCCCCAGATCATTATTCTGGTAGTCCTGTTCTGTATAAATGGTTTCTGTATAAAAGTTATACAGACTGCTGTTACTGGTCTGATGCAATATTTACTGCTGATGTGGTCAGCTGAGTGTGGGGACAACCCTTAGACCACCGGAGCCAGGGACCTGGGTGCTGGCTCCTCCTGCTGGTCACTGAGCCATGCCTGTGAGCAGCAACCCGTGCCCATGCTGACCCCAGCTCCTGCTGAACTTCATGGGCTTCAGGTGTGCTTTGGAGGGCCTGTTTGAGGTCTTGCCTCTCTAATGAGTATCTAGACACAAATTGTGCATTTCCTTAACCTGGGAACAGCTCAGAGACATCTCTCGATGTGCTGAGTACAATGGTTGGTGGTTTAAAATGTGGCTGTTCAAATGGCTTTTTTATCATCTGTGGTATAGTATATGCAGCGTCTAGGAGACCCAGTGTATGTGTCCATCTCAGTGGTGCTGTCTACAGTTAGCATATAGTTAAACTCTCTTCTGTATGTCTGTCTCCCTAACTGCGCTGCAATTAGCTGAAAAGTAACGTGTGTCTTCTGAATCCTTTGCTCTACTTGCTGACATTCTACTTTGTTCTTTCAACTGTCACCTCAGTATTTTTTCAAAACTGTATGGCATGCTTAGCACATATTAAGTGACTGGGGAGACGATCATGCAATTTTTTAAATCAATAACTGATATAAATTTTCTTTAACTTTCAGAACTATTTCATACAACTCTGGCTTCATTATAAAACACCTCTGTAAGTAAGCAGGTATAAACTTCTTACACGGGAAGACTTTATTTCTACCATTTTGTATAGCAGCATTTCATGCTTGTGGGAATCCTAACAATTGTAGGATTTTTTCCTGACTAGTGTGAGAATTATGTTTTAGTTAGAATTTGTATAAAACCACAGTGTAAATGTTCAGAAAGAGCGCGTTGGCTAAAGCAGCATACACATATGCCTGAGGCCAGCTGCTCTTTTTGTCTCTATGAACAACTATAGGAGCCATTTAAACCCAGCCAGTTCCAACTCTTAAGATCAGTACGACTTTATTCTTATGAATGATCAGTAAAAATATACTCCCACATAAAAATAAGGAAGTCAAATGTTTATTAACATTATTTCATAGTTTAGAGCACCATTATTTCAATGTTTGCATATTATGCAAAGACATCTGAAGGATTTTGCAGTGTTACCTTTTATTAAGGAATAATTGCATTCCTGGTACTGTGGAGAAATGTAATGCATTTTTTTTTAATCAATAGACTTACAATAACACCTTAAGACTACTTTATGAATAGGACAGGTATCAGTCACCTTTTCCTAAAATGTAAAGTGATTTCTGAGAAAGGGGTTCTAAAGACACATGGGGAGATCATGAAACTGGTGAACAGATACCAAGATGGCTGGTTCTCATCTAACAAAGTACACATTAGTAAGGGAGAAATCAACCAGCATAAAAATGAGAAAATTATTAAATGCTTTCAGTTGCTTAAACATCTTCCTTCTATCATAGCCCTCTTGCGTGTTGGGGCACTTCCCTGGGAAAAGGTCACTTTCTCCAGAATTTACTGAACAGCTGAGTGTCAGTTCCGGAGAAGAAAAGAAGTCAGCATCTCTGTAAAGGTTCAAAGCTGATATGCTGCTTTCACAAAGGAGGCTGCTTGTACTAATCTGAGCTGGAAAAGACCTTTTATCATGTTTTAAATGTATTTGTGCTATGGTTCAAGGCTTGTGAAGAGGCAATTTTGCCACTGAATAGGAGAATTTTATTTTTTTTTAAAGTAACTGATACCTCTATGTCTGGTTGATTATAGTTTCTTGTCACTGTACTGAAATCATTCCTCTTACCTTCAGGTGTTTCTGGGTGAAAAGCTTTCCTTTTATACTATATGCTTCATTATATTTTTAATCCTAACACTAATTCATTCACACTGTCATTGTTCCTCCCTACTATTGCTTCTAGCTTGTCTACCTAAAATAGCTGTTTCTTTTGGGTGCTGAAAGGGTTCTGCCATCCTCACGGCTGGTGTCTGCCATTCAGAACTGGCTCAAGCTGAAATGAAGAAGGGATAAGTTCCAGTTAAGTGGATAGCAAGTACTTAAAGGATTGAAAGTAACAACTGACATGTAATACAAGCTATTATGCTGAATTACAATAAATCTATGAAGGGAGATACAACATCAAATATATTTATGACATTATCAAAATCTGTGAGGAAAAGTATTCTAGCATTTTAGATACAGTTTTATCTTAGATACATGAAACTGAAACAAAGAAATAATGTTCTTTCTGCATGTTTTATGATAAATTCACGTTTAGGAGGCAAAGAGCAGCATTACTACTTTATTGGATCTGGCTAGGTCAGCTATCCAATGGAAGATCCTTGACAAGAATGAATATCTAGGAAGTAGTGCAAAGGTAGCTATTACTGACTGAAATTTTATCTTTTGGTCTCATGACCTTAGATGGCTATAGGTTACGATTCGTGACTAGCCTGGCCATTACAAGCTCTTTCACAGTATCAAACCTAATTCTCCCTTACCGCAATTTTGTCTGTTACACTTTCTTCTCTTTAGTGTGTTTACATGTTTAAAGACTTAACTCATATATTTCCTCAGCCCCTCAACTTTTTTCCCCACAGAGACACCCCTGGACTTTTCTCAACTGGTTCATAACTTAACTATGGTGTCCAAAACTGGATGCATATAATAAGCTGAATAGAGAAGAATTATTTCATGTCTTAAATGTTTATTCATGTGTACATCCCTGGTATATTTTGCTTGTTTAATAGCATGCTTTAATAGCATGTTATTGTTGTTAACTGAGCTTGTGATCCACTGTAATTCCAATCCCTTTCCTCAGAAATGGGATAATGTAAACTAGCAGCACTAGCTGACTTCAATCTTTTGGCTACTGAGCTGTTCTAAAATTCTGTTTTCAAGTGAATATTCAGGCTCAGATTTAACAAAATTTGTCTTTCATATTTATAGGTTGAAGAGTTTATATAAACTGGTAGGAGCTAAAACCACTTACTGCCTACAAGATACTACCCAGAAATTTCATGGCCATCTACTGCTTATGCACTGGGTGAACATAATACATGAGGCAGGTAGTGACACATGGCATTATTACTGCATATGGGAGCGTATGCATGTGAAGCACTTACCTGTATATTGAGTGTTCTTTTTCTAGGTTTTTATTTTGTGGCTAACACAATCATCTACAAAGATAAGTTATTCCCTTCCTTAGTGGGTGAGAGTTCAGCAAATAGTTGTAAATATGTTTTTTAATTGTGCCACAGATATGTTTGTAGTCACCAAATTACTCTTTGAAGGGGTAATGAGTTTACAAACACAAACAAATAACACTTCATTGCATAGATGAAGAAACCCACCCGGTTTTCACGTTGCTAAGCCTTAGCAAAGCATGGAGCTTAAAGTTAGGAGGGTAAACCCAAGTGCTTAGTTTCAAACTAAAGCCTAATTGGCTCTTCTGAGTGATTCCGTCATTTACTTAGAATACATGTTTTCATTGCTATTACTTGGACAAGTGTATCAGTAATTAGTATGACAATAATCTGTATGTGTGTTTCCTTTAATGTTCTCATTTAGTGAAAAGATACAAGCATACAGCAAACTTCAGAGAAGGTTTCTCTATTTTTTTTTCTAAACTAAGGAATAACAATGCAGGTAAATAAAGAATAAGTTTCAGGGATGTTCTTGGTAATTTCTCTTACAGCAGCGATATGTGACTGGTCAACAATATTACTCCAGTTGTACAAGTTACCATTGTTTATATATCATTATTTATGTAGCAATTTTTAGTAAATAAATATCATAGTTCAGAGAAGGTACTGTACACAGTATATCCAATGGAGATGGAGTTTAATAAGAAAACCTGTAGAAAAGATGTGTAGTGCAAATTAGTGAATATACATAATACAGAAAATGTCTAAATATACAGCTGCTATCATCCTTAAAAGGTAAGGTTTTTCAGATTATTAGAGGTCTCCGGCACAGCCAGCCGTTTGTTCTTTAGGTACTTCTATTGCAAAATAGCGAAGTTGGACTGGAGTAAGATAATGCATACTGGAAGTGGCAACTGTATAGTTGAACTGTGGTAACTGCAGTAACTCTGTAGTAATAATGAAGTAACTGAAGAAATAAATAACAGGACTAAATTTTATTACTAACAAGTATTTGGGGGCTGCAGGCTTACACAGGTTTTTTATTTTACACAGGAAGAATTCTGTAAAATTCTGCGCTTACCAAGTGGTACAGATACAGTTAGCAGAACACGACTCCAGTCTCCTTTAGAGCAGTAAGTGTCCTAATCTAGCTTCTGCAGCAATGTGCAATGCAGCAGTGTGTGCACCCTCACCAAGAAATGTGAGGATCCATAACTAATTTGCGCAGTAACAACAGAAATGGGTAAGGATTGTAGTGCCAAAAATTTCAAGCCAGCACTACTGCCCTTTTCAGGCTTTTCAGCTTTCTTTGCATTTTTAAACAGATTCCTGGAAGACAGCTATCTGGATGACAGCTGCATTAAAATACAAGTATTGATAATCTTGAAATTCTAGGTTTAGTTTAAAGAAGATCGCTTTCATTAAAAGACTGAAGAGTACAAAATAGATCACTGAGTATGTTTGGTATGCCTATATGATATGTATTACTGTTAAGACAAATCCAAATGCGTTATTCAGACAAAAAGAGCTATTTAAACAAAAACAGTATCTGCGAAGTGGAACCCCTAGGGACAATCACACCATATTCTGCAAGTACCAGTCTGCCACCTCCTGTGTAGCAAATCAGGAGGAGAGATGAAAGCCATTAGAGAGTGTGAATTGGATGGGTTATGGTGTGCTTCTGAGTGAACAGCACAAAGGGTGAGATAGACAAGAAGTAAGAAGAATAACTCCAGGAACAGGATCATTTTTGCTCATGCCCATATCAGATTCATTAGTTTTATTTTCTCGTGCTCTTGCATAAGGGACATGCAAGTACTGGAGCAATGCAGTCAGAACATTCAGGAGGAAGAGAAAACAAAACTTACCACTGAGGAGGAATTTCCACAGGGACAAAATTTCGGTTGCACAAGTGAACAAAAGCTGCTGCTAGACTGCAGGCAGCCTTCACCTCCTGTGATTCACAGGTGTCGTACGTACACATGCTGTAGAATGGTGCGGGGTCCACCTTTAACACAAAGGGGATTGTTCAGAGGAGTGGTGTGCAGGGTGCAGGCACACATCTCTTCTGGAGACAGCAGTCTGGTAATACACCTGCAGGTGAACTGAAAAGGAAGTTGGATTTGTGTGTCCCCCCACCCATCCCACACCCTTGTTAGGACCATTCACAAACCTTTATTCCCTTCCTAATGTTGAGGCGTTTGTTCGTATTTCCAAATTGTAGGCCTGTACGCTAAAGAGTGATTTAAGTCGTGCCACAATTTTGTGGACGTCAGTTAAGGAAGCCCTTCATTTATATTTATGGTGATATAACACTTTTTTTTTTTCCTGTCTGGATTGGCCTGATTACTTCTAAAGGTATCCACAACTAAACTATCCTTGCAACAATTATGTGTACGCCTTTGAAGCGTGACATTTGGCTATTCAGATAGTCCTTTGGTGGCTGCAGTTATACTTACAACTTTGAAGCAGTTCCTAAGAAGTGAACGTGATTCTTCAAAAAACACTTTACAGACTTTTTGCTTGGCTGTAACTGGACAGGGCTTCACTGTCTTCTGTACGAGACTGCACTTGTTCACCTGGGAAAACAGATTTACTCAAGTTGGGTGGGTTTTTTTTGTTTGGTTGATTGGTTGGTTTGTTTTTTTTTATTTAAACATCAGTGTAGTATGAATTCTTCAAATTTCCAGTGTGAGATGGTTTGAAGGAAGATACAGGCAGCTCGGTACACTGCTCTGATTAACATTTATTGTTCATTAATACTGAGAAGTACCTTGCACACGTCATAAACAAAAATATGTGTCTCATAAATATTACAGATTACAGACATTGTTTCCTTTTTCTATTGATTTTGTTATTCACTGAAGGATTTTGGTGGGTGGTTGCTCACACAGTAAGCCGTTGGCTAGTTGTCTTAACTTTTATTATAGATGACAGATCAGAGTTGTGCTTTTACTAGATCTTTTTGTTGGAGAAAAAACCCCTTCATATCCAAACCCATAGCTGGGTTATTTGTAGGTAATAAACAAGGCAGCTTTAAAAAAAAAAATAAATAAAAAAAATCCCACCAAACTGGAGGTCCCTACAGTTACAAGCATTTTTGGACAATGAAATGTGAATGGATTTTTGTTGTATATGGTTCAGGTAAGGTCCCTTAGCAGACCAGCCAAAAGCTGATGATGGAGCAGCATTTGCTAAAGTTTCTTAGGATTTGTTTTGACTGAACAGTGGTTTTAGTGCTGTCTCTCGGATCAGCAACTTACTGTTTTTTTAAAGCAGTAATTTCCTGGCAAATCTTTTTGAGGTCAGAAGTTCTTTAATCAAGTGTAAACTCAATTTATTTGAATTACTAAAAAAAATTGACTGCCAGTTTCATCTCTCATATAACCCTCATCCTACAGGAGTCAGACATTTTCAGTCTCCTTATTAACCTCTGCACTTTGTACACAGCAGCTGGTCTTGCAACACTAGAACTTCACTGACTTTTTTTTGCAAGGTCAGTGTATGACAAAGGCTTGGAATAAAGCTCCTGGTCATGAGTTGCCAGTCTGCATTTATAGCTTGATGTGAGGTGACTCCAGCAAGCAGAGTGACTGACTGCTTTTATTTCAGGCTTTGATACCTGGCCAGATTTAACCTGATGATGTTTTCACTTTCTGTAGTGTGTTTAGTTGTGCTAAAACTTCTGGTCAGGAAGGATTTTTTGCAAGCTCCATTTTATCAGCCCAGCTGAATACACTGTCTCTTTGAACTGGGTATTTCCACTGCATCATCTCTGCCTACTGCTTTAGAAAAGTTTCTAAGACTTTGCATGAACTCCTGACTTGGCCCATCTGTTTTTCTGGCCACGGCTTCAGTGATGTATGACAACAGTACATTATTGGCAAGTCACGTCTTTTTATTACTTTTTTCTGAAAGGGATATGACTGCAAACAGCACAGAGTTGAGCTAGAGTAATCCATAAATTTTTCTTGGTGGTATAAAGCACTACAAAGACGTAATGGCCTAGAAATAAACTGTAAAAATCAATAGTGTAAGCACAGCCATTATGCCATCAGCCACTTAAGGAAGGACATACATGACTTCCCAGCTTGTTTATGACAGTAAGTTTCTTAGGTATTACTTCTAATTGATTATTATTTTTAGTTCAACATCTCTGGGTAGTTTTGCATTATGAATATATTACATGTTAATAGTGGTAGCAATTAAAAAAATTACACCTATAGTCAGTCATGTCATGATCCCGCCCCATTATTAACATAAACACAGGCTGCAAACTCATACCTCTCCAACAGTACGGAAAAGTAACAGATACTGGAAGCAATCCTCTTTTTTAAAGTAATGTACAGAAATAAAGCTGAAAATAGCACCATTTCTGTGCCCAGAACTTGGGCATCTTCTGGTGAGAGAAGGTAAAAGGAAGTCACAGAATCTTAGTAGTATTAGCGTTGGTTCTTTTTTTATTATTATTTTTTTTGTAATAGAGTCTCAAATTAGGCTTGAAGGCATTGAGAGGATCCTGTCAACATGGCTTGAGAGCACAGTAACGCTACTTTTTGGTCAGTTGCATTCACAAATGGCTGTGTACACCTGCATGTTCCTGAGTACACCTGTATTTAGATTATTTTCAGCTGAAGATAACTTACATGAATGAAGGTTAAGCCTCTTTGAAGCAAAGAGGTATACCATTACTGGTATAAGAGTAAAAGAGTTGCAACCTTTATTTAAGATAGTTATAGGAAGTCCTTTCATGCAAGTTAATAATTGAATCAGTAGGAGCTAACTGTCCAAAAAAGTCTCAGCACTTAGTGGCATGGGCATGGAGAGCAACTTTACTAGTTACTGGTTTCTAAAGTTTTATTCCTTAATAAGATGAAAAGCAGGAAGAACAAAAAGAACCATAAGAGGCTTAATGTACCCAGCTATAACAGCTACAAAGAAAACTTAAAGAGGGAAGACTTCCTGGTACAAACTGGCCTTACTGATGAAGATACAGATTTGTCCCAGACCAACCAGCACCCAGCTCTGCATTCCAGAAAGAGGTATTCTAAGTAGGAAGACATTAAAGATACTTGGTTCTAACATCACTTTCATCTAATAGCAAAGCAGCCTCCATGTTTTACCCTACCACTTAGGCCAAAAATGCTCAACACTGGGAATTCTTGTATGTTTTTTCGCAAATATGTGCAACCTTTTTCCTGGTTAAACACAGGAAAACAAATCATATACAGTATGCTGCTGTTTTCACCATCTAGCTTTAGTTCATCTAAGCCAAACCAGTATGTCACATATTGCCCTTTGTGCGCCAGCACCGCTGGCAATCTGCATAGAAAAAAGCCCTTCAGCTCGTCACCTGCCAGCTCTGTGTGAACTCTTGCATGTTGTCAGTGAAGGAACGATTAGGAAGGATCCATTCATTTCCAGCTTCATTATCATTGGTACCAAAGAGCCCAGCTGAAATACCTGGTATGAAATGGAAATGGAGTAAAGTAGTAGTTGTCACAAGTAGACACAGGAAAATTTTAGGAGCTGTCTCTGGGCTCTGATCAGTTTGTACAGTAGAGCTCAGCTGTAATGCTGAACAGGGAAAGTATGCCCAGGCATCCATTATGGATTTTTCTTAGTCTCCCTTGCCATGTCATTTGTTAGCTGTTCATTTACTTCTCCTGATCAGATAAAGGCATTTTATCCATTCTTTGCTAATTTCAGGGGCCTGAGTTTTAGAATAGTGTGGGAAATGTATTCCAGGTATACCAAAAACCCTGGAAGCTTTTAGGCCTCCCTCTTTCACGCTCTTGCAGGTTTGACAAGATAAGCCTGCTCTAGAGCAATGATTCTCAGACAGGGTGTGGGGTTGGGCTGACTGCATTACATCTACCCCATATTTCTATCTCTTTATTGCATTGAAACAGTAGATAGTAGCCTCAGTAAACACGTGCTCTTCTTACTGGAATGGTACATGCCGTGCTTTATTTGGCAATAACTGGGAATGCCCAGGGGCATTTCCAGGGTGTGTGTAAATGAAGAGCAGAAAAGCAAGTGAAAGACAACCCACATACTACTACTACAGGTGACAATCAATTGGAGATACAGAAAAAAATGACTAACGGTTGGCACAAGCTGTATGATTGATACTCACCATGGTGCCACCCAGCCAGAGTGACAGTACAGAGGTCATACTGAAAGTCACAAGAGACAGAAACTCCCATATGATTAGACACTTCTATTTTGTTAGTTTCGCTCCTTGAATTAGTGGTATTCTTTCCAAGGGCTGGGTCCAGTACTTGGCAGTTCTCTTCCATAAAGGAAAAGTTATACATCTGGGATATCTGTTTTAAAATGAAAATGCAATTTCAAATATGTCACAATGAAAGTTCAATGGCAGGCAAGCTCGGGCTGGGTTTGTAGGTGGGATGGGGTCAACTTTGCTCAGCCCAGAGTTCAAGATTAAGAATAGGGTTGTGTTAAACTTCTGAAAGCATGGGAAAGCACAAGGCCTCCCACGTATACTGTGGCTACGGGCCCAGTTCATTCTCCAGGCCTTTCTAACTGCCATTCTCAGACCACGTAAGAGGAAAGCTGAAAAGTTCGTTAAGCCTCTCTTATTTTAAGTACCCAGAGAGTAAAGAGGCAGCCCTTGAGTTAAAACTGGTTTTGTTTTGGAGAGTTATTTCCTGATTAAAAAGTGGTTACTTTCTAGCAGTTATATGAGAGCTGTTCTGATCTATGTTTTGAGCATTAATATTTGATTAGTTGGTTAAAGATAATTTCTGGGCTGCAAAAGAAGAATGTTTGACTTTCCCTTCCTACCTTCAGTCTTGGGTAGATACTGATTACCATCTGGTTCATCTCCACATACAGTGATCTTGAGTTGTTAACTTCCTCATTTAGTATTACAGTGAAAGTATTGCGAAGAAAATCCTTGGCAAGAAGTACACTGCACTTTGATGCCAAATCATAAATTTTTCCATCAAAAGTCATAAGATGCTTGGTCCCCATTAACATAGCATGATCTAGAGAACGATATTTCAGAAGAAACATCAGTGATATTTGCACAGAGCAGAAAGTGCTGTGCTACTACTTGCATACCGCAACACAAAGAGCTTCTAGCTGGTATGCTCTTAAAATAATCTCTCAAGCTATTGTTACATTTTAATTAGTTGCAAGTTGCTTGCAATAAAAATTTCTCCAGAAAGGAAACAATCTAATAGTTTCTTTTTCATTACAAATCCACCTGAATGTCCTAAAACTTTGAGAAACATGAATTAGGATTCAAAGCTCAATGTGATCTATAGTCATGCTACTCGATATTCGTATTTGTAAGGCTCCCCCCTTTCCATATAAACTTTATACATTCCTATGCAGAAAATAGCAAGAATATTAACTGTCTCCAAAAATACCCTGCCAAACCAGAGCATCAAGCAGAGTTGCAGTCCAGGAAACACTGCTGATGTATCACTCAGATGATTTGGTCACTAGGACCTACATTCAGTGCCCTCCATTGTGCCTGCCTACTGGGAGGAAGCCTTTAAAACCGTCTTTTTCTGGAAAAGCCATTATGTACAAGGGACAGTAAGGACTGTTAATGCAGTCTTTTAGCATTTAGCAGTGCTTTTTCAGGTAATGCTGTCTCTGAAGTTTTGGTAAGGCTGAGCTTTTTCATCCTAGAGGCAATAGAAGCGATGTCACCAGTTTAAAAGTATGAACAAAACCTCCATGGCAAGACCCAGGGCCAACAGGTGTGACTGGCATTGAACCATATTATCAACTTGCAAAAGCGTATAGATAAGACAGATAAATTACACCTGCTGATTTCCAGTTGCAACAGTAGGAAGTGCAGAGTTGCAAAACCTTCATTAATATTAAGTAAAGGAGTATTTATTGCATGTCAACTTAACCCAAAATGTTGATACAGATACAATTATTGTTTTACAAGAAAGACTGTAAGTAAAGTTTATTGGAAAGTTATTAATTAGTGATCATGTCTATGTAAACCACTATTCCAAATACAATTTGTAAAATTTAGAACTAAGTGGAAATAGACCCAGTAACAAAACAAAGCAGCAGTTTGACAGGGCTTACATTCAAATGGACTCTCCATCATCCTCCGTTTGAATCTATAATACTCTGCCATAATGTTGGTATTGTAGAGGTCTTGTAGAGGCCTCATTAGCTTTTCTTCAATGAGATAATTAGTAATATTTGCCAGATCCAGGGAGCGGTCTGCTTTAGGAAGTACTGGCAGTTTCACTGCTACTGAACAGTTCCTGTAGAATACAAACAAAACAGCGTGTGCCCTTATCCACTAAACTGATGAGATGCAGTTGCTTTATTATTAGAAATGTGGAAGTGAAATATTCATAAGAACTGTAGTCTGGTTAGAATGGCAAAACAAAGATATACAACGGCTAAGACGTGCAATACACCATGCCTTATAAGGCCAGTTATCACAGTTATTGCTGTCCTGTTTGCTGCTAGGTAGCTTCTTTTGAAATGCAGCCTGTTCTGGTAGGCAACAAAAATACATTGAACTGTGATGCCATGTTCCCAAGCAACCCTCGGTGTTTTTCCGTGACCCTCAGAGCACAAGTTGATGTAGCTATGCACGTATTCTTTTAGAACACTACCCGGCAGCAGGGATCCTGCAAAATAACACCAGTTACCTGGCTGAGAAACTGTAAAGGTTGAGTAAGGTCTTCCGAATCTTGCTCACAGCTCTAGAAAACATGGCCTCAGCCCACCTAAGCATCTGCTCTGTAGTCTGTTGGAGAGCCAGAAAAGGAGATTACACAACTGACTTCAGCATCGCTTCAGGGTCAGTACTTGATAATGAGTTCTAAAGCAATAGTCAGTGAAATAGCACTTTAGTCTCTCTTGTATTTATCACTTGCCTGATGGCATCTTGTCATTTAGAGGTTAATATCCAGAGACAGACACTAGTCGCTACAGCAACAAATAATGGACAGAAATATATCCTTTCTACAATAACATTACTTAAAATATGCCGGTATTTCACTGAGTTAATGTGCTTCAGTATCTTGCAAAGGATTTATATCTTTGTTAATATAAATTGGTGTCATGATATATCCTTTATGCTCTTCATTTCAACTAGATGAGCCCAAACATATTTGTGTGTTATCCATTGGAATCACAATCCCTCCTTTCTATGGGAGAACAACAAAAGCTACATGAATGACAGATTACTGCTGCTGTGATTTCAAACAAAACTAGTAAAACAACCCCTCCTCTAGCTAGAAAAGTACTGCTTTTGAACCAGGTCAAGTATTTCAAGAACAGTAAATTAGCTCTGCACAAGCTTATTATGTGGAAAGATAACTACTATTTCCATACCAAAAATAGGTAAATGTTTTTGTGTATCCATAGTTCAAAGCTGAGACTTAAATTTGTAGGCCTTGTCTTTCAAACCATTACAAATGGAGAATTGAATTATACCAACCATATCCAGGCCTGCTTTCACAGCCTTTAATGCCACCTGGATTGGTTCCATTAGCCACACATCTTTTACAATCCTGGGCAAAAAAGCCTGGATTTTCTTCATGTACTCCTCTGTCTTCTCTTGCCAAACTTCATCCAGTGGCTTCAAGGTTACATCATAGTAGGCATCCTTCAAAGTTGCTAATGGCTCTGAAGCAAACACACAACATGAAAGAAACCTTAGCTAGTATGTTACGAAGTGGCTGTCCGTTTGTTTCCCCACAGTATAAGTGAAGGAGGGACACAGGAAACAGGGAAAGGCAGCTTTGTTTTCATGCCAGCTACGCACATTTCACCGCTGTCTGCATTGACAGTGTTACGAAAAACCAAGAGGCAACTAGCCCTAACCCTGATCCACTCATATGCTTGATATTATAAATACATTGTTGCAATATGCCACCATCAGAGCTGTACAGCTCAATCTGCACCTGCTCAAGGACTAACACAACAGTTTGGTCACAGCTGCTTTCAAACACAGTATATCAACAAAATCCCACTTTTAAGCGGGAAGAGTCTAGAGGTAAGTAGCCCAAACTGAGGTTTTAATCTTGCAAGAACTGAGGGTTCTCTCAGCTGACTGCATTTCTCAATGGTTTCAGTATGAGCCACAGTCCAGCTGAACGGTGAATTAGTGGCTACAGGATAGACTTGGAAAAAACATATCAAGGGAAATCTGATGAGTACAAGCATTCAAAACTCAAGGATGGGTATGAACAGCCCTTTGGGAGGAAATGCTTGCCAGGGAACTGTTAGCAGAAATGCTTCAACTTAGGAATTAGGACTCTGTTCTCATCCGATTGAACCCAGACTCCTGTGTCCAAGAGAATGGATGCATCTTCAATGATTTCACTAGAAAGGTGGTCATACTGAGGTTACTTAGAACTTATTGCATCAAGGCTCCCACTCTGTAAACTACGAGCCAAGGTCAGCACTTTTTGCTAGATCAAAATAGAAACATTTGTGCTGTTTAGCATGTTTTATACTCAAGTTTGTTTTGCCCTGCACTGACATTGTCCTTATTCTCCTTGATTTGCACGCTTTTGCTTACTTTGCAATTCATTCTGCAGTTGCTGGACAATATCTTGAATTTTATCCAGGTAAAGCGGGAGCTTGCTTCTCAGTATCTGCCTGATTCCACTTCGCTTCCACACCTGGGCGACAGCTCTACCCACACTGTGGAGGAATCTTGCTACCTTTTGCAAGGCTATTGAAGGCCAGCCAGCTGCTTCAGACAGAAAATCAACTTGCTGCACCTACAGTGGTTCCCAGAAAACAAGAAACATCAAAATACATAGTGATGACAAGCAAAGCTTTGACTCCATTCTAAGGCAATTCTGAACTCCTCAGTGTTGGTGCAGAGATATAGGATCTTTATCGCAAAACATGTTTTTTTTGTCTGTGTATGAATTGCAGGTTAGCATGGGATTAACTATTTAAATGTTTGAGCAAAACAAAACAACTGCATGCAATAGAATGATGTTTAATTAACACTACACAAACATTTCATGGTGCTTTCACAGGTGATGTACAGATACTTACTGTTCTCCTGAATCTCCACATATATCCATCAAACTTCTTAATCTTCTCCATCAGTTTAGCTTTCATAAGGCTCCCAATTTCATTAAGTTTGTTCTGTGAGACAATGGAAAAAAAAACCTTGAATGAGGTTTTGCAATGATTTAGATCTTTGATTTAGAATATGATCTCTATCATGGATCTAAATCATAGATCTGTAATTTAGAATTGCTTGTGCTGGGTCTAAATCACTCAAAGTTTGTACCAGTTTAAATGCCAGCAAAGATCCACAGTGGCCTCCTATTTCTCAGGGGAAATGACTTCTGTATTATTCAGTGGTTAGAAATGGGAACAGAAGAGTCTAAGGATGAAGAACTGAGCAGCCTTCTCCAAACAGAGAGTATGTGAACCCCTATTAGAAGTAAAACCACATTCAGGAATTCTAATCTTAGTTTTGTAACCAACATGCTGAACCGCTCTGGCACATTACTGCTACTCTCGCTTTATTTAGTTATGCTCTTCAGAGAAGAACGCCCTAAGTGGGAGTCCCATATGTTCTGTGCTTTCTAGGTATGGCTGAGCTTTTCAATTCTCACCATGGTGTCTTTTCACACCAAAGTGAAAAATAATGTTATTATGAGTTTAAAAATTGCATAATTCCCCTGTTTGCCTGCTTACTCACCAAATCTTGTACCTGAAGCCTGCCTGGAAGGTGTTCCACCAGACTGACAAGATTAAACAATATTCTGGAAAAATCACACCACAATTAACTGTTCAATATATTCATCAATGACCTGGATGATGGGATAGAGCGTAACCTCAGCAAGTTCTCTGATGATACCAAGCTGGGAGGAGTGGCTGATACACCAGAAGGCTGTGCTGCCATCCAGTGAGACCTGCACAAGCTGGAGAGCTGGGCTGAGGGGAACCTGGTGAGATTCAACAAAAGCCAGTGCAAGGCCCTGCACCTGGGGAGAAACAACCCCCCGCACCAGCACAGGCTGGGGGTGACCTGCTGAACAGCAGCTCTGCTGAGAAGGACCCGGGAGTGCTGGTGGGCAGCAGGTTGACCCTGAGCCAGCAATGTGCCCTTGTGGCCAAGAAGGCCAACAATATCCCGGGTTGCATAAAAAGGAGTGTGGCCAGCAGGTCGAGAGAGGTTATCTTCCCCCTCTACTCTGCCCTAGTGAGACCACATTTGGAGTACTGTGTCCAGTTTTGGGCCCCCCAGGTTAAGAAGGACAGGGAACTGCTTGAGCAAGTCCATCAGAGAGCTACCACGATGATCAGGGGGCTGGAGCACCTCCCTTATGAGGAAAGGCTGAGAGACCTGGGTTTGTTCAGCTTGGAGAAGAGAAGACTGAGGGGGGATTTCATCAATACCTATAAATATCTAAAGGCTGGGTGTCAGGATGGTGGGACTAGACTCTTTTCAGTGGTGCCCAATGACAGGACAAGGGGCAACGGGCACAGGTTGGAACACAGGAAGTTCCACCTAAACCTGAGAAAAAACTCCTTCCCTGTGCGGGTGCCAGAGCAGGGGCACAGCCTGCCCAGAGAAGCTGTGAAGTCTCCTTCCCTGGAGGCATTCAAACCCTGCCTGGATGCATTCCTGTGCCCCCTGCCCTGGGTGTGCCTGCTCAAGCAG
Organism: Phalacrocorax carbo; assembly: GCF_963921805.1. NCBI lineage: Eukaryota > Metazoa > Chordata > Aves > Suliformes > Phalacrocoracidae > Phalacrocorax > Phalacrocorax carbo. The sequence continues at coordinate 12,653,943 of NC_087522.1, read as the reverse complement.
GGGGGTTGGACGAGATGATCTCCAGAGGTCCCTTCCAACACCTATCATTCTGTGATTCGGTGATTAACTGCCGCTGAAGGGTCTCACCTCAGCCTTAAGAACTGGATCCCCGCATCCATGAGACAGAAAACTCAAGCTTCCGTTAACAGCTGTCAGAGTCATTTGTCCCATGTTTTCTTGCCTTTCACCATTAATGTTGAGATAGGTATTAACAGTAGCCATCTGTTGCCCATCAGTACAAGCACTGACTTCCATTCCTTCTTCCAAATCCCCTTAGGGAATGAAAAGAGAGCTTCATTTACAGGAACAACATTGACAGGCATTGTCTCAAAGTCAGCTTTTTAATTACTTACGTGATCAATCAGTGTCTGAGTGTGTTAAGTGTTTGTGGGAAAAAAAAAAGACATAAACAGGAGGAAATTAGATAAGTATCAGTGATTTTTCTCTTCTGTGTGGCTTGTGAATGATTTACAAATACAGATTTGCTACTGCGAAGAAAGCACTGAATTGCTATAAATCTAAATAATTCCCTCAGTCACAGTGATTCACAGGCTTTTTTCTAGTCTTCCACTGTCCCTTGCTGCTGACATTTCAAAACAGCTTAGACCATAAATGAGTGTCAGTCACTCATCCACCCATCACACACAAAAGCTGTTTCTGCTCAAGTAGTGATGAGCATAAACAGAAATTGTTGGTGAAGTGCACATAGAATCTGGGTTGAGAGAGTTGAGTTGAATCATTTCTACAAACTTATGGCTTCAGTAATTCACAAACCCTCTTTCCTCTCGGTTGTTAGTCAGAATTGACTGCTGCTGAGAAAAATCACCTGCAGAGGGTGATTTAATACATCTGTTTCAGCATGGGGTAGAGTCAGCCTCTGGAGGTGCCTTTCTCTTTCCCTTCATTGAAATTGGAATGTAACAATTATCTTAAACGAGGCACACAACTTTAAGATGGCTAAACAAGATGAAATGAAGCCTATTTTCAGTCACTATCTATTCTAATCTTTCTCTGGCTGGTAATGATATATATCTGTCTCCCAAACTGACCATTGTGTAACAAGTTTTAAGCTTCAGTTTTTCATTATCTGAAAGACCATAGCTTGAATCGCCATGCAACTGAGCTGGCTTAGCGCTAGAGAGACATAGCCTTTCTTCCTGCCTCTTCATACCAATGACAGCTGTGAATCAGAGAATCATAGGATATCTCAAGTTGGAAGGGACCCATAAGGATCATCAAATCCAACTCCCTGCTCCTTGCAGGACTACCTAAGACTAAATCATATGACTAAGAGCATCATCCGTGAAGGTACGTACCTTTCAAGTATCCCATGTAGTACTGAAAACACTCATTTCCTTTAGAAGCAGCTACTTTTACTTTCTCTTTCTGATCAATAATCCCCTCCACCAGGATTTGGCTCTGAACAGACGAGGAGGTGGCAGTTCCTGTCAGGCCTAGCCAAATATCTTCAAAGGCTCTTAACTGCAGCCATAAAGGAAAAACTTTTATTTAAAGCCACCACACAGAATTAATGAACGTTCAGCGATGATGCTCAAATATCAGTGCATCGCACGGAAGGCTAAGTGGTAAGGGAACTGTTTTCCAATGCTTGTGCCCTACACACGAGTTACACTCTTAAGAGAGGTACAAGCATTAGGATGATTGGCTCAGGAGCTGAATGACTGGATAGCATAAGGCTTGTGGACAAAATATTAATGGTAGCAATGAAAGAAACAAACAGTCAGTTCCCTGTAAGGCTGCTAATTTGTGCCATTTATTCCAAAACAAAGACTAGAGAAAGCCCAAGTAGAGCAGCTGATACTTCTTTCATATCCCTTCTTGCTAAAGAAAGAGGGGGAAATAATTTAGTATTTGTCCTAGCCTGTTATTGATTAAATCATCTTTTTGTTAAGGGGTGGCCTATTGTCTCAGTTAATTATGATGTTCCTTCTACTTTTCTGCCCCACTCTGTTGCTACCACAAGCTTCTCCACATTCTTCATTTCACAGAAAATTAAGAGCAAATGCAAAATAGAGGGGGAGAGAAAAAGGAAGAGTTTTACCTCAGGATGCGCATCATAGTAGATTTTCTGTGCCTTTCTTAAGGCCAGTTCTTTTTTCTGGCAAATGATGCTTTGTATGAGTCTGTATGAGTATGGTGCAATAAAACATGCTTCACCAAACAGAGCAGTCATGCTGGTGAGCTATAATAACACACAGCCTCTTACAACTTCTATATACTCATCCTGATTTCAGCTTGGATAGAGTTAATTTTCTTCCTAGTAGTTGGTATAGTGCTGTGTTGTTTTGGATTTAGTATGAGAATAATGTTGATAACACACTGATGTTTTAGTTGTTGCTAAGTGGTGCTTACACTAGCCAAGGACTTTTTCAGCTTCCCATGCTCTGCCGGGTGCACAAGAAATTTGGAGGGGACACAGCCAGGACAGCTGACGCCAACTGACCAAAGAGATATCCCACACCATATGACATCATGGTCCATATATAGACTAGGGAAAAGCTGGCCAGGGGGCCACTGCTCAGGAGCTGGCTGGGCCTTGGTCAGCGGCTGGTGAGCGACTGCATTGTGTATCACTTACTTTGTATATTTTTTATTATTATTATTTTACTTGATTGCAATTACTAAATGAATTAAATGCAATTAAAAAATGAATTTTTTTCACTTCTACTCCTCTGATTCTCTCCCCCATCCCACCGTGGGGAGCAGTGAGCAACCAACTGTGCAGTGCTCGGTTGCTGGCTGGGTTTAAACCATTACAATACTCCAGCTGATATAAATTTACTATATTTGTCACTGAGCTCTGCAGATAACTAATGTTGGTGCCTTTCTTTCTCTCTTGATCATATTGCATGTATATTGCATAACTGCTCCTTTAAACAGAACAAAAGAAACCAGGAGTATTTTATGTTGCCTGTACTTACCTGCTGTTCTAAAGTCACTGGCTGCACCTGATCAGTTTGGAAGATAGATGGCAGTAGGCCTTTAAAACCCAAAAGCCAAACCCCAGTGCTACTAAAATGAAATCAAAACTCACTTCAATTTCCAAGGAATAGTTCTTCACATCATCTGTACTCTGGTTTTTTAAGGACACTCCAATCAACCCCCCATTTCTCCCATGATCAGCAAGGTGGAATCTGCCCTCTGACTGCAAAATGATGTCATCTTTGTTGAGCTGATGTTTTCCAGAGAAAACAATTACCTAAGCATGAACAAAAAAAGGTGTTCTTCCAAAGAAATGGGCTCTGCATAGAGTAGTAAGAGGTTGTACAATATTAGCATTCTCATGAAATTACACAAAGAAGTAATGAACAAAACTTGTAGTTTCAGAAACCAGCACATCCCTCTTGTCACAGCTCTCTCTTACTTCATTACACCTTCAGTTCCTGTGGTATAACAACAAATGTTCAGTGATTACAGCCTAAGACAAGATGAACAGCTGTAATATAACTATATTTTATTTAAACAAGTCAAATTTTTTTGGTCTTATGCTTCTCAACTACTAGAGGCATTTTGATGTTGAAGAAAAGGATCCAAGAGAATACAGAGGCACCTGATTTTGAAGTAACAGGCACATATATTTTCTGCATTATAAAGAGGGACTAACATATCTTGGGCTTGGAAAGTTCTCACTGGCATCAGAATTTGTCTGTTTTGCATTGCTGCCAGGGTGTGACTGGCTCTGATAGTAAACAAAGAAACCAACTGAGATGTGGTTTAGCCACTGGGAACTGGAAAGAAACCACACTACAAGTTTGAAGTTTTGTGTTTGTTTTGTATATTTATAGGCAACTCTTGGGGTCCAAGGTACGCCTAAGGAAGACCATGGATGGGTCTTCTGTCTATGTGTGTAATATAAAAATAAATGACAACTACAAGGTTACACTAAGGCTCAAAAATGCATCACTACCAGCAGAGCAGCCATAAAAACTAGAAACTTTTACCTACATGGGAAGGAACACACTTTTATTCCTCTCTAGTTTCCTCTTTGATCACTGATGAGCCTGTTTTGATATTCTCCAGAAACATGAAATTAAAAGACCTTTGAGTAAGGAATAGGAAAGAAAAAAACACGGAGGAAGTGGGAATATTAACAACTGTAATAGGACCTATAGAATATACTACAGTGGCAAACAACCTTTTGCCTCAACCCATCAAAAGACACTGTTTATTTATGGTTTTTTAAGTTGTAGAAGTATGGCAATTCTTGTGAAAAGTTGCAGCAGAGGAAAACTGGGTCTCCAAAACAGTAATTACATTTAAAGTGAAGTAGGTTCAATATGGTTATGTGAGACTTACATTTGGAAGGTCACAGAACTCAAAGCTCATATAATTGTCCAGGCAAGACATGTAGTTTGTTTCTATTTTACCCAGAATCTTCTGTTTGGTGCATGGGGTCAGGAAAATATTTTCCAGAACAGCTTCTAACTGAAATTTATCAGGCCACAATAATTGATTTCTCTGCAATGAACCAAGAAAACAAAGTTAAAACATGACAACGGAATCTTAGACATTCCTCCACGCCCAGTCATCCCAGCTCTCAACCTCATCCTGTCCCCGTGCTGGCCTTTTTTATTCTAGTAGCTTCAGGGTTTTAACATAACATTTCCAAAATGTAGCACTTCCACTTCGTAATGTTTTGGCTTATCAGCACAGTTACTGGTCCCCATCCTATGGAATTAACAGCTTTACAAATTTAGGCATGTGAGGCCTCTAGTTTGTAATAACTCATTTTTTTCTTAATTATGCTACATTTAGCTTTCTGCCTATGCAGAGAAATATGTAAAAGGCAAAATGAAATAACGGTATTTCACAGAAAGTGGTGCTCTACAGAAGTTTTCTTAAAATCCTCTCAAAATTACATATAAAAACTAAATAAATTCCCATCTATTAAGAACAGCTTCTATAAAAATGGTGAGTTAACAGATACAACTGCCTTCTCTTACCTCGTAAGTAAAATTGTGTTTGAATTTTTTGTCATCCCAGTTCAGATCTAGATATTCATTAAAAAATGTTGGTCTTTGCTCTAGAGACCCACATGCGTGCAGGTGTTCCATACTTAATACTCTCTGAAGCTGGAAGAGGGAAAAAAATTAAGACACACATATTAGTAATTCTCAAAAAAAATTTGTTTAGTATATACTAGGGTGGTATGCTTTCTGGGCAAAAGCACACCCCTGTGAGAACCCCTGAAAGGTCTATATCCATAAAAGACAGCTTCAATCTCTACCAAGAAACTTAAGGGGTTGACGATTCTGTCCTGAGGGAAAACTGCATCTCAAATACAAATGTGTCTGGCAGCATGAAACAGAATTCTTCAGGCATTTTATTTTTCTTCCGAGACATGAAAAGAAAAGTTTGACTTAAAGGAAAAGGTTTTCATATGATAACAAATGCAGGAAAAAATCATTCTGCGAGACTCAAAACCAGAAATTTAGCTACATCCATCCCTTCTTAAAGACTCATACCTGACCTGAAGAGAGTGTCATACAGCCATTCCAGGCAGTGATGTTCATCTTTGATTTATCCTCCAGAGTCAGTTGGATGCCAGCAGGCTGCCCACCATTCCCTGTGAGCTGCAGCTGAAACCAGAAGAGAGGGATTTGTCCAGTGAAAGCAAAGCTAGAGCTAGCAGAAGAGCCTGCAGAGTGATCTAGCAGAATGATCTCCACCCAGTGGAGAAAAGAAGAAACACAATTAAAACTGCGACAAACAATGTTAAAACTCCATTGGACTGCACGTGGCCTGGAAGCAGAGGGCCTTGGACAAACACACAGGGAAACTGCACTTTTACAACGGAAGCAACAGAAGTCTGTCTTCTCTGAAAGCTGCATTGGGTCCTTCATGCATTGTAATTAATGACACCAGTGGAATAATGACACTACAAAAGAATTTATTGCTCTGAATACAATGCTCGAGACGTATTGACTACTTAGTCAAAAAAACTGAGAGCACTCTGTGGCACCACTGTCAGTACCAAAAAGGCTCCAGATGAACAAACAGAACATTGTACAGTTTGTGCAGCTTATTATTGACCAGAGAGCCTTCAGCCTCGGCAACTGGTGTGGCCTGGCCCACACCATGCATTTTCAGGCAGAAAATATTCTGTAGTCTTTGATCTTGGATGATGACTTGTGGAGTTCTTTCTCTTTTTCCCCATATAGGCTTTGCAAGTTAAAATACAACTGTATTTTAAAGCTTTTCTCGTCTCGCACATTTTTACACCTGTATTGCAATTTCCTATACAGTCCAAAAATTTGTTTCCTCTATGTGGCCTTTTTGTTTTGTGGAATGGGAGTTTGTTCATCACTCGGAGGACAAAATTTGCCTCATTTTCATTGCTAGGCTGGCCCCTTTGGCCACTTTCTGGCTCCTTACCATCCAAAAAGGTCAATGCCAAAACTGCAAGCCAGGTACTGTCAGCAAGTAGCAGTTATACTTAGAAAAGGAAGCAAGGTTTGGACACAAGGAGACGATAGCACTGGGTCCTCTTTACATTTTTCACAGTGATATCTGGTTCTGCCGTTCTTTGGGATGAAAGGTACGCTAGCAGTAAAAACAGTATTACAGCGTTGTATTTTGCAGCCCTTTCTCATGATCTTACCTGCTGGTTGTACTTTCTGCCTCTTCTTTCTGACAGGGAATGGACCTCCAGTTGCTTCAGAGTGTAATTAAATGGGTGGGCAACAGTGGCTCTGTAGTTCAAACGGTCTCTTCCAAACTTCAGAGAAGATGACACTGATACCTGATCCATATCAACGGATGTAAAAGGAACTTGTGAAATAAAACACCTCTCACACGCTGACCTCAAACATACACCCAGTAAGATTTCCCTGTACCTTTTCCCGAGATGAATTATGTGCCTAAGAAAGTCTCTTTTATAGTGAGGCAAATTAATGTTCAAGCGAATACATTCTTGCTACTTGAATTTATTACATGGTACAGCTGAAAGTAAAACCATTCTCTGTATTATTACTAAAATCATGAACCATGCTTAAGTCTGATGAGGCTTGAGTTTGGTCTCATCTTTAGGCACCGTAGGCTCCACTGCCACAGAGTGCTTAGGTGCAGCTTGCAAAGTTGAAGCACAAGAAAAAAACATTTGCAGAATCAGGAACTAAATTCAGTAATGTTGCTGGAAGCAAAATATTTTTGTGGCAATTTAAATAGTGGTGGCATTTAAAGAGTTGTAATTTAAGTAATAATTCAAAAATACATTCTATACAACTTGTAAAGTAAATTTTGGAATTTTAGCACTTTTAAAGAAACTAATTCTAATTCTTTTTGTAGGCACATTTATGTTGCTGTATGGTAACATATTTTACATATTGTTTTTTATCTTTCCTTTATTCAGAAAATAATGTAATACTCAGCCAAGGTGCTGTATTTCAAACACACATATAAAGATGGCATAGGTAGCTGCAAGTCAGTAAGTTTCCCCATTTAACCACTTCTGGAAACCAACAAAGTTCTCCTAGTTCTGTCTTTTTTACTACTCATATTTTTAAAAAATAATGCTGACTTACTTTAAGAAAATAAAAACTGGTTTAAACTGTGCCAAAGTTGTCATTCTCACCAATAAAGAGAAGAGTGAAAGAATGAAATACAGAAGAGCTTCAACTGAATCAGTAATGCTGAAAATGCTAGAGTGCAGTTGTGTCACACGCTTATTTGGGTAAACATAGCATATATCAATGCAACATCCTTTTCAACCTCACAAGAATGCTCACACTTAATCGTTTGCCTTAGATATTCTTTACTTCCCACTAAGCTGCTTTAAGCATGATGTTTGTGCTATTTTTTCCATCTACTCTCAAAAGCTGTCCTAGAGCCTGTTGGGAACGGCCTTTATCCAGTGCTTTGAACCATATGCATTTCATTGCCTTTGATTATCGGGCAAGCTGTGGGGTTACCGCAAACAAGAAAAATCATATGGCCTGAAAATGCTTCCAACAAGAATATCAGCTACTCGTCTTTCATAGTCACAGCCTTTTATACATCCAAGAAGGAGGATAGTTTGCCTCCTTGCATTCCCTGGCTTTCTTAATGTCTTTAAAAAAAAAAACCCACACAACAACAACAAAAAACCCTCACAAACAAGAAACCCAAAAAAACCCCAAACCACTCAAACCACTTGATATTCTTGCAATTCTCCAGACGTTTATTTGCTCTGGGCTGCTGTACCTGGTCCTTTTCATTCCAAATGACAGTAAGATCATCCTGGTGACTGCGTGCTGAATGCTTCACATATAAGTTGACTCTGGCATGCCATGGGAAAGGGATGGCAAGAGGATGGAGAAGTTCCACTATAAGGAAAAAAGCAAGTAAGTTTTCCCTGCCGCAAATCATGATTGTTCATTTTCTGATAAAGAAAAGGACATAGGACATATACTTCCACAAGTAGCAGGGCAACAGTTGGTTCCCAGGGGAAACATGGTCTTCGCTCACACACATGTGCACCTAACCACCAGCCACAATGGCTTTAGTGTGCTGATTTCTGCTGAATATGAAGAAATGTAAATTAAAACAGGAGTCCTTTCTTTACCAGCAAAACAGAAATTACCTGAAATAATCAAAACACCCAAAGCAACTTCCAGCAACAACATCCCGGAAAGCAATCTTTGTGAAGCTGAGATGACCTTACACTGGAAGAGGAAGAGATTACAACTCTCAAACAAGTAAGAGCAGTTTTTTTCTCTATTTTCAGGTAACATAGCCTCAACACAAGGTTTTAGCACCTCAGAGTAGTGGCCAGCACGACCAGTGCTCCCCTGCAGTACCCAGTGCAGTAGAGTAACAGAATTCACTCCTGAAAAAAGTCTCAGAAATAGGTGAGGCTTTATACCTCTGGTGCAGTGCCTGAAAGACAAATCTGAGATGTGGGTGACCTCAAAAGCCTTTCCTTCTCTCAGCTGCGAGAGATTTGCATTTGGTGTCCTCTTCATAGTGAGCAACCCTGACCACTGGATTAGCGGGTATTTGAGGCTGAATCTTCCTCAAGCTACATGTGGACTTGTGGAGCTGGAGCATTTCTGGCTAGCAAGTCCAGGTCTACACCTTACACATGTGGCAACCTCAGCATGGTAAGACCGCAGATCCTATAAAGCTCTTCCCCAACACCTTTACTCCTCCTAGAAGAAAATATGTATGTTTCTTTTCCAGTACTTTCCAAATGGATCCTTAAATCACAGAAATACAGAACCAAGACGCTGATCTACACTGAGGAGTGTAATACTGCTCACACTACATGTAGTCTCCCTGTCTCCCACCAAAGTTGTTTGTTCTCACAAAAAAAATAAACAAACATTCACGGGCACAGAACTATGAACTACATTATTCAAAATGGAACCATCAGGAAGAAGAGAGGGAGAGCCCCACGCATTGTTATTTCTCATTCAAAACACTGCTCTGAATGAAACCAAATGCAGATGTGAACCCCAGTCAGCCACCTGCCAGCTAAGTATCCTCATGCCTTGGCTAGAATGAAAGTAGCTGCAATACTTAACTCTCTTCTCTGTTTACAAATGGTACCTAGTCCAAAACTAGATCCTAGGATTCCTTTGCTCTTCATTAAATATTTAAAATATTCAAAGGCAAATATAAAATGAAACTTCTGAAATTCGTTGTAAAATAACAATAGACATTTTAATTTGTTGATGACTTTTCACTCTAGCCAAACTTTTTCCTGCCACTACTGAAGTTTAAGCTTTAAATTCCACATCCACAAAGCTGAAATAGTGTTCTGATGTGGACATTTCTAATAGCCAGATGTCATTAATTTAAAGCAAATAAGATCTTAGAAGGCCTGTATTGAAACCATTTGAACATGCATTTTGAAATCAGATTTATGTGATTTAGTTTATTTTATAGTGTGCTATCAACACTGGCAAAAGACTCGAGAAACCTACCCTGCACGTCATGACCTCCAGGCAACTTTGGGAAGAGTCCAGTGTAAGTGCCCGTTAACTTTATCTCTTTGCCATCCCACAGAGCAATGTGCCTCAGCATACGTGTTCTGTTGTCTTTTTGGTAAACCATCATAAACACAAGCTGCTTTGGAAGAATTTTTAACTAAAAATAGAAGAGGGGAAACATATTAAATCCCAAGTTCTCTGAAAAGTTAAAAACCTAAGTGTATAATTTTGATACTGTCAAGTCCTACGGAATCTAGCTTAAGCAACGTGTTTTTAAAAGGTCTAGCACAATGATACCCTAATGCCCACTGCTTTTGTATAAGCAGCTGGTTCATTTCTTCTTGACTTAATTTCTACAGTAAGTCATCTTCTCATGTAATAGAACATCCATAAACAACAGAGTATGCTCTTTACAATAGTCTTTGCTTATTATATATTTTGATTTTCTATCCCTTTTTTATCTCACTGAATAATTCTTACATCAAAAGCACCACTATTACAGAATAAATCCAGCAAATGGCGCAAGCAATAATATTTGTGACACCTTTTCTTCCTTATTTAGAAAAAGAAATATGTGTGGTACCTGCATAATAAAATTGGCAATTGGTCAGTTTGTAATATATTATTTTTCTGATTTCCTATATATCCTATATATGTGCATCATCTATAGGAGCAAACAAATATAAAATCAAACAACAGTTCACATCATTGGTCACCCAACTAATCTACAGTCATGCTACTGGAGAAATCAAGGGGAAAACACTTCATAGCAGCTGGAGCCGTATTTGACCTTCCCTGTTTGGCAGCCAGCATCCTGAATGCCATTCTCTATAAACAGGGCCAGTCACAGCTTGCCTTTTGCCATGTGAGCTGATGATACCAACCTGGGACGTTGTCTGTATTATTTCAATTACATTAGTGCAGCTGCTTCCAGTGAAAGTTAGCTTAGCTGTAACATTGAAATCCCCTTTTTCCATCCTGAGGTAGAGGTTGCCTTTTGCTTCACTCATGTCATAGTTTACCTTTTCAAGTTCGGATTTAATTAAAAAAAAAAAAAATAAAGAAAGGAGGGAGGGAGAGAAAGAGAAAATAAACTTCAATATTGTGCTTGCATTCTTTGCACAGTGTGTTATATTATGGTCCTCGGTATCTAAGAGAGATCTGATTTGTCATTTTCTCTTATGTTCACATTCTAGGAGGTACAGCTACAAAATAGCATAAACTGAATAACATGCATAAGAAATTAGTTTTTATGTGATCAGGAGTAATATTGTGTTCACTATTGGGCTCCTCACTACAAGAGGGATATTGAGTTGCTGGAGTGTGTCCAGAGAAGGGCAATGAAGCTGGTGACGGGTCTGGAGAGCAGGACTTATGAGGAGAGGTTGAGGGAACTGGGGGTGTTTAGTCTGGACAGGAGGAGGCTGAGGGGAGACCTTGTTGCTCTCTACAACTACCTGAAAGGAGGTTGTAGCAAGGTGGGGGTTGGTCTCTTCTCCCAAGTTGTTCACAATAGGATGAGAGGAAATGGCTACAAGCTGCATTGGGGAGGTTTAGATTGCATATTAGGAAAACTTTCTTCACTGGAAGAGTGGTCAGGCATTGGAACAGGCTGCCCAGAGAGGTGGTGGAGTCACCATCCCTGGAGGTATTTAGAAGACGTGTAGACGCGGCGCTTCAGGGCATGGTTTAGGAGACATGGTAGTGTTGGGTTGGTGGTTGCACTTGATGATCCGAGAGGTCTTTTCCAACCTTAATGATTCTTTGATTCTAACTGTGCTGCATTTGACTGACCCTATTCGTCTTCCTTGCCAATCCTTGCTGTTGCGTATTTCTGCTCTGCAAACAGCCAATTACCAAAACTGCTTTCTGCCTAGTCTCACTTTTCTTAGTAGCCAGAATAACTAAAAAAGTTCCTGAGAGGAATCTACTAGAAGTCATAATTAATGCAGGTACGTAGAAGCAGAGACAAATGGAATAAATCCTTTCAAGTAAGTTGGGATTCTTAGCATCTTTGACAACAGGAACATCATCAACAACAACAAAAAGGTCAGAGATACTAGTACTAGAAATAATGCAGTTTTACTCCTAAAATATTAGACAAGTCTAATCTGTAGTGCTGTATGTGACAGATAACTTGCAGATAGTTACCTTAGAAGATAGTTCTGATGCGCTGGGGAAGTACTGGAGAAAGAAGGGATGAGTCTGGAGTGCTTTTATATTCAACTCTTCACTAAAGGGAAGAAACGTACTTTTGTTAAACAGTATTTCAGAAAGCCCACTCTCACTAACAGCACAAGTTCATCTGAGTGAGTAATCTCTGACTCTGCCACAACTCTTAGAGTTACAAATTACAGTACCTTCCACTGAACACTTACCTATCTCATATTTTTTGATGCATTCATACAAAGGTAAAGGAGACCAAACAGTAGTGCCATCTCTGACCTCAGTGAAAAATCTGTGTATGCATCCCAGGGACGTAATGTGGCCTGCTAGATCAGAAATTACTTTGGCTAATAATTTACTAGCTGTAGTAAATGCATCAGCTTTTAAAAAATGAGGTAGATATTTTGGAATCTGACTTTGCAAGCATTGTCATGGTTTCCACATTTAGAATTTACAATTATTAGAGAGCTTAACAGAACTTACAAGACTTTTAAGTGCAAAGGTCTTTTGCTAGAAACCTAAGAAATATCTGAAATACCCCAAGGCTGAAAATATTACACCTCTTAAACATCCTCAAAAGCCTACAGGCTTTTAATACACTATACTAAATATTTCTATTTAGAGACTGATTATCAGACTTTTGTGAAGTAAAAATTATTCTATTCTTCTTCATTTCTTTAAAGAACTTCAAAACTCTTTAGAAGACAGAAAAAAAAATAAAGAAGTTAGCACAGCAGATACAGCCATACTGATACCAACTTAGAAAACTGGGTCTCCATAATTTTACAAGGTTCAACTGTGCCAAAAAAATTTAATAAGATTTAAAGTTATTACAATTTAAGGTATATTTTAAAGTATTTTTCTGGCTCAGACCTAGAGCTTTCTGGATTATTTAACTGTCTGCTACTTCAGTGCTGTGGGGGCAAAGAGACAAGCATGCCCCAAACTGCGAGGAGGGGAATCAATCTGCAGCCCTTCATAAACTTCCTGAGGCATACAGACTGTTTGGTGTGACTATGCACTTTACCAAGGATTTATTATCCATTTCACCAGTGCTTTGGTGACTAAGACAATAACTTTGTCCATGGAATCACTGTGGCCTAATGACATTTTTACAAAGCTCAGAATGACCCTTCTACCTTTGCTGGTCTTTTTTCCTCCTGAAGGTAAAGGAGAAGCTTGTGTTTTGTTCATAGGTCAGCCTCAGAGCTCCTTCCATTTCATTTTCAGTCAGGACTTCTTGAATTGTTATCTATGGGGAGAAAAAAATAAACAAATCACACCCCAGAGTTTCTACCCAGCATTTCACTTAAACTGAGCATAATCTCTTGACTGACTGAAAACCATCATCTTGACTGAAGTTTATCTTCCAGACAGGCCTTCCAGATGCTTTCTAGACTTAAACCAAAAGCATCAAGAGATGTTCTTTTTTTTCTGTAAATATGTTTCCATAGCTACTCATGTGTGTTATTGACAAATATCAGCCTTACTTTCAATGTACCCTTATCTGGTTCAAGGCTAGAGCCCCTGGTTCTTGTTTATGTCTCCTCCACTCTTCTTTTTCATATACTGTATAGAAGCTGCCTTTTCTTCTTTTTTTGATGAAACAGATGGAGCTCCACAAATCTTTTACTCCAGGGTATTTTCTTCCTCCTGCAGCTGCTGGCTCCTCTACAGCTTTATCCTGAAACTGCTCAAGAATCCCTCTGGGGCAGATGAGGACTATCTCCCACACTTAAATACCAACATGTGTTTGCCAAAGTCTGTGGGAACAGTCATTTCTGAAATCCCATGATTACACTTGTACATTAATAAGGCATCTAAAGAGTTAGCATCTCTGTTCTTTTTTTTTCACTGAAACATTCAAAGGATAAAAGACATTTCACTAAAGAATAAGGGGGAAGAAGCAGGGGATATATCTAATACCTTATAATAAAGTGTTGGCATTAAATATTCACTTGAAAGACTGACACTTGATATGCAGGTTTAATATTGAGCTGAAGTTTATTTTCATAAAAGTCTGCCTTTGATCTTGCATCCTAGCTACATATCCTCTTATTTGAAGAGAAGGTGGTGAATGACTTGGGTGTGCTGTTCTGTGTACTACCTTCCAAAAGGGAAGGAGACATTTCTACCAATACATCTTTATCCCAAGGGGTGAACCGATACAGCCTTTGTTGAGCCTATCAGGTAGTTTGGAATACAAATCTATTTCTGTTTATTCAACACTGAAATGTTTTAGGTACTTACACTACAAATAGTTTAACCAAGCCAAGGAATTCTTTAGTTACGAAGGACAGCTGTTTTCTACTAAAAGTCCTTTCTATGTTAGTAGGCCATATCAGTTAGAAAGGGACAGTAAGTGAGTGCCTTCTTGAAATTATTAATCCTGAAATCAGGGATTTCAGATACCTGCTGCATTTCCTTGGAAACAGGCAGTTAGCTCTGTACTAAAGTTAAACAAGGATTCAGATAAACTGGATTTATCTGGATTCAGTTAAACAAGGATTCAGATAAACAAGTCACCTCTCATCCACACTTGTAACCTGGAGTAATTTCACTGAGGCCACTGGAAATGCTCTGGATTCATCCTAGTGTAACTCAGATGACAGCTTTAATCAAAGCACAACAAAAGATCTATGGTGTATTACCTTAAGAAAGCAGGGAAGCCCCAGATGATGGAGAAATGATATTGAATGCTTCACCTCAGCCATTATTTCAAATATACCATAGAGCTGAAAGTCTGTGTCAACATCCATAGTCACAGTTATATCTTTATCATCATATTGGATTTCACCGATAGTCTTGGCTTTGTTTTCTAAACAGCAAGGACAAAATAGTGCCATTTTGAGGGGCCCATTTTCAAGGAAATTCAGTATTGCCTGCATAAAATCAATCCGGCCAGCTTTGGGGTTAAGACACTCATCATGATGAAGTCGTCCATTCAGGATGATAAGAGCTTCAGCTGGAGGAGTGCAGATTTTTATGGATGTCCTCGAACATACAAAGTCTTGACTTAACAGAGCTTGTATACCCACATACAAGTGTTAAGTGACAAGTCAGTTCCCAACAGTAATGTTCTTGGGAAAGTTCTGCAGCTAGAGCTGACTAGCTTATACAGCCAACTGTAGCACTTGGCAGACAGTAGCCACTTTTTCTAAAGAGCCCTGAGCTGTTTTGACCTCTCGTGACTCCCTTGGTTCCAGCTACAGCAGACCAACACTGCTCAAACAACACAACTTAACGACCTTTCCCCCATTTTCCTACCAGCTTTTTGTATTTGCAAAAGAAAATACAGAATGCTAAAAGATAAAAATTAGATGAGAGATGTGAAACCCCAAAATTCTTTATAGAGAAAACAAAGTCACAGACATGTATGCAATCATACTGTGACCACTCTGGCAGCTGACCTGAAAGCCACGTGTTGTCTGCTGCATTTTTCAGAATGGGAAGGTGCACTAACATTAGCAGTGATTCAGTGCCTGCTAACCTCAAAATTCCTACTTTTTGGTGCTCTCACAGTTGTTGGGGTTTTTTTTTTCAACACAAATATACACACATATAGGCATTGAAGGTATGTGCCCACAATGTAAATCATCAGTCGAGGGATACACAGGCAGGATTTACATCAGGGCAAGTTTTGAAGACAGACTGGCTTATTCAGGATGGGTCTGTCTCCCCTCCACAGATCAAACAACAAAAGCCATTTATAATTATTTTCAAAACCCACTTTAAACTACACTGGAATTAATATTTTTTTGTGCACTGTGATAAGGTTCTTTGTGTGATATTGGAAAAGACAGTTTCTTATTTTATGCAGCCAATTATCTTGGGGATCACTGGTTGTACCAGATGAGATAGTTCCTGGAATTGAAAAAACAGATGTAATGTAGCTAATAACAGAGGCAGTTTAAGAATGACCATTTTACTTACAAACAAGAAAAAGCCCCTTTTTAGGTACCACCAGCAAATCTTAGTCAGTTTGTAGCTGTTGGAGGAATAGTTGAAACACCCTCAAAGAGCTATTATATAACAAGAAAGCTTCAGGGAATGACAGGTACTTACCTGATTTCTGTAAACTGAGAATCAAGTTGATTGCCTTAGGGTAGCCAGATGCCTCTAGTGCCTCGCTACTATGTACACTTTGGCAAAAGATATCCACTTGGTGGCCAACATAATAGGAGTTTATTATGTACGTGATTGATGTTTCTCCAGCTGCAATGTGCACGTATCTTTCTTGAGTAGTGTTTCTCCCTTGAAAAACCACACCTATCTAAAAAATGACATGTAGATATAAGTTCTTGAAACAACATTTAAATACTATTTAATTTTAAAACAAAAGAAAGATGGAAGTGAAAGAAAGTTCTCTCTGGTCTATGCTTACATCAAAAATCTATCCATTAGCAAAAAAGATCTTAGCCTTTCATTAATCATCTATAACTTTCCAGTATGAAGTCCATTCAATCGGATGAATTTCAAACCACACCAGTCTCATTGATTTATGTCAAATTCTCATCAGGTTCTCTTTTATCCCACAAAAACATGACTCCCTTTATATAAAGGATCCTTGACCCATGCACAATGCCAATGTTTACTGGATAGTAGGTACTCCAATACTTCCCTGAAAATAGCACTTAAAGAAGTCCTTCGTTAAATATAAAATTCCCATTAAAAAACATAGGCGCAATATTCCAATCCCAATGCAACATGCTGGCTCAGGAGTTAGCAGGCCTCGTTGAGAGAACTTTAAACTAGATGCAAAGGGGGAAGGGGATAAAACCAGGCTTGCTAGGGATGAGACTAGGGGTGGCATGCCTGTGTTGGAGAAGAGATCAATAGCTCAACTGAAGTGCATTTACACCAATGCATGCAGCATGGGCAATAAACAGGAGGAGCTGGAAGCCATTGTGTGCCAGGAAAATGATGATGTGGTTGCCATCACAGAAACATGGTGGGATGACTCACACAACTGTAGTGCTGCAATGGATGGCTACAAGCTCTTTAGAAGGGACAGGCAAGGAAGGAGAGGTGGAGGGATAGCCTTGTATGTTAGAGACTGTTTTGACTGTCTAGAACTCAACAACAGTAATGATAAGGTTGAGTGCTTATGGGTAAGGGTCGGGGGAAGGCTAATAAGGCAGATATCCTAGTGGGAGTCTGTTATAGACCACCCAACCAGGATGAGGAGACAGATGAAGTACTCTACAAGCGGTTGGCTGAAGTCTCACAATCTCTAGCCCTTGTTCTCGTGGGAGACTTCAACTTACCAGATATCTGCTGGAAATACAACACAGCAGAGAGAAAGCAGTCTCGGAGGTTCCTGGAGTCTGTGGGAGATAACTTCCTGACGCAGCTGGTAAGTGAGCCAACCAGGGCAGGTGCCCCACTGGACCTGCTGTTTGCGAACAGAGAAGGGCTGGTGGGTGATGTGGTGGTCGGAGGCTGTCTTGGGCTCAGCGAACATGACATGATAGAGTTTTCAGTTCTTGGAGAAGTAAGGAAGGGGTCAGCAAAACCACTACCCTGAACTTCAGAAGGGCAGACTTTGGATTGTTAAGGAATCTGGTTAACAGAGTCCCTTGGGAGCCAGTCCTGAAGGTCAAAGGAGTCCAGGAAGGCTGGATGTTATTAAAGAAGGAAGACTCAGAGGCGCAGGAGCAGGCTGTCCCCTTGTGCCGTAAGTCCATCAGGCAGGGGAGAAGACCAGCTTGGCTGAATAGGGAGCTTTGGCTGGAACTCAAGAAAAAAAAGTGAGCTTACCGCCTTTGGAAGAAGGGGCAGGTGACTCAGGAGGACTACAAGGATGTTGTGAGGTTATGCAGGGAAAAGATTACAAAGGTGAAGGCCCAGCTAGAACTTAAACTGGCCGCTGCCATTAAAGATAACAAAAATGTTTTTATAAATATAATAGTGACAAAAGGAGGGCCAGGGAGAACCTCCCTCCTTTGTTGGATGAGGAAGGTAACTTTGTCATGAAGGAAGAGAAGGCTGACATACTTAATGTTTTCTTTGCCTCAGTCTTTCATAGTCAGACTGGTCATCCTCGGGGTTGTCAGGCCCCTGTGCTGGGAGATGGAGATAGTATGCAGAATGAAGTCCCAGTTGTTGAAGAGGTGGCAGTCACTGACCTGCTCCTTCACCTGGATGTTCACAAGTCCATGTGGCCAGATGGGATCCACCCAAGGATACTGAGGGAGCTGGCAGAGGAGCTTGCCAAGCCACTCTCCATCATTTATCAGCAGTCATGGTCAACCAGGGAGGCCCCAGATGACTGGAAACTAGCGAATGTGACAACCCTCTACAAGAAGGGTCAGAAGGAGGATCCAGGGAACTACAGGCCTGTCAGCCTGACCTCGATGCTGGGAAAGGTCATGGAGCAGATCATCTTGTGCCATTACACGACATGTGCAGGACAACCAGGGGGTCGGGCTCAGCCAGCATGGGTTTATGAAAGGGAGGTCCTGCCTTACTAGCCTGGTCTCCTTCTATGATAAGGTGACCCACTTAGTGGATGAGGGGAAGGCTGTGAACATTGTCTACTTAGACTTTAGTAAGGCCTTTGATAGTGTCTCCCACAGCATTCTCCTGGAGAAGGTGGCTGCTCACGGCTTGGACAAGTGCACTCTGTGCTGGGTTAAAAACTGGCTGGATGGCTGAGCCCAGAGAGTGGTGGTGTATGGAGTCAAATCCGGTTGGCGGCTGGTCACGAGTGGTGCTCCCCAGGGCTCAGTGTTGGGGCCGGTCTTGTTCAATGTCTTCACTGATGATCTGGATGAGGGGATTGAGTGCACCCTCAGTAAGTTCGCAGATGACACCAATCTGGGTGGAAGTGTTGATCTGCTGGAGGGCAGGAAGGCCCTACAGAGGGACCTGGACAGGCTGGATCGTTGGGCCGGAGCCAACGGTATGAGATTCAACAAGGCCAAGTGCTGGATCCTGCACTTCGGTCACAACAACCCCATGCAACGCTACAGGCTGGGGGAAGAGTGGCTGGAGAGCTGCCTGGAGGAAAAGGACCTGGGGGCATTGGCTGACAGCTGCCTGAACATGAGCCAGCAGTGTGCTCAGGTGGCCGAGAAGACCAATGGCATCCTGGCTTGTATGAGGAATAGTGTGGCCAGCAGGAGCAGGGAGGTGATCGTGCCCCTGTACTCGGCACTGGTGAGGCTGCACCTTGAGTACTGTGTTCAGTTTTGGGCCCCTCACTGCAGGAAGGACATTGAGGTGCTGGACCATGCCCAGAGAAGGGCAATGAAGCTAGTGAAGAGTCTAGAGAACAAGTCGGATGAGGAGTGGCTGAGGGAGTTGGGCTTGTTTAGTCTGGAGAAGAGGAGGCTGAGGGGAGACCTTATCGCTCTCTACAACTACCTGAAAGGAGGTTGTAGCGAGGTGGGGGTTGGTCTCTTCTCCCTAGTAACAAGCGATAGGACGAGAGGAAATGGCCTCAAGCTGTGCCGGGGAAGTTTAGGTTGGACATTAGAAAAACTTCTTCACCAAAAGGGTCGTCAGGCACTGGAACAGGCTGCCCAGGGAGGTGGTGGAGTCTCCATCCCTGGAGGTATTTAAAAGAAGGGTAGACGTGGTGCTTGAGGATATAGTTTAGTGGTGGACTCGGCAGTGATAGGTTAGCTGTTGGACTCGATGATCTTAAGGGTCTTTTCTAACCTTAACGATTCTATGATTCTATGCTGAAACTGTTCTGCAGAATTACAATGTCAACAATACACACCATACTAACACTGATCAGAACGGAATAATCTGGTCCAGAAAGCAGTCAAAAAGAAAGTTTCTATTTCAGTAGTTCATGTTTTAACCATGCATAATTTTGAAATATCAGAAGATCTCAGCTTCCATCTGTACCTTACAAAACAGCAGTTTTCATTCAAGCCATGGCCTATTACATTATAACAAAGGACAATAATTTTAAAGGAAGAAAAAAAAAAACAAACTACCTGCAAAGATGATGGGACTCTGGCTTCTAGCAGCCATGGCCACGTATGGTGGAAATTCCCAGTTATGTTGGTAGTTGTTTCGAAGTCCTGGATTTGCCCTTCGAGAACTGTTAGGTGAGCACCATAATGCACTTTCATACTAAAGCTCTTGATCACTTTCAGGTTCAAGATAACCTGTGTGCAACAAAGGCAAATTGTGATAAGGCAGCTTTGTAAAAGTCAAGGTTCTTTCTTCAGTTCAGGCAGTATCATCTCAAGAATGCGTCAAAAAATTAATCTTGTATGGTTTTATAATGGAGCATAGTTGCAGATGTTCCTTTATTTTTCAGTTCAACATTTTAAAATGTGTCCTCCAGTATGGCCAAGATTTAACCCTATCCAAGTTCAGACAGACTAGGCGTACAAGCTAAAATGCACTGCCCTCCTTGTCCAGTGCATGCTGCAAGCTCAGCTGTGGCTCGGGCTGTTCACACATTGGGAGCCAACCTCCAACCTCTTACTCCTACAAAAAGTTCTAGTCCAGCAAGGTAGTCTCCCAACCCCTTGAGAATAAACGGAGCTTCTGGACTCCCCTCACACACAAAGTGAGCATCTGGATTCCCCTCCACCCTGAATTTTAGGGGGAAAAAAACCCAACAAACCCACCAGAAAAAAACATAGAGAAAAAGAGCCCGAAGGAGAGGGAGGAGGGAGACAAAGAAATACAGACATCTTTAAAACAGAAGCAGGCAGCATGACCCATGTATATTGGGACAATATCCAAATCCAGGAAAATCTTATTCCATCAGGAGCATAAGCAGCCATGTGCTTTTCCATCTTCACGCTCCACCTAGACAAACATGTTTCCCAACTTCCTTTCACTTCTGATGGGTTACAGAACTCAGGACTACAATCTGCATGGCAAGAAAGTGACTGATTTGTTACCTGTCTATTACAGAGTGACATTTCATCTTACCACCATTTTGTTTTACCTCTTCTCTGCCTCATCTTATCCCAGCTCTTTCCAAGATAGTCCTTGTATGCACAGGTACAGACTCCTAATGTCCCAGACCATTCATTTTGCATTAAAAAATGTACAGTTTGCACATCCTGCAATATACTTTCATGATTAATACTCCACCATGCTTCAATTTACATATCGAAGGACAGACACACTGCTGCTCTCTCTGGCAACTGAATTAAAGGTATGGAAGGCCCTACTTAAGTAGAGTACAGGTAAAGAAGAGCAGTGGGTCTAGAAATAATTATAAATGAGAATGAAAGCTGAGGTGGTGTGACAACACAGACACCTTATTTCAAAATGATATTTCGTTGACAGTTAGATTGTATTTTAAAACTTTGAGAACAATCTTTCCAGCTTGTACCTGCAATATTAGGTAGATTCTTTATGGTTGTACTTTGCTCCACTCGTTCTATATTTTGTAGCAATAATCTTTTTCTCCTGGCTTTTAAGTATTATGAAGCAACTTTTAATTCTGTGCTATGATCTTATGAAAGATAGCTTAGCAGAATAAAGAGATTATAAAGATGCCAAAGTTAACAACTGAATGAGTAAAATTATACCCGCCTTAACAAAAATTTCACCTAAACAGCAAATGCACAAATACACATCTACACCCTCTGACCTTTGCCATTGGACTTCTACAGCTACTGCTTCCATCACAGCATGATTCCAGGCTGGATTCATGTCTCCCCTTGCATTGCCTGATAACTTACCTGCAACTCAATCCTGTCTTCTATTTGCAAAGTCTTCAGTGCCTCTATGTTATGGGTAAATTTGTAGTGAAGAGACAAAACATCCAGCTTCTGGACAAAGCTCAGTTCTTCTGTAATCTGTTCAGTCCAAATAAAAGAGGACAAAAGTTAACTGTGGCACATTCCTGATATTGTGACAGCTCTGATTAATTGTAATTATTGTACTAATTACACATTAAAGTAAAATTATGAAAACTATGAAAAATATGTGGTGAAGAAATGTCTAATTTTTTATAAGTCACAACTTTGTATTGTAGTAGGGAATATGCTACACCAAGTGAAGACACTTGATAAGAAAGGTTTGATACAATTTGCAAATGGGAGTCAGGGATCATTGCTGATGTCAACTTTGTTGCTAGAAGAGATTGCACAGAAGGAATGGCTGAAAGATACTGCCTTCATTTAAGGCCTTTAAAACCAGACCAGCCCCTGCAGAATATTCCTATAAGGGCCTCATGCACAGCTATTTCAAATGGAAAAACAAGATTTACCAAATCAATTCTCTCACTTTAACATCTATTTCACATCTGACTAATATGGTGGAGACACTTACATGCTTGCTGTTCACACAGAAGTGAATAAGTCTTTTATAGAAGTCACTGTTTTTTTCTGATATCACATCAACTAACATCCTTATAGGAATGCCAATGTCAGCAGCTCCTTGAATGTTATGGGTTAGCACCACATCCAACTCTTGTCTTCCCTGTTAATATTTCACGGCATATATAGCAAAGCATGTGTAGAACCCAAAGCTTGCTGCAATACACAGCTCAGAACAGAAATTTAGCAAATCTGTCTGTCCTTGTTAAATATGTTATACATTTAATACCAATTAGATGTAATTGCATTGAACTTAGGGAAGTTTCACTGGGAAAAAGAAAAAAAATATCACGCCTAACAGATAGGATAAAAAATGCATTTCAGCTAAGAAGGAAAAAGGTGTAAATGTTTCTCTCTGATGAAAAATAATTCCCACTAGCTATCTGTTTCTCTACAGGACAGAAATACACAGAAATTACCAGATATGGCAAGAAAGTGAATGATCAAAAGGAAGAAGATACTTCTCTCTGGGTGTACTCTGCTGCACTGATGACAAGAGAAGCCAAACTTGTAATTGTCAACAGGAAAGCAAGAGATTCACAGCCTTTCTTGTGTTGTTGTCTTACTGAAGAAACAAGCAGCAGTGTCTCAAGTAATTGCTTCCTATTATTTCGCAATGTAAATCACAGCGATCACTCTATAAATCGAATAATTTTCTTGTGCATTGCTGTATACTTTCATGTTGAATGAAAAGTTATATTGGAGTACCAGCTGTACATCTGGAGTGAGGTCAGCATTTGTGGTTTTCATTTCTTATCATACTTACTACATAATATACGGCACATCAAATAGTACAAAATAGAACAATAAAATATATACACCCAAAGAGCATAATAAGGAAATTATTCAGGAAGTGCCACAGCCTGTATCCTATTATGCTATACAACTGTTTTACTGCAGATTACAGGTGCCAGATTTTCAAAGATTTTATTTTTATTTGGGCATTAATTACTAAAGCTTGACTATTTGTTCCCAGTAAGATAGTTTAGAATATGTCAGTCAGTGCTTTAGATATGCAGTCTAACAGTGTGCAGGATACTTACATCAGTGACTTTTAGTATAAGGAGTCCTTGTAATTTACTTTCATCAACAGTGATCAATGTCTGTGAATCTAGGTTCATTTTATCCATCAAAACATAGCCTGAACCATCAATTTTTACTGGTGCTCCAATACCCTGTACAAGGGGGAAAAAAAATCACCACTTTTATACTTACCCGCAGATACACTACACACCTGAAACGTTTTATTCCTAAGTACCTAGCTGTAAATCTAGTATATCAGGCAGCATATCCATAGGATGTTTCAGAAATCCTGAAAGCTTTTTACTACATTTTATACATTTTGTCTTTTTTTTATTTTGAACCTGTCTGATATATTTTTGATAAGCAAGCCAGCATAAACAGCACAGAGGACAATGTGGCAGCTCTTCCTGCTGAAGTGAAGTCAGTTAATTTTCTAAGTTTGGCTTTGCTCTAGTGGTCCAAAGCATCTATAAATCCAGTGAAACCAGACAGTATACATAGGTTTATTGTGGCAGCTCTGTTTTTGGAAGAGGGCAGGTGAATCTCGGCTTTGACTTTGACTTTCATATTGAATCCACAGATCATTCTGTGGTAACATCTCTCTCAAATTTTCCATACAGTTCTCCTGTCCTTTCCATTCCTGCCTATACAGCACTGACTGGTGGGATCTGTGGGAGGCCAAGCACCATGATACCAGGATTTCTAATAGCAATACAAATTTTCAGTATGAAAAGTCAGTGCACAATCCAGCTAAATTTAGAATTGCTACTTCAGGAAATCCTGCTGCAGAATTTCTCCCCCTCCACCTACCTACAACAGTCTGGCCTGGGAAAACAAACTACTGGGCAAGAATTGAGGGAAAAAGTGCCATTTTTCATTCCTCCATCAAAAGGCAAAAGAGGGTCAGCATATCATGCTGTCTGAGAGAGGTCACAGCACACTGCCTTTCTTGGGAAGCTCTGAAAGCTGCCTTACTCCCCAGCTCACACAGCTCCTCCCAGGCAACGCCGTGGAGTCCTTCAGAGATGGGGACTCCCAGGATGTCTGATGCAAACCAGATTGAGTGTCCCAGAGACAGGGCCTCACTTCCTTTGCTTTGTATAGAAATGAGACCCTACTGCAAATGATGGCACATTCATGTGATGGAGCGAGCTTCTTCCACAGAACTCCAGTTTTCACTGTATTTTTCTACTGGCTAAGTCTTTTCAATGACAAAACAGCTTTTTTTCTTATCCTACTAGTTGTTCAGACTCAGAGTCTATAGTGAGGTTCCCACTAAACACAGAAGTTAAATCTCATTAATGAAACAGGAGGTGTGATTTGGTGGTCCTCGGTCAGGCACTATAAATGGTAAGGTTCAGCTCAGGGACAATTATACGAACAGCATTTGCAAGAATTACCACAGACAAATGGCTCACCAGGGCAGTCCAAACCAGCTTGTTCAAAACATTACTGTTTCATTTTCAATGAAATTCCCTGAAATATTTCTCAACTGAGGTCTTACAGGAAACGGTAACTGCTGTTTAATGCTGGCTTTTTCACGCTGTGTGCTTTCCGCAGTCATTTTCATACATTACATATCAGTTTGTTAGCAATTTCCATTTTCTGTGAAGCTGATTGAACATTTTCTGACTTGAAGATTATATAATTACTTTATGTATTTTTAAATTATTTCAGAGTTTCGTTGTCAAACTGCTGAGATACCGTACTTGCTGATAGAGCCAAAGACAAGTTTAAATACTCATTTCTAAGATTAAACCTCTACAGATTTCTCAACAATGCTTTTAAAAAACACATCAGAGCTAGTACAAGCAAGTCCATTAATGGTAGACACTGATTCATAGATAATTTGGCTTATACCATATAAAAATACAGTGAATGACTGGCTCCAAAAGTAAGACATAACATTGAAAGAAGAAAATGTTTTCTTGTTTCTCTGCTACCACTGAAATAATGAAACTATTTTCTTTTGACCTTAGTAGGGGCAGAGATCCTTGTTTAGATGTATAAATTCAAGAGTAAAGCAAAAAAAAATAAATCCTTCCAACACCTGAATTGTTTGGCATTTGTTTTCTATAAACATTTTCCACTGAAGCTTCTTTTCAGGGTCGAAGTCCCCATTCATCTGAATCTCACAAGCACCCGATTTCATTCCTATTCCAATATGATATTTTAACTGGTTCTGTGCAGTGATGGACAGCTTATTTTCCCTCGGGAATTCCTTCAGTTGAGGAAGGTCATGCCTGAATTGAATTTCCAGTGTAAACTCTGGGTTGCACTCTGCTCTCACTTCAAGATGGGCAGTCTTGCCTTCTGTTTCAAGGACACAGAGAAGTTCTGCTTGGCACTTGTCTTTCTGAATAGATCCTGTGAGCCGTGACTGAGTTGGAATACTGAGATCCTATGAAGATACAAAAAAACCCCAAAAACCATCAAAAAAACCTTTAGATTATACATACACTTTAAGATAAGTCAGTATTGAATATTTTTTCTTCTCCCTTTGGCATACAAGAAACGAGATTCTGTGCTACAATATTAGAGACAAAACCTACAATCTCTGCACTGTCATTTTTCTCTCTCCCAAAAGTAAGATGGCAATTTTGCCAGAATAAGGTCTGAGGGAAGATTTTATGACTGTCTTGCAGAATGTACAACTTCAGTATCTATATGAAGTTTTACATTTACAAAAAACACAAAATGCCTATTTCTTCAGAATGGCAAAGTTTACTGAACATCCTCTGCTTCATTCAGACCAGACCAATCTCAAATTTTAAACAAACCCACAAAAAGTAATAGGCCTAACAGACATCTTGTATCTGGTATTACAAGGATTTTTTAAAAATTATTTTTAATACTAAAACTTCAAGCTTGCCTTGTGCAACATCCCAAATGAAACAGTTCCTCTCATTGTTTCAAAGTATTTGTAAAAACACTGGAAATGTTGTTATTTTTAATATTTTAAGTGGTTTTCATTCCCTCTTCACTATGGATGATACATACTTTCCTGTCACCTTTGGTTTTATATTACTACTTTGTAGTTTAAGAAGTTAAAACTGAGGAATTAAAAGCAAAACATAAATGCCTATGAACATCTGGAAATAACATCTAAATTCACAATAGTAATTACTTCTCATGTAGTCTGTGAGGCTAGATGGGAAAAACCAAGGAAATTTCACAACTTCTACTTTGATAAAAAAGACAGACCAGTGAATATATCTTTTGACAAATAGTTCAAACTGAAACCGCTGTTCAGCTTTAGAGGGCAGTCTTGGTCTGCAGAGGCAACAAGCAGCAAAGACTGAACTAATCTCAGTCTACAGGGAACACTTACGGACAGGATACATTACATGCTTTCTTTGCTTAATGTTCTAAGACAGATGTGTCTTTAGAGTGGCTTTCTAACACTCAAACATTGTTATTTTAGCTAAAACCCTATACGACCCTGCATTCAATCCCAAATCTATCTTTAAAAGCCTCCAAGAGCTACCTGCAGAAGCTGACATTCTGTTTCTGTTTCCAGTGTCCATTCAGCTTTATTCTGAATACAGAGATCTCCTCTAGCCTTAAGTTTGCATTTGCCAGCCTGCAGCAACAAAATGCCCTCAGTGGTGGAGTCTGTGGCTGCAGATAACAAGACAGAGTTTTCAAAAGGCAGTCCAAACTGACTCAGCCAGTGAACTGAATGCCTGAGCATCCCTCGGAGTGTATATTCGTGTTCGCAGGAAGTATCTATCTGCACATCAACTGTTCTGCCATCACTCTGGAGGTTCATTACCAAGCCAACATTGCAGATGTTCTGTTGATATGAGCCCCCAAAGGCTACAGCAAGCGGCAATCCAATCCTCTGCAACAGAAAAGATTATGCTATTTCAAGAGCATGAGGTAAAGCAACTGCCTTCCTAAGTTGTTTCTAATTAATGAGAAAACATTTCTTCTTTCTGAACCAACATGCTTTTGGAAAGCACCATGCAAGATAGCCTGTTTCATGGAGAAACCAGAAATTTCTCTGTGAAACAAGAGAAAAAGAAACCAAAAATAAATGAGGGGGACACGGACAGACGGATGACACATACTACACACACACTCCTACAACATTTGCATAAGTACTATAGAAGAAAAAGTTCATAACCCCAAAGAAAAAGTCCAAAATTTCAAACAGAAAGGACATGCTTTTCATTAGATTCTAGGACAAAAGTTTATTTTAATTAAAAATCTATTATTATGCAACTATTTTATGGCAACAGCAGTAAAATCTACCATTGTATTCCTCCATATTCTCAGTTTCAAATACATTCCCTCTGTAAATGCTCTGACTTATTGCTCTGCCAGAACAACTTTAGTGACCAAATCTGTCCTTTCCATAAATAATAGTGTCAGGAGATAGTTCTCTGTGACTCATTATGATCTGAAATACACTGACTATAATGCCACACAGAAAATGATCTAGGCTTACCTCCAGACTATCGCACTTGTTTCTAAAAGTAAGCATCCATTCTGTATCTGTTTCATTGCTTGCCAGGCTCACTTCTCCATCAGCTTTTAAACTGCAAGACCCAAGGACAATACCAAGCACGCCCTTATACTTGTCATTTCTTATGGCTGACACCTTCACTTGGTTCTCTCTGGCAATTCCCAGAGACTGAAGCAAAGGCAAAGAGTGCTGGAAGTCAATCTCCAAATGAGGCTGAATGTTGGTGGTAGCATGGAGTTGCAGGCAGGCAAACATGTCATGAAAAGAAACATGTCCAAAGAAGATGAGAGTCAAGTTGCTGGCAAACACTGACCCATTCAATGAAACTCTTGCTGGAGTCTGAAAAATTACAGGAAAAACTGTTGTCAAGTCTGTTTTCCTTTCAGGCAAAATACACTATTTTTAAAAGCTCATGTTACTAAAAGGGAACTATTTCCCTACTCCTCTGACACCATTTTGTATTCATCCTACATATTTATAAATGCCTAAACAAATGGAGAGGTGGCCTAAAATCTTTTTTAAACTTCCATAATCAAAATAACAGGAGAAAACCCAAATCCACAACTCTGTTAAAACAATTACTAATACCAGGAAAACCAACTGCTATTGCTTTTACTATAATCACGTCTGTTTTTACTATAAGTAAATAGTGTTCTAGCAATGGCAGAATGTGTTGAATGCCGCTCAGTCCTCAGCAGGAGCGACCAGTGTTATGCAGATTGTACCCATGTTAAATGAGGGAGGAACTGAAATGCATTTGTCTTTTTCTGGCATTAGAACATACATGGGAATCAGAGTCACTGTGATTACTGTCTTTCTAGAGACAAACAAAACCTTCACTTACAGGAGATGTTTTTAACACATTCTTAAGAACACATCAGATTATAAGGTATACCTTTCTCGAATAGCTCAAGAGCCACAGGAACTTTCATAAACAAATGGTTAAATAGAAACAGCAGAAAATAGAGTAAGAAGTAGTAAATGGGGAAATTCTCAGCTTTTGCCTCCTATGCTCCCTTGTCCAGATCATATCAGGTTGGCTGCTCAATAACAGAACAAGACCATTTATACCGAGTTCAGTTCTAACTGGCAGAAGATACGCTTTGGAGACTGCAGCTAGCAACATGAATGTGACTCTTGCCTTTTGCCTCTTATCTCATTATATTAGTTTTTCTGCTAGGTGTAAGCTCTTGCACTGAGCTCTGAAGCAGCACAACTTGATTGCTGTAGGACGCAGCAATATCGCCTTTAAAACTGCCCCCGTTGGGCCCATAAAGATCCTTTACCTCTACTTTGTATTCTGCACTTGGTGCACAGCTGTGCACTAAAGATGTAAATCTGTAGCACTTGAATGCAAGTTTGTTGATGATTCTGATTCATAATAAACAATCCGTTGCCTGATGGTGAAACTGAGTGCAACCTTCCCCCTGGACTCGTCATAGTTTTTGATGGAGAAGTAACCTGATCTGTTTGAATCTGTGAATATTAAGGGAGTGAAAATACCTGAAAGTGTGTGCAAAACTTCCAGCTAACTCAAATCCCTTTCTACATCTCTGACACTTTCCAGTACTTAGATTCCTTCAGTGGTAGTTAAGATTGAAAATTGTTGACAGCAGAATTTAAAAATGAAGCCAGTACCTCAAAATGATGAAATGTAATTGCTCCACTGCAAAGGCCAAAAAATTGTTTGTTAGCAGATTCTCCACTGCAAGCAACCTGTTGGCATTATCAACAATGCACATTCAGAGCATGAAGAAAAGCAGAGAGGACTAAAATAAAAGGACCGAGCTAAAAGACTGCTTTCAGGATAAAAAGCATGAAGACACTAAAACATAGCTTTAAGATTAAAGGTTAAAGAACAGTTCCAACAAGATAAGGAGTTTAGTTGATCTGAGGCTAAGTCATGTCTCTAATCTTGTATTATCATGCCAAAATATTATGAGCATAGATAAAGACAGAAGAATATCTTCAAACAGTAGGAAACCATTACTTGCTAGAGAGAACTAGTTTTGATACTCTAACTTTTGATTTCAACAGGAGAGAGCAGTATTTCTTAATTTGGCATAGAAAATACCACCGTCAGAAATAGCATCTGAAAGACTGTCTATCAGCTGCGTCCCCCGTTGCAGAAAGCAAAGTCGTCCCTGGGGAGTGCTGTTGGCTGTATGAAAACTACTGCCATTCCCTCTGCTGTCAGTATCACTGCACCCACAGACAGCCATGTGATCCACCTGCAAACCCTGCTTTAGCAAGATGGAAAAGCTGGGACTGCACGTGACAGGGCAAGCACCTACTTCAGTTTCATGAAATAAATGTTTTGTAACCCACTACATCTTGAAAACCTGCTCTTTACGGTTAAGCAAACAATTTTTAGGCTGGCTGTACTGGCCTTGCCTGACAAAAATTTCTCTCCCTTCTGACCTGGCTAGCTTGGTGTCAAGTGGTAAATTTGAACAGTTGAGAATGCACAGCAGAAAGCTACATAAAATACACTATATAGCAGGATTTCTGCAGACCTCTAGTACACGTGGAACAATGTCAATCAGTCCTCCCACATCATGGTGAAGTGAAAGAGAAAGTTCCATAGCGCTGCCAGTGGTTTTCTTCTCTATTTCAATTTTGAGCTGTTCCATCTCCACTGTGGCTGTTATCCCTGTGGCAAACTTTTGGGTGAAATTCTATGCACAGAAGAAACCAAATCATGGAAAGAAACAAGCAACAACATCCCAGCAACAACTGGCAAAGGCAGTCTGTTTCACCATATTTAAATGTCACAGACTGTGTCAGGGCAGCAGCACTGGTAAAATAAAAGTGCAAATTCATCAAAGTGGCTTCATTTCAAATAGAGATTTTCCCGTTATACTAGACCTTCTGAATGCTGTGTACCAATAATTCCTTCTGGCCCCAAAACATGTTGAGAGCATTCAGTACCCTGGAGGATTTGAGTCCTAAGGCATACACGATTAAAGCAGTGAAACTATTAGTAAGCAGGGCAAAGGCAACTGTATAGAGTTCTTCCTTCACACACCTCTGTGTCTCACTGTACTACAGTGGCTGAACCCACCACAAACGTTAGTTTGTTAACAACTTGAGCCTTTCAGCATATGTCAGAACAAGAAAAATATCTGAACCCTTCTTTTATTGAAGGATAATTTGAGATGCAGAACTGCTGTATGTTGTTCAAAGATCTATAGCAGAAATGCAGATAGAGAGAAGAATGGCCAAGTAACACTGTACCAGGAAACAAGATCCGTGATGCTTCTGTGGGTAGAGATTTCCAAACCGAAAGCCATGCTAGACACTGTTCCGCACTTTAGCAGACATCCAAAGGATAACATCAGAACTATTTAAATCTAGTACCAGATACAGTGCAGTCCCTAGGCTCACTGACACTTACCTTATGGCTACATACATTAGGCCTGCCTGCCCCTTCCCATTTATAACAGAAAAAGAAAATTGAAGACTCCTGTTCCTATGCAGCAAAGCACTTCATTTAAATGAGAACTGTAGGATCTCATTTAGTCTAGATTCAGCTCCAAGACTTCAGATGACAGCTACACAGTATGACAAGAAGCCAGAAAACACCTTTCTTTCACATAGTAATTTAGTACATCTCAAAAATGCAGATGCTTTTGGAATAAAGTGCACAGGAATAACCTACTGTTATTAGAAACAGTTCTTCCAGAAATTAAATAGTCTCAGGCAGAACTCTTCTTACCTCATAATAGCCAGCAGCTTCCACAACAAAAGGGATCCCATGTTTCTTTATCTTTGAGATGTTGTGCTTTAAACTCACAGATAGCTGGGATTTAGGAGGCTCTGTGGACAGTCTGTGACCTGCAAACACAGCAGTAATCCTTTCACTGCCACTCTGTAGGGCTACAGTAATGGTATGATTTCTTGTGCCACGGTCACACGTGGCAGTAAGAATGCCATCCAAGGGCAATCCTGTCAACAGGGAAGAAAGCAAAGCCAACACCGTACTTCTGAGTTGTCATTGTAAAATACAGAAAAGATTTATTACAGATTAAGAGAAGCCTTCTATAATTTTTCATAAGAAAAGACAGACCTTTTTTTAAAAGTGCAATCATCCAGTTAGCTGCACTTACTGATATTTATAGTAAGAAAGGACATTATCTACTACATGAAAACCATATTTAAAAAGGATTGTTAAATTAAAATGTGGCATGCACTTTGGAAGTCAAGGATTTTTCTTTTCTTAATAAAGGATATCTATCAATGGGTGTCGTGTTCAACTCCAGTAGTTAGCTTTTAGAAAGTTTCAAAAAAGATTTTTTCAGTCTAAAGTGACAAAGGCAGTTTACACATTCAAAATTTTTGATAACTTCAGTTCATTAAAATCCTTGGTTTTGTTTAGGATAAAAAACACTTGGCATATTTTAGTCTCCAGTGTGATTTATTCAATGACTTTTAATGCTTCCATTCTGGCCGAAATCAAAACAGGCATAAAAATATGCTTGGAGGATATCAGTATGCAGGAATACAGATGTACAAGAAAGAAATAATTTACTCTGAAGTAGTTCAAGGAGTTTTTAAACAGCTTTGAATCCATTTTATTGTATTTTCTCAACAATATTAAAAAGAATGTTGCTACGACTGGCTCACATTTTGTTCTGGTGTGAGCAAATGCAACTCATCTATTTCCACTGGTCTGCACTCATTTAGTTAAATTCATCTTGACACCATGTTACACCATACCATCGAGTCAGTTTTCTTCATACCTGCATTTTTTAAAAAGCTGATATTATGTGTGAAAGTCCCACAGACTCTGCTGTACCCATGACTCATGACATTGGAAAATCCTATAGAAAGGGCTTTCTCATCCACCTGGAAGCTAGCTAGCCCCCTTTTCATCTCTTTACTGAGCTCCAAGTGTCCTTTCAGTTTTGCTTCCATTGGGATTGCCTGACTGCCATTCTGAAACATAGCGAAAGTGATATTGTGTACGGTGGTATTCCCAAACACATTCCTATTCCTGAGATGGAGTCCATACAGTGTTTTGTTGATCATCATATTGATGTTACCTGTAACAGGCAGAAATGATTACCATGGAGAGAGTCCTGTGGGACAGAAATAACCAGGGTTTGATAAGCAACATATAAATTAATCATTAATTTAATACCAGGAGTAATTAAAAAAAAATCCATTTATTATAATAGATACTTTAGCCCAATCCAGAGAGTGAATCAGTTTATTGTTGAGAGAGCGCTTCTCTACTAGTAGAAGTGTCTGTGTTTAAAACAAGTTGCATATTTCCAGCAGCTGTTTCTTTTTACTCACCAAGCTGCCTGTGCCTTTAGGCCATGGACTACACTGCACTGCCTTCTGAAGGAAAATATACAGAGGGACTATGACCTATCACAAAAGCTACATGTGTAACTCCAGGCTAAACAATCCCTCTGGAGCTCTGCAGTTACTACCCCACCCATGGAGCCATTCAGAAGAGTAAGGGCCTCAAGTCAGGGCCCCCCCACATGTCAGAAGACCTGCATTGGAAAGATGACACCCACTATTTCCTTCAATCAATGAAAATTTGAAAATTATTAAACTATGTTAGTTCACTAAAAAGTTGTTTCAACCCAATGACCAGCGTTTCATTTTTGCATGCTAAATACTCTCTTTTGTATTATATGCAGTTCAGTAAGGACTAAATTAAAATTAAGAAGTTTCCTTGGATAGCTGCAGGCTTGGCAGCAAAACACAAAATAAAAAAGTACCATCATGAACGTTGTTTTTGCACTTCAGTAATCCCTTCAGAGAAAGATGATGAGGTATGGCCTGTAATCCAGCAAATGTGTGTTGGACTCTTCCATTTAGGGACAAAACAAAACCAACTTTCTGCTCCCTGGTTCCCATGAAGTCCACGTGAAGCTTATTTTCATTAAGCTTCATCTCAGAAGATAACAAAAGTCTAAAAAGACAGAGATAAAAATTTCCAGTAAGATCTTATTATTATGCTTAATTCATGATTGTCAAGAGAACCTCCCTCACACTCAAAGCAGGATCAATGAGAGCAGGGTGCTCAGGACCACGTGTGGTCAAGGTTTTGAGTATCTCCAAGTATAGAGACTCCACAGACTTTCTGGGCACTTGTTCCAGTGTTGTGAATCAGTGAATCAGATGCCTTGCATGCTATTCACCAGATGTTTATGAAACTACTCAGTAAAGGCTGACAGACTGGCTGACCGATTTTTCTTCAAATTTCTTGGAAGCTTTTGTTATGATCCCTAATGAAAGAAAAAGATAGAGTTGGAAATTAAGTCCTCTCTGTCACAATATGAAATCTCTCTTCCGTGCTGATTTAAAAGCAGCATTGAGAATTCAGCTTAAACAATAATTTTGAATGCCTCCATCATTTGAGTTTGGTAAATGAACCAACACCTTTTTCTTTGTATCTTAGTCCTGACTTGAACAGTGTTGGAGAAACACAGCACAGCTTTTTAGGGAAACCTGCTGGAGTAACAAGAAACTCAATTTTCAGTGTTTCAAGTATAAGACTGAGGCAGAATTTTCACCTTGCCTTCAACAAACTGTCCATTGAGATGTCTGACTTTCTAGACTGAAGTAAACTACACAAGATACCTAAAAGTGAAGTAACCATATTTTCATTTTTCTTAGAAATTAGAATCCTCTTGAAAGACTGATAAGTAAAACCTCAGTGAAAATCCACTTAATGAGAATAATTGAACTACATAATTCAGGGAAGTAAGATTCATTTCACCAGTAATGACTGAAGTCTGTATAGACTGCATCTCTCTATCAATTCCCCAAAAATATTCAATATTTTCATTTTCTCACTTTTCTCCCTGTAAAATAAATCCCAAATAAATAGTCATTCCAGCAATGTTAGGTGTTCTGTTTTACTTCCTGTGAAGTGAGCTGCAGTAAAGTGCTCTGTTACAGCCTAAGCTGGTATTAAAACAAATTAATGTACTATCAGAAGCCCAGAACTTCAAGTAAGCTGCGGAAACATCTTTCTTGAATATTTTATTTTTCTTTTACTAGTAAATCTAATGAGCTTCAACTGAATTGTAATAACTTCTGATTTCTTTAATTCTGTCTCCACATTCTCCTTATACCATCCATCCCCTACACTGCTGAACAATGGGACTTCTACAAAAACATCAACTCCCTCAACTGCACACTTTAGTATTTGTGAAATTTGAAAAGTCGGCTGGAAGACAGCTGAGGCCTTGGTGGGCCAAATTTCAATTTCCCACCCCTTATACCTTAGAGTTTTCCACAATACTTAATAAAACTTCATAAACACTGGGAAGTGCCCTCTTCCACTGGCATAGCTTGTAAACATTAGTTCCTTCTGAGAGGACAAACAATGTGGGGAAAAAAACGACTGATCTAAAACCAATAAAACAGTACCACCCGTTCATTCAAGTTATTGCTATACAAAGTCCTAGGAAAGCAACTAGAACACATTAACTTAACTTATATCAACTTATGAAACACAAAGAGCAAAGTATTTCAATAACAGGGATAATGCATGAAATGGCATTTGCCCAGTGGCTTCTGCTGCAGCTAATATGAAAGTAGTTATGTTTAAATACATATCACAGGACACTCTTCAGCTCCTCTGTTAACCAAGATTCTGACTTCTCTACCTTGACGGAAACATTTTGCCCATGAGCTGCAACTGTATTGATTCTGGGTTTGTCAGGATTGTCTGATGGAGGAAAGCCCTCCATTCGACGACTTTGGCATTCTTCCTGTTTTCATTGTTCATATCAACCTCCAGCATTAGCATGTCCCTTCCATTGGAATGAAGGTAAAGAGAGCCATTGAAATTGCTCTCACCATAACCCTTTAGGGCTGCCTGGGCCTATACATAGAGAAAAAGAACAGGACATTAAGGATCTCATACCATAATACAGAATACTGACATATCAGTTTGAAGAATAAGACTGCAGACAACAGTTTGGGCCTGGGAAAAAGGGTACAGAGAGGGAAAGGTGGTTTTAGTTTTTGCCTTGTTTCTTACCAGCTAAGTCTTTTTTTATCTGGCAATAAATTAATTAATTTTGCCCAAGTCAAGTCCATTTTGTCTGTGAAGGTAATGTATAAATGACCTCCCTGTCTTTATCTCAACACACAAGTTTTTTCAACTTATTTTCTCCTCCTGTCCTGTTGAGGAAGGGGAGTGAAAGAGCAGCTGGGTGGGTGTTTGGCAGCCAGCCAAGGTGAACCGACTACAGAGGATAAAGTTCATCCTAGAGAAAGAACCTTCTGAATTGGTAATAAAAGCTACAGATGACACCTGATTTTGCATATAAGCCTGTCACCTTGCTAGAGATTTCAACAAAAAATTATGAACTACATTGAATTTTAAATATAATTTATCTTGACTTTCAGCATTTTCTGAATTTCAGCCAAAACACCTACTCCAACTGCATGTAGCCATCTAGCCAGAACAAACTCTAACCATAAAAAAGTAACTGTTTCCCTAGCAATTTACGCCTCTCCACAACACATAATGAATTGACCAACTTTATAGTATATACATACATTTACATTTGTGTTCCCATGCTTGAAAGTAGTTGCACAGCAATTTATAGCACAGAGTTAAACAGCTCCCAGGTTGACATGTATTCCTAATGCATGCAACAAGCAGGAGACCCAACAAAGGACTGAGCACATGAACTGCAAAAGCCACAAGTTCAAGCAGTAAGACTGTAATAATGAGGGAACTGACCTGTGAAGACACATTCTTGTTGATGATGGTTTTTACACTCACACTGTAGTCAAAGTGTTCCGGTTTTGTCTGCCTGGAAAACAGCTCCCCACTTAGGTCCATTGCTTGTGGAAACTCAAGCTATTTGACAAAGTAAAACGTAAACATAATCACTGCACTCCCATCAGTTGCCGTATGTGATTTCACATCTGAACTTTTAACATGAAGTGGACAATGTGTCTAAGCAAATGCGTGTATAAAATTTTACTGATTTTACCCAAAGACACTGAAAAATAAATCAAATGCAGTAAAAAAGTAAGAAAACAAAAGGCTAGTGGGTTTCTTACAAGCCATTATTGATACAGATTATGTTTTGATCTGCTGAGATACCTAGGGTCTTTGTCAGGGCCAGGACTCTATTGAACTAGGAAGTTTATAAGCATAAAACAATTATAATCCTAAATGCAGTAAAATAGCCAAGACATAAAAAAAACAAATTGCCATAAATGAAAGCCACCAATACCTGGAATGAATGTGTCACATCCATGTGTAAAAGATGTCTAAAATCTGCTTCACTGGATTTGTCCTGATAACTCCCCAGAAAGCTGAGAACATCATCTTTATTGACCTTCAAGGTAGTCTCAAGCTCATATTTCACCTATGTGTTTAGAATGTAAATAAGTGAATTGCATCAGGTATTAACCCTGTATATTATGAAAGATGAGAGAAGGCATCCCTACATATAATGAAAAATGAAAAGGGTTAAGAGCTATTGTGTGTCAGAATGAAAAATGAGCAAAGCAGGAA
This sequence comes from Phalacrocorax carbo, assembly GCF_963921805.1. Classification (NCBI taxonomy): domain Eukaryota; kingdom Metazoa; phylum Chordata; class Aves; order Suliformes; family Phalacrocoracidae; genus Phalacrocorax; species Phalacrocorax carbo. The sequence goes on along the minus strand of NC_087522.1, from coordinate 12,616,533 downwards.
AAAAAACACACCTGTATTTGGTAAGAAACATTAATAGATACAACTAGATAAGGATGAGAACCCTGAATCCATTCCTCCCCAGTACTTGTTATTATTAATAATACTCATGCATAATAAGATTTGTAAAATAATATATTAAGTATTCTTATAATGAATTACTACATAACATATTATTATATATTATTATACAAAACATTGTATTAGGGTGCCACCAAACACATCATTGCCCTCTGAACTTTTTGGTTGCAGCATTTACGTGGTGAGGAACTAAAGACCTATAGCAAGTTAGATCTGAAAAGACAAATTTTAAATGAACAGGTAATGAGTCACTCCTTCTGATATTTAATGGGAAATTTACTCACATTTTGGTGACTTTGAGTTAAAATGCAAATTTCAGCATCTTTGGGCAACAACTTGTAGTTATAAGGATGAGTTAAGCCAGCACATATCTAAAAAAAGTTTGAGAGGAAACACAAGGAACATAAGATATATACAGTAAGTAAATCACTCATTTATGCTGGCTTTTTAGGTATGCCAGATTGAAGGAAATTCTTCTATAACTCACATAGGGGCTTTCAGGTTGGTATCCAAGCGTAAGAGTTTGAACTGTTTCCTCCACCCCATTTATCAAAACTTTTGTTTCCAAGAAGTAGTGCTTCTGCTTTTTGTCAACAGTAAATGTCTCCTGCAGAAGGAAGCTCTGCAGAATGGGCAGTTTAAAAGGATGCCTGGAGAAAAACAAGGAATAAGTGAAGTGTAAAAGGTCTTTATAGACAATCACAAAAAGAAATCACGTAGAGTTCAACTTGAACTCCAAAAATTTTCAATTGCAGATGCCATCGGGGAGTCATGTACAGAAGCAAAACACATAGGACCAGGACCTCTAAAAAATTACTGTAGCACAATTACAACTTCATACAAACCACACACATTTATCAGAATTTCTGATAAAAGAGTTTCCTCCCTGGATTTAGTAAAGGCTTGGAAGAGCATGGAAGAGGGTGACGCTCTAAAATTCTGACATGCATAACGAGTACATACACTTCATATACCTGCATGCCAAGACTTCATTTCAAATAGGGACAGTGTCCAAAAGCTTATGGCAGCTTTGAAAATCACGCCTATCAAACACATTTTATGCTTTCTGTAGAAAAAACACCTGCATGCCAAGAATCCTATGCAACAGATGTTCAGCCAATACATAGTTCTTGGAGTAGTTTACTACTTCAGTGTAATGTTTTATGGACTTTATTAAATATTTCTGCACATTTACTTGGTTGGACATCTCTGAAATATGCATTAACTTTCAAAGCAGACATTGGACTGCCTTTATACATGTTAGGATATCTGGTACAGCAATTCATTCTTCATTTACATACTTTTCCCATTACTGAAAAGGCATATTTTTTTAGCTCTGAGATGCACTGTGGCTCCTAAGGGAGCTTGTGCACTTATGTTGACCTTACTATGCCTTAAGAAAGCTGAGATGTCCCCAGAGATGATCCAGATTTCTCAAGTCTGAGCATACAATTTTACCAAGGCCTTCAGACTGTATTTTGATAATGGGTAATGAAGAGAGAAATTTCAGAGACAGCCAATATCTAGAAGGAGAGCACTCTTCTCATCAGGACATGGAAACATGTTCCAAAACCTAAACAAGACCAAAGGGATACCTTTGGCTTTAGAATAGCTATATTATTTCTAAGGTCTATAAAAAAAGGCATCTGGGTGGCACTGAGGATCAGATCTGGATTTTGGAACTTCTCACCACTTCAAAGTTTGGACACTCCATAAATCACAGAATCACAAAATGGTAGGTGTTGGAAAGGACCCGTGGAGATCATCTCATCCAACCCCCCTGCTTGAGCAGGCACACCCAGAGCAGGGGGCACAGGAATGCATCCAGGCAGGGTTTGAATGCCTCCAGGGAAGGAGACTTCACAGCCTCTCTGGGCAGGCTGTGCCGCTGCTCTGGCACCCGCACAGGGAAGGAGTTTTTTCTCACGTTGAGGTGGAACTTCCTGTGTTCCAACTTGTGCCCATTGCCCCTTGGCCTGTCATTGGGCACCACTGAAAAGAGTCTAGTCCCACCATCCTGACACCCAGCCTTTAGATATTTATAGGTATTGATGAAATCTCCCCTCAGTCTTCTCTTCTCCAAGCTGAACAAACCCAGGTCTCTCAGCCTTTCCTCATAAGGGAGGTGCTCCAGCCCCCCGATCATCTTGGTAGCTCTCTGATGGACTTGCTCAAGCAGTTCCCTGTCCTTCTTAACCTGGGGGGCCCAGAACTGGACACAGTACTCCAAATGTGATCTCACTAGGGCAGAGTAGAGGGGGAGGACAACTGCCCTTGACCTGCTGGCCACACTCTTTTTTACACAACCTGGGATATTGTTGGCCTTCTTGGCCACAAGGGCACATTGCTGGCTCAGGGTCAACCTGCTGCCCACCAGCATTCTCAGGGCCTTTTCAGCATAGCTGCTGTCCAGCAGGTGAGCCCCCAATCCCCAAAATCCTGCTGTTTTCATGAAAGAAGACTAAATATCCAGCAGAGTTGCCAACCAACACATTTCCACAGCACATATTGCCTCTTGCCTTTGACAACTTTGTTCACTATCATTTCAATAACAAGGGCAAAAGCTAAATGGATGCAAATAACCAGCCCATGAAGTCAGCGTGCTTGAGCAAGTTTGGACAGCCAGATGGGAGGAAGTGCAGGCTTTGCGCAGGTGGCACTTCCACTTTGTAAAGCCCAGAACGTTTCCCAAGAGCATCAAGATGCACATTAAATTTAGGCCAAAACATTCTTCAGAGTAGAAATAATAAGACTACTGAACCTGAAATGGAGGGTTCCACGTTTTTGATAGAGCATCTTCTCCTTCTTCAGCTCTTCCATCTGACCTTCAAACTGCAGCATGGCAGGCAGACTTTTATAACCTCTCCATACAGTTTTCACAGAAAAGTTTGTCTTCTTAGGCTGCAGCCAAATCATGAGACCAGAAAAGGAAAATTACATCATATTTACTGCATCCATATTCAGAAACATCCATGTAGAAACTACATTGTTCAACAGGCTGCAGAAAGGTGGTGATTTCACAGATCAACCCCTTTCTGCTTCAGTTTAAATCCTGATCTCCATTTACATAGGATTAAAAGTGACATTAGTAGAAAACCACTGACTTCAGGAGAAGACAAATGTCCTATAATGTATCACTTTTGTGTAACTTATTTGCAATTAGAGCAAGCTTTAGCTCTGGTACCAATACATTTACAGACAAAAACTGATTGGCTTTTCAAAGCGTGGAATATTATGACTAGAATACCTTAAGACATCCTGCAAGGAACTGACCAAAGTAACGGATCAAAGTATCTCTTTGAAGGACAAACTGCTGATTACCCTTCTTGTGCTGCAGATATCAAGCAAAGCAGAAATGATTTTGAGATTGGAAGGGATGAATATAAACCCAGTCTGTTACTATGCTCGCTAGCAGGCATGATATTTTGATTCTCCAAGACAGTAGAATCTTCCACACCTGCAATATATCTGCATCTAAATTTAATTAACCACATCTACAGCTCTCTTTCTAGCCATGTAATCTCTCTGTCCACTCCTCCCTGACCTTCTGTCTGTAGTTGGCCTCCCAAGAAGGTAAGAAGTACTCAAAACTACACCACACAAGTTATTGTTTATTTTCTTTTTGAACTTAGTTTTACATTGTAGGTTGTCAAAACAGACAGAAACAGAAGCAGCACTGGAAGTGTTTAAATTTCAACACTAGCAATAACATCTCTCAGGAAGGTTGCAGGCCTGAAAAACACAGTGCTGAGTCAAAGAAATTGCATTTGTATTTCTTTCTTACCACTGGTAGATTCTGATAGCTGGCTGTGAAGTTAAATTCCTGGTTTGTACTCTTTAAGATAAAGAGGAGAAATTTGGCTCGTTCATTACTCTCCAAATGAATCTCATTCTTCACAAGCTGATTCCACAGAGATATCATTTCACTATAGCTATGCAGAACATTCCTCCCAAGATGATTAAATGTGGATGCCTGAAAAACAAAGATGAACACATTAGCTTGGGTGAAATAGGACAGACAGAATCCTATTGTGCCAACAGCACAGCACAGAAGTGAAAAGAACACATTTTCTTGGAGATGATCTTTACAAGAACTATTAGAAACAGTATGCCAACTTTTCCATTATCAAAATATTCTGAATTGCCATAAAGATCTCGAGGTTTGTTTTATGCCCCCTAAGCAAGGAAGAGAGAAAAAGCTAAATAGTTATAAAGAAAATAGTTGTGGAACATTTTTTTTTCTCATTCATGAACATTTCTCACAACCCTCCACACTGTGCCTGAACCAGCAGTGATCTAACAAGTGAAAGCTGCAGTTCAGAATAAAGGAACTTCTTAAACATGAACCTAAGTTAAAGATTTAGACAACTGCAGTGGATTCTAAAAGAAGGCAAAAATTCCAGGCTCTCATCTCACTTATACAGAGGCAGAGAAGAAGTTAAGCTTCTCCAAGACAGATCTACACTTTGCACAGTGACAGAGGTTTCTCATATTGCTTAATGCACAGCAACTGTGATGAAATCAGTTTTAAATCTCTATTGCATAACATGGTCTAAAACAAATTAGGAGGAAGCTTAGAATCCAGACTCGGGGCACACTAATTCCACCCAGATGACAATCATTTTCTAGAAAGTGAAAGAATTCCAATAGAAAAGACAGAAGACTGCATTTGAGAACCTGCTATGGAAGGTTCTTACACAGGTTTGTGGGAGACTGGAGTAATTCTCTGAGTCACAACAAAAGAAATAACCTTTCATTTCTCAGGATTGTTCCCAACCGGTGAACTATCCAGTCCTCTAGCCTGTAATAGGATTACCATTTTTCCTACTGAATCTGTTCATATTGCAGTTACCTATAGAGATACTTATTCATTTTGTAGAGGCACAGTGGGGTAAAAAGTAGCAGCAAGAACACCTCAGTGGCAAGGGTGTTCTGTAAGATCAGAGCTCTAACATTAATGGAGCTCCAAATAGTCGTGGAGAATTTTTACAAACAGTGCCATATTAAGAGGCAGCAAGTGCCACGAACTACGTGACAGCCTATTGAGCAGGATACTCTCCAGGAAGAGGTGGATTACATTCTTATCAGGCAGAGGATACCTTTAAATATAATGCCTCAAATTTAGGTGAATGCTGTCATCACTGGGCTCTTAATTTAGAAGTTTGGTTGCTGTTCTTCCTACTTTGTAAATGAAATACATTCTCAGCTGTTTCATATCATTAAGGAATAAGTTTTAAACTTTTCTTACATGATGACCCAATTTTCCTACTTCCTGAAACTGTTAGCTCATGGCAGCGACAGAGGTGGAGAGAACTTTAAAATGGTAATTATTATTCGTACACTCCTAGGCAAAACTCTGCCATCATTTATTTGGGCTTTGTTCAGGGAGTGATAGACTCTAGTTCCAAAGCGGGGCAGAGGTGGTGGCCCTAACATTTTTTCAAAGCTAATAAAGAGATCCTTGCTATGCCGATACAGATGCCCCAGAGGAAGAATAGCTCATCATTGAAGCACAAAAAACAGATGAACATAGACATTTCAAGTTCCTCTCATAAGCTGGCAGATGGTGCTGCAGGAGTTTCTCAAACAAGCTACTTCACATAGCCTGCTGAACAAGTGTTATTTCAGTATGATGACAGTTCTGTTGGGTATCTATCACAAAGCTCTATCATCAAAGCCATGCGCTATAGGAAGCATCATGTTACTAACCTGCAGGTATGTGGTAGCTGGCGTGTAAATGTGAACTTTCCCTTCCTTTTCATTACCTTGATCTTTATAGATTAGTTCCACTATGAGATTCTTAATGGAGAGAACTTTTCCACTTGTCAGCTCCATAGTCAACGAATAAGCAGAATGCTGAGGCTGATGTAGTTTGTGAGCTGCATACAGATATAGCCATGGGGAGTCTATATTTAATCCACCTGGAAGGAACATATATTAAAGCTGGCAGAAAAGTGAGATTTCAAGCTACCCGGATTCTAACTCTGCAACAAAGCTGATAAGACGCTGGGGTTTTGGAATGAGGCTAAAATGCTACTATCAACCTATTCTCTTCCAACTGCCAAAATGTCTGGATGGTATATAATGAAATTAATGACCTTCACTATCATAACATACCACACAGTGTAACACACAGGGAGGTTTGCTAATAAATGGAAGTTTATGAAGTCCAGTACCTAGATGGCACCAGGAAAGGGTTCTACTGCATGATCTGCAACAAAATGTGAAATCTTTACCTGAACTGTAAGTCTGTATCATTATTCACATAATTACAATAATGGCCTTAATCAAAGCTCTTCTGACATATGCCAACACAGAAATTCAACCCTGCAATACATGCATTTTGAACAGGATTGGTAGGTTATTTTGGAAACTAGTTTACAGGCAGCTCAGAATGTTTATATCTGACAAGCTGCTGAAATTTCAATAATAGCCTGTTGAAATTTTGCAGGTTATTTATGAAATTACACCATTCATTCACCATGATACAGTTCAGTAACTCATGATCATTTTATGACAGGCACTCACAAAGTAATCTCCAAATTTTTAAAACTTTAGCATTAACCTAACCTTAGTTTGTTTCACCTTAACAAGCAGAAAAGCATCAGTTAATTCAGTTCACTGATCAAGCCAGTTGTTTTGTGTTTATAAGGATCCAAGTTTTTGCACGTATGGTGTATACTGGATTTGAAAAAAAAACCTTCTCAACAGCAAATCTACACACTGATCCAATAATTGTCCTGATCCAGCATTATCCACTGAAGCATAAATGGTAGTGGCATTCAATCCATCTTAAGCACTAAATGTCAGAAAACTGATTTTTGGCACATCACTGGTAACTTAACCCCTATTTGAGAAAGAACTCTAAAAATGTAAAATACAGCTTATTATTATAAAGGCCTACTCCCTGCTGTACTTTATGAAGCAAAAGGTCTAAGATAAATGTGAGTTTTAAAAAATATCCATACATATATACAGGCCTTAAATTTATAGCTTAAAATACACCATTAGAATTCTGCTCAGTATCCCATTTTCTAATGTTCTTAAAACAAACTTGATCAGTTTCTAGAGTAAAGAATTTTTTTAAAAATATGGTTTACTACTTCGTCAGTTATCTCAGTCAGAAGCTAACAGGACATTACTGGTTTACATTAGCAGCACCACCATCAGACAAAGTTGTGCCCCTCTGCACAGCACAGGAGAGGTTATGTCTGCAACACTGGATCTGGTTTTGGAGCACCCAGATCAAAGTGGATGGCGAGAAACCAGAAAGGCTACAGCATAGGGCTGCTATGATGATGAAGGGTCTAGGCAACAAGACCTGTGACAAGAAGGGAGGAAGCCGGGCTTGTTTAGCCTGGCAGAGGAACAGCAGAATCTAACAGCTGCCTACAGCTAACTTGAAAGTAAATGGCAAAGATAAGAAATACAAACCCTTCAAAAGAGGCAGACAATACGAGGAACAATGGCCACAAACTGCACTTTGAGAGGCTAAGGAATTGCTGGAAGAGGCTAGCCAGCTAGGCTGCGGAAAGTTGGAGATCTCAAAAACTCAGCTAAACAAAGCCACAGCAGATGTGATCCACTGTTAGGAACAGTCCTGATTCAAGCAGGGGGCTAGTCTAGATGAACTCCAGGGTCTGTCTCTTCCAACCAATAGTTCTATGATTCTGTTACACCCATACAAAACTACCTTACAAAATCCTCGCAGCAACTTTCAATGACTGCTTTTCTAATTGCAGACTGGAAATGGTTTGTGGTACTTCACCTTCCCACTTCTTCAGGCCATTTCTGGATGCGTCTTTCCACTGCAGTCCAGCCACAAATGGCATGCGGTCATTATACTGCACCTCAAAGTTGGTGCTGCTCTGCAAATAAACCTGAGAGTTGTGCGAGTGCTGCAGCTGGGTTCTATAATTCACGTGTTTTTCCAGGACTTGCACGGTAAACTGGAAAAAAAGTGAAGCAAATTTAAATAAAAACAGGATCCCATCTTCAGGGCTGTCTAAGCTAAGACACACACAAACACACATAGTAGCTGGAAGGTCACAGCTAGTGCCTCTGCTCTGCACATTTGCCATTCACTTGACAGCTTTTGGTGCATGCTGATCAATTACAGATTGGGGTTTCTTTTCACAACATAGACACACAGACTTCACTGATGTTTAAAATGAACAAGAAAATATTTGAAGTGAAGGTCTTACTCTTCAACAGTCATGATTACCTCCATGAAATAGTTGACTAGAGATGAACTGGAACTGTTCTTAAATGCTTGGCTGATCAGCAGTTTCTTCTTGTTGTTTATTTCATCCCAGTGTTCCCCATAGTTCACTTCCATCTGGGAGGAAAGCCAAGATGCACTTGCTTCGTGTTTCAGGTGAACCTAAAAAACAGAAAACCACCTTTTTCCTGTAAACCATGGCTTCTCTTTTATTCACTATTGTTAACTGCCTGTAGAAATATTCCCAAGTAGCAAACAAGACTACAGCAGAAAGGGTTGCAAATTTTCCAAATAAGTATTATAGAATCATAGAATCATTTAGGTTGGAAAAGACCTTTAAGATGGTCAAGTCCAACCATTAACCTAACACTGCCATGTCCACCACTAAACCATGTCCCTAAGCACCACATCTATATGCCTTTAAACACCTCCAGGGATGGTGAGCCAACCACTTCCCAGGGGAGCCTGTTTCAATGACTGATAACCCTTTCACTGAAGCATGTTCCATCAGAAGATATAAATTCAGTGGACAAAACCCAAAACTTTTTGTTTATGCACTGCCAGTCAAATTGCTTTTCACAAAAGCTAAAGTAACTGGACTCGGGTACTCCTGATGCACTGCCCCACAAGGATTCACTGTGTAGCTACAAGCCTGGCAAGTTCTTGCTTCATAGGAAATCCTAACAATTCTTGGCTTCAGGCAAAAAGTATGAATAAGCAGAATTCCTGACTTGTAGTTACAAAGAGGATAGAATAAGATAAATCATAAACTTATTAATATTATTGTTTTATATATAACAAAAACTTTCACAAAGATTCTGCAGAGGTCTGTGAATTAATACATTAAAAATTACACCACTGGAGAGTTCCATCACTTACAGCTGTAATGGACTACCGGATAAATTAGCAACTTGACTAGATATCTTTGTCTACACAGAAAGCAAAGAGAAACAAGATGAGATGAAAAAGACTGATCCAAAAATGACATTTTGGGTATTGCTCTGTTTAAGACCCTCAGTATGTGAGTGACACACAAGTCACTCAGCCCACAAGCACACAAGTGCTTTGGTCAGTATCTCTACCTTGTGATTATAGGTCGGAGTCTGCATACAGTGATATTCATGCCCAATATCAAGTTTGTACTCGCCATGTACACCTGTCTCCACTTTAATCTTTTGCCGCATACCGCATTCATGATGAAGATTTTTTGCCTCTCCTGTTCAAGTTAAATCACAAAGTTACCTACTCAAATAAATCAGAAGTTAACTTAAAAATGTTGACAGTATATGTCTAGTGCTGGCTTCAAGGTTTCCATTTTTCAAAAACATTGAAGTGAGATTTATCTGTTTTTACAGATAGATACTTGTTGATTTATCCTATGAATCCAAAGGAAAGCACATATTTAATGAACCTGCATTTAAGAACAGCAAGTTTGTATTTGCTAGAGAAGTGATTTACATCTATGAAAATGAAAACGCTACCACAGTAGGAAGTGAGAGACAAGTAGATGTTTAATGCCTGTAAAAGGTCAGGCAGTTATGTTCTGCAGTCTAAAGCCACTGACCAAAGTTTGTGAAGATTGGTACCAATACTGGTATAACTGCATTACCATGAGGTTCAGCTCAAGAATTACTTTCACTCTGCTCAAGATCTAAACACATTTTACAGACTACAATGTTGGTGTCAAAACACTGTTTCTGACACCTGAACTTATTTTCCTGCTACACGTATGTCCAACCTAACAGCAATCAATAGCTTTGCACTTCTGACTACAGACATGCTGTATATGCAAAAATTTGTAAAACTTTGGAAAAAATGCTTTAGGCATTGCAAACTTTGATTTTTTTTTTCCACAAGCTGTACTACAAATGAAAATCCTGTTAACAGCCATGTTACAGGCTTTACATATAAGAGTTTGGGCCTCTGTTTACTTTATACTCTGTTAAAATTTAAGATGTTTCTACCTTCAGACAGTTGGAAACAGCTGGTTTGTATTAAGAATGGAATGAAAGCAATCCAATGATTTAGGCCAATTTTGTTTAAGAAAAGCAAAGGCTCTCCTTAGACATTTACCATACTTCCATGTTCTTCCACTCACTTTCCCTTCAGAAGCAGTAAATAAATACTTAAATAAAAGGAGGCACTAAGTTTATTACTTAAATAAAATTTTTTCTGGGTGAAGTAAAAGCACTACAAACTAATCATGATCAACCTTTGCAGCTTTCTTGGCGTCTCACAATATTTGATGATTTTCTGTTACCACTCAGCTCCCAACATCATGACATTACATGACATTACATCTTAAACAAAAAAGAATAATGAACTTCTAGCCCCTGTGGTCACTGAGAAAAACTTAAAATAACAAATTTGAAGTTTCAACCAATGAGTAGAATTACATTATTTTTCCTTTTAAAATCCAGTACTTCTACAAGGAATCTCTGACCACTTCAGGTGGAACAGTTGCCAAACTGGGTTTATATCAAAATGTGACTTAAGCTCTAAGTATATAATTTCACAATTGCCTAGTTATAGCTAGACTTCCTCTAATACTGTTACAAATGCTCAGGTATATTTCTGTTTGTGTGTATAAAATATTCTGGTCAGCATGCCACTTTTAGCAAAATTGTGGGGTCATACCTGCATAGGTTTAAGAAAACTTTACTACTTAAATTGCTACATACTCTCTCTGAAAGTGAAACATACTTTACATACACAATCACACTATAATACTTATCATGACTAGCTACCACAAGTATTCAATACCGTCATATAATTGTACTGATGTACTGTTGTATAATTGTATAATGTATAATTGTACTGATGACTGTTTTGTCCAATAAAATTAACACACAGTTAATGGCAGCCAGAACACAGCCAACTGTCTCCTAGAAACAGTCCCTCATATTTTTAAGTGTGCGCATGCAACTATTCATTTTGTATAAATGCCTGAGAACACAAATTAATTAGAAGCAATTCCCATTGAAAAAGTGATTTTTAATCAAATGTTGGACATGCTTGTGAAACACAATTTAAAAGCATTAATTGTTTTTTATATGCAGACTCAAAGAGTAGAGTTTATCCAAGTGAAAACAGAAGCTCATCCTAGGTCTCAGATCACAGTTTAAAAATCAACTGAAATCTACGTTAAGAGTGTCCTAATCACACAGGCAAATAACTTGCAGAAATATGAGACAAACAATGTTTTTACTTTCCCTCTTTTTCACTGTACCTAGGAGTCCATATTTTATCCTCAGGCCATGAGACTGCAAGCCCTCACGTTGATGGACAAAACCAATGGCGTGAACTCCAAGAACACCTGGAAGGTAGGTCTCCCCTTCCAATGAGTATTGTCTCAGCTTATCATCAACCTTTTTCTCCAGAAATACTACAAAAAGAGTAGAAGTGATTAGGCAGTGGTAGAACATGAAGTTACTTCAGCTAGTAAGAGGAATACTACAGTGGGAAAAACACAAATGCATTCAGTCTCATCCCATGTAACTGACAAACCCCATGATGTATTCCTTGTGTAGGAAACAAAAAGACAGAGCTGGATATTCAGTCTCATTCTCCAACTACATACACAGCCTGTAGACTGTATTTCTCAGATACTGCTTATAGTTTAGTGAAAAGAATCCAGCCAGAGCTGCTTCTAAAAGGAAATAAATTCTAACAGACTGATCTTTTAATTACCTAAAACCTAGCATGAACATGTGGATATTTACTTCTACATTAAGTCAGAGCAAGGTTGTGAAAGCTAAGGATGAAGATCTCACCAAAAGATGATCTCCCAAAACACAAACTGGCATTCTACATTCCTTAAAAGCTAGTTTTATTTGAAAATATTTTGTAATCCTATGACATCTCAATATCTTTGCCACATGGAGACTACAGTAAGAAATACTAAGGAAAAAATGAGAGCCTTAGACTTAAATTACTGGTTTATTTCACTGTATTAATTTACCTTTTAACAAATTGATGTTATACAAATAGTAAAGCCCTCTTCCTGATACTTTCTCTTGTATTTTCCTCTTAATGAGAAAAAAAGTCAAGATTTTTAGTACAAGAGGTCTTAAGAGACATTTAGCTACATATATGTGTCTCTGCACTGTTTTGTACTAACAAAAGTGAAAACCAGAAAATATTCTAAGAACTGTTTTGATACAGTCCCCCACAGCCTCCTCCTGAAGAAATTGATGCGTTATGGCCTAGACAAGTTGTCTGTGCAGAGGGCAGGGAACTGGCTGACAGGCCGCACCCAAACGGTGGTGATAAATAGCTCTTTCTCAAACTGGCAACCTGTCACTAGTGGAGTCCCCCTGGGATCGATATTGGGCCCAATGTTATTCAACATCTTTATAAGCGATCTGGATAACGGCATCAAGTGTAGCCTGATGAAGTTTGATGATGACACCAAGTTGAGTGGGGAAGTAGACACTCCAGAAGGGAGAGCTGCTCTGCAGGGAGATCTGGATAGGCTGGAAGAGTGGGCCAGCAAGAACCTTATGAAGTTCAACAAGGACAAGTGTAAGGTCATGCACCTGGGAAAACATAATCCAGGAGCGCAGCACAGACTGGGATCCACCTGGCTGGAGAGCAGCTCTGTGGAAAGGGACCTGGGGGTCCTGGTGGACAGGAAGCTCAACATGAGCGAACAGTGTGCTGCTGCGGCCAAGAAGGCCAACTGGATGCTGGGTTGCATCAAAAAGGGCATCACCAGCAGAGATAAAGAATTCATCATCCTGCTCTACTCAGCGCTTGTCAGGCCGCACCTGGAGTACTGGGTACAGTTCTGGTCCCCTCTATACAAAAAGGATGTGGACAGGCTGGAAGGGGTCCAGAGAAGGGCCACTAAGATGATCAAAGGACTGGGAAGCTGCCATGTGAGGGTAGGCTGGGAGAGCTGGGTTTGTTCAGCCTTGAGAAAAGGCGGCTTAGAGGGGATCTCATCACCATGTACCAGTACTTAAGGGGTAGCTACAAAGGAGATGGAGACTCCCTTTTTACAAGGAGTCACATGGAGAGGACAAGGGGGAATGGACACAAGTTGCTCTTGGGGAGATTCCGATTGGACACGAGAGGGGAATTTTTCACAGTGAGGACAGTCACCATCGGAATAATCTCCCCAGAGCAGTGGTTGACTTGGCCACGTTGGACACCTTCAAGAGTCGTCTGGACAGGGTGCTGGGCCATCTTGTTTAGACTCTGCTCTTCCTAGAAAGGTTGGACTAGATGATCCCTGAGGTCCCTTCCAACCTGGGATTCTGTGATTCTGTTATTGTTTTGGCATTTTTTTGTTAAGTGATTCCTTACATCTTATTTCCTCCATCCTCCTCAACAGTAATTAAAAACAGACTTTAAAACCAACTTAATTTATAATTCCTATTACTCTGAAAGACATATTAGTACTAATTTACAAAGGATAATAATTTAAGAAAGCAGTCTTACTGATTTGAAAGGACTTTAGAAACACCAAACCAAAACTAGGCAACCCTAATATATAAGGCCTCCAGAGCTAACACTAATATGGCAAATACATATTGTCTTCTAACCTGAAAGAAATGCAGCATCCTTCAATAAATTATTCAGGGACACTGAAAAAGCTATCTTCTTGCCAAGTTGTTTAGTGATGTTTCCTGACAGAATGATAGGACTGCTTTGCTTTATCAGCTTTACCTCCAGCTGGGTCATGTACCTCTGCTCTCCACTCAGCATCTGCAAATCTGTCATTCCCTAGAACAACCAATCAAACACAAAACCTGAGCCAATCAACAGTACAAACTGATCCAGTTTTGATAAAGCAATAATATAGATTTGAGCGTTTCAGAAATTAAATGAGAGGAAGAAGAAAGGAGCTTTTTTCCTATATACCCAATAACCCCCCTTCCAACCCGCCAAACCATAAAACTTGCTGTTAGTAAATAATGGGGAGGAAGGATAGGTTTGTTTTTCCAGTTACACAAAAATCACAGTGGTGTGAAATGCTATTTCCTTCACCTCCTGCTGGCTCCAGTAGTGACTAAAATCACTAAGAATGTTACAATTCTTGGCCAAAAAAAAATAGTATCATGTTACTGAAAATATTGGCAATCTTACAGTAGGTAACTAGATTTAGGCTGGACTAGATGCAAATGCAACAATCTGCAATGCTAATTAGTGTTTGGGTTTGTGAGAAGCATTCAAAAAATCTTTGTTGAAATATTACTCTAGAAAAAACCTAATCTGTTAAATAATGTGTTCACTGTAGGAAAACGCAGAGTGTTTGAAACTGACTGGCTTTGGAGACCCATGTAAGACATGGATCCTGCTATGGGTATCAATTGCATGATGAAAAGAGTTGTTCAAGTCCTGAAATATAAACAAAAATATCCGTAGAGTTTCAGTGATAAACTCCCACTTGCATTTTTGTTTGCTTTTTCTTTTCAAACGTTGGCATTCTCTTACTATTTCCCTAGTGCTTTAAAAGAAAAAAAAAAAATCTGTGATATAAGGAACAGTATCTGAAAGATTCTTGCACCTATAGAGTCCACAGAAATGAAGAAATTAGCCTGGGCTTACTCACAGAGTCTTTACGCATGGTCAGAATACGTAGTCTGAAAAACTGTATGACTACATATGCACATAATGAGCCAAAGTCCACAGGAGTCAATGTGATCTTCTGTACCAACTTAATACTGGAAGCAACCCAAAAGTTTTGAGTACTTCTGAATGTGAAAAAATTGCTTTAGATTACTTGCAGAAGCCATGCCTTAGAAGCTTTTAAAACACAGCCATTTAGCACTGAGTCTATCTCAAAAATATGTAATAAAGAGAACTGGTAATTCCTCTGATGGATTTCTCCCAAAACTGTTTTTCAATATGTTTTTCATTGCCCTTCTTTCCTGTACTTTTATTTAAGTATTCATCCTAGAGAGCTCATGACCTGAACACATACCTTAATGTAATATACATCTCGGTCATCTACTATCAGCTCCAGGTGTCCAATTCGTGAATTTTTAGATAACTCAATTCTCCCTTTGAGAAAAATAAAACTGTTTACTTTTTTTGGACATACACTGTTCAGTGATGCTTCATAAAACTGTACCCAAAATGATAGTTGCCATTGTTGTGAACAATATACTTACAGAGAAAAAAACATAATAAATATCAGAGCAAAGGAAAAAAGTTAGGAACAGAGTTTGCAAAGGCATTGAAGTGTCCTCAGAATAGACATTTCATTTTGAAAGGACATTCTGAGAATACTAATTGAGAAAAGGCAATGAAGCTATCTCCAACAAACCAGCTTGGTTCTGGAAGTGATTTATACACTTCCTTTAGGCCTGTGGTAAAACTTGTAAGCTGTGCTGTGGAGACATTTCATGAGCTCAGAACACTGCGCACCCAAAGCTTTGCACAGTGCAGGTAAATCTTCCATGCAATCTATTTGAAAGCAACCAGGATAAAAAAAAATACCTGGAGTAACAAATTCTAAATATGTGATATGGTAGAACATGTCAGAACAAAACATCACTCGACCAGCATGTAAAAGAAGCTGAAATATGTTGTCTATATACTTTCCATATATTTATCAGTTTATATTTCATCATTGAGTTTGTTGATTTTGTTTTCTATGCTACAATGTGATTGAAATGTTACTTTTTGTTATAATGGACAGCAATATCACAGTAAGTACTTAACTGATTTGTCAACAAGTGATTTTGTATTATAAGTAATAGAATACAGCAAACTAAAATTCAGGTCTAGTAAGGCCAGTTCAGCATACGTAAAAGATTACAGAACAATCCACTATGTTCCTTAGCCTTAACTTCATATATACTAGTAAGAGCTTTCCTCTTTAACATGGGTTTGTGAATGAGGTACTGAACCTCTGGCTGTGCAAAACAGTCTTAACCAAGATGCAAACAACACTGGGCATGGGTGTTACCTAAAGTAGTAAACTGAACAGCTATCATACAACAGTACAGTTTTGGCATCAGATTATTGACTGAAATATATTGATATTTCTCTGTTAATTCTAATGAAGTTCTCCTTACTGACACTAAGTGATGACCTGGTTTTTAGTTGAAAAACCTACCATCAATCTCAATTTTCTTCTTAGGTTGAAAAAATTGGATTCTGAATTTCTTCTGTGGGACACTAAAATTTAGGTCAACACCAACATCCCTTTTCAAGTCTGACTTCGGAGTCCCAATGAAGAAGTGAAGGACAGCTTCATTTGGGATCCATGAATTCTCCTGAAAGAAAGAAAAGGGAACCGCATTTGCAATTGGCACAGCATTTACAAAACAATCTACACACTCAGTTACATCACGTGGTCATAGCCACTACAATAATTTTTCACCTAACTGCTTTTTGAGATTTTCAGCAAGAAATCTCTGTTTTTCCCAGGCTGTATTTTACATTCCCTGACCAGTACTTGTCTTGGGAAACGCCATCTGAACACCTCAAATTTCACAGCATACTGACCTTCTCTCGAAATTATGCTGAATACTGCCAAAATTTATGGAAAATAAGACCACACTTCCAGTTATAAATTTAAGCTCTATAGTTCAGGCCTACGTAACTACTAGAATTTGGTAGGGCTGCCTTAACCCTTACTCTCTGATGTCCACAGTGGGATACAGTACACAGAGCATTGACCCTGCAGTGGGTGCCTCAGTTGACTGTTTCAGCCTTGCCCTGCCTACATATGTCAGATTCTCTGGCAAAGGAAAATGCCTGTTCCCTTTCCTTCTTTTATTAGAGTAAATCAGAAAAACAAAATCATGAAGGGAAAGTTACTCTTCTTATTGCTCTTATCTCACTGTCTTAGATACTGAGGAGTGTTTGAATAAAGCCAAAGCTCAAATTGTCTCCCAGTAAAAAGAATTAGCTCAAGCCCAGCAGCATACTTGGGCTGTGATAGAAGATAAGACTCCAGCCACTGCCCATGTTAAATGCCTAGACTATCATTTTAGAGAAGGCCATAAATTCTTACTGTCTCCTGCAGAAAACCTCCTGAAAACCATTCTTTCCCCAGGCTTGCACAAATGAACATAGTAAAACAATTGACAGCTTCCTGGAGTGGATTCATCGGAGCTTAACTTCTGCTTTCTAAACAAGGTGTTTTATGTAAATTAACGATTTGGGTTTTGAGGGGGGTTTTGTCACAAAGAGAAACAAGCCATTGAAGTGAGGCCAGGTTGTTTAGTCCTGGGCACCAAGTCAAAAATCCTGGTCTCTACTTCCAGCTCTGTCAGACTTATCTAACCAAATGACTTAATATTTGTGTATGGTGTTTTGTACATGGAAATAGTATGTACCTACTATCAGCATCAGTAATTTGTTTTCAACATATTTTCCCCCTATAATAGGAATGGAAATAATAATGTAGACCTTGGAAACCAGTTAAGTCGAATATAAAGTACTGAGATACACCATTCTTTCATCAGCATAATAAACTAAAACTAAAGCCAAAGTCAAGCATGCCATAATGGTACCTGAGGAACATAGTTATATGCAGCTTCCACAATGTACTGGTGCAGGCCTTTGTCCTGCTTGGTTAATGTGACAGCCACTTTCAAAGGTCCAGCAAGCAGGAAAACCAAACCGCTGGCTGGGTTAGGGTATGACATTTCAGAACACAGCTGCCAGCCAATAATCTCAGACACTGGTGGAAGACAACACTCGAACATTCAGTTAGAACAACAAACAAAGCAAACACGCAAATGAACATTGTACTGAAGACCTTTCAGAACTAACGTGTAAAAAATAAATTCTACTGAATAAAATGACCTGTTGTGGCTATTTCAGAATGATCGAGCTTTCTAAGGCAAACATGATAGCTAGACTCACCTTCCTCCCTCGTGCAAGATCTGGTTTCTGCATGGTCTTGGAAAACAGTTATGTCTTCTGTCTCATCCACCACCGTGAAGTAGAGTTTAGAGCTACAACCAAGAATTTCAAACTGTCACTTAAAAACAATTATGCTAAAGTTACAGCAATAGGTAAACAAAATTCTCGGTTATATGCCATTTTCTCCCACATGGGAAAACCAAGAAAGTTTAAGTACTGCTAAGGTCAGTCTACATTTCTACTAACTAGCACTGATTTTTATCCACAGTTTCCATGTTTCATTTGTTACTAACTTGAGATTCTTCTGCTGTTCTTCACAGTCTGTATTAGATTTCTTTGTTCTGAGCTATTTTGTGTAGTCAGCTTATTGCAACTCCACTTACTTCCTGGCCTCTAGACATTTTTTTTTTCCCCTTAGGCTATATATAGACATGAGTTTTGTTCCAGTCTTGAAGTTCTTCCAGAACTTCAGAACTTCACTAAACTGCTTGTACAAGAATCATGCCTCTGCACTTGATGGGAGCAATATCTAATAGACTCTACAGTCAGCCTTTTGTTCAAATCATGCACAATACAGGTTTGTAATTATTTTGATTTTCACTCTGTCTAGCTGACAGAATTACATCAGTAAGTTTCCCAGAGTCCTAAGGGAATGGATTGTTTAAATGCAAAGTCCAGAGCCTTTTAGCTTTTTCTGAGCTGCATATCCTATATGCAGTGTCCCAAATCTGCAATGTCCCAAATCAAGAGAAACAGAAAGGAACAACAATCCACATACTGTAAATATTTCATTCATCTGTTGTCACGTCTAAGAGGCGTATTGTTGATGTGTCATTTAACAATATGTCATCACACTGATGACCTTAGTGCCTCCTACTTGGATTTCTATCAAATCTAAAAGTCCCAAGAGAAAGCCAGCAGAAAAAAAAAAAAAGAGCTAAAAAGCCTAGCTTGCATTAACAGAAGTAATTCATTTGCTTAACATCTGACAGTTGTTGAGGTCATATTTTACAATGTAGCCTTTACCTAACATTAAAGAACTTAAGTAAAGACTCACCAGAAGGGTATGATTACTCCAGTGATTTGCTAGATACCATTCTATACCTAGTTTTGCTAAATACCATCTGTAGAAGTAGTGCTAAGCTTTTTCTCCACCACTTTAATATCCTGAACTAGATTCTTTGGACACTAAAGTTCCAGAAACAGCACTGACATTCAGTAGGAAAAAACAGGGGAGTATGAAAAATTCATTTACGTCTTTTATCATAAGGCTTTGATTTAAGCATTTCACTTCAGTGGAAGAATGTATGTTTATATTCTAAAACAGTGTAAAATGCACAGAAAAAATTTCTCTTTCCTTTATGGACTATGAGTCAGTTCATTTTCTGAAAAAATATATTTCTGCTCTATTAATGAGCCTGCCAGTTAAGTTCTGATTCAAGAAGGTTATCACGATTACTATTTAGGAAGATGTACTTGCTTAATTTTACCTGAAATTAATTATCTCCATAGATTCTTCTGGAGTGTTCAAGAAAACTTTGAGCTCCTGCCCTTTTTTCACCTGGATTCCCCCATCAAGACTAGTAGATGTTCTAATTCCTGTTAACCAGCTTAGGCCAGCTTGTCCCAGAGTCCCCACAGTTCCCATTTGGACGGAAAGCTGGACAAATGCACTGTTGAAAGATCCAGATACATACTCTTCTATGAAAAGCACTTTCTTTTTAAAGCTTAATTTAAACCATAGGCAGCTCATCCTCTTCAATAAATACATAGCATTCAATGCTGTAACACAGTGTATTATAACATTAAAATTATTACTATTTTGTTTCAGAAAATAACAGGCATACACTTTCTAACACAAATCAAAGTATAGTTTTACTATATCTGTTAAGTAAGGGATCTGAACCCAGACTTCAGTATGAAATATCAGGAAAGGGAAAGCAGTTAGGATTGAGTATCATGGTGTAAGTTTATCTCTGTCTATACAGCACTTAGCAAAGTTTAGTGAATACATTCATCATCTATAAAAAGCTACAGTATCCAGGTAAGGAAACACAGGGTTAAGTCATCCACTGGTTTGTAGATCCATAACCTGTAACTGCATGTCTGATCCTGAGAAAAATCCAAAATGCCATCCCTGTAACAGGTAAAACATTCAAAAGATCATCTGCATGCAAGCATTTAAGAATTTGATTTAGAGATGGGAGGAATGATCAGCTTGAAGCAGAACTTGAAAACTACAGTGACAGAGTTCAAAATCAGACAGGCAGGACAGGAAACCACTGCTGTCCTTAGAGCATAGCAACCATTCAGCAATGTAAGGCTAACGACTGCTTGAGTTCTTCAGGAATCTCCTAACTGGTTACAATGGACATTCACACAAAACGTTCACATCAAGAGTTGCTATTTGACATCAGGAATACGTAAAAGCGACACATTTGCAGTAGTTATTACCTTGGCTTTATATAACCATTTAGAAAGAAATTTGACGGTTGTTTGAAAGCTGCATTCCCTTTGATTTTTATGTTGATCGCTGCTGAGGCATTGACTGCCAGCTGAACAGGAAAGCCTGAAATTGCTGGAAACTGCAATTCTTCAGTGGCCAAACTCAGCCTTTTATTAAACTGGACTTCTTCCCCCTATGGTGAAAAAACCCAAACAAACAAAACCCAGAATTTTATTTTGTGTAATAAAGTCAGCATTCAAGAATTTTTCCATATGTAACTATCCACTACATTTGTCTGCTGTGAAAGTGTTTTTAACTGAGCTGATTTGGGAAATAAGGCAGAAAGCAGCCCAAAGTTTGCATCTGGCCAGGGCATGAGTTAGACTCTAGTCCTACCCCAGTTAAAGAAAGAATTATTTTTCATTTAAGCATGGATGAATTTGAATGAGAAAAGCAAGAGATAAGAACCATCAGACACAGAACAAGTCCTTGCCTAATGCTTTGAATGCTGTTTAAAACCGATGTCTACTGGTGTCTTCTAGATCTCAATTTAGAGAAGAAATAAGTAATATTTTGTATCTTTTACATATCTGTCAGAAAGTAGTTTCTCAAGGCATTTACTTCCAAATAAAGGTTCCTTTTACCTTCAGAAGTTTGACAGCCAACTCAGCCAGATTTAAAGAATGTTTCATTTGTTTTCTTAAATCTTCACAATCCAAGAAGCTGAGTTCATTTCCAAAGATTTTCATGCTTAGCTCACATTTCAGCCACTCCTTTCTCACAGTTCTCTCAGTGAACTGACATGAGATAAAGAAATAAATCAGGAAGAGAATGATGTTTATATTAATTTCCTTTCAAATCATAGTAAACAAGTCCTCAGTGCAGGCTGTGTTATTAATGAACAGACATTAGGCTCCCTTTTATAAATATTTCAAGACCACTTATGGCTCTGGATTAGCAGCTGTTCTTTCTGGCTAAACTTCAGCTCCATACCACATGAGCTGACTTTTACTATGAACACAGGTAATGTCTAGTCCTAAGATGACTGGACAAAAGGAGAAGTATTGCAATGCATACAATACAAACCGATGAAAAGTACAATCTCAATTAATACAACATTATGGGTGCCATGATTGCTAAATAAACTGCTAAGAAGTAAAAATTTTACATTTTCCCTCCTTACAAATCAATACAATGGCAACACAACATGAACATGAGCTTACACTGTAAGAAGAAACTCTAAGAAGATGAGTCCCAAGAAGAGAGATGGTCTAAGACAAACTAAATAAATAATGGCCTCCAAGTTTTCCAGAAAATAAATCAAAAATTGGAGACAATTCCCAAAGCTTTCCTGATATATACATAGAACATAGCCATCTCTAACCATGGGTGAATTCAGAAAGGGTCACTGTAACATCTGACATCAAACTGGGAAGTCAGATCACAAACAGCATGACTCAGGAACTTAACACCAAGCAGCTCTTTACAGTGCCACAGAAGTAAATAGACAAAAGGACATCAGTATAAAGAGGATCAGAGACATCAAATTAATGAGAAGCAGCCCAAAATACATGCAACATACTCCCCTGGGTGATAGTCATTGTTTTGAGACAAATAATCTGAAAAAAACTAAAGATCTGTCTCTTTGTTCCTTTGTATTTTATGCAGCTATTAAGTTCTTTACAAGTGAGTGGAACAAGTTACAAAGGCTTCATGCAGAGGAGTCACAGTAATACAGAGCAGTTGTCTAATGCTGGCTGGGGCCCTAAGTTTAACTGGGGAATATCATTAATTTTTCCAAGTTGTAAAGAGTGAGCTACCTTTTTGACTAACTCTCCCATCTTACTGAACTTTCTACCAGGACAATTCTGTTTAGCTTTTCTCAACTTTGGCTTGCCAGACTTGGTCACAAGATAAGTGGGGCTGTACTGCTTTGAAGTCAGCTTCTTCTGCTTGGCTTTTCCTGTTGTTTCCACTGGGTTTTCTGACTTGTGGTTTCTTTCATTAGCGTTTGCAAAAAAATTCTCACTGAAAGTAGCAGACTTCTGCCCCAAAATCTTCTGCACAAGAGCTTCAGCATTCTCTAATCGTACACCAACCTAGGGGAAAGCATACAGCATTGAAAAGCCTGACAATGAGATGCATTAGCCATGTTCAGTTCTATAGGCAGAAATTTAAAAAATACATCCAGATGTAACCTTTAGGTTTTTGTACAAAGAAAGGTTTGCCATACAAGATCACAGTGGTCTACAAAGTTTAGTATCCTACCTCATGCAGTATCCCATACTGGATATTTCAGTATTAAACCTTTCCAGTAAAAACTCTTCAGTTTCTTGATTACTTGAAGCTCAGTACAAAATAAAAATCCTTTTTTATTCAGGTACTGGTTCATTTATACCATGATGGGACAGTATAAGCTACTGCTATTCTACAAACAGTATTTTGGTTGGAAAAGAGTAATGCACCCTTTCAGTCCTCCTGAAATAAGATTCTGTTTGGAAGTTTGACTAAAATAGTATTACTAATACATATAAATCCAGGGCATATGACACTGAAAAAAAAATTTGTTCCCTTGCTAGCTTAAACTTGAGATCTGAAGGCTACATTAAATTCTTTCTTTCACATACACGTTTTTACCTGCAACAAAAAGTCCATATGCAAAACACTGCTTTCTCTTGGAGGCACGGTAGAGGCACAATTCAAGATGATGAGGTTGCAGGCAAGCCATTTAAATATCCCAGGCATTAGCTTCTCAATGGGACTAAAACAGTGACTTCAGTTAGGTATGTATGAATCTGTATCTTGTATTAAAGGAATGGTGTACCCAAGCCACTGTAAGTCAACCAAAGGAATCTTACTATCCTAAACGGGAGCTAGACCAGCATCTCTGAAAGCACTGACTTCTGTCTTTCATTTGAATCAATAACAAGAGCTGAATATAACTCACTTGGCTAGTATATAGTATTATCAGGGTGGAAGTGGTTTTATTATGACTGAGTCCATTACACAAAGAAGTCATCAGTCTGAGGCAACTTTGCTGTATCAGTGAAAAGCATACATTGCTAAAGGAACTGTAATAGGAAAATAGAAAACATTTCTTTTTACTTCACTACACCAAGTGTCCCTTGAGTAGGGGGATTAAAAAAAATCCATAAACTTGCCTCCAGTAGATTGATAGCCTGCCCCATAAGGTGAACAGTCAAATTTGTCATGACTGATCGTGGTAGAAAAGATGCAGGAGAAAAGACCACGGATGCTTCCATATTTGCACCTGCACCAGCTGCAATAGAAAAAAATCAGGCATATGTCATTCAGAGATCAGCTATTCTTGTATACTTTGCAAGTCTCATCATTCTTTGGGAAACTGCAACTCTGCTCATTAAGACTATGGTGAATAAAAGATTAAGTCAACAGGTGACATTATTTAACTTTTTAGTATAGCAAAGACTTTAATGGACATTCCTGAAAACCTGTTATGTGACTAACAGTAAAAAAAGAGCATTTACAATACCTATCATACACAGTTGCACTGGAAGAGATGGACATAAAATCAAAATGTTACTCTGAAAAATATTATCTAGCTTTTTTGCTAAAAACAAATTATGAACAGATAGCAAACTGGGAAGGAATTAGTCTGAATCTTTTCTTATACCAAGGAAAGCATATGAATCAGAAGAAAAATATACATCTCAATCCCCTGTTGCTGCAAAGGAAGCTCACTAAGGAAGGAATCAAAAGTTGGTGTTCACAAAAATAATCTAAAAAGTGCATTGGTTCTTATTCTCCTCTTTCACAAAAGGCAAAGTTGCATGCTGTCTGGCTTGATGGAATTACATTTGATATACTCCAATTAAGGTCAGAGCAGAATCAAGCCTACATTCACTTATCTGGATACTACGGAGTCATAAAATTTAAAATTCTCTGGAGCAACATGTAAAGGACCAGAAAAGGGATGTGGGATTTAATAATCCATATGCTGCAAAGCACTGAGTTCTAAAACTCCACATACCTGAGTGGAACGTGACATCGGAATATGAGGAGTATTTCCATGTCTCCTGGTCAAAATCTCTGCTAAGAATTTCATCAGGAATAGAATCTCGAAAGTGCTCCTTCAGTGGATCAGCTGTCTCTAGGAGCTGAGAGAGATGACTCCAAACGAAGGACCCCACTTAAATTAAACAAAGAAA
The DNA here is from genome assembly GCF_963921805.1 of Phalacrocorax carbo. Lineage (NCBI taxonomy): Eukaryota > Metazoa > Chordata > Aves > Suliformes > Phalacrocoracidae > Phalacrocorax > Phalacrocorax carbo. The sequence continues at coordinate 12,591,770 of NC_087522.1, read as the reverse complement.
AACATTTTTAAACTAGGGAAAAATTCAAAAAAGTCTTAAAAACTGATACAGAGAACCTTTTAATTATTTATATCAGAATTACTCCTAACCATTCCCCTGACCACATCAGAATTAATTCATTTTCAGCACCATTCAAATCTGTCTGATGCACCTATCTTCACCATGGTCAACTTACTTAAATACTGTCTTACTCTTTCCAGTATGGCATGTGAGGGCCCATTCACTCCCTAGTTTAATTTATGCCTCTCAGCTAACCAAGGCAGGCAAGGAGGTATGGTTAACCTACTTATTTACTGTTTGCAAGTGATCTTCTATGCTAAATTCAAAGTAATGCTGAAAAAAATAAAAAGGATAAAACTCTAATACAGATGTTAAAGGCAGGCTGTGCAGCTCAAATAATATTGGACTGTTTCTGTTCCTTCTTCAAAGAACAGATGCAACAGAATTATTTGAAAGATGGTTTTAAACTTTAATTTTGGCAGCATCGCTCATTTTGTTCTTGAAAATCACTGACTCAAGTATACTGAAAAACACAAAAAAATATTTTAGACAGCAAGCACATGAAAATCTTAAAATAACAGTTAAAAATTATAAGCAGGAATAAACAAAGCCTTTTAAAGGTGAGCATTAAGCAACTTTAAATACTGGGAGGTCTATTAATCAGATACCGTACATGAACGCTAGCAAGCGATCACCAACTCTTCTGAGGCTTATGATGGTATTACAAGTGGACTTCTAAGAGAAAATTGGCAATAAAGTTTCTTCACATACAACAAACAAATCAGTCCAATATAAAGACTCCTTCTACACTGTGCAATGTACAACATTTCCAAAAGTGCTTCCAAAAGAAAAAAAAAGAAGCACATACAGTTAAACAGTTGTGATTGAGAATTAATATTTCTGCATAATACTGTGATGATTCATGGTTTGGCCATGTATGCACTGCATTGTGGGGGGCAAACATATTCCATGTGTTTTGAAGTCTGATTCTTAAGCAGAGGCTTTTTTTTTCTCCTGAAGATAAAAGATATCAGACTCCAGTGCTAATTCAATGCACAGACACTGAATACTGGTATAACTACATTTTTCACAATACAACTTTTTTTCATATTGCTTTTTCTGAACGTGGCAGCTAAAAACTAATATGTGCTCCCCGCCTTCAAAAAGCACTTGTTACTCAAAAGTCTATTATATGAATTATTTAGGTCTTACATCATCCAAAGACAAAGTAAGGCAATTAACAAAATTCATGAGTACTGCATTAAATTGTTTAACACATACAATATTTTGGATGGACTTGTAGAGCTCCTTCATAAATCCCCAATTTATTTTTTCCACATAGAGCCACAGGGAGGAGAGTCACTGAGGGTGCACCTTGACAGTATTTTGCAGGCTGACGGAATTTCTCTCTGTCTGAACTCTAAACAGAGGGGAAAAAGTCCCCTCCAAACCACAAGCCACATCATCACATGAATGCAATGCTGAGCCTGAACTCATAATCGCTGCAGGTTATACTGGTCTGGACATAACATCCTGATAAAATGGATGCAGAGCTTCAAGTTCAGAGCTGGCTAGGATCCAGAAATGTCAGAATGCAGACAGTGCCTGCTTTCCTCTGCCTGCAAACAACCTTATAGATACCCCGTTCATGTTTGCTCCTTCTTGCCAGATTTAAAAGCAAAGGATTAGTCTAGAGGTATTCTTTGTTGAATGTGGGAAAACATTTAGAAAAAAATCCCTCCTTCTCTCAAAATATGGGATCAGCTTAAACATCTGTGTGCTTTGGTAATAAAAAGATTATAGGATTTTGTACTTTTATTTTAGTTTCATACTAGCCCAAAGAGCTTCTCCTTCAGATGAGCTACTTACATAAAATGACCATTTTTAAACATAATATAGAAGATTTTCTACTTGGCATCAGTCCTCAGTTCAGTCTCTCATGTCAGTAATCTGGCTCAGATCAGACAATAATTGATCATGGAACCACAGAAGCAGGAAGCATAAATCAGCACAAACTGTCACTAATTAAGACTTTATACTTATGCTAACCTTTTCCCCAAATGACTGCTACACCTTTGGCCAGCTATTATACACTTGGATACACGATTAACACCCCTCACAAAGTCATTTTCACAGCATTCTTACCACATGTCCCAGTTCCCATATTTTGCTATTTCCCTATGTTATAAACAGTTTCTTGATGCCATTTGTTTGCCATTAGATCCACAGGTCTCAAACTGTGATCTTCAGTGGATTTACAGTTGACCTGATGAATCACTTCTGTCACAGTGATCACTTCTGGCACCTCCCACTAAGCCCTGATGCTAAGTGCAGGAAGCCTTAAAGTTCCTAGGTGTCTTAAATCACCTAAATGCAAATCAATAGGCCTTTATTTGCAGCCTTCAGGTCTGCTTAGTATCTATCCAATGCTATCTTTAAAATCATAGCATCACAGAATGGTTTGGGTGGGAAGAGACCTTAAAGATCATCTAGTTCCAACCCCCCTGCCATGGGCAGGGACATCTTCCACTAGACCAGGTCACTCAAAGCCCCATCCAACCTGGCCTTGAACACTTCCAGGGATGGGGCATCCACAACTTATCTGGGCAGCCTGTTCCAGTGCCTCACCACCCTCACAGTGAAGATTTTTTCCTTATATCTAACCTAAGTCTACCCTCTTGCAGTTTAAAGCCATTACATGTTGTCCTATTGCTACCTGGCCTTGTAAAAAGCCCCTCTCCAGCTTTCTTGTAGGCCCCCTTCAGGTACTGGGAGGCTGCTATTAGGTGTCTCTGGAGCATTCTCCAAGCTGAACAACCCCAACTCTCTCAGCCTGTCGTCATAGGAGAGGTGCTCCAGCCCTTGGATCACTTCCATGGCCCTCCTCTGGACTCGCTACAACAGGTCCCCATGTCCTTCTTATCTTGGGGCCCCAGAGCTGAACACAGTACTCCAGGTGGGGTCTCACGAGAGTGGAATAGAGGGGGAGAATCACCTCCCTTGACCTGCTGGTCACACTTCTTTTGATGCAGCCCAGGATATGGCTGGCTTTCTGGGATGTAAGTGCACATTGTCAGGTCATGTTGAGCTTCTCATCAACCAACACCCCCAAGTCCTTCTCCTCAGGGCTGCTCTCAATACATTCTCTGCCCAGCCTGTCTTTGTGCGTGGGATTGCCCTGACCCATGTGCAGGACCTTGCACTTGGCCTTGTTGAACTTCATAAGGTTTTCACAGGCCCATCTCTCGAGTGCCAAGGTCCCTCTCAGTGTCATCCCTACCTTCCAGCGTGTTGACTGCACCACCCAGCTGAGTGTTATCGGCAAACTTACCAAGGGTGCATTCAATCCCACCATCTCTGTCACTGACAAAGATGTTAAACAGCGCTGGTTCCAACACCAACCCCTGAGGAGCGCTGCTCATCACTGGTCTCCACTTGGACATTGAGCTATTGACTGCAAACCTTTGAGTGCGACCATCCAGCCAATTCCTTATCCACCAAGTGGTCCATCTGTCAAACCCATATCTCTCCAATTTAGAGACAAGAATGTAATGTGGGACAGTGTCAAATGCTTTGCACAAGTCCAGGTAGACAACATCAGTTGCTCTTCCCATGTCCACCAACACTGTAACTCCATCATAGAAGGCCACCAAATCTGTCAGGCATGATTTGCCCTTAGTGAAGCCATGTTGGCTGTCACCAATCACCTTTTTATTTTCCATGTGCCTTAGCATAGTTCCTGAGGGGATCTGCTCTATGATCTTGCCAGGCAAGATCATACTACTGGCCTGTAGTTCCCTGGGTCTTACTTTTTTCCTTTTTTAAAAATGAGGGTTATATTTCCAATTTTCCAGTCAGTGGGAACTTCACTGGACTGCCATGACTTCTTAAATATGATGGATAGTGGCTTAGCAATTTCATCCACCGGTTCCCTCAGGACTTGCGTATGCATCTCATCAGGTCCCATGGACTTGTGTGACTTCAGGTTGCTTAGATGGTCTCGAACTCGATGATCTCCTACAGTGGGTGGTTCTTCATTCTCCCGGTCCCTGCCTTTGCCTTCTGTGACTTGGGTGGTGTAGCCTGAGCACTTGCCAGTGAAGACTGAGGCAAAAAAAGTTGGTTGCTCTGATTGGAGTAGCTGCAATTCCTTTGTGCTGCTTTTCAGGTGCTCTCCTTCTGACCCATGATCTTTCTCCGGGCTTTGGGCATCTACTGCTGGCACTGGCACCAAACTGGTAGGAGTGGGATGGATTGAGGTTCCCCTCCAAATGCAACTTTAGTTTAAAGCCCTTTTCACTAGCTTGGCAAGCCTGTGACAGAAGATGCTCTTCCCCTTCTCTCACAGATGGACCCAGTCAGCCCCTAGTAGACTGGGTTTCTCAGGGTGAGTCCCATGGTCTAGGTAGCCGAACCCCTGGCTGTGGCACCAGTCCTGTAACCATTTGTTGATTCACCTGATTCAACTGGCCCTTTCAAACCCCTCCCCTTTGACTAGGAGGACTGATGAAAAAACTACCTGTGCTCCAGAGTCCCTTACCACCGCTCCCAGCACTCTATAATCCTTCTTGATACTCCTCAGACTGCTCATGGTTGTGTCACTGGTGCCCATGTGAAACTACAGCAGCAGGTAGCAGTCAGTGGACTGTACAAGGCTTGGCAATCTCGGTGACATCCCTGATACAAGCCCCCAGTAAGCAGCACACCTATCTAGAGAGTGCATCAGGTCAGCAAATGGGTGCCTCTGTACCTCTCAGAAGACAGTTGCCTACTAGTATCACCAGCTGCCTCTCCGTAGTTGCACTGGTTGTTATATGGGGAGCAGACTGGGCTGCCTTACTCGGCTCTGGCATCAATCCTGGTGTGACAGGTCTTTCCTCTTTAGTCTGCAGAGTGGTGAGGCGGTTCTGCAAGGTCACCTCAGGCTTCAGGGGAAATCTCTTCCTCCTGCTGGTCCTTGCCATTGCAACCATCCATTCTTCTGCATTATTGGCCCCCTCCCTTCTGTGTGTGGTGGTGGGGGAGCTTTTGGCTGTTTGACCTTTGGCTGTGGGTCCACTGCAGACTGTGCTTAGAACCAGCTATCTAACTCCTCCTCAGCCTCCCTGATGTTACGCAGCCTTCTCACCAACTGCTGCAGCACAGCCACCTGCTGCAGGAGGTCCCACACCTGAGCACACCTTTTACAGGCAGGTCTGCTGCCTGTCCCTGTCCCAGGAGAAAGGTCTGGGCACTCCCTGCAGTCTGAGGTCTGCACTGCAGCCTCTCCCTTCAGCAGCTCCATCCCAGCAGAGGCATCAGCCACTGCTGGGGCAGACCCCTAGCTGGAGCTGCAGCCTTTGCTGTCGGACAAGTGCCTACCATTCTGCCTTGAGGGTCAGGTAGGATGAGTGCCCTTGACCAGGGCAGATGGTCACAGAACAGTGCCTGGCTGCTGGGTTATGTGTACTACAAGCATCCCACTTGGCCAGTGGAATGCCCCTCCTTTGAAGAGGTGCCCTCCCTGCACACCCTTCTGTGTCAACTGCTGCGCCATGCCCTGTTCACAGTGCACCGGGTCGTGGGTGTCGGGGATGGCTGTTGTTACTCCCGGCCCCACCCAGGCCTTGTCAGACACTCTCGTGAGAGCTGGAGGCTCCTGGTATGTCTCTGCGCTCCCCTGGGGTTTCCCCAGCTCAGGAAGCCCCCCTGTGCACCACGATCCCCCACTCCCCTATGGAACACACTTGCACTGGAGCTGATCACCTCTGCAAGTGGGCATCAATATTAAAACCATACCAAAACTGATATAACATAACTGCAAAAGAGTACAGTACCAAAGAAAGACCATGGTAGTGAGTCCTTATAATAAATATTTGTATTACATCAAGGAAACAAATAGTAAATGTGGGATTTAGGAGCATTAAAAAGGTAATTAAGAAAACATTTACTTTATACCTTCAGCTTGCAATATTTTTTCTGCCACTTGCTTCTTTCTCAACTTAACAAAATGTAATTTGCAGTTATCCATTTGTATTTCCATTGCACTAAACATCAAAGGTGTTCCACGCATCTCTTTCTCAAGAGCATTCACCTAATAAAATGTTGCCAGTAGAGGGAACTAATTCTATTAAGAGTCAACTCCTTACTATTACCAAAATAACAGTATCACAATTCCAATACAAAATGTGGCCATCATGCAAACAACCTATTAAAACAACCTACAAAGTAGTAAGATTAAATAAAAATTTATATAGGTTGGTACCATTGCATCTGTAAAGTAAATGTTACACTGAAGTATTAGAAATGTGTAAGACTTCAGTGGTTGCTTGACTAACCTTGACTGGATGTTTCTTTCATCAATGTCTTTTGTACTTCTTTAAGTAACTCTTCATGTGGACATTTCATTGCTATATAATAAGCAGCAATCCTTATTTCCACATCTTCACTAGTTGCTTGATACAGCTGGACTAATATAGCATTCTAAGAGGAAAAGATGAAAAGACAACCAAAGAAGAAAATGACAGTTGTGATATTTACTCCCTTAAAACACCTCATGTATGCACTTTCAGGTACAACTGGGTTTTTCTTTCTGAAGGAGATAGACATTGCTTTTGTACATGACAAAGTCACTTCATGCAGCATGTATACAAATGTATGTACATATTCTCTATACTACCTTATCTATAAATTTCCAGAACAAACTGTCATTATGACAGTTGTTTCATGAATCCTATATTGACTAATTTATACAGGACTGTCTGCAACACAGAGCCTTGCTCGCTAGCACTGCTGTGAATGACGGGTTTATTCCACCCACAGGGGAGAGCTGCTCTATTATATTTCACACACGTGCCACAGCTAATACACATACAATAATGGCTACATTTTTATTAACAGGCTAATAAGATCATTACTTCTGGTCTCAATCAAAGGGTAGGACTGTAACAGTTTTATTCTGTTCAATACTTCCCCAGTATCAACAAATATGAGTTGTTTGGTGAACTTCCAGGAATTAAGACATTGGTGACTGATACCAGTAACATTTCTATTAGCATTTAACATGCCCAGTCCATCCACAGGGTGTCAGTTTAGCCATTCATTTGCTGGACGATGAGGGGGTGTATGACAACATATAGCCTTCATACTTTCAACAGGTCTAAGAAGCAACACTGAGCTTCCTAACTGCAGAACAAGCAGACTATGCAAATCCATGCTGTGATTAAATTTAAAAAGCCATGGAAAATGCTTCTCCAAGTGCAAGTCCACAGGTAACCTCTTGTTCTTCTGGAGCAGGATTGTCAGCTTTACCCAGGCTAGCACTCCTGGCTTTGTCATTCTTGTTAGTATCAACTTATTTGAGATAAACATGTTTTGTGTTTTCTTCTATTAAACCATTAACAAAATGTTCCAACTATGACGGTGTATTGTCAATTACAACAAGCTTCTTATGTTAATACATAGCATATCAGAGAACAATATAGTGGAACAGACTATAGAAAAATTCAGGTACTGTGGGTTTTCAGCCATAACCCACACAGACATACCCCACCCAACTGAGGTAACTTTTTAAGAAGCCATAAGCATTACCTCAGTCACTGGATGTGTTACCTCAACTATAGCAAAGTGGATGTTCTTGCCAAGCTGCTCTCCATCATCTTTGAAAGGTATTGGAGAAAAGGAGAGGTGCCCAAGGACTGGAGGAAAGCAAATGTCACTCCAATCTTCTAAAAGGGCAAGAAGGAGGACCTGGGAAACTATAGGCCAGTCAGCCTCATCTCCATCCCCAGCAAGGTGATGGAACCATTCATTCTGAAGGTCATCTCCAGGCATGTAGAGGACAAGAAGGTTATTAGAAACAGTCAACATGGATTCACCAAGGGAAGATCATGCTCGACCAACCTGATAGCCTTCAATAATGGTGTGGACTGGCTGGATAGATTAAGGGAGAGCAGTGGATGTTGTTTACTTTGACTTCAACAAGGCTTTTGACACTCTCTCTCATAATATCCTCATAGGTAAGTTTAAGAAGTGTGGGTTTGATGAAAGGACAATGAGGTGCGTTGACAACTGGCGGAACAACAGGGCTCAGAGGGTCGTGATCAATGGGGCAGAGTCTGGTTAGAGGCCCGTAACTTGCAGTGTTCCCCAGGGGTCTGTGCTGGGTCCAGTCCTGATCAATATATTCATCAGTGATCTAGATGATGGGATAGAGCATAACCTCAGCAAGTTCTCTGATGATACCAAGCTGGGAGGAGTGGCTGATACACCAGAAGGCTGTGCTGCCATCCAGTGAGACCTGCACAAGCTGGAGAGCTGGGCTGAGGGGAACCTGGTGAGATTCAACAAAAGCCAGTGCAAGGCCCTGCACCTGGGGAGAAACAACCCCGCGCACCAGCACAGGCTGGGGGTGACCTGCTGGACAGCAGCTATGCTGAGAAGGACCTGGGAGTGCTGGTGGGCAGCAGGTTGACCCTGAGCCAGCAATGTGCCCTTGTGGCCAAGAAGGCCAACAATATCCCGGGTTGTATAAAAAGGAGTGTGGCCAGCAGGTCGAGAGAGGTTATCTTCCCTCTCTACTCTGCCCTAGTGAGACCACATTTGGAGTACTGTGTCCGGTTCTGGGACCCCCAGGTTAAGAAGGACAGGGAACTGCTTGAGCAAGTCCATCAGAGAGCTGTGAAGATGGTCAGGGGCTAGAGCACCTCCCTTATGAGGAAAGGCTGAGAGACTGGGGTTTGTTCAGCTTGGAGAAGAGAAGACTGAGGGGGGATTTCATCAATACCTATAAATATCTAAAGGGTGGGTGTCAGGATGATGGGACTGGGCTCTTTTCAGTGGTGCCCAATGACAAGACAAGGGTCAATGGGCACAAGTTGGAACACAGGAAGTTCCACCTCAACGTGAGAAAAAACTTCTTCCCTGTGCGGGTGCCAGAGCAGCGGCACAGCCTGCCCAGGGACGTTGTGGAGACTCCTTCCCTGGAGACATTCAAACCCGCCTGGATGCATTCCTGTGCCCCCTGCTCTGGGTGTGCCTGCTCAATCAAGGGGGTTGGATGAGATGATCTCCAGAGGTCCCTTCCTACCCTCATCATTCTCTTAGTCCTACCAACCTTTCCAACAGCAAAGGAGCTCTTCTGGAAGACATGTTTACATATGTTCCTTATTTGTTTACACATTTCATAAATATTTCTGAAACTGAACACTCTGGGACAGCATCAGGAAGCCATCAGTCACCTGCTGGCAATAAATCACTTACCCTGACAGAACAGGGAATGCGTCTGAAGGCCTGGATAGCAGCTATACGAATTTCAATTGGATTACTTTTCAGGGAAGCACATAAGCTCAAAACAGGAGCTAGCGAAGCTGCTGCCAGTCCCGCATTTCCAATGGCTTTTAACACCAGTTGCATCTGCAAATGCAAAACAAGGCAGTATAAAAAGCTCTCCACATGTTGTCAGTTGTACCTAAAATTTTGTTGCATTAACATTTTCTGTGTAAAATTCCCTGTTTAAAATAATTGCTGATTATTTGGAGGGTTTAGTGCAGCCCCTGCTCTACCAGCTATACTCTGGCTTTAGGGTGAGGACAAGACTCATATGAACATGGGCAGCTGCTCTAATGCCATGTAGTACTTTTAAGTAAAATCTGGCTTACACCTGATGGAATACAAAAGCATTTAAAAAAAGCTGCGTTACAATGGAAAAGCAGAAGTCATGGATTTGAGGTGCAGTAAAAGTTTTTCAAGAACTTTCATATTTTGTCCCTTTTGATCACAGACATTTTTGCCTTTTGGTGATTCAACACAGAGTACTGGACACAATAACCGATTTAAAATAATAATTTGTCAACAGATGCCATAATGTTACCAGTTTTCTTCACTAACCATACAGGAATCCTGTGCAACTTCAGAACCCAGAAAGCATGTTACTGCTGGCAATCAATGAATTTTTAATTACAAGCTCTGTATTAAAGTTTAGAGCCCGGGGACTTCAATGCAATATGGGGCCTCGTTTTCCTTTTACTGACAGTTCCCTAGAAAAAACTATACTGAAGCCGTGACAGTTAAAAAGTTAAAAAACCTTCCACAACTGTCTGGGTCAAAAACTCCATTCACTGTTCGTTTGAGACATCAGATGGGAGGTCTATCCTATTGTGCTCTGCATATTCAGTAAAGTTGTCATAGTCAAAGATACCTCTCCCACCAGTCTGTACAATCACTCACTGCAACATGCTGCTGAGTTTCAAGAGGCTGCTCTTCATTCATCAGACAACTGTGTTTCAGCAGTAAGTTACAGAACAGTTTTCAAGAAGCTAATGAAACTTGGGCAGTCTTCCTCATTGTGTCCCTCTTCATCAGTTCCCTGTTCTGGTTTACTAATCTATTGGCTAATTTTAATCAGATTCATGTAAGACAAAAAGGGTTTAAAAAAGTAAAGTTTTCATGAAAACAGGCAATTGGGTGGGTGTACTGATTTTGGCTGGGATGGAGCTAATTTTCTTCATAGCAGCCTGTGTAGTTCTGTGTTTTAGATCTGTGACCAAAACACCGCTGACAACGCAACAAAGTGTTAGCTATTGCTGAGCAGTGCTCGCACAGCGTCAAGGCTTTCTCTGTATCTTACTGCACCTGCCCAGCGAGTAGGTTGGGTGTGGGTAAGAGCCTGAGAGGGGACACAGCCAGGACTGCTGACCTGAATTTACCAAAGAAATATTCCAAACCATATGGCATCGTTCTCAGCAATAAAATTGTGTGTGGAGGGAGAGGGGGTGGTTCCAAGGTATCCATTGCTCAGGAACTCGCTGGGCATCAGTCTACTGGTGGTGAACAATTGCTTTCACATCACTTTTGGGAGGTTTTGTTATGGGCTTTGGAGTTTGTGGTGTTTTTTTTTTTCCCTTCACTTACTAAACATTCTTTATCTTGACCAAAGAGTTTTCTTGGTTTTGCCCTTCCAATTCTCTCCCCCATCCCACTGCAAGGGGAGTGAGTGAGTGGCTGTGTGGTGCTTAGCTGCCTACTGGGGTTAACCCACCACAGTAGAGCCAAGAAATTAGTGTCCTTCTGCACAGAGAAAGATTGCAATATAAACTGAATAGGTATTTGCTTCATTTGGTCAACTGCTTGCAAATTGGCATGTATAGTCATCCAGTCCAGTGGCACAATCCTAACCTGGAACTACCCATATGACACTCTCCTTGCCCAGCTGGCAGCAAGGGATGTAAAGAGGAAGCAGGGTGTCGTGGTTTAGCCAGCAACTCAGCCCCACACAGTCACTTGCTCACTCCCTCACTGGTGAGATGGGGGAGAGAATCAGAAGGGTAAGGCTCGTGGGTTGAGATAAGAACAGTTTAATAATTAAAATAAATTTTTTTAAAAAAAAACAATAACAAAAATGCAATGGAAAGGAAAACAATAAGAGGCGCAAAACCCGGGGCAGGGAGGGGGGAGGGGGATAAACCACCAAAACAAACCGCACGCAGTGCAGCCGCTCACCACCCACCGACCCAACACCGCACCTTTCCAAGCTGCAAACTGCCCCCCTTAATATACTGGTCATCGTGTCACATGGTATGGAATGAACATCCCATTGGCCAGTCGGGGTCAGCTGCCCCGGCCGTGGCCCTGCCCCTCCCAGCCTCCTGCCGCCATGGCAGAGCGCGGGAAGCTGGAAAGGTAGCCGGCCCCCCCATGATGAAGAGAATTAACCCCTTCTCAGCCAAAACCAGCACACAGGGAGAGAGCAGATGTCAGGTGTCCATACCAATCCCACTGATAATCTGCTAGCAACATTGAAATCAAAGCTTCTCTTGAAAATCCCACCCCACATCCATCTTTGGGAACTTAAATGACTGTTTTAATTTTTTAAAATACTTCTTTCTAAGAACTTAGTAGAGACCAGTGATGCACCTCTGAGAGACATGAGACCACTCACCAGCATGGCGATGCCTCTTTCTGAGGGATAGCACAGACTTTTAAAGGATATGTCATCTATTCCAATGAGCGTAATGTATCCTCAAACCATGTAAAACATGCCAACTCTACCAAAAAGAACTAGGTAATTTCATACAGCACATAGTAGGAAACTGAAAACATATGCAGAAACTAAGATTCTATGGCTAACAGGAAGACAAAAAAGTTCAGCAGTGGAATCTCTTTGGGGTTTTTTAATAAAACTTTTGTTCAAGGTTCCTAATACATAAAATCTGAGTTTTTAAGTTATTCCTTCAATAAATGGGATATGAATTATAAGTGAACGAACTGCTCACACTGAATGAAGAAAAATACAAATCCCATTAATTTAGCTTGCACATTGGAAAATTAAACAGACACAAAACATGAGATAAACTTAGCTCTTGGGATCTTACTGCTACCTGATATAGTGTCAGCAGTATCTCTATTTTCTAAGTGTGATAAGGAAGAACTGATTGTTTAAGTAGATAATCAAACAGAAGACTTAGAGATATTTCTTTAGTACTGAATGTCAATTAAAGATAAAAAGCCCCAGACCTGTGACGGAAACTACTCCTAACTCAAGATCACACACAGCAACTAAGAACGATTTCCCTCTCCTGTTAGTATCCCAATATCATGACTGACTTACAGCCAGGAACACTGTGACTCAGCAGAGCTTTAGCCAGCACTACCACAGCTAACACTAACCGGACATGAATTTGAGTCAACAAAGGAACAGGAAACTTCCATCAACATGCCATTTTACAGGGGACCGATGGGTGTTCTTCCATATCCCGAGTTATGAGGTTTGCTTCATCAGAAGACCCAAGACTTCCTTATCTAAATACACAGGAACACCCATGCTGATAGGTTGTACTTGTTGGATTACAAAATTTTATCTGCCCATTCTACCAAAGAAAATTAATTTACAAAGCTTGAATTCATGGCTTTCTGGAAATCCACTGAATAGCATTATGATCTAGAACTTGTTTGATGAAAAAGGGAATAGAAAAGTAAAGCATTATATCATATGTTTCTATATCATTGGTACCTGGCTGAGGCCTTCTGAATCTTGCACGGCACAGTTTCCTCCCAAAAAGTTCCCAAGAGTCCTCATCACACTCTGCACAGCAGGTACATCATCGCAGGAGTTGTAAGCTGAACAAAACCTGTGTAAGAGAGCAGTTACTCCTAAGAAGCAGCTCTGGCTTGCTCCTGGTGACTTCAGCAAAGGCTGTAAACAAGGACAAAAAGAACAGGGTATTTCAGAAAAGTCATTCTCATTATTACTGTAACACACAATAGAAAATAAATGGATCAAAATATTTACACACTAAAACTCCACCCCAACAATGCATATTTTCAAACAGCCCTTAAAGGATTCAAACAAACAAAAAAGGACAACCCTGCAGAGATATAGTGGAAAGTACTTCCACCTTCACATGTACGCATACAAACTAAATTAGCATAAACGTGACATAGACCTTGGTTCTTTTCACAAGAAATCATGTCCTGCATGCTTAGGAATTAGTGTGAAAACAAATCTAAACTATTTTCCAGGACCTTCAAAATAGTAAGAGAAACTATGTACTAGCGAGGGTTTAAGTCCCACATCAATACTTAGCAAAAAGCACCGACAGCTCAGTAAGTCACGGGGAGTTTATCATTTTTAAAATGAAAATAAGTTTTTCCTGTCCCATAAACCTGCAAATTCCAAATTTCTGTATCCTCTGAAGCAAGCCTGCTACTGTTCAAAATCCCACTTCAACCAATGTTTGCAAAGCGCACGTGAACTCAGGATGAATTATTTCACACAGATGCTGTGGAAGGCCTGCCAGCAGTGAGAGCTGTTTTTTGTAATCCAGGTTGGAACCTCTATAATTGGGAACAGCAGGTTGTGAATATACTCCACAAGATTCTCCATGGCAGATCAATGGTTCATTAGCACACTAGCCAGGCAGGCATAACATTTTACTTAATTGAAAAATATTCTTAATTTAGGCTACAAGATTATTTATAATTTTACAACCTGGAACACTGCAGCTTCACAAAAGACATAGCAAACCCAACTTCAGACTCTAAGAGCATGACAGATTACACTGTATAAACCCAGCAGAATAATAGATCTTTAAAGGAAAAATACACTATAAAATGGAGCTGTTATTACTCAGCATTAAAGTAAAAAGGAAAAATATCAAACGCTGCAGTAGTGCTGCATATACAAAGGACCAAAATGTCTCCAGGTGCTAAATACAAACTTTGTAATGGACCAAACTGGAGAATAAAGCTCTCTATCTGAAGCAGGGGATAGCTGCAACAGCATCATTCTCCTCACACTGACCTGACCTTGAACCTCAAAAGTAATTAGCATAAACTGGTCTCTGGAGTCCACAGGATAGTTTACTTTTTTTTTTCTTGTTGTTGGTTGGGTTTTTTTGTTTGGGGTTTGTTTGTTGGTTGGTTTTAAGTCTCTAGGCTACAAATGCAAATGAAGCTCAAGTGACCAAACACAATTGCATCTTTTGGAATCAAGATTAAAACAGACAGTAGTTTCATCACCAAAATCACCTGGACAGTTAGAGTTTTTTATATATCTGTGAAAAAGACTATTACAGTAAAATACAAAAATTATAAGCCAGCTAGACTGATGATAAATTAAAGAAGAACGAACAACATCCACTCACAGCAAGAGATTCGATCATGCCCGAGGTGGGTTTAGGAATGAATGAAAATGACCAGAAAAAGTATTCCACTTTGTCTTCCTCAACTTCTCTGGAAGCTATAATTTCCTTCATTAGGACAACACACGCCTCTGTAGCACAAGATGGGAGAGCATCTATGAGTGGCTGCCTGAAACACAAGAAAAAAGTACAGCAAATCTAAAGTGACCAGAATACTCCAGAAACAAATAACAAACACATTGAAGTTGGGCTTCTTTCAAAATAAATAAAAGTCCACAGGCTTAGCAAATGCCAGATTCCATTAAAATCAACATTATTCTTTGTTTTAGTGACTTTACAGAAATATGCCTCAGCCAAGATGTGAACTGTATTGGTGTTTCAAGAACTGTGTGTAACCAGGCTTTTAAGAAAATACTTAGTTGCTTTCTCTGAAATGAAGCTAAAACATAACCCAAGTTTTTCTTCTAAAGACTGAGGTACTTAGAGCACAGATTTTTTTATTAAGGTGGGTTTTTTCTTCATTTCACCAATAACAAATGAAAATATTAAAACTGAATTGACTAGCTTTTACTTCCTGTGCTTTTTTAGACCTTATCTAAGCGGAAAGGTTACACCAGCAAGACAATGAACATCTCAGCTCTTAAGACCCCTCTGTAAATATTCTGTACCTATCTCCTGTACTGGTGGATGGACACTTTTGCATTAACTAGGAAACAGTTAAATGGAACTGTGTAAAAGCACTTGCATCAGAGTAAGAGAGTAGTCTGCATGAGATTCTTTTTAGGCCCTAAAGTTAATGATGTTGTCCTGAGTAAAATTAGTCTAAAGTTAATATTGAAAGAGGCAGAGTAATTTAGATTACTTTTTAATATTTAAGTATAGTAACAAAACTATTTGTCAAAAGGTGAGAATAAACCTAAGCCAAAACAAATTTTGCCCCTTTTGCATGACAAAGTTTAAGATTTGTTACAAACCTAAAACCTGACATTAGATGAATTTCAAACAGGCTGATGACATTTTGTGCTGAAATCAAGTAGAAAAACTTGTTTCTTTTTTTACACTTTTCAGAATGTTGATTTCAGAGGGAGAAAACATTATATTGATTTTAATAATACTGGATTAGTATTTCTGAAAGTCTCAAAACATTGGATCAGAACTATTCCTGTCTGCAGAGAAGTGGGGGCCTTAATCTTTAAAGCTGCAGTTCAATAAACAGTATAAACCATCCTGAGATCAGGCTGCTGTTGAAAGGTGTGGCTCCATCACATCCATACTTGCAGCATAACGTTTGTCCCCTCTCCCAGATGAGACCTAACGGCACTGAAGGTACAGATCCAGGTAAACTTTTTCATAACAAGCAGCAGTAGACACTTAAAACCAGCAGTATTGACTTCCACCTAAGCAGTGACTCAAGTTTCCTGTTCACTTTGTTCCTGAAACAGGAAGTCTTCTGTGGGAATAGGCATTGGACCGGAAAGTCTATTTTGTACACAACGTTCATTCAGTAAGGAGACAATATCATCCTTCTCGCACACAAACAAGATCTGCAATAAACATTCTTCCTTCAAAGTGCTGCAAATTTAAATCCAACATTTGGGCATGGATTTAAAACGTTAATTTATTTTAAATATTTACAACACATTCCTTTCCTGTATGTATTTTTTTAAATGCAGTTACTAATGAGGCCTCACCAGTTGTCTTTGCATTTAAATGAAGATCTTTGCCATACTGCTTTTAAGGCCTCAAGAGAAAGATGTCGAAGCTCAAACACAAGAGTCATGAAAAGGTCTGCAGTCTGTAAGAGAGCACAACAAATTAATATTAAAGCTGTGCAGAAAACAGCTTTAGAGAACAGAGCACAACAATTGACTGGGTTATACTAGCGTTGCCACTGATTCACAATGTAATCTGAGAGTAAAACCTCCTCTCTTCCTGTGCCCCTGTCTTCCTTCCCTCCCTTGCTTTTCTCTTCAGGCTGCGAACATGTAAGGAGGAGGGCTTTCACTTAGGATGTCAGTCGGTCCCTGAAGCAACAGTGCTCAGTGACCGCTAAGCACACCACTAGCACACAAATGAATAATAAACCAATATGCAGCACAGCAGTCAAAATCCAAAAGAGAAGGCCATAATTTTTGCTGAGGTTGTACAACAAGATCCTGATTTATGCCCAGAACTGCTGACACAGCCTCGACTCCAAATGAAACAATAGTCAAGCTAATTTTATATTAGTCTTAAGTTTATGAGAAAGATCATTTAACTGAAGTTTGGACCATGCTTAAAAGTTTTGCTGGAGTACCTCTGATGCTGTGTGAAAATATCCCACCTTACTGGGTAAAAGGCCAAGCATAACTGCTCTTACCTTGACAGGCAGCACAGGATTAGTTAAAACTGAATAGGATAGACTATTTCAGTTGGAAGGGACCAAGAAAGATCATCTAGTCCAACTGCCTAGCCACTTCAGGTTGACCAAAAGTTAAAAGTGTGTTATTAAGGACATTGTCCAAATGAGTCTTAGGGCATCGGACTGTAGTAGCAGAAGAGCTGTTCTCCCTGGCTAAGCTGAACTGCTATAACATACAGCAGCATTTTACCTGCAGTACATTACTACACACACTTTTCAGTGTAAAGAAGTTCTAGCCCTTCATTCATAAGCTGCCCCTTGCTCTTGTGGGCAAAACCAGAAAACCTGCTTTAGGGTTACTTCGTTTTTAAAAAAAGAAAAAAACCAACCACAAAGTATTTTAATCTAGCTGTACAGTTGGAGGTGAATAGTTCTGCTTAACAATTTATTTGCAAGTGCATGGCTGAAAGAAATTAAGAGCAATTCAGAGCTGACCCACACTTTTCTGTTAAGTGAAGTAGCTACTTGTACTAGACTTTACATTAAAAAAAACCACATCACTCCCACCCCCCACTTAACTTATATGGCAGCATCAGTTTCCTATAACCTGAAACAAATATTTTTCAGAAACCACTGTCTCGAGGTACTTTTGGATGTGTATTACATTACCAGCAATAATTTTTATTTTCTAAAATGGGATGCTGGAAATCAAATTAATGAAATATTAAATTGAACTGAACACATTATCAACAAGACAGAAGCCTTTCTATTTTTATGCAATACAAACCTTTCAGTGTCATCCTGACTCAAACCAGGCTCAGTATTACCTACCCAGTCTGTCCTCTGCTGAGAAAGAATGATATGTTCTCCTTTTTATCAGATTATTTTCATTTGCACATACACTATTCATCACATTGTTATTTTGACCTCAGTAGAAGCTTTTGGAAAATGGTATTTTGAAGGCTAAATATCATGTAGATGTGTTCCTCTGCAACATGATCCAAAGTTCAAGAAGGGAGATAGGTCTCATTACTTGAAAAATCAGCAGAATGTTAAAAACAGTAACTTTATGTTCATTTTAGCCTGACTTTATAATGTACAAGTTTTAATCATGGTCTATGTCATACAGATTCACTTCAATTCTTTATTCACTTCAGACATGAAAGGCTTAGACATAGGACTACTGCTCTGGTTCCAAAGAAAACACTTTCTTCATGTAAAAATCACACAAACAAAGTCTAATTCCACTAAGTGACATTTCCAAAGGTCTGGGGAGAGACCTACTTTGACTTCCTGACCTTCCTTCCAGAAGCTGCTTCCAAAAGCAATGAAAAATTGGAATAACCCAGTGCCAGCATCTGATTTTAATTTGAGACTGCCAAGACATTTTCAGTAAAAAGAAGCTGTCTTGCAGTAAGAAGACTAAAAAGCAGGAGTAATTTCTTACCATGTTGTTTGATAGGCTGAAGGAATAATTTTTCAGGTTCAATACAAACACTATTTATGTTTTTGTTCTTTTGGGACTTTTTTTCTTTTTACCAGTAATATACTAATTTCATCAAATTGAAATTTATTCTCCCACATGAAGCCCTACCTAGGCATTAATTCCAATAACATCTATAATTCCATAGCTAAAATTCAGTTAGATCCACATGTATCCCATTCCCTTCTTTTCCATCATTACCTTTAAGGTCTATTTTAAAAAGAAATTACCAAACCCTGAACACTATGGAGCTAGTGAAACAGATTACATTTCATGGTCTATAAAATATTCAGGGAAGTGTATTTAATGAAGATCTTCGAAAGTATTTGTAAAACACAGGCCTTATGTGCATTTTACACATGCAAATACACTACAGGCAGCAAGATTAGGGGAGCTGGGGAGCCTCACGGATATCATCACAAGGAGCTGTGTGTGCAGCTGCTGATGAGCTCAGGTGGCTCATCAGCTGGAGGCTGCAGCACAGTTCAAGATAAAATTTCCAGACTGATATATTTCCATGTGATATCATTTTAGACTGTAGACTGACTTCATTCTGCTTCCCACCTGCTGATTAAACAAGCTCCCATCTAATAACTCATTGCAAACTTTCGCAGAGAAACAGCTATTTTTACTTCCTAATAATAGAGCTTCAGAATTAACTGTCTGGTCAGGTGGGTTGTTTTTATTTCTTAAGGTAGGCTGCATTGAAATCAAGTTGTCATATACACAATAACCTCACAGTAAATTCCTCTATTTGTAGTATTATAACAACAAACATGCAAATTTGGCTGCCATTCCCACCCCTATATGAAACATAAGGAAACCTGGCTTCTATTCTATATAGAAGCCTGCTTTTCCTTCTATCTGTCGACTTACTGTAGCTCTACTAAAAAAAAACCAAAACAAACACCTCTCTGTAAGCATAAACTTGGTATAGTTTACATTGGAAGGTAAAGTAGGAGAATATTTCCAAATAAAAGTGTTTTTATTATGATATATACAAACACTTACCCTTTGAAAGCTCAACACCTTATTTGCTGCCAAGTAGAAACCGATGTAATCACAAGGGAGGTTACTTTGAAAACGTGTTCAGTTAACATCTTTGGTTTTGCCTACTAATTTATATTCTCAATGAAAGCGTGAGGCCTTCTCTCCAGTAAATTTAATATATCTCTTTGGAATTACGTAGCTGTCTCTTTTCCATACTTCTGGTTTTCAGCTGTCTAATTTCTTTTTTCAACTACACATATGTTAAGAACCAGTGATTTCCTTGAATTGAAGACCAAGCATGAAATCAGATGGAGGTGACACACTATTCTCCCTGAAGTCTACTGGTTGAACAGCTATGGCTATCCTCTCCCTGCCATGGCACAACTTCCCTTCCTTCTGATCCTCATCAGTTCTTTCATATTTGTTTTCTTACCTTGCCAGTTAACCTTATCTCAGCCTCCATTTCAGGAAAGGTGTAATTGTGCCTGGTCATGGATCAGATTTAAGTGACCTAACAGGCCATTCCCAATACTACCTTCTAAGGCTTTCCAATTCACAGCAAAGACTTCTGTTCCTGGTAAAGTCATTATTACAGTCATACAGCAAAAGAACAGCCAAAATTCAAAAAGCAAAATCACCGATGTAACTACAGTGTCTTAATTCATCTTGATAATCAGAACATCCTCTTTACCTGCGAAATATTCTGTTTTACTCCCTACACCCACAAGTTAGAAACATGTGAATCCTAACACCCAACTAGGTAGTAACTAGCAAGTAGAATGCCTTATGAGAAAATCAAATGGTGAGACCATGCCCTAAAGGTAAACTCTTTTGGGTCAGACCAGGGTACAGGAGTTGGGCAGAGTGAATCTGACATACCCTTGCCCACACTGCTTAATACATACACAGCCACATTCACTAGAGCTACTAATCCAGCATCAAATCCCAGACAGCCAAATGTAAATGCAGCCCCCAGGAAAATCTGTGTGACAGGCTTACTTCAACCCTCTCTCAAGTGAGGGTCCCTTCTCCCCATCCCTTTGACTATTCTTTGTTAGTATGCAGCTTGTTCACTTAATGGTCCATTAGCTAATCTACATCCACATTGAAATTCAATCTTATCTCATAATAGCATTAAAAAATTAAACAACAACTTTGCTTCCTTGGAAGTGACACAGTCTCCACCCCCATTTTCTCAACCCTTCACTGTTGGGGATTTTCCCTTCCATTTATTCTTGGATTTGTGTCATGAAAGAAATGCATTATCTCACCTCATTCAGAGTCAAACAATAAGGGGACAAACAAGCCATACATGCGTAACAGCAGAGCTGTCTCCCAAGCAACCATGGGGCATTCCCATAACTTCTTTCCTGGCCCAGGAAAGGATGGAACAGCCGATGGAACTGTGTGCTGGGACAGGCATATGATGAATAATTCACCTCTTTTTTAGGCAGTGGCACAGACAGCAGTCACTTGTGCTAATCTTAGTAATTTACAAAACAAATTTCCCACACATGAAGCCTGTGGGCCTATTCAAAGGCAGAAGTGACATCCCACTGTTACTGGGAAAAGTAATCTATCATTGTTTCAAAGACACTGAATTATGGGTGTTCAGAAGAAGGTAGGATTTAGAGAAAGATTCTCAGGTCCGCTGCAGTAATTTCTTTTTTCAACATTTTCCAAGTAGTATTTAGATCCTCCAGTCTGTTCTTAAGTGCCATTACATACTGCTGTTACAATGATAGCCACATAGAACTATTATCATACCAAAAGAGGCTGCTTTTATTCTACATTAGCAAGAACCATTATGTTTATGGCTCTTCTAGCTCTCTATAGCCCCAATCTCCCTAGCATGCAGCTAAAAAAGATGGCAGAATTGCTTATAACTCAGAGAAAGAAACCTATCCCATATACCACCACCCAGAAAGGCACCCTGCTGCTTTCTCCTCAGCCCTGTGCTGAGGTGTTCATCAGGCAGTGATACCAGGTCAGACTCTGATCAACATTTAATAGGTTGGGACTAACTGCTAGGGTTGTAATTTGTCATAGCTGACTGAAGTTGCTCATTTCAGTTGTCGTGACTCTGATCCTTCTCCAGCCTATGCCTTTACCTTAAGTCTCACGCCACGTTACACAAACACCTCTTGTGCTCATTAATCACAGCTAAAGCTAAGAGAAAGGTGAATATACACAGTATATTAATTTCTAAACAGGCATCACTGGCCTGCAGAACTGTAATCTAGCAGTGCACTCTCCTCCAGTGTCCATGAAGCCTGTACTCCAACTCTCACTATCTGTGTCCCCTCCCAGGGGAGAGGCAGGCAGAGCTTTTGTTTTGACATGGGACTTAACCCAGACAAAAGAAGGTGAAGTGCCTTCTCCTATGCTAGGTCTCAAGCTTTTTGTCAATGTCGCTTGTACCTACATGCATTTACAGGGGAGCTCACAGCCCTATTGCACAAGATATAACCTTGCTCCAAGGTACAAGCAATCTAACAAGACGAGAACATCAGAGGACAGGGAATGTATCAGGAATGAGCTGACTAAACTCATCAGTAGCAAAATCATGGAGGCACCAAGGCCCAGTTCAGTGCCTTCCCCATTAGACCGTATTTGTTTTCCAGTAATGTTCTAACCATGAATGACGTAAACAAGAAGTGTGTTCTTCTATTTCCAAATTTACATTTTTTGCACATTGTTCTATATAGGAACTCCATTACTAGCAAGAACCACTCCATGTGAAGCACAGTGGGATATGAAGTGCCCTCTCTTTTAGATCATTGCCCTCAGTTCATCTCAGGTCAGCAATGATTAAGCACTATCATCTGTTGATCCTTCTGTACTCTATGTTACGGGTGTTCTTGATAATGTCTAAATTTCACAGAAGATAGGGATCTTCATTTCAAAGACAGTGACAAATACTAACTGATCCAGCTGCTGCCAGTATCCACAAAAATTACAAGACCTGAGCGAGCTAAGGAGACAGGTAGACCCTCAGCTAGGATGATAGCCATCATAGGAAAAAATTAAGCCACTGCATGTTCCATATGACCAGAATATTCCACATTATCTTAGCAACATTCAAGAATGAAAATGGTTTAAGTGAGAAGACATTCCCTCTGGACCCACACAGCATTCCCAGAAAACATGATGGTTATTACTAGAACTCATAAGAAGCACATGGAACCAGCCAGTCAAGATCCAGAGGCAAGGGTTTCACGTGCACAGTGTTTTGAGGGGATGAGGTGACAGAAGGACCACAGAACTCCAATAAACATGGATACAACAGCACTACCAGGGGCAGTATCCCACACTAAAGCTGTAGAAAAGGGGTTTTATAATTAAGCATCAAAACTATCAGTGATAACCCAAACCAGACACTTTGTTTGTTTGTTTTTTCCCTGCAGCAAAACAAGAATCTGGAATATTTCCTTTCAGGGTAATTTAGAATACAGTTGAAAATTGCTTTTGCCCAGTATTCAGGGGCCACATGACATCTTGACTCTTCTTTTCCATTTGATTTATTGTCAATATTGGAAAATGATACTTCAAAGCATTTTACCTTTCTATAATTCGACATTAAAAAATTCCCCAAACAATGGAATGCTTCAGTATTTCAAAATTGCTGCTCTCACAGTCACCTCTAGGTAAGTGTAGGCTAAGTCTCAGACCACAAAGGGTCTTACAAGGAAATGAAGGTTATGTGTAAAAGCTTACCTCAAAACTCACACTATGCGCTAAGCAAAGCTTCCACACTAGTTCAGTCACTTCCCCTCCAGTGACTTCCCTCTCAGTGTGTTCCTTTTCATAGAGCATGCTGGTCACATACAGATTCTTGGAGTCCACTGGAAAGACATAAGGAAAAATCAGATATCTGGTGGTTGCTGGACATTTGCTATGGTTAGTCATAAATGCTAGGGGAAAGTTTCTCTCTCAGCCTTTATTTCTACATGTAAGAACCTCTCTAGTCTCAGTAAAGCCAAGGGATTAATATGAGTGCCTGCAGTCAGGTTGAATTTAAGAACACAACAGAATAAATGCCTAAAGACAAGTGTGACCTGAAAGACAGAGTCAGAGAAACAAGATAAAGAAGATACACATTGAAAAAGTCCCACTCTCCATCAGTATGCCTCTTACAATGGCCCTGCTACTTTACATTTACCACCCTTTCCAATTTAATCTAATCACTCTCACCTCCTGAAAACTCAACAGGAGTGCCAAGAAAAATAAATGGCTTGGCTCTTAACCTCTTCCCAAGGAAGAATCTTGTAATCTTATGTCGGCATAACTATAAACAGTGTCCTGGAAATTTGGATTTTGCTTTAAAAATCAATGAACTATTTAGAAGTAGAAAAAAAATACAGAATCCTTCTCAACATTTAGAGCTCGGTTTTAAAATCTTTCCTCAGGCAAGCTTCCCGTGTACTTCAATAGAATCATTCTCCGAAGGAGAAGCACACAGAGCAAAGAAGGAGCAAAAAATGAAACAGTTCTCAGACATGACATGTCCTTAGTTCCATCAGGACTTGCAGCTATTTAGGCTCCATTTGTACACAAACTAAGGATTATAAAATCATAGAACCATAGAATGTCCTGAGCTGGAAGGGACCCACAAGGATCAAGTCCAGCTCCTGTCCCTGCACAGGACAACCCCAAAATTCACACCATGTCTCTGAGGGCCTTGTCCAAGTGCTTCTTGAATATCAGCAGGCTTGGTGCCGTGGGGAGCCTGTTCCAGTGCTCCACCACCCTCTGGGGGAAGAACCTTTTCCTAATACCCAACCTAAACCTCCCCGGCACATCTTCCTGCCATTCCCTTGGCATTGGTCACCAGAGAGAAGAGACCAGCGCCTGCTCCTCCTCCTCCCCTTGTGAGGAAGCTGCAGACCGCGATGAGGTCTGCCCTCACTCTCCTCCAGGCTTAGCAAACCAAATTACTTTAGCTGCTCCTTGCATGGCTTCCCCTCTAAACCTTTCACCAACTTCATGGTCCACAGACACAAGAAAGTTGATGGTCTGTGTACAAGGGCACTAGGTATGTAAAGGTGGTAAAAAAAAAGGGTTGGCCATTAAGGAAATCTATCACTCTTGGGGACCCACCCAGCTTCCAGTTATAGCAGGCCCCAAGTCCTAAAGAAGGGACTGCTCTCTGTAGCCCAGCCTGTAGAAACATCCACTTTCACATAGTTTAATGCATGAAAGGAAATATCAGGTGCAAAGAGTTCTCACAGGCAAGATGCAGTCCCAAGATTTTTCTTGGAAATAAATTTACTTTATTTTAGCAGAAACATCATGTTACCTTTTTTGTACAGTGTATCTGTTTCCACTTGAAAAAGTTTCAGTGAAGACTGTGTCTGCGTCTTTGCCCCACTGCCCTTCTGAAAGAATGGTGTAACAAGGTGGGACTCAGTACATTCGGCCTCCGCCAGGACTCCATCCTGAACGCTCTGAACACATTCCAGTTTGGAGGACAGGATCTGCTGCTCAGACTGAGAATAACAGATACTTCAGGTAAAGTCTTGATGACCTACGTTAGCCTGCCCAATCCTTTCTCTCCCAATTTCATGGAGGATTCCAGGTCTGTGATACAGTGTGAAGTCTCTTGTCCTGACCTTTGACAACCCCCAGCCTGTGGAGGTTAATACACTCTTTATTTTCAGTCTAATTTTGCCACCACTGAAATGCAACTGCTACTAACTTTCAGTGCCAAATGGTCTCAATTCATTTCAGCTCACAAAGTATCAGTGTTAAGCAGATCTTTTTAGTCAGCAATGTTGAGAAAGCAAAAGGCTGGTAAATTATGACTAGCTAGTACAATAAAAGAAACAATATTCACCTAAAAGAAATGGCACAAGATACAAACATAGACTGTATTTGCCATGAACAGTGAAAAGCTGTAAGTTTGGCTTTTAGAAAAGCTTCTGTCTTTCCAAAGTTTTCTGCAAATAGCAACTTTCTTTGCACAATGTATTTTTACTCTGCACATCTCTACTTTCTGTTTACTAATATAATATATTTCAGTACCAAAGTTTAATCCAGGCACCTAACAGCCTCTCGCATTTATACTATAATGCCCATCAACTACAATGCAAATTTGCTTTAAGAACAAATTCTGTGAATAACGGGCATTACAGGGACAATAGTATTCATCTTTTTCTTTGCTGGGCAGACCATTTCAAGTTTGGGCAGGCACACACAAATGTAACTGAGCATAAATGACGATTCAAAAATGTTTTCATTTACATTATGAAAAATGTTCCCGCTAGGAGAAGTACCTGATGTGAACTGCAAACCTGGTACTTAGACTCTTCAAAGAAATTAAAAAGCCCCGTGGAAGAATCAGTGTAATTCCCCAACACTTACCGACGTATGAGGAAGAGCAACAGACTGAACAGAAGTAAAACCAGAATACCGATGAGAACAGAGGTTTAAGTCCCTTGTCTTGACAAGAATAGGACCTTTTCGCTGATACCTGGTTGGGCATATTCCCAGAACATCCACCTAGTAAGAACCGTACAGTGTTGAATCACACATGCACACATACAATACAAGCAGGTATTATGGGCTATTACAACTAATTTTAATCATTGTTGTAATAACAATGCAATGGAGACCTAAATTCTTCCTTGCAGGACAGTGGCTTTGCCACAAAAGCCATGGCAAATAATTTTGAAGGCAAATTATTTTAAAGACCTTGGTCAAACTTTATAATAGCCAGGGTTCGTTGACTTGTTTAACTTCCCTGTATTATTCTGAATCAGATCATTTACAGATGTATGCTTTTTCACTTAACATTTTGTGGGTTTGTAGGGAAGCATTAACTCAGAAAAGCATTTCTACTCAGAAGAAATGTAATCATATATAGGTGTCCCAAGCCTTATTGCAGAACATCTATTTAAGCACTGATATGTAGCAACAGCATGAGCATGAGGTGGTGCACAACATGCTGAAGGTCGATCTAGAGACTGCCCTTCAAACCAGAATTGCATCCATTGAGGCATCTCAGCTGCACTCACACAAACACACTGGCAACGGGGGTAATCTGGACTATTATTTCAGTGTAACACAGCAGAATTTGAGCTTAAGTATTCTAACAAAAAAAACTGCAAAAGCTCTGAGAAGCCTGATCTTAAAGCCTCCTGAAATTAATGAAAAAAGCCATGATGAATAATCATGAATAATAAATACTGTTTTCCCCCAGACAACAGGTAAAACACAAGCTCTGGTGTTACAAAGTCCTCAGAGAACTCTGCAATACACAGCTTTTCCTCAGATAACAAGGTAGTGGATTCCAACCCTCAATAAGAATGCAAATTATAGATAATTTCATAACATTCACTACAAAAAGCGATCAGATAACCACCACTGACTGCTGACCAGTCACCACATAACAAAAACCTCTAGTTATTTAAAAGGGAATAGACTTATCATGCACAAGTGCTAACAGCCACCCTAGAGCATGACACTACCGACGGTCTCACCTCTTCAACAACTGCACTGGCAGTGGTTGCTTGTGACGTCTGCAGGACACTGAGAATGCCTCGCTTTATGTTCAGTGCCCACCTCTGTTCACTCCTCACAGGACAGAGCTTCAGAACTTTCCCATCACGGAAAGAAAAATGAAGAGGATGCTGTTCTAGTATTTCCCTGCAATAAAATAGTTTATAGTTTCTTGCTTCAAACAGTGGCTGCAAGTCAGTTTATGACATTAGACTCAGATTTTCTGAACAGAGCTGTTGCTCCACAGTGGATCTGTCTTATTCTGTATCTCCATTCTTTACAGCAAGCCTTTATTCTTCATTAATTCACCCTGACACTAAGAGCCCTTAAAAAAAAACCCAAACTAAAACAAAAAACATCAAGATAATCACAATATCTTCAACACAGCTGTAATACTTAATAAAGCCAACTCCTGGTAAATTCTTTACAAGTAATTATACTTAATGGCAACAATTCTTGTTTCATGTAAAAGAGAAATTCCATTTTATGATTCAGGGTGCCTTTAGCATCAGTAAGCATGTCTCAATTGCAAAGTAACTACAAGTGCTCTTTATCACAGCTGAAGAGGAATGATACACACGAGAACAACTGCTTTCCAATCAACCCAGATCTTCCTGCAGTGCTAGGTGTACATATTTGGGCTCTATCCCAAAGTTATACCCTAGCTTCTGCTGTCAGTTCACTCCCTGATTGCTTTTGCTGTCCCAGATTGAGAGTACAGTGTTTTCTACTTTTGCAAGAGATCACTTTCTAACATTGGTTTTCACTCCTAATATAACATACTTTAATTGTATATTTTCCCTCTAAATGGGGGAAAATAAGCCATCCAAAGGAAGAATTCTACAGTAGCCCAATGGTCAGCTCCCATACAGGGAAATATAGAGTTCGTCTGCACATTAACTGTAGAACTAACTGTTCATCCAATCAACTGGGTCACAAAGACAATATAAGAGAAAAACTTTTAATGCACAAACACCTGGATAAAGTCTTTCCAGCAGAAAAGACTGTGCACATGGGATAAGGGTTTCTGAACTTCTAGGCAACTGTGGTTGCTTTTGCTATTATCTGTGGAAATTACATGCATGTTCAGAGGACAAGCTAGACCACTGTATAGTCACAATAGGCTGAGGCAAATGCTAATAAGGTCCACTTGCCTGAATAATTATTTTCAGTAGCCTAGTTTCACTGAATGCTTTCTTTGCTACCTCTATTTTTTTTTGGGGGGGGGGGGGAACAAAACAAAAACAAAGACAACTGCTTTTACATCTATAAAAATCCTATAAATAACTTCACAGAAGATGATGTGCCTGTACTCTGATTTAAGCTCTGATACCACTACCCGTACTGTGGAACACAAAGCTCTTCCTGATGAATATAAAAAGCAGTGCATTTACTCCAAACTTGCTCTTTCTGACCCTTTGAATTGAGTCAATTATCTCAGTTCTCAGTGTTGTTTAAAGGCTGAGAATCCAAGTGCCAGGACAAAGAGGAAGATTACAAGGCTGAGCTTAATCAGACAACAGAACTGCTTTTTTTTTTTGATGACGCAAGAAGCATCAGCTCTCTGGGAAAATACCAGACCTCCACAGTTTGAAGAGACCTTTTTCTATAGGCATCTTCCCTAGATTCTGTACCTTGACAAGTCAGGGGAAACACACTGACATATGTTATGAATGAGTCACTAAAAACAAAAACATAAAAGGAAGAAAACTACATTAGAGGAATAAATGCAATGTAAATATCCTGGAAGAAAGATCCCAACGTTTTGCATTGTGAGAATCTGCCAGGCCAAGAACCTCTGAAATGTACTTCAAATCTCAAGAGTCTGTACAAGTAGCAACTGCAACTCAGAGAACTAGTGAGCGATCCATACGCACTTCTAGCCAGCTGGAGGCCTGATAATTTGTACCTACAATAATTTTAATTGTACACTCTCCAAATGTTTTTACATAGAAATGCATGAAAATTGGGTTCCAAAAAAACTTCTTTTGGACAAACGCCTCATTTTGTTGATGGTGCTCATTTCTTGATCCCTGCTTTTAAAAAAAAAAAAAAAAAAACACACACCAAAAATCAAGAACTACAGAGTATGAAACAGTGAACAATGTCGAGTCAAGCTGCTGCTAAGCCACATAGCTTCAAAAAATCCAAGAACTAGATCAGATTAGAAGTTTTTCTACCTTAGACTGTCCATTTCCTTCAGAGGCTCCTCTCTGGATGCAAGAACTTTCTTAATCTGTACATCTTGCACCTAGGAGCAAACATTATAAAGCAACAAATATTATTGTTGATAGGAACTTGTGGACTTTGTCACATAAGGATATCTACAGAGAGTCTCATAGACTATGAAAAAAGGCTCAGTGCTGCAAGCAACGCAACCACAATAGCCACATCTTCAGGTCGCATATATGAGAGAGTTTCCAGAAATTTTTTCTGTAAAGAATTTTCACTCACTATTAAATACATTTTATACAGCAGTATTATAACCCTTTCATTTTCAAGCCAGAAGCAATCACCTACTCTGGGTAAACATTAAACATTAAACATCCTTTCTACTCCAGTTGAGAAGCAAAATGAATATCCATCTCAGTGGATTCTTGAGCCTATACCTGGTAAAGTTCTCAGTCATTCTCAGCCATTTCAAAGCTTACTTTTACTGATTCAGAAGAGAAAACGTATACTTAATTTCATTACGGAATTTCCCAAATTAGTTGCAGTTTGGCTGATTGTAGTAAGGAAGAACTGCTCTCAAATGGTAGATCAAAAACGGTGGCGCTCTGCCCCATTTTAAGTACAGCATAGACTGCAACTTTTAGTAATTTCTTTTCTTAATATCTTCTACTTTTTTATTTTTTATGAAGACAAGCATTCAACTACATATTATTTTGCATATCTTAGGAGGCCTCATATTAAGATAAAGAGCTAGAAGTAAGGGAATCCAGCCACTGATATTGTAAGGCAGAAGAGAGTGATTCAATCTGAAGACATTACTCAAATTCTCATTTTTCATGTAAAATCATAGGACCACTGGCCAGTTAATTTTATCCATTTGGCAATATAAGGACAGGGGTAACTATCCTATTCTTCACTGGCCTCATGTATATGTGTATATAGGACACACATGTCAACCCCCCACAGAACCCATGAATTATCTCCTCTGTTAACCTGAAGGAAAATCAAGGCAGATGAGAGAAGTTTGTTCTCCATGCTGCCCCTGCTAAAGCGCTGTAGTTCCCTAACTGGCCTACCACAGGGCTCACCCCAGGAAGAGGTCTGTAATTTGAAACTGGTCTGTTGCTCTTGTCACAGAGAGAGAGCTCCTGTCGAGATCAATGGAGTGTTACAAGATTGAATTTTACACTGTGCTAGGAATGGCACCAATCCAGAACATCCTGCAAGTTTCTCAAATTCTCTTTAAAACACTCGCTATTTTCAAATTACTACTACAGATATGAAAGTGCTTAAAAATACACCAAGTTCCTTTCAAAGGGACTAGCTTCATCTCCAGTTCCACACTTGTGACAAAATGGTGAAACTATCATGCCACTTACAAAACAAAACAATGATTTGTTTAATCTGTCCTTTAAATCTGGCACATACTTAACCTGAAGCCATGTCACATCAAAGCAATTCTGCAGTTCTAATTATGAGATGCAGAACTGAACTGGCTTTTAGTCAAAAGAAAAACAAATGTTTCAAATGTAGCAGTAATCCCAAAGATTCAGTTCTACATTATCTCATCCCAATCACTCAGACAATTATGACAATACTCACTTTCAAAACCATCTGGCAATTCCCCAATACCTCAACGATCACTGTGCTCTCCAGAGAGATGCCACTGCTTTTGTAAATACTTCCCTGTAGGAATGTGCTGGTGACTGCCGAATACCTGTAGCTGTATCTAGCTCTTTTGGGGGAGTACGATGCACTGCGTCCTAGGAAGCAAACAAAAAAAACCACCTCTTTTTTAGTCTTCCCCCTCCCCTACTTTTTTTCTTACTTTTTAATCTTTTGGCCACTGAAATCAGCTAAACAAGGGCCTGGATATTCAGAGTTCCTTTCCCACTTGGACTTAGAATTGAAAGAACTGGGTTTCTGAAAGCACTCTGCATGCTAGTGATAGCTCCTGTATGGAAGGTGAGAAGAACTCCCCTCTATCCAATGCGCATAACCTCACAATTTCCATCAAGGCAGGAATCTAATTTCCAAGAGCAAAAAAGGAATGCAATGCATTTACAGCATGACGCTCTTTCAACACCTTTCAGAGAGCAACAGCAAGATCTGCTGATGCATTCGGTGCTTTTCATGCCATGCTGTGGCTACACATACACAGACAAACTAAATTATGTGCTTTTTCAGTAAAGAACTTTGTTTCTGAAAGCCTGCTTGAAAAGATCCAGCCTGAGGCAAAGAAAGCACGGGAAGATAAGGATTATCTGTATTTGCATGAAGACATTGTAAAGACCTGGCAAGTGTCCACGGGTAGCACTGTCTCCTACTGAATATAATGTCAGACCGTGTGCTACACGGTCTCTGTATTCCCTTAGTCAAAGGAGATTCTCTTCTAGACCGGGTGATAAGAATTAACCCTGAAAGGATGAGAAGATCAGAGTCATAGTACCTTCAATGCCATATGTTTTGGTGGCCATGGTTTGTGAGATTGTAACAAATACAGCATCCCCAAAAGACAAGAGATCATGCTATGACCTTAGCTGGGACCACTGTAGTGCAGAAGAGTGAAATTCAAATAAAATACTCTCCCTTCCCTCAGATGAAGAAGACAACACCTAGGAAAAAATGACCACTGTGGCTTCCATAATAGAGCGCTTTTTTTCCCTCTGCCTCACAGCAGCACTGCAACATTTGAGCACTTTCAATTACAAAGCCACAGAGAGAAGAAGTAATATTGAAAGAATGAAGGGTCTCTGAGCCACACTGCCTGAGTAGGGAGTTGAGAGGCCAGGGCAAGATCTCCCTAGGAGCAGAACATCCATGTGCTCCCCTTGCTGTTACACTGAAAAGCACTTATGCATTTCCAAGTACCTGCTGGCATTGCAAATGAGAAGCATAAGTTACAAACTACACCTCAAGCCATTCAACCAAACCTTTCCAGGACAGTTCAATATCCTGTTTTTCTGTCTGTTCCTCTACAGAACAGAAGTTTTGTGTCTGCTCACTGAAGGAGAAGTCTTTCTTCATGCCTGTTTCAGTATGAAAGGAGCTAACACTGGGTACTGGTAAAAAAGACACACACGTGGCTGGGTTTTGTCCTGCACTGGTTTAGTAGTTTGCTTAGCTCTCACGTCTATGAGTTTTCTGAGCTCACAGAATGCAAACTTTAGGCAGGTCTGGGCCTGGTAAAGATCAGCAGAGCTTCTCTGCTACTTCCATGAATGCTGATCACTCAGACATAAGTACCATTCTTCTAAGAACACAACATCCCTGCTGAAGAGAAGGAAGGAAGGATTGAAAACTTCCTTCCTTATCGTATACAAGGCCTGAATACAGTCTTGTTTTACTCACCTACACATTCCTCAAAACAGGAAGCTCCATAACGTAAACTCTCCAAGGATCCTGCAATGACAGGTAGGATAATAGAAAAGCACCGAAAAATTGTGTGCAGCTCAGGAAGGACCTGCTGCTTTGCAATTACAATGAAATAACTGAAATCAAAGCATGCCTTAAAAAAAACCAAACAACTGTGAGTGTTTTGCTATCAAGTATGCAGGGACAAAACTTTGCTCTTGCCCCTTTCCACACATATACACCACACAAGCACATACCTTAGTGTATTTATTGAGGTATGTATGGAAATGCAACAATACCATGGGTTACTAAGCAAATTTTAAAAAGGAGTTCTCAATCCAAGAAAGAAATACACATTATACACCACACTTCACATCCATAGGCTTTTAACTTTATTGCAGTTAGGGAAAATTTCTACTTAGTTTTTATTGCACATGGACATTCAATAAATCATAAGTGTAATTTAAAGCAGAACAAGAGCAGGCTTTACTGCCCAAGAAAAACTTTCCCAGCACCAGCACACTAAGGAACACCTAAACATTACAACTCAAGGGTGTCAGTTGGTTAACACACCCTTTAACACTGGAGACCCTGTTCTCCAGCATGACTTTCATTCAGACTTTGACTGGGAAGGCAGCGAATTCAAGGGGATGCGGAACACACACCACGCAGATGGCATTGCTTCAGATTCGCATTAGCATGAACAGGGGAAACAGTCGGGGCTGCTATGTACAGAGCCTCCATTCCTCTCTTCACTCTGTGCACACACATCTGCCCAGTAAACTAGTAAGACTCTCACTCTAATGCTCTGACACCAAGTTACCTTCAATAAACCTGGCAGAATTACATTCATCCATTATTTCAAGCACTGCTATACAACATAAAAGTCCATGATGAACTGGATGAAAAATTCTCTTTTCACAGAGAATTTAAGCAACAGTGAAATTTTTAGGGTATCTACTTCCTGTGCATCACTGTGACTCTACAAGCATGATGACTGGGCACTCAGAGGGCTAGGCTGATATAAATCATGCTTCAGCACATGAAGTAAAACCACTGCCGACTGCTTTCACCCCTGGCAAATACACAGGTACTATGCTGAACACTGGCCTACTGGTCCCAATCTCTTGAGAAATTCTGTGATAAACTGGAGCTGAATTACAGGAATTTTGAGAGAGGAGCCCCATGATGGACACATGTGAGATGCACGTTCCAGGACCTGATCCTGCACTGCTAATGCTTCCCGGCATTCAACTCAGCAAGTTACCCCGAGTCCTAGATACTGATAGGAACATGCACATGGCAAAATCGGTCAGATGCCAGCTGCTCTTATGCATTGAAGTGATATATGAGGAGCAGCCAAAAGCAAACTATGTGATCCTGCTGCAGGATACATGGCATTTTTATGTACCACAGTGAAAGAAAATGTTACTTTATTAATAAATCATGTATTATGTGTATTCAGCCCTAACTTGCCATTATTGATAGATCTTTCTTAAAAATAACTCCCACAAGTTCAATAGCCAGTATAATTGCCCCTAGCCTCTGTGCTATACTATATGCTAATGAACCTCCCTGTTAAGCCGTAACTAACGTCCCTGTGTTGCTCCGCTTTGTCTCCCACCCGAGACAGAAGTTAAAAGAGCTTCTTTTTTCTGGCTTTGTGCTTTTGGATGTTTTATATATGCTATACACCTGATGGAAATGCTCTTTTCAAACTACAACATTTAAAAATTCACATTTATATTATTTATTGGAACCGTATTTTCCCTTCTCTTAATCCCCTTTTTTGAAATGTGAAAATCATTGGCAGGAGGAAAGAAGGGAATTCACTGGGTTTGGAACAAAAATAAGAAAGTGTTTGTTTCTTCAGCACCCACTCAAGCTTATATACATTTTTATTCCCAAGTTAAAATTTAAATTTCTCAAAAGTAGAACTACATTTTTCTTGAAAAGGTCTCATTCACACATTTATATTTTCCTCCCAACAAATGGCCCTTCTTATTTTGCAGAATCAATTATCGGTATGGAACTTCAGATTTTACCTTTCAGAAGTACGAATAACGTGTTATTTTCAAACAAAATTGGTCCTAGTGCCACAGATACCTGCAAAACTAGAAAATTTTCTAGCATATAGAGACCAGGTCATGCAACATATTAGAATTGTCACTCAACAATTATTAATTTTATAAATATAACTATCTATACACAAAACATATGCATTAACTTTAAGATTCCAAACACACTGCTTTTGGAGAGAAAGAAATACACTTCTCAGTCTCCTTGGGGGAAAAAATCATCCCTAAGTATCTACTGGGTCAGATAAGAAAAGGGCTACCTCACCCTTTTCTTTTAAACAGCGGGAAAAGATAGTGTTGACTTAATGGCTTTTAATGAAGAAATCAGTACTAATTATTCAGGAACCTTGAAATAAATATGGTAAGACAAACTTGGAAAATTCATGTCTGTTATGTAGCATCAGATTTTTAAGAAGTTGAGCATGCCTCTAGGACCAGATTTAAGAGCGCTCTCAGCTCCCGTGTGGATACCCGAATGCTGTGCTTAGAATTTTTAGCTGTGCTTAGAATTTTTAACTATGCTTATCCCAGACAGATAGTGTGGTAGGCTGAGCACCTTGGCCAATCGGGTACTTTGTTAACTTTGTTAAGATGCCTAGATTTAGAGTGTCCGCTCTTTGCTTTGTTATTTTAAATTTTAATTCTTCTTCCATAATTTATTTTGGTTCTAACAACAGCATGCAATTATCTCTTTTCAGTTGACAAGAGTAACAAAGGACCACATCATTGACATTTCACGACATATTCTCACTTTTCAGAATCCTTCATCTGCCAAATACCAAAGTGAGCACAACTTCAGAACATGATACTATCACGTTATTTTCAGGTGAGACAATTGACCGGCACAATCTCACTGTTTCTGTTGCTTTTGCTAATAATGCTGAAGGAAGATGCACTATTTAACTGCACTCCTTTATAGGTAGGGTGCCCTCCCACCTGCCCAGTACCAACTCACAGAGCTCAGTAAAGAAAATTGCTACACTACACTGAAAATCTAGACAAAGCTGCTACAAGAATTACTCCAAATCTACAAGTTCCGACCTAATTTACAGCATCTCAAAAGTTTTGCTAGTGAGACCTTTCTTTAGCAGAAGTGTTTTGCATTGAGAGAGATCAATCTTAGCAGAGGAAAAAGTTTCTTCTACTTACTCCCTGAAGCTCCTGCCACAACAGCACAGAGTAAAACAATGGTGTGCAGCCCCATGCCCATCGAAACCACCTCCTCAGCCCAGAAGTTAACAATACCACATCAGTTCTCCTCTCAAAGGCACCTCTGAGCAAGGCAGTGAAAGAAAATTTCCTTCACAAAGCAGGAGCTCACTATTTCAACTCTCCTCTTCCAGTCAGAGGAGGGGCTCTGGCAGGGCAGCCTGCAGAGGGGAGGGTGCATGTGTGTAGTAAGGGGGAGAGATAGACACACAAACATCTCATCCAATCTCTAACAGCATTTCAGCCTTTTTGCAAAAACAGAGAGAGAAGTTAACCTATTAGAAATTCCACAAAACTGCAAAGAAAAGAAGTATACGGGATCACAACATAGTAAATGCTCAGAACAATCCCACACCCTAAGTAAATAAATAAACAAACTAAAAAATCACCCTAGTGATCATTCCCTGATGACTAATCAATCAAAAAGTGCACAGGATGAAAGCAAAAGCTTTGGGGCTGAAGGCATTTCCATTTGGAGCAAGCAAGTTCGTGGGAGGCAGCTCATCCCTTCAACCAAAGTCCCAAATCTAAGATGGATGAAATTGTGCATAAGTAATACACAAAACCACTGAACTACAGCTCTTCTCATAGCAATCAGGTTTTTACAACACGTCAGACATATGTCTTCCAGGGTTCACTGAACTTGTGATAAAGACCTTCCACTCCTGCTTGAGGGAGATTCACCATCTACCTCCTGTTCTACTGACTCATTCTTCTAGAACGAGGGTTCTCTCCTACGCCTTCCCTGGCAGCCTATGGCCATGTTTACTTTTCACATGTAACAGGATCAATGACTACTTATGCTGCGGAGGCATTGTCAAAACCCAGTTATGCTTGCATGCCAAGGCCTTCTGAAGGAAGCTGTTGTGGACAGGTTTTATTTTAATCCTGCTACCATGTCTTAACCTGCTGCAAGACACTCTGGTTTACCCTGAGCTACTGTTTACTTCTAACCATATTCAAAGTAGAAATCATAGATAACAATCCTGGTAACCAGTACTACTCTCCCCCACTAAGCTTGTGTTGTCACAGCCTCTTGCCTGAACTTACTTCCTTCATCAGGTAACATTTGCTCAGTTCAAAATGCTTACAAATTTTAGTTAAAGGGAAAGCAACATCTTACATGTACTTTGCATAGATCAGTGACCAAAGAAGATGAGAGCGAGCAAGTCAAGTCTAAACAGTTAATGAAATATTCTATGACAAAAGCTGGGTCCCTCTACCAAATGGCAAACTCAGGGACAGCTCAGGTCTGAAATGGTAAAAAACAAAACAAAACAAAACAAAAAAACCCACCCAAAACAACTTACAGGTTTCATACAGCAGCTTGGATTTCCTATAATCAACCCGAAGCTGTAACTGAGAAAGCCTTTTTCCATCTCCCACTGTGATTCTTCAGAATATTCTAATTTTGAAACTGCTTCAGAGATTTCATTGTGGAAATCTTGTGACCTGCTGAGTTTGCCATTTTAACTCTGCTGAGTTACCGAGTCTTGTATTCGTTCTAATTTTCATTGTAAGATTACAGCTCATCTGGGCATAGTACATGCTCCGTATGTTTTCCTGCTGTCATTCAGCTCTTGGTCTATCAGCAATATGGATGGAAGCAGGTAAGTTGATAGCTGGGCATTAATATAAAAATATGACAAATTTACTGGAAAATTGCTATATTGTAACAATAATTTTCTTGAATCTCTGCTATTGTCTGATCTCTGCAGTAGTCTGACTTTTAACTGCTTATATGGTAATATTTTTCAACATGTTTCACAGAGCTGTTGCAAAATAACTTAAAAACATAAAACATATTGAAGTCAGTGGGAATATCTAAACTGGAATTAGAGGGAATTTCTGCCTCTCCTAAGAACCACATAGCCTAAGAGCAACAAGTTACAAGCAGTGTTTGTGTGCTGAGCATTTGTAGCCCCACCCTTGTATTAAGGACACCACTTGTAATCCATTGGAGAGGCCAACGTAAGCTCCTTTTAAAATTAATTTGACACTTTCTAGTAAGTTTTCAACTGAGTTTATGTTAACCCCATGTATGGCACCAATGTCCGGAGTGTGCTTAACTTTAAGCATAAGCACACCCCAAATAAGCATGTGCTCAAATCTGAAAGCTTTCTTGGAACAAGGCCATTTTATTAGTCATTTCATCCCCTACTCAAACACCAGAAGCTTTCAGAAACCTTTTTGTCTCTAAATAGCTATGCTTTCCTTACAGTGCTGTGGGCAGGTTTCTCATTTAAAAAAAATTTTAAAAATCACATGTTCTCTTT
This sequence comes from Phalacrocorax carbo, assembly GCF_963921805.1. Classification (NCBI taxonomy): domain Eukaryota; kingdom Metazoa; phylum Chordata; class Aves; order Suliformes; family Phalacrocoracidae; genus Phalacrocorax; species Phalacrocorax carbo. Next base: position 12,553,749 of record NC_087522.1, on the reverse strand, counting down.
CAGTTATATTTTGAATTTTCGCCCAGAATAATTCACGCAGCTCACAGGCAACTCCTTTCCCACAAGGAAGGAGCTTCAGAAATTTCTACCACTGTGCTGTCCTAGACAATCGTCAAAGATTTAAGAAAATCAGGCACTTGTGCTGCAAGCACACTAGTTTAATGACACACAGGAGACCGACACTGGCGGTAAGCCTGAGAAAAGTATTCAGCTATTTTAATGGATATTGTACTCAAGTTAGCAAAATGAATTTGATCAAAAATACCATCTAGCACACAACAGAGTAAGGATGTCCATGGACACCTGAAATGTGTCTATGCTGGTACTGCCAAGAAAATATGAGCTTTTACAAACTGGTAAAGTCTGTTCTGTGAAGGCCCCACAAGTTCTTTTAGAGGAGACATGGTAGTGTTTGGTTGGCGGTTGGACTTGACGATCCTAGAGGTATTTTCCAACCTTAATAATGATTCTATGATTATTATTATGCTATAAAACTCACGTTTAACCCTAGTAGGCAAAGGCAGGAGGAAAGTGCCCTTAGCCATGGCTCCAAACTCGCATTCTAAGCACAAACACCTGCACGCCCGTCACCCTCCTGGGATGGTGGCAGGGCCTCCTGCAGCTCCTGCAGAGCCCAACCAGCACAAGGGGCTGAGGAGCACCCAGTCCCACCTTCTCCTTATTACAACTGTTTGGTGTCCTGACAGATTTTACTAATTCTGGATCCTGTAATGAGACCTGCAGAGAAACCCACTGCACCCAGCACCGTGGGGCAGGCATGCAAGGCATGGGCCAAGCGAGGCATGGACAACCCTCACCAAACGCAATGCTTCCCAGGGCAGAGCTTCAGAGAAAGTGTTCCAAATACATTCTTACCCTGGGAAAAAAAAGCCCCAAAACCAAGTACCTCTGTGAGACATATATATTTTTCAGGCCATTTACTAAGAAGAAAGGGGCCGGCCACCTTTCCCAGGGCCATGGCAGCTGCACACCACACCACTGGCCCAAGGGACTGACCCCCAGCATGCCCCCACCCACTGAGAGGGAGCCGAGGAACACACCAGGTGGCGGGGGGACAAAGCGCTGTGGTGAGGAGGAGGAGGTGGCAGCGGGGGTGCTGCAGCCACAGCAGAACCCAGCATCAAAAAGGGCCAAAAGGGTTACCCACGGCTTTGGGGAAGCAGAGGGTGACCTTGGCCACCTGCCCGGAGCCTGCTGTTCATCAAGGGGTGGTTTAGGTTCTTCACCATTGTTTATTTATTTGTTATCCCAGGGTGAAAAGTTCTTCAGCCCTAGTTTGTGAAGAACTAGAGCACCTTATGAAGCATAAGCCTAAGGTAACTTCTGTACAACTAGTTGCCAAGACACAGATGGAGTGGGACAGGCTTTGCTTTCCCCCCTCCCTCCAACGCTACTCAGGGCAGCAGGCCAGGAGAAAGCAGAACAAGAGATGGAAAGTACTTTGGGGTTGTCTCCCCCCCGCCCCCTTCTTTCTCCAATGCTTTTGTGAAATCTCTGTTGTCATATTCAAATGCAGCATGGCTTTAGATCCTAGAGCAGTGTCTGCCATACTTTCATAGGCCCTGTTAATGCAATAATCCTCTGGAGCTCACTGAAGTTGCTTTTTTGTTTTGTTGCAAAGACCAAGATGTTACATGAAGCAAAACATCCAACCACAAAAGGACTTTCAAAAAGTCTCCTACTTACTCTTGGTTTATTCTAGACTTGAGCATGACTACTTTTAGCATCTCCAAACCACACAGCCACCTGTTCAAACAGACACTATATTTTCAGATTCATAAAAAATATTCAAAACAAAAATCAATTGTAAGTGGTAATAAGAAATCTTCAGGTTTCACCATGCACCTTTTGGTGTCCTGGTTTGAAAAAGTAGTAAGACGCTCATTGAAGAATTTATTTCTATACTGGATTCACATCCAGCACATCACACATGAGGGTATTCACCTCTCAAAAATACATTAAAAGTCATCCTAAAGGTAATTAATTTGTATCACATTGCAGGATCTTAAAAACAAAATAGGAACACAAAGGTTAATTTGGTATGGAATACAGCTCTTTTGAACTATAAACACTTCACACCTTTGTCACAGTACTTGAACTTCTTGGTTTTCATTCCTAGGATGGCAATGTATACTCCATTACTTACCTTTTGCTGCTCAGTTATGAAGAAGAATTAACTGGGTTTCAGTATACAAATCACAACTCATTTTCAAAAAAGAACTTGTGGTTAGACTGACAGAAGTGCTTTCACAAACACTGCAACAAATAGCTGCTTTTTGAAACCACTCTGCTCTTGCTTAACAACTCCCTCCTGTAAGGCTATCAGCTGCTTTTTATTTGTTTTAACAGCTTTTATTTTGGATCCTCTTTGCATGACAGAACAAATTTTACTTCCTTCTGGCTCAAGCTCCATCAGAACTAAGTTTGAACATTGTGCAAGTGCTGCCAATTAAAAATATTAGCCTAATGGAAATATCACTGTCAAAGTGTAACAGAAAGCAACATCATCCTGGAAAGCTAACAAAGGTGGGGGTAAGAGACGACTTCACCCAAATTCGTCACGTGAGGCTGGAGGACTTCAGATGGCCTATGCCCATTCCTTACTTACTTGCGGAAATAGCATAACCCCATAAAGTCAGCAGGCCACTTCTCTATCAACAGAGGAAAAACTATCTGTTCATTACTCAACTTGCTTATTAACAAATTAATCAAGATGTTGCTTAATAAAAATACATGCATTAGAACAAAATTGTTCAAGGTATTAATCTTGCCTTCCTGTGTTTTCTGCATATCAGACAAAAAAAGTGCTTCAGACATAAAAAACCCCAGGGTATTCTTGCATGATTAATAGAGATTCTTCCCAACTGGACATAATGATATTTGATCATAGAATCATTAATGTTGGAAAAGACCTCTCGGATCATCAAGTCCAACCATCAACCCAACACTACCATGTCTCCTAAACCATGCCCTGAAGCGCCGCATCTACACATCTTTTAAATACCTCCAGGGATGGTGACACCACCACGTCTCTGGGCAGCCTGTTCCAATGCCTGACCACTCTTGCAGTCAAGAAATTTTTCCTAATATCCAACCTAAACCTCCCCTGATGCAGCTCGAGGCTGTTTCCTCTCGTTCTATCGCTAGTAACTTGGGAGGAGACACCAACACCCACCTCACTACAACCTCCTTTCAGGTAGTTATTTTCTCCCTACCAGTCACTGGTACATAAAACTATAGCCATATCTGTATGTGCGCGTTTAGTTGTACTGCAAGTCAAAGTTTTACCAAAAAGTTTTAACTGAAAAAATATTTAAAGGACCTGAGTTGCTGGAAAACAACACATTTTCAAATGTGGCTCTGCTTGTAAATAATTGGCCTGCAGGCCAGAGAATGCCATTTATCAGAGACTCAGGCCAAGTGAAACTCTGAAAAATTTCACCCTGTGATTACATTTCTTGACTTGATTTTAACATTTCAGCCATTCATGTGTTTGGAAACATTCAAAATGTTATAATTTTCCAATTACAAGCACTAGATATGAAAGACCAAGTTTTTATTTTAAATATAATCAGTTTTAAAAACAAACAGTAACTTCAGCGTAACCAAACACAATGGACTTTCACACAAAGCAAGTTATATCCTGCATTTGTGTGTCTTAAATAAGTTTAACAAAGCAAGCTACTTCGGCACATTCTGTAGATAATTCCATAAACAAGAGAACAAACACAGGCTTTGTTTGGTTTTTTTTGTTGTTTGTTTGTTTTTTTTTTTTAATTTAAGGATACTCCTTTAAGTTTAAGGAAATTTAAGTATAAAAGGGGCAGCAGAAAGTTTTGCAGAATCCTTAAGTAGATGGAATAGCTGCCAACATTGGGTGTCCTATTCTCAAGCCATAAGAAAAATTTAAAGCGATGAAATAGACTGTGCCCATAAAACAGAACAAAGAAAACTCCATACGATTATTTTTTTGGTCAGTGTTGCATTCTGGTGTCACCACCTCAGATTTTCCAACCATCAGTCTGTAGAGAAAAGGGGAGCTAGGGCAGTAACAGTTTGAAGACTTACTCACTAGATGGATAGCCAGCAATATTATCCAGACCAGTCTGACATGGGTACTAAAAGAACTAAAAATCCTCCCCACCATGCAAGAAAACATCAAAGTTTGGAAACACTGCATGCTTCACTGCTTCTTTCTGTCTTGCTCTGATGATAAATTGACAAGTAGTACATTTTCTGTGTAGTCTGCGGAGTGGGGGGGAAGGAGTGGTGGAATATGGCTTTAGAGTAACACATGTGACTTGCATAAATTAGAATTCGTGCCTGTATCATCAGAACAGAAAATTCAATGGAGCATCACCCAGGACCTTAAAGAACACCAAAAGCATTACGGTGATGCAGCAGCAGACAAAAACCACAAGGTAATACAGCATCATCAAAGCAGAAATCTACAAAACTACCAGCTTTTTATCTCTATCACTCTCCCGCCAGTTCATAGCTACTGATGTAAATTCTTCTGGTACAGGGAGTCAGATGATCAGAAACCTTTTCCAAATGCACAAGGATGCTCTTAAACCACTTGCAGACCCGCCCACAAGCAGCAGTTTACAGAAACTAACACAAGGCCTAGAGGTTGTATTTCTGATCCAAGAAACTGGATTTCAAATGTGAAATGCTGAAAGACATTTGAAAAGTTAAGTTATACCAAATATTTCTAGAAAGTACTTTTGGCAAGAACAGCAATGCAGTATTTTTTATTTGTATTTATTTTAGCTTTTTATTTTTACACAAATAATACAGTGTTAGCATCACAGCCTTGTTGAAACACCTGCCTGCCTTTTGTAGACAGGTATCATTCAAACACATCAAGATCTTATTTTGACCAAATCTGCTGCTTACGACATGGTAAAATACTTCCACCTCCAGAGCCTCATTCCCTAATTTTCTGTCATCATCTTAAATAAGCATATCCAGCTTAAGTTTCTGAAAACAGAATACTTCCTTCATTTAGAAAAATCAGGGTACAACAGAGGACAGCAAACATATCAACAGTTAAAAGCACATATCCTGTATCTGTGTTTTGCAGGTGGAATTCAAGCCTCTAGAAAAGGCTGGGGTTTGTTTATGATATATCAATTGACTTAAATAAATGTAAAAGGAAGTTTTCCGATGCTATAGCCAAGGCTCTACGGGCATTTTCACTCGGGTGGAGAGGAGAGAAGAGAACACTTCATAGACTTAGAAATCAGCAGTAAAAAACCCCAACTAAACAAAAAACGCTGGAAAAAAAAATCTATTAAAAATTCCTGTATGAAAATCTTTACTGCAGAGAAGAGATATGACTAGACTTAAAACTGGCAAGGAAATTCAGGTACTAGATTGAAACACCACTGATGCACAATAACCTGAGTTGTCCATTTGGTAAAGCAGCCTCCAAGAAGGTAGAAGACTTTAGGTTTGGTTCTCTTTCAACAAAGAAAGTTTTAAAGTGGATTTCAGTGCTCATGAAGAGATGCCAACAAATCACTTCTTTTGTCAAAGAGGGGCACCTGTCTCAGACACAAGCAACTCCCTGCCATTTTGTAAACAGTGCTGTTGCAAAAGCATCAACACCAAACATTAGACTATATAGGTCTCCACAGACATTCTCCTCTTGGTCTGTGCTGAGACCGTAAGCAAGCACACCAGCGTGCAACATGACTGAGGCAAGATTAACTGAAGAACATCATCAACCTATTTTGCATAAAGCAGAAAGGGAAAACATTTAGTTGCTATCAACTGGTGCTGGACTGAGTGGCCCATAAATATTGCATATACTTTTTACAGACCTAAGTCAGAAGCCCCTCACGCAAATACTATTTAAATGACTTAGCAATAAAGCATTACTTTTGATGGATTTCCAGTGACAAGGTGCACAAAAACAACCAGAAGACTCCCTGAAGCTTCAGAAAGGGCTTGTAGGGGTGCTAACCAGCTTCATCAATCAAATATCAACATTTAAACACTGCCTATAAACGTTTGTAAGAGCCGATAAGAGCATTGCAGTTCGGACAGGTGTGATCCACATCCTTCAGGGCATCAATGCAGAAGGGAATTAAGCAGCAGCCAGCTACACACCTGCACAGAAAAAAAAACAATCCGTTTTACCATTTGTTACATATGTGAGAAGGCAAGACACATGTCCTGCAAAAGCCATCAGTAAAACTGGTGCTGTGAAGCACTTTAGGACAAACGCATGTGGCAATGGAGCCCATCACTCTAGGGTTCTAGAGCTGCTTTAAGGTCCTTATAGGACTTAAATGCAGATGTAGGCTATTCAAACCATAAAGGGTCAGGTCCCAGACAGAATGAGAAAGCAACAAACTTAGAGCTTTGCTACTCCTTATAGCTATAAATCAAAGAAGAGAAAAAATAAAGTGCAAACTGGAATCAACCTACCCCAGCAGGCAGAGACCACCACATGACAGCCAAGTCAAAGCTCCTGAATCATACGAGAGACGTGTCACTATCATCTGGTTACAAGAAGGGCAGCACATCTGAACTGGGCGGTCATAAAGCACTACTGGTTGCTGCACGTACACTGTTTGAACTGTAACTGAGCAGAGAAACATGCTGTTTACTCAATGGGTTAGTAAGGAAAAAAGGATAATTGATCAACTTCCTCTGAGCTAGAACCAGCTACTACTCTGAAATATGTGAGGCTCAGAGCATTGAAATGCACAATGACAAAGAGAAATCACCATGGCATTTCCTAATGCAGAAACACAGTGTCTTAAGAATAAGTCTGCATTTAAAAATTGGCAGAAAGCCAAATGACATCATTGATATTAGTGCACACTGAAAGATTTGCAAGAATTGATTCAACTTATTGGAACACTTGTGAACACCGATTTTAATCTTCTGCATAGCACCTATTACATAGCCACTTGACACCTCCTTAACATGAGGTACAGTGGAGTTTTTCAGGCTTACCAGGGTTATTCACTGGTGCAGCCTGTCCCATGTATGGGGGAGGGTTCATTCCCTTCCCATCTGGTTTCTGGCCACGTTCTAGGACAGGATAGGGGTGAGGATAGCCTACATTGATTCCTGTTGTTTCCTCATAAGAAGGTGGTGCAGATGGGACAGGGACGCCACTCGGAGCAGACATTGTATCTAAAACATAAGAGACAAAACTATAACAAAAGACATTATTTATTGAGAGCAAGTGACAACTAATTAGGCTCTATTCAGACAGAAAGCAAGAAGATAACTAGGGTAAAATGCACCTTGGCCAGCATAAAATTTATTTACTGGTATATGCTTCTGATAGTATTAAATGTTAATCTTGATTTCATTGTTGTTGTTCCTTCCTTCACTCTTCCTTTTCACAAGATAGTTTTGATACATCTTCCCACCCCCAATTCTTCGTTTACAGATTAGAAATGCTAAAACAGGGTCATGGGGCATCTTTATTAGTATACTAAGCTATCTCCCAATTCCCCAGGAACAGTATTTCAGATTCCTCCACATTCTCCTGAAAGAAAAAAAAAATAATCAAGTAGTATGATAGGCCACATGGTATTTACTAACTAACATGAGCCTGGTTTGTGGTGAAGCTCAAATATTTAAAAATTATTTATCTCTGCTGCAGTTTAAAATAAAAATATATTTATATTGAAGGAAAAAGAAACCCCAAACAATTAAGTACATCCAACTCAACTCAAAGCTCAAATATGTCTAAGCTTGCCATTTTTGCTGCTTAGCACAGTTTCAATGAGTTTGTTAATGCAACTTTCCTCCACCAATTGTTGTTTCATTACAGTGTATAAGAATGCTAATCATTGCCTTTTCCCAAAGTGAAAGAGATGGTTGTGATTTCAGTGCACACTTCCTCTCTTTCTCCCTGCCTACCCACTTCCTATACTCTGTCCACCCATTTCTTTGTTGAACAATCTCTCATGACGTCAATGTTCATTAAGCATCTCCCTTTTTCTCTTCCTCCTAATAACCATCAGACAGCTCTAAGAATCACATTCCATTCTCTGTTGTTGCACATTTGATCCCTCTGTATACATGCAAGTCTCTTCACTCAGTACTATCTGGGAAGGGCAACCTGTATTCGGAATATTAATTCTATATTCTTATAGTAATATAGAAGCAATAATTAACCATAGCACTATTACAAATAAAAGTAATAAGAGAAATTGCACTGATAAGGAGGAAAAAAAGAAAAAAAAAAGTATGTTGAGAAATAAAGATACCCACGACAATATAACATTACTTTCAAAGCTCGTTGTCTTTGAAACCAGCAGCTTGCTGGATCTATGCACTGTCTTGTGGTACAAGACACCCGGAATTCTAAGCTCAACAATCCTCCTCATTGTTCATATCGCACCTTGGGACACCACCGCATTGCATAGTAATAACAGGACCTAAATATACACAGCTTCACTAGCTTGGTAGCTACTCACTTCAGAAAACCATTTGTCCAGTTTACAGCCCAACTTCCTTTTCTACCTTATGCAAAAATGACACCTCTTCCCAAAAACAAACCAAAGAGGAATGTGGTTAAGTGCAGGCACAAGCTGATTCAAAGCTGAACATTAAATATCAAAGTTCAGACCTGGTTAAACTCTGAAGGCCAACCAGCGAACAATCCTTTCCTCACAAGCTGCGCTGTGGATTTTTACAATCCAGCAAGCATGCTGCAGCTTCGCTGCCCAATATGCAGAGTCACTACACAGAAGGACAAGGAAAAGATGACTGAAGAATCGAAGAGAGTAACATTGTCCATGAAGACCTTGCTGGCTTTCTGGCCCAGAAGACAAGGAGCAGTGGTGGGGCAGAATCTCAGTATTAAAACCTTAAATTGTTAAATTGCCTTGGGGCAATTTAGTTCCTGAGAAAACGGAAGAACAAAATTTCTTTCGTACTGAATGCAATACATAGTCACAGCAGACAGTGGAGGAACAGTCAGTGGAGAACCAACCAACAGCTGTTGTGCAATGACCTATTGCACAACAGTTTCCCTCAGAGTGGCCTGAATAATACTTTTACTTCTAAGCTATAATAACTACTTTATCAGAGAATTTATTATTCCAAAGTAGAGATAACTGTTGTGAAAGTATGCATCTACAACTACCTTCTCCCAGATTTCCTCATTCCATTGTTTAAATGTGCAGATGAAGTCCAGAATTTGCTTGCTGTTTTCAGTATATTGTAATGCTTAAAAGCACCAGTTTCACAACCAATTGCATCAATAAGATTCATCCCAGGAAAGAATGTAGCTATTTTGTGCACAGATCTGGAACTTTTCCACTGGGTATGCTGAAAAAGGATCTTCTCATCACCATTTCAAGACTTTTGTGTAACAGCCACCCTGAGGTCAAAGCATCCTGGACTTCTAAATTAATACATGGAGTCCTACTATTAGTAAGCTATGGAAGAACTGCCTAAGAACCTTCTTTTTTCTTTTGGTTTCCTAAAATCTGACTTTTTGTACTGTTTAAAATGCACCTCTTTCCACCTATCGCCCAATAAATATATCATTCTTTGTTCAGAAAACTGATCACTTCAGCAGCTAGACTGCACAGAAGTATCCAGCAGATCTACCAGACCAGAAGCCGAATATAAGCTGACAGTGCCATGAAAATGGCAAACACCATGCAGCAACGTGTAAGCAAAACCAATATCTATATGAGAGCTGAAAAAGTTCAGCAGCTCTGGGAAAGCCCCCATGGGAGTCCAGTATCTAAGAAACAAATAGGTGAACAGATTCCAAAGAAAAACACCAAGAACAATCATAAAGGCTGGAAAAGACAACTTTGAGAAAAAGCCAAAGAAATTGAGTTTCTTCAGTTTCAAAAGACCAGAGAGAATATTGAAGACAGACAGGTAGCAATGAAGAATTAACAAACTCCTCTGACAGTAAACTACAAGGAAAACTGCCAGAAAAACTTTAATAAATTTTCCCCCTATATCTATAAATAAGACTATTTAAGCATTAGACAAATTGGCAAGAGAATTGTGGCGCCTTCCTTCCTGAATGTTTTAAGAACAGTTACATGCCAGAAATATATGTCATTCAGCATTAAGTGGATTAAAGAATGTCTTCGCATCCCTTCCAAATGTATCTTCCATTATTTCAACACTTGTTTTTGAAAATAAATGCAATGCCTTTTATTTTAAACACCTACTTTTATGTACGCTGTTTCAGAAGTGAGATGTTACATCTTCTGAAGAAAGTAAGGCCCAATCCTGAACAAAGTGCTTCCAAACCAACTCCCTGCCCCTAGAGCTCACTGCAAGACTGGGTCTGGAAATAACTGAAAATCAGCTTCCTCTAGTTAAAAACAAAACAAAAAAAGCTAAAAAAAACCCCACCACACACACAAAAAACCCCAAACCAACCATGATCATAAATAGTTTCTGAGTATCAAACTTACTCAAACTTCAGATAAGATATTTACTGCAGTAAATTGATATGGCAACAAGCATTGACCCAAGCATTAGATAGTAATGAAAACAAAGGCAAGAGGGACAATCTAGAAAGCATTTTCAGCATTTTATTTTAGGTTAGGCAAGACTTACAGCCTGGGTTAGTAAGTAAACTGCGTGTTATACTTCCCTATGCAATCTCTTAAGGCACCAATAAACTTCCCATAATTTCCATTTATGCTTTGCTCCCTGCAAATAGGTACAGAGCAGCTTCTAACTTTAATCATAGTACGTTTTACAGATACATTCTTATATAAAATACCACTGATACAGACATGTCTGAAGAACTAATGCATAATGCCCGATTACAAAGAGGACAAAAGATTAATGTTACAAACCAACCCCAGATCATATCAGAAGTGATACAGAATCTTAAGCATCCATATAGGATAGGGAAGATTGGAATTTCTAACACCTTAGCAAACTGTACCCAGCTACTTACAGAAGAGCAGCGATTTACTAGTTTAAAGATAAACAGGCACAAAAGCAAGCTGGTGGCAGAAGCAGAAAATGAACCCACAAGTTTTGTCTTCTTGAAGCAGTTAGTTCAAAATAATTCAAAAGGGAAGACTGTTCAGTGAGAGGTACCTGACTACAAGAAAGGACAAAGGATAAGATGGGTAACAGGGAAGTCAAATACACCAAAAAGTTATCTGGACGTAGCATATACGCAAACTGTTAGCCAACATTCAAGCTAACTCAAACCAGGATATGCAAACATTGAAATACCAACAAGCACACTATATGCAAGACTGCGCCTTGCACACTGATACACAAGAAGTTTCCATTTACATCTGGAAGTTTCAGATCCAAATGACACTAAGCACAGAGACGAACTGAGCAGTTCTAGTTTCTCTTCCCAGACTCTAACTACTCTTCTGCTTTGAGTCTTCAGAAATGCATGTGGTAAGAAAAAGACCAATGACTTCAGCTACCCATCCCATGTCATTGTTCTGCTCCTCATAAAAAAACTCTTGCATTCCAGGTGCACAATGATAAGGTGGGCACTGACTCACTGCGCCCAGCTGCACTCTAACTTTGGGCACATGAGTCACTAGGCTCCAGAGAAGACTTAATAAAGCAGCAAAAGCACCAGCTCCCTCCTCCAGATTTTTATTTTTTGTTCATTTGCTCAAGAATCACAAGTACTTAGAGCTGCAAGCACTTTTCTCAGCCCAAATAATTTCCTTCATTAGCACACACTGGAACAACACTGGCATGGGGCAAAGCACCCTTCCCGTTCATTCCTTTCTGCAGAGATCTATTGCTCTACATACAGAACAAAGTTGCCATAAAGGGAGGGGAAAGGGTGGTAAAACCCACAGCATTGATAAACCACTCTATTGAAATGAAACCAGATTAGTTACTTATGCTAGCTAGAGACCAGGAAGATAAGTAACAAATTCTACACACAGAACGATGCATGGATACCCTTCCCTCCAAAGGAGAGTGCAGCACAGCTCTGTGCCACTTTTACAGCTGCACTAAAGCCACAAGAATTTTGGGGAATGGAAGCCTTTTGAAACTGTTGAATGCTTAGTAAAACTCAGTGGTGTGCAGCAGTTTTTGCAGGGTTTTGCATTTTGCAAAAATCATATTTCAGCTAATTCAAACGGTCCCTCCATCTTAATTCCTAAATGCTAACTCCATGCAGCAATCTGAAAGGAGAAGCAGGGTCTGCATTTGCTCCCTACCCACAATTGCCAATTTTAACACAGCAAGAGAATTTGCGGGCTGTATCTGAAAAAAATAAAAAGCACACCACCTGGCTAAGCTTTCCTTTTATCTTGCTATTGAAGAAAGTGAATTAAGGGAATCAGAACTCTAAGGTGACTTATCAGAAGAACTTATTGACCAAGCGTTCATTAAAAAGCTAAGATTCTCACAGCCTTCTATCATGGGCTTCAGGGCTTGTATCTCACTAAAATCATCCGAGATAAAACTTTGACTTGAAACTAGAAGTAGGCTCAGGGGCAGCTACACACTGCAGAAAGATTAGGCAGGGTTATAACTCATCAGACAAGATAATTGTCCAATAATGTTTATTAATTAAAATATAGGCTATGACCTATGCCCAATGTTATTCAACATCTTCATAAGTGATCTGGATAACGGCATCAAGTGTCGCCTGATGAAGTTTACAGATGACACCAAGTTGAGTGGGGAAGTAGACACTCCAGAAGGGAGAGCTGCTCTGCAGGGAGATCTGGATAGGCTGGAAGAGTGGGCCAGCAAGAACCTTATGAAGTTCAACAAGGACAAGTATAAGGTCATGCACCTGGGAAAACATAATCCAGGAGTGCAGCACAGACTGGGATCCACCTGGCTGGAGAGCAGCTCTGTGGAAGGGGACCTGGGGGTCCTGGTGGACAGGAAGCTCAACATGAGCGAACAGTGTGCTGCTGCGGCCAAGAAGGCCAACAGGATGCTGGGTTGTATCAAAAAGGGCATCACCAGCAGAGATAAAGAATTCATCATCCTGCTCTACTCGGCGCTTGTCAGGCCACACATGGAGTACTGGGTACAGGTCTGGTCCGTTCTATACAAAAAGGATGTGGACAGGCTGGAAGGGGTCCAGAGAAGGGCCACCAAGATGATCAAAGGACTGGGAAGCTGCCATGTGAGGACAGGCTGGGAGAGCTGGGTTTGTTCAGCCTTGAGAAAAGGTGGCTTAGAGGGGATCTCATCACCATGTACCAGTACTTAAGGGGTAGCTACAAAGGAGACGGAGACTCCCTTTTTACAAGGAGTCCCACGGAGAGGACAAGGGGGAATGGACACAAGTTGCTCTTGGGGAGATTCCAATTGGACACAAGAGGGGAATTTTTCACAGTGAGGACAGTCACCATTGGAGTAATCTCCCCGGGGAAGTGGTTGACTCGGCCATGTTGGACACCTTCAAGAGTCGTCTGGACAGGGTGCTGGGCCATCTTGTTTAGACTCTGCTCTTCCTAGAAAGGTTGGACTAGGTGATCTCTGAGGTCCCTTCCAACTTGTGATTCTGTGACCTACACAGTTTTTTTTAAATAGCTGCATAGTGTTCTTCAGTACACCCTCCCACAATAGGGACAGTTTCTTCAGAACGCTAATTGACGTATCAAACTGTAAAGCCTAGTGTAGATGAAGGCGACTCTTACTCTGACCTTCTTCAAAATGAATACAGGCATTACAGAGAAAATAAGAAAGAACATATGTTTATCAGTCCTGGTCTTACTTAACATGCCCAAAACAATAGGTTGCCCTGTGATAACCTACACCTGCTACATCTGCCAGATAATACATATTCACACACTAACTTATGCTACCGTGTCTTCTAGGAAGGGAAATGTATTCAAGATTCGCTCCCTCCCAAGGGGCAGATTTTCTGCGAGAACATTAGAATGCCATTATCTGCGTCATGCTCCCAAATACAGAGATGCACAAAGCTACAGCCATCTTCCCCTTCCCTCTTCACACTCCATTCATGATGCAGACCAGCCAGGATACGATTCTAGCTCACATTACCTTTCATGCATTTTCACCTAGTGATCGTCACCATAACTACAAATTGTCCTCTCCATATCCCAAACTGAACACATATTTATTATTGTTCTCTCACCATAGGATGTAATCCCCATCTTATGAGAAATTTTTATATTGCTCAGATTGGTATGTTAACATTATGTAGTTTAAAACTGCAGCCTTTTTGTGAAGACAGGATGCAATGTGTATTCTAAGAATGCAGAGAAATCTCTTGCCCAAGGACAAACAGGAAAAAAAAGCAGGAGGGGGAACAAGTCAAAAGTGGAAAGGTATGTCAAGTCATTCATGCCTTACCCAACAATTACAGATGAATCATTAGGCAAGAATTTTTTTAAACCCAGCTGTTTTCCTGACCTGCACAAGAGTCTAGTAGAAATGGATTTCACAGCAGCACACAGCTAACAGCAACAGCAACTCAAGGATAACTGCGCATAGATGATCTCTCTGCCCCTTACCGGGGTGGGGAGGAAAAAAGGTCTGCGCAGTCCTCACACTAACACAGCATGTGAGGAGAAACTTATGCGCAGAGGTGTTGCTCCAGGGAGGCTGGAGAAGATGGAGGAAACTCTAGTCATCCCTCTCCCCCTGTCCAGCCAAACCTGAGCCTGGCACCTGCTTTTAATGCAATAGCAAGTGCTGCTCTTCTAAGAATGGAAGAGCAAATACACTTACTACCTTGCAGAACAATACTCCTTATCTGAAATCTTCCTTAGCCACTTGGGTACACACCAAGAATGCTCTGCTGGCTTTTAAATAGGCTCCCCTGAAACTAAATAATTACATCTGTATTTGCTTGAAGTTCTTCTGAAACAAACTTCAGTATAAAGAAAATGTAAATTTTAGTTTAAATTAGAGCGTATGTCTGTCATTAGAAATCTTCATAAAAGATAAGCATAGTTAGCTATATGAAAGTTTGAACTAAGAACATTTTCATTGTTAGGTATGGATTTACAACTTTCTTATATTTCTCAAAAGAAATTTATATCCTTAAAACAGTGCAATAGCAAATGTCCTGAATTAATCTAAGACTATTTCTACCAAAAGAAAGATCCAGCTTGCCACTTCAGCTGCCTACGACTACGGAGTGAGATTTCAGCCATATCAGCTTCTTAGTCTTGCCAGCCACACAATAGCACAAAAGCTAGTTGTACAAGTAGAGATGGCAACATGCAAGGGAACGTAAGCAGATCATGAAACCGGACCCAAAATCTCAGACCACCTGTTTCTACTCTCATAGAGCATCATTCCAAAACTCAGAATCAACACATATGCACTCGCAGCAAGAGGAGGGACATTTCTGTTACACACATTTATTAGGATGACTTAGAAAAGAAGTACATCGTTTGTTTCTATCTTCCACTGTAAGGAACGTTGCTGAATGTGGATTCATCTGAACATATTATATCAAATTATTTTCTAGAGAATTTTTACTGAGAGATACAACGCACTAGCAAAGATGCCATGCAAGACAAGGCAAGGACACAAAAATGAAGTAAGCCTATACCTGGCTATCCAAGTGCTAAACAAGGTGGCAGTATCATCAAGAAAGCATATAAGAGTGTAAGAAGTGATTATTTTCTTAGATTTCTTAGCAGTTTTCATTTTTGGGGGGAACTTCTTTTGAATAGTATGCAGGTTTGATTAAAAGAAACAAGACATATGTAAATTCAGTCATTCACATTTAGGTGCAAGACAGCAGATCTCTAGCAGGGTCATACTAGCTTCTACCCAGGATGAAGACACAGTACTGGGCACCACCTGTTGGGAGCACAGCAGACGAGTTGGCAGGAGAAATGGGGCCAGAGGAAGGCTGCAAAACAGCATGGCACGTGAGGGTCTTCAGCTGAGCAAGGGAGCAGAGACCACTGAGAACAAAACTAGAAGATTCACATAGTTGCCAGGAGCAGAAGAGCCAAGCCACTGTCTCCCTGCCATTGCCGTCCAACCCTGAAAGCTTGCAGCATGTCTCAGAAACTCCTGCCAGTCTCGCAACTCCTGCTGCTCTATTCCCAGCCCAACTGCTTTCTCCTGGATATAACGTCCTTCACACACACCCACTGCCCAGGCTTATTCCAAGATGCTATGCACCTCAGTTTGAAAGATACTACCTAAGCAGGGCTCAAATCGTAGAGTACAGCACAGCTTGCACTAGATGGGGAGAGAAACATGGAAGGGGGGAAAGCCTCAGGCACTAAGAAAATTAAAACGAAGAAAGGGCAAAATAAAAAAAAAAAACACACGAGGAAAGGGCAAAACAAAAAAAACACCACACGAGGAAAGCGAAAAAAAAAAAAAAAAGAAAGAGGTTTGACTTACACGCACGTTTGTTACACACAGCAGAAAGTTGCTGGATATAGAAGACCGTAGTATTTGACCTTTTAAGTCCAGGAAAAGACCCACTGGGAATACCAGCACAATCTGTAGGCAACACACACGAGGGCAAACAATGGATTAGTTGGAAGGAAACAGAAGCTATGACTGGACAGTTTTTACTAGAAGCAAACAAAAGGTACAGTAAATGAGCCAGATAATAAAGCAGAATTTTCTTCATCAGGACCATAGCTGGCTGTAAATAATTATGTAACAAGAACAGAAGTAGGAAACACACTTTGGAATAGAAGGCTGTAACAGAATACATAGTCAAAGGGCTTTGAACAATCTTGCCTAAGTAGGTCCTAAGCAGACGGCTGATCCAAATGACCTCCAGAGATCCCCTGTCAAACCTAAATAACTCTAAAATAATGCAGAAAACAGAAGTTAGGTTACCGTACCAGAAAAAGATTACAAAAGTCCAGTTCTGGTTTTATCCATACAATGAAGACTAACTAATAAGTTATGACAAAACTGATGCAAAAGATACCAGTCATGAACACATTCATTTGGTTTAACAACTTCCTCACCACCAGCAATTCTCCAGAAAACTGCCTTAATTGATGGTCTGTCTCTATTGCTACCAGCTTGGCTCAGGTCAGAGAAGCACAAATTCATCCCAAGTATAGAGACTGGCAGCAACAATAGGAACTATATGGCTATTAAATACTCCTTCTGTCCCAAGTACTGTTGCACACCTAGTGGAATACAGAATCTAGATCAGTATCTTGATATCAAAAGTAAGCAGGGTTTTATTAGTGGACCTGACTTTTTTTCGTTCCTTCACAACACCTAATGTAAATATATCTATCTGATAACAAAGGAATTCCAGACCATTTTAAGACCAGCTTGATTTTCTAGCTTTTTTGCAAGATGCTCTAGAATCTCCAGTCTATCACGGTTCCAAACTTTGTAATAAGTTTTAGCCTTAACTCATAACCAGCTTCTCTTGTGTCTACATCATCCTTTAGCAGTTATGTGTATATCCTAATGCTTATCATCTCATATACTTCTATTACCATAATGTCTCATCTAGAGCTCTCAACCACTGCCTCCTGTGTGGTAAACCTCTGCTGGTCTTACAGTGTCCATGTTGCCTCCTCACCACTCATGTCAACACTGCTGCCCTCCAGAATGACCCATCTTTTCCTTGCCACACTGTACCTAGGAATAATCAACTACCACCACACACCAGCTGAGCAAGTACGGAGCTCAGTTATGCAGCCAGTCATACCCAGTGCCTCTGCAGCTCTGCGGGCCAATCCCTCTGCTGAGTCAATAGCCAGTACTTACTCTCCTTATCACATACGCCACCTACACACGTCTGCATAACAAAAAGGAAAAAGTAATCTAAAATTGTTGTTACCTTCTCTGGTAAGCTATTTATTCAGCCTTTCCCTCACTTACCATCCAAGAAATCTCTCCTTTAAACTTTCAACTACAAGGATAACGCTCTGTGGACACACACCTCCAGACTGCAAACCTCAAAGAAAATAAGTGTTATTTCTAAGCAACATAAACAAGTTCATTTGCAATCTATGACTGCTCTTGTCCAACCAAGTCAATTCCTGTACTTATTTCCACAGTCATTTTTCAAAGTTTTAAAATAGGCCTCAGGTAGCACCTCTTGATTTTACACTTTTTCTGACCGTGTCTTTCAAATCAAAAGCCCTTTCAACACATGAAAGATGGCTATAAAGAACTTCGCAGGTACAAAAGACACCATGCAAAGGAAAAAAATTCAGGCTTAAGTATCCAATTCAGGGTGGAGTCACATCATCCACCCAGATTATGGCTAAGATCCAGCACTCCAGCTTCCCAACAATGACACAAGCCTCTCTGCTTTCCTGGAGTGCAGAAAAGTCTCTGGAATACTCCCGATTGCCTTCTTTACATTACACAGCATTCATCAGGATTTCAGTGACGTCTACAAACATTTCTATAAAGAACCTGTCACAAGTTTGTTTGCTCTTCCAGGTTACACAGGACTAATCCGCTGCACTGGAGGCATGGTAATACACCAGTAAACACTACTAATGTTTATACATTCCAGTAGTATCACGGCCTTCCCAGTAGATGAAGCAGAAATGTGGAAAGGTTTATTAGAAAGGGAACTGATACTCAGTCTAGCGTGGGTTTTACAGTACAGCACAGGAGCTGATACAGGACAGACGTGGCTACAGGCATGGTGTGTACACAGGAACAGTAATTAGTAACCCATCACTTCCTTGAGGACAGGCATTGCTCTTTCACACCATTCTCATACTCGCACCACAGCTTTAGCAGACCAAAGAGAGAACAAGACAGCAGTCAATGATGATTAAACTCAGTAAGTTTTTGCAACGATTATTTCTAGTACCAAATATTCTACAGCTATGTTTTTAAAAACCACTGACCTCCCGTTTTCTTTAGAAAAAGAAAAGTTTCCCCTTGTGACTAAACTAAAGAGCTGAATGCTGACCAGCTGCCCCCAGTCACAGCTACTTCTGCTGTGCAGACACTGCACAACCCAACACCACTCTCACCTCTGCTTTACTGAAGAGCAAGTTCTAAGAAATCAACACCTTTTCATATATTTTTAAATGGTCACAATTATAATAACTTCCACCATGAACACGTCTAGTCTTGATATTTAACATTCAATACTTATTTTTAAATTATGTTGTATTTTTCATTTCTTACCACTGACTAGTTTTGGACAGCTGGTTCAATTTAAAAACGACTGCTATGGTTTTTTCTGGTTTTTCACTTTTTTTTTCCCCCTTCCTGAAGACAGATGCAAATAGGTCTCAGGTCTTCGCAGCACTTGGCAGCATCCCCAGCAAGGCAACCATCTCTCCTGTGCCTTCCTTTTCTTTTTTTAAAGTTAAAGTTTCAGACATGAAGCACAGGTAGCATTTACTAAGTACTACACTGAATGGTATAAAATTAAAATCAAGCATTGGTCCCTTTAAGTTATCTTTCAAAACAGAAATTCCTAATAAAGAACAAGCTGACATCAGGATTACAAAACAATCTCTTCAAAATACTGAGTATTGTGGAGGTAACCACAACTTCAGCTTTTCAACTCAGTTTTGCTGATGTCCCTTCTGCTTTAAATGTCAACTCTGAAGAGATATTCAAAGTATTACTTCATACAGCCAGTGCAAACATGTGTCTTGCAATCCTGGGCACTACCTGAAGATTAGCCTGGGGACAAGAGAGGGTAATAACCCACCTCTCTGCTTGTTATTAAAAAAAGGGGAAAAAAAAACAAACACAAAAAACCACTTGCTTACAAATACAGCTTTCCTAAGCCAGCTCGGCCAAGCAAATACACTGTTGCCCTTCCCTTATTCTTTATCTCTTGCTAAGATTTAACACAATTTAATCCTTTAAATTAAACAATTCCTACTCAGTCCTCTTCACCAGAAATCCCAAGTTGCTCTCCAACGCCACAGGTAACTATAGGGGGTCCCTGCACAGCAGTGTTTAGAACAGTCACTAATCAGCAGCACCTGGAATCAAACACAGGCTGAAATTTAATTATTTTTTTTTTTCAACAATCAGACAGGATATACAGGTTTATCAGAGCACTCGGAATTTTTGCAGTGCACAGCAGCAACCTGTAGCACAGTACATGCTTGGGCCACCACCTTGGTTATCTGAACTCTGGACAATAACTTCCTAGAAATATTAAAGTTGTGTAAATTTCTCAGGCGTTCGTGAAAGAATAAGATTCAGTAATAACTACAAATTATAAAAAGTAATAATTACAAAAAAGACTGATATGTTAATATTTTAGTAAGATAACCAATACCATTTGGGCCACACTGAATTTTATACTGGCAAAAGAGAAACGGTACTAGACAGAGTGTTCTGCCGAGCGGGAGAGGTTACAGGCATTTAGTACGTTACTTTTACCAAGTAATCAACAATCTCAGATTAATCCACTGAGTGGCTTCAACTCGGGTCTTGGTGAAGCCGGTAAACTCTCTCCCTGGGGCAGGGCAGGGCCGTTTTGAAATAAACTGCTGCTGCGCCGCTCCCACTCCCTGAGGAGAGGAACGCTTTCCTCCCGAGCCTGGCTGCCGCACGCAACAGTTGGGTTTCCCTTTCCTTACAGTTCCAGGTTCGGCTCCGGCCTCCCCGGCCCCGCGCCCGCGGCCCCGCGGGCAGGAGCCGTCTCCCATCGCCGCTCCCGGCCGTCCGGCCGGGGCCGGAGCCGCTTGGGGGAGCGCTGCCGCCCGCGAAGCCCCAGCTTCCCGCAGCGCCCCGGGACCGGCCCGCCCAGCCGAGGCAGCTCCTCCGACCCCCGGCCGGCCCGGGGGGGGGGGTGCCCGGCCCCGCCTGCGCCGCGGGAGGGCTGGGAGCAGCCCCGAGAAGGGCAGAGCTCGGGCCCGGGAGCGGCTGCCGGCGCAGCGGCTCCGGCATTGGAGCAAAGCCACCCCCCCACCCCCCCCCCCCCAGCCCTGCCCGCCGCGGGAACGGGGCCCGGCCGGCAGCAGCCAGGCTCCGGGCGTCGCGACGGAGCCCGGCACCGCCCGCAGCGGCCCTTACCGCTCCGCGGCGGGTGCCTGCCTGCCCTCCGCTCCTCTGGGGTGAGGCCGCCGTCCCGCAGGGCTTGGCCCGTCCCCACCCTCGCCTTCCTCCTCCCCTTCCCCGAGAGCCGCCAACGGGCGCCCGCGGTGGGCTGCCTCCCCCAAGGGCAGGCCACCGCCCGCCCCCAAGCCGGGGACGGGACAGCCACCGCCGGCCCCGGGACAGGCCCTGCCCTAGCCCGGCCGGTCGGGGGCAGCCGCCCCCCGCCGAGCGGCGCGTCCCTCACCCGGGAGCGGCGCGTCTGGGCGCCGGCGGGCGGGGGCGGAACGGAGGGAAGAGTCTGCGGAAGAACAAGCACAACTGACGCAAACTCCCCGGCTCTGCCCCACCAGCGGCCCGTCCCAGGTATCGGGAACCCGCAGCTCTTACCAAGAGGCTTACTCATAGGTTGACGAACAAGTGATCCGCGACTCGTCCAAAAACAGTGTAGCCAGGCTCCACATGTTGTCCTACAATATGGTACCGAGACCAGTTCTTTCAGAGATCACCACATGCAAGAAAACATGACATGGTCAAAGACACCTTCAACAGATACAGTGATTTTCACTGGTGCCCTTACAGGCAATTAACTGGATTCCGTCTGCAGAAACCAGAATGTCACTCCTTCCTCTATCCAACCCAACAGCTCAAAGATAAGACAGAAAATTAATTACTGGTCAAATCCCTGAAAGGGATTCAGCAAGGACTACTCCACTAGCAATAGTTTAGGTGAACCAGTTGGCACCCTAGTATTCAAGTGCTTTGATCTATTTTAAACTGAAGGGAGTAAATAATCCATGAGAGCTCAGCAGGGATCATGCCTTAGGCCTTTTGACTGAAACCATCTAAAATCCATTAAAATCCTATTTTTCTGCTTAAATCCCTTCTTGGACATTGCCAAGGAGGTAATATGTATAAGTTGTTATAATACATTGTAACATGTATAAAGCTTCCACTCAAACCCATCCCAGAGCTAGGATTTGGGTTTCACAGGAAAAAAGGGCTCTGCCCCTGTCCTGGTTTCAGCCAGGACAGGGTTAATTTTCTTCATAGTAAATAGTCTGGGGCTGTGTTTTGGATTTGTACTAAAAACAGTGTTGATAATTTGGAGATGTTTTAGTTGTGGCTAAGTAGTGCCTACACTAGTCAAGGACTTTTGCAGCTTCCCTTGCTCTGCCAGGTGCACAAGAAGCCAGGAGGGGACACAGTTGGGACAGCTGACCCCAACTGACCCCAGGGATATCCCGCTCCATAAAGCGTCACGGTCAGCATATAAAGCTGGCAGAACAAGAAGGAAGGGGGGATGTCATGGCATTTGTCGTCCTCAGTAACCGTTACGCGTGGCAGAGCCCTGCTCTCCTGGAGATGGCTGAACACCTGCCTGCCCACGGGAAGTGCTGGATGGATTCCTTGTTTTGCTTTGCTTGCGCACGTGGCTTTTGCTTTACCTGTTAAACTGCTTTATCTCAACCCATGAGTTTATTTGCTTTTACTCTTCTGAT
Source organism: Phalacrocorax carbo (assembly GCF_963921805.1). Classification (NCBI taxonomy): domain Eukaryota; kingdom Metazoa; phylum Chordata; class Aves; order Suliformes; family Phalacrocoracidae; genus Phalacrocorax; species Phalacrocorax carbo. The sequence continues at coordinate 12,531,295 of NC_087522.1, read as the reverse complement.
TCTCTCCCCCATCCCACCAGGGTGGAGAGCAAGCGAGCAGCTGTGTGGGGCTTAGTCGCTGGCTGGGGCTAAACCATGACAGTCCTTTTTTGGTGCCCAACATAGGGCTCTGAGGGTTTGAGATAATGACAGATTTGATCGGAATGCGCTAGATCGCATTTATAGCTGTTACTGCGGTTCAGTTATTTATCAGGCAGCTTCCGTACTTGCCATGGGCTTGCTTGCCTTACTGTATAGTTGAGTCTAGAGCTCATTAGTGGCTGCTTTCACTGCATGCTGTACTGCTGTACTGCTTATCACCTTACGCTGCTGTGCCTGGGAACATTTTGATAACAGCAACGGCCATGCGCCTGGGCTGGCAGATGGCCACAGCATCGCTGCTGCTTCTGTGCTGCCGCACTGGACAGGCTGGAACTCCAGGGTGAACTCAAGTCAAAGGGACTGTGACCTGTGGGTGAGTCCATGTGGGAGCAGGCACCTCAAAGCATCTGTGGATAAGCCCATGCCAGAGCAGGTATATGTCGAAGTGTCTATGGCTGTGGTTATGCCTGTGCTGCAGCAGGTACACCTCTGAGGCATTTGTGGCCCAAGGATAAGTCCATGCTGCAGCAGCTACACCTTGAAGCATCAGTGGCTGGGCATGAGGTCATGCTGGAGCACCTCAAAGTGTGGGGCCATGGATAAGCCCACAACACAGCACATATGCCCCTGGAGGGACTGCAGCCATGAGCAAGGCCGTGTTGGAGCAGGTTCACTTCTGAAGGGACTGTGGCTGTGGGAAAGGCCACACTGGAGCAGGTACATCTCTGAAGGCATTGTGGCCCATGGAGAAGGCCACACTGGAAAAGGAGCACCTTAAAGCCACTGTGGCTGTGGATAAATCTATGCTGCAGCAGGTAACACCCCTGGAGAGGCTGTGGCTCCTGGGTAAGGCTCTACTTGGGAGCAGGTACAACCCTAAGGGACTGCCATCTGTGGATAAGTCAAAGCCAGAGCAGGGGCAAGAGGAGGAGTTAATTGCGATGTTAAACCCAATGGTCTGGTCCAAAGGGACTCTACCAAATCTACCAAAGGGTAGAGATTGTAATGGTTCCACCTTTAAACTGCTGTAACCCAGGATTTGGGTTGCATGTTATGGGAATTACTACAGCAGGAACCACCCTAAGCAATGGAGGACATGCCTTACAAGGAGCAGTGCAAGTGCAGCAGTGACCCGACCTGAGCTGGCTTTGGTGCCCAGTAACTCCAGTAACACTTTAAAGACATATTACAGTTGTGGTCCACAGACTAAGGGAATGATATTTGTGTATTATATCAAAGGATGAGGCAGGGGCTGTTTGTTAATGAGGTTCTATTGGATAGTGTGAGACCTGGGCATGACGTTAATGGTATGGAATAAGGGGTGGATACTGTCCTGGTTTCAGCTGGGATAGAGTATTTTTTTTCATGGGTAGGTAGCCTGGGGCTATGTTTTGGATTTGTGCTAAAAACAGTGTTGATAATTTGGAGATGTTTTAGTTGTGGCTAAGCAGTGCCTACACTAGTCAAGGACTTTTGCAGCTTCCCTTGCTCTGCTGGGTGCACAAGAAGCCAGGAGGGGACACAGTTGGGACAGCTGACCCCAACTGACCCCAGGGATATTCCAATACAATGTCATGCTCAGCATATAAAGGTGGGGGAAGAAGAATGTGGGGGAACATTCGGACTGATGGCGTTTGTCTTCCCAAGTAACCGTTACGCGTGATAGAGCCCTGGTCTCCTGGAGATGGCTGAACACCTGCCTGCCCACGGGAAGTGGTGAATGAATTCCTTGTTTTGCTTTGCTTGCGCACGTGGCTTCTGCTTTACCTGTTAAACTGTCTTTATCTCAACCCATGAGTTTATTCACTTTTATTCTTCTGATTCTCTCCCCCATCCCAACTGGGGAGGGGAGTGAGCAAGCAGCTGGGTGGGGCTAAGCTGCTGACTGGGGCTAAACCACAACATACCCCAAGTGACAGTAAGCACAACAGTGAGCTCTGTAGTCACAGTAAGCTACTGAATCACCTGCAGGTATAGGTACTCAGGGTTTTCATCAGGTGTTGGAATATTAGGGCTCTGGCAGCATAAATACTCCTAGTCCTCTGATTTGGGGTGAGGGAGGTGATTCAGCAGCATTGAGTCCTTCCTACAAGTTAAAATTTGAACCTGAGAGCAGAACTAGACTTAGAGGTGAATAAATTTTCATCATTATCAAGAAATCACATTATACATGGTATTTTTCTCAGGGGCAGAATACAGGTAATATTGGCTTTGGTGCCCTGACTTAACTAAAATTGGAATAATTTTTTCTCTGTAACTAAATTCCCTTCCCCAGGTGAGTATGAGCAGCTCAGAAGGCACAGGAGAGAGAAGTCATGATTGAACATATCTCCCAGGGTGAAATAAGGCATGACCTTCAACTGCAATCCTTCTTACTACAACTGCAATGCTCTGTCATGTTTTTTGCTTACATTTAGTAAGAGGCTGGCTCATGCTACAGCTTTTACTCCTCATTGGAGACCCCAATAACACTGCTCGCTTTTTGCCTCACTACTGTTTCTGCTGAATGTCCAAATACAGCAGGTGGTCAGCATCCATTTACCAGTGCATGAGCATATTTCCTCTCAGTACCCCTCCTCCTTCCCACCTATCTCACCATTCACCACCTCCTCCCTTTCCAGTCCTTTTCTGGCTGGCACTGGGTGAAAGAAGCATCAGCTTTAGCCCATCTGTGACTGTCTAGGCCATCACAGCATCTGCGAGCTGCAGCCTGCCAGCCTGCCTGGGTTAGGCAAGGTGCCTGCCCGTCCCCACAGGGCAAGCCCAGCAGAGCTTCCCCAAACCTGCTGCCTGTGTGTGTGGACCCACAGAAGTCCTCCTCCTGCAATAGACCAAGTGTCTCGCTGGGGACACTGGCTGCACCAACTCACTGCATGCTTGAGGAAACGTGGCTAGAAATCAAGATGAATCTTTCTTATCTCTCCCCTCCTCCCCATGAGCTGCATACCTATTAGAGTATTTTTCTTCTGAAGGTTATAAACATAATTTGTTTTAAAAAATAATGAGAGATGAAAAAAGGTCACATGGCAATTTAGGAAGCTTGAAGTAAGTCCAAATGCAGTATGCTACAGAGAGCTCCACTCCGTCACCTGCCCAGTGGCATGATGTCCTAGGCAGCCCCACCTGCTATGTCTAGCTGTTAGCTTTTCTCCACCCTACTGAGTCATCAATAGGGCTGCTAACAGCATCATGGAAATGGAAGTGTACACAAAATACTGTGTATATTTTATCATCACACTAATTGCAAATATGGTATTAAAAGACACCAGTAGATATCAGTTTAGCCCAAAAAATGAACACATGCTAGATTTATGAGCTCACCTATGAGCTGAATTCTTTTTCACGTGATTTTGTATATAACACTGACAAAAAGTTAAATAATTAAATATAACTCCTCTCCAGTTTTTTTAAGTGAGCCAAAATAATCTCTTCCCCTCTTGTCCTTTTACCCTTCATAATCAGATACTGTTCTGCTAGGTTGTTACTGCTAAAGAACTTGGATAAAAAGTTTCCTAGGAAGTAAAATGAGTTAAACAAATATAAGTGTACACGTTTGTCAAAACAACCAGTATATGGAATGCACAGGTTTTTCTTATGTTTCTCCTTAATTAAATAATACTGATATGAAGATCGGTATTTAGTCTGGGTATTGAATCTCTTTAATTATGGAATGATACAATTTCAAGTTTAGAAAATTATTGTCCCAAATCACTCAAGGGATTGTAGGGAAAAGTATCAGATGGTAAAGAGCTTTTTAATCAAAGAAAGAAAACCTATGTTCAGAGGACAAAGCTGGTAAAATAAAGATTAATATCTTATTTTTCTACGTCAATAGTTAAGTGATAAGCCAGTGGAACAAACTGACTACAGAAGTAAGAGATTCTACATCTTTTGATTACTTCTAGACAAACTTGGCTGACTTTCTGGAAAATACATATAGGACAAGCATAGATAAGACAAATCACATGTGTCTCCCACACTGTATAACGTGTCCAACTGCTGCGCTAATAATCCCATCTGGTTTGAGAAATAATGTATCAGTTAAAAACAAAAAAACACACACACACCCCAAAAAAACCCCCCCCCACACACAAAAAAACCCCACCCACAACACCACAAAACAGTCACACAACTTTGGCCAGACTTTGCTTCTTTAAAATTGACTTGCATTTTAACCAAAAATAAAATGCACATATTGTCAGTGCCACGAGTGTTAATCAATATGCTGTTTACAGGTCCAAGGTACAAATGAAGATGTTCTACTGCCTCTCCAGCTAACAGCAGCTAATCTTCAAGGAGATTTTTCTCTCTCTGACTAGCCAAGCAACCATGTGACATGAGCTTTGAGGTTCACACTTCAAGCCTCAAAGCTGAAAACAAGATACACATTCCACATTTCAGTGTAAAGTGCATGTTCACACTGCTGAGATGTCCTCAAAGCACTGGTAATACTTAGCTGCCATGAGCTGGGCACACAGTTTGCCCGGAAAAGATTCAGTTACTTAAGCAGCTCCTTCATAGTTGATGGGAGCATGAAAACAGGAATTTTGGCTCTCTGAGAAGACCCTCCCTGTTGGGGGTGTTAGCTGCACTTAGACACTGCAGCACTAAGGGGAGAGAAGGTATGAGCCTCTCTGAGGCTGCCTGCTGACAAACAGGAAAAACGTTAGCCACAGTATTAGCCACAGTAGCAAACTCACTCATCCTTTGTGAGGCACTATGGCTTCACAAAGCTGGTATTTACATACTTACACTCGATTTGCATATCCCTACTAAAGTATCAACAGCACCCTCATTGGCACGCAGTAGAGTAATTACAGCTATCCTGGCTGTGGTTCTGAATGCAGAACACTCATGGAGGAATAGAGAGTCCCCTTAACTAATTCTATCAGGTTTTATACAATGGTTTTAATGGTTGGCACTCTGGGTGTTTTTTGATCAGGAAGGAAAAAGATAGTGTCATTGACTTTTGGTTTTAAATATGTTCTCATTTAGGTTCGATCTACAGCTTAGAGCTTTGATAAAACAAAGACTGGGACACCATATTAGTTGATTTGGTAAACATTAAAAAAAATATTAAAAATCTGCCAAATGCTTCATGGGTCAAGGTAGTGAAGGATAGGCAAGCACTATATTTTGAAGGAATAATGTTACCATGTAATAATTCTGTCTACTCTAGGTTAATTCAATTAACTTTAGTGCAGGATAAATTAATTTCAACTTCTACATGGTCCTCTGCAAGCCAGGGCAGAGGAACAATAGCTAAAGGAACGACTTGAGCCTCAAGCTTTTGTTGAGCTCAGGGATTAGGGTTTCACCAGCTTCCAAACACACTCTATAGTAACTTCAGCACTTTCTGATTGTACTGTGCAGACAGCTTCAGTTTTATTCTCTTAAGCTACTTTTAACAGTGAGTGAACACAAAAAAGTCTGCAATAATTAAAACTAAGTACTGCCATAATATACTTCCTGTCATGTACTACTACAGAAGTACTAATCACAAAATATTTCAGAGCTAACAATGAAATAATTAACAGCTTGTAGAGGCAGACCTAGATAACACTGCTGTATGGTTTCTGCTTGGGTGAGCACTAGCCCTGTTCAATATAAACAGCTATACTGATACGCATTTATCAGAGAGTCTGACATTATAGGTGCCAAATTCATTTGAAAACACGGTGCAGTTTGCTTGCATGAAGAAGAGCAGAGCCTGGGTTTCGAGGCTGCCAGTAAGTGGGTTACCTTGAATGCTGGTTTCCAAGCACTTGGCTTTTAAAAAAAAAGCTGTGGTAAGGCACTTTGCAATGTTGATTTGGGAGTTAATAACTTCAACTTTAATTATCCCCAAATAAATTCTGTGTGTGACGGGGGGGGGGGGAAGAGAGAACAGAGAGCCCAGAAACACACCCTCTCTTTTAGAAACTACTTTGTGAAGATAAATACCTCGTGACTGACAGTATCATTGCTTTGGTTCACATATCAAAACAAAACTATTGCTCCACACCAATATGGAACTGTTAGGGAAAAAGAAAATCCCACGCCACCAACAGAAGAAACTCTCATGATATATAAATAATTACTTCAAGTCAGCTCTCGGACACATGTTATCTTACATAAAACCATATTCTTTCTCAGTTCCCATTTTCTTCCAGTATCTTTTACACTTCCCCTTGTGATCCCGCCCCCTGGCCCCACGTGCTGGAAACTGATGGGATGAAAAGGGTGAACCCTCCAAAAGTTTTGAGCTTTTAAACTGCTTGCAGATCTCTTCACCCCACACGCCCCCTTCACAGCTGCCACTCAGGCACTTCTGCCTGTTGCTTTCTGGTGAAGCAGGTTTAAGGCTGAGCTTTTCCTGGCTGCTGCTGTTGTCTCTTTTGAGGCTGCAGCTGCCCATTTACTGCCATCTTGGCAGGTAAGGAAGTCATTACCCTAGAGCCTATCCCTGTGCCAGGCAGTTTCACAGAGGTGGGCTTCCCTGTCTCCATAGAGTGGGGTCAGAGACTGCCTCCTTCCCAGGGAGGCCAACTCTTATTTTAAGGTATCGCAACAACTCCTCCATCTGCCATCCTCTTGCCATCCTCTTTCCCAAGCATGCACCCTTCTTACTGTACATGCCTTGCTCAGCATGACCATTAAGGAAAAAAAGGCATTTCTTTCATCCGCAAGTTGGTAATGTGTGGAGTAACATGCTTGCGGAAGATTGGAATATTAATGGCTTTATTACATGAAACAGAAGTAGCACACCAAGCCTGAAACTGCAAACAACCCCAAGGATTGCAACTGGCTGACGGAATTGCTAAATTAATCCAAACCTAAACATTAATACTTTACTGTCCTTCTTTTAGTATGGCTTCCTTCTTAATTACTAACTCCCTTAGTGTTATTTGATCATCATAACAGCTAATAACAGCCACCAGATTGCAAAACACTATTTCACACTACAGCAAAACATTTAGGTATGTAAATTGTATCATCTCCCCTAGAGAGCGACACAGCAGTGCGGTGTCAAAAGAGGTAATGATAGATTTATTTTTCCCAGAACACTTGTCACTTCGTGTAAAGAATTACAAGGAGAATAACCATTCACTGTCAGTAATGGTTCTCCCAGTATAAACAACCAAAAAGAAATGGTTATGATAGAAAAGCTTCACACTTAAAAATGCAGATGTCCTGATTAAGTCATCTATTATTTGATGGATTCTCTAATAATGCCATCAGAAATAGAGAGAAAAATGATTCCTCAACCATTTACCCTTCAAATTCATCTTCCTACATCCTTGACAGGGTACAGGAAGGATGTAATTTTAAAAATAAAGCTGCCTGATTATTTTTTCCTATAGACAGAACTGAAGCATGATTTCAACTGCTGTGATGTCATTGCTGAACAAAGTCGTGCAAAAATCCCATCTTCTCACCCTTGCTCCAGAATAATGCCTGATCTACTGTTTGGCCAAGCTGTGGTACAGCCTTGGCTGTAATTCAGCTTTGCTGGCTCTTGTTGTATCTGACCACTGAAACCAGTCATCTAAATCTTACATCCAAGCTTTCTGCTGTTTTACTTAAGGCAACAGCCAGACTTATTTTAATGAACTGCTTTGATCCAACTCTGTGGATCTAAAGGGTGAGGAATGACACAGTAGTCTCTTGTGCATAATTCTGACATAATAATCTTTCACACAGCTGTCATCTGGACACCAGAATTATTACAACCTAGTTGGGATATAGGCAGGAAATACAGAAAAATATATAGAGGTTAAGACCTTATAGCTAAAAATTCATAGTTACCCAATGAGGCTTTCCTTAAGGCCTCAAATATCCACTTCTCTGAAACCCTGTTCCCAGCATCACTCACACACATTATGTGCAAAGCTGGATGCCAATAAGTATTTGTGTTCTTATGCCCCTCTCACTTCACACTACAAACATTTGAACTTAGCAGTAGTAACGCTTGTTGCAGTTCTGGCAATTTTTAAGTTACTGCTATTGAATTCTGTCTAGGTTTATGATCTCTAGTTGTTATAACTTTTGTTATGTGATTTAAGAATAGCTTTGACATAATGTTTAATATTTCAGTTCCCCACCTCTGGCAGGACTGCCTCCATTAAAGGCGCTCTAGTTAATCTCTCAAGTCCACATGATGGCCAACAGTCTCAGCTGGGAAGGTGTCAGTTCCTGTTCCAGAAACTGAGATATAACATATCATACCTTGTCCCTTGACATTGCTTATCTGCAGAAAGCAGCAAACCAGGAAGCTTACCATCTGGGGACAAAATCAGCACAAATGTCATAGCTACATAGCTAAAACAGCAATAGCAATGTGAAGGTTAACACCCATTTACCAAAACGATGACTAATTATGGTGAAACACAAGCTCATCATCCATTGCTACAGATTAAGAAAGCACTTCACCAAATTTGCTGGCAGTCTTCAGTGGCTTGTTATACATGGATGCCAAATATTCAGGACACTCCTCAGCTGAAATGAATCCTCTGTCTTTTCAGATTTGTCCTTCGTGACAGGCAAGGCAATCAGTAAACAACTGAATATCCTCACAGACAAACACTAGCAATAAAAATAAGTGAACTAGAAATCCTCACATGGTAGTTGAAAGCACTTTAGGATTTTGAGAACTGGCTGATCTGCTGTACACATAAGTTCTGTGAGACTTGACCGTATGGGCAGCTCCTCCTGAATTTGCCCTGCAGCAAATCACATGATCTGTGCCACAACCAGAATGGAATCTACAGTAACTAAAAATAAACTGCTTCTCCACAGATTCATGGCTCAGTTTAGTCCAGCTCATAAATAACTTTTCAGCATTGGTCATCACACAGAGATCCTTGTGATTATTACAATGTGCACAACCTCATTAATTGTCATACTGGTGGGCACTGTTGGTACCTTCAAATACTTGTAACAATTGGTTTTGGTCTCAGGTGTTTGTTTAGTACATCATGGGTTGTCTTACCAGCTTACATTACGCACATTTGTATATCTCAGCAGTAGAACCATCTGACCCAGCTGCTTTGCCACTTGCTTGATAGCTTTCAGTACTTCAGAGGTACCTGTCAATATCAGGTGACAAATCTATTACCAGAAGCTGCTTATGCCTCTGTAGTACTAACTCTGGTATACATGAATGGTGGGAAAGCTTATGAATCAGCCCCCTTTCTGGTATTTCCGCATGACCAATAAACAAGAATATCTACCCTAAAGCTGGAAATGCCTTTGCTTACCTGCAGGATAGAGTTATCAGCACAACTATCATTGAAGTTTCTTTAATCAACATGTGGTTGACACAACTTTATTTGTACAGCAATTTTTATTCATTAAATCAAATCTAAATTACAGTCTTCTTTTAAACATAAAATTGCTTCTAACTGAGTTCAAATTAGATTTTAAGTCAGATCAACTTATTTGAGGCTTTTTCCTATTAGAATCATATCTTCAAGCTAACAGCAAAAACTTTACCATCGTAACCATCTCCGTTTCACTTTTTACATGCTTGTTTTTGGAAACATTTACCGTAAGCTTGCCTGATTTTAAATTTTAGAAGACCAGGCAGTGGGCTATCTCTAAAGGACTTTTACAAGACAGGCCTGTTGATCTCTGTGATCTCTGTGTGAGGAGGGAAATCATCTCATTCAGCAAGCATAATATTTTGACAGACATTGGGGGTTTTAAAGCCTTCCCTATAAACAAATCCTCATTGGTTTTGGAAGGACTCTTCAGTCACTAAAGAATGTCTTAAAAGTTGTCACTTGTGTTCTACCAAGAAAGAATCAAACAAGTATGGGCCAATAAAGAGTACAGATATCTTAATTTCAAATTAAAAAAAATATTTGCACAAGTTGCTTATGCCTCTAATAAGAATATTTTTCCTTTCATTCGTAAAGCACGTAAATTTCTAAAATTATTTTATTTTTATTATTATTATTGGCATGAAGCAATTATGCTGCTTTGACAGATGTTTCTCCAAATTATTTCCGATTTGTTCCCAGATGAACATATTCTAGGTCATTGATTTAAACTTAATTAAGAAGAAAACCGCAAATAATTTTATGTTTCATAGTTTTACAAGTAGTAACAAGAGATTCATATCCTAGCAAAAGAAATTCAGCTTCCTCAAAAGCAAGGGAACCAAACAAACTCAGGTAACATCAATTACAAAATCAGCATCCAAGAAGAGAGATGGTTTGCACTGAGCTACAAATATGTACTACTTTACATACTGCACAACTAAGCAATTTTGTCACACAACAAATATCATGAACTTTAAATACTTGTCTCAAGGATTCAGACATAACATGACTTGTCCATAAGATGGCATGCATACACTGTGTCCAGAAGGAGCTGACACAGCAAAATGCTTTGCAACGTCTATGGGACAAAAGAGCTTCAAGGAATTTTCCTTATTCATTTCATTATCCTTTAGACAAGCACAGAATAAAATCTGCCTGCAATTATTTTCCTGATTTGCTTATATAATCTACAAATCTGCTTGCCTCAGAGGTAACCAGAGACTTCAGTTCACATGGAAAACAGAAAATGTCTGTCATCCAAGGGAACCAGTTCTTCCTCTTTGAGATTTCAGGTGACTGTTACCAAGTTAAGTCATACACAAGAGACAAAGGCATTGTAGGGGGAAGGATTATAACTTTATCAAATGTCTGGTTTTACCAGAGTCTATCTCACTGCCTAGGACAAGCAGGCAAGAGTGGGAAGAGAAAGAGAAAGGATTCTGAAAGAACTGACCAAACCCCCCAAAAATCAGAATGAAGACAGCAATACTTCATAGGAAGATAAAAAGCTAAGAACAGTCTAGAAGAATTTATCCCTACGTAGCTGTCAAAAAAGCATCAAACTCTCAGAGTTCTCAGAAGGTCTGTTCAGATTAAAATAAAAAATACAACTACACAAACACACACCCCTGCATCCTGCCACTGATGCTGCCAGAAATAGAAACATTAAATGAATACAACTGACCCATCTGTCCCCTTTGGCTCTCATAGTTATATTGGTCTATACTTTTTGAGATAAAGTTTGCACAGAGGTAATATTCTTCCATTAGACTCACCTATGAAGCTCATTTTTCAAGTCTACATGCTCATCTCCAGATGAGGTCCTATGTGCCTTAAAGTCAGTTTATGTTTGTGTCAGTTAGCCTAATAAAAGGACCACTCCGCAAACTTGACCTTGTTTCCATCTGTCATAACCTTAGCATTACTATTACTATACAAACAGCATTGCACTTTTTTTTTGTTTTTTTAAAATGAAACCACTACAGTGTAGGACAGTTTCCAAGCCACAACTAAGGCTGAAATGATCATAGGCATATAACTGTGTCCTTTTGAAACCCGACTGAAGAGCCAAAAGGACGTGGAGCTGTCTGGGCTCTAGAACAAAGCAGTGTTTCCCAGCTAAGCTCAGAAAAGCTGGCACCAATAAGTGTTCCAACAGATACATTTACCAAGTTGCCAAAGTCTTGCAGGTTTGCTGTTACTACAACGTAAATATTTTCCACTTTTTTCGTACAGTGATCAATAATAATCAATGCCCCCTCATCATCCACCCTCCAGCCTTCCTCGGTTTATTGATGTTTATACACATCTTTAACAAAATTAAAAGCAACTGAAAAGCCAGGATTCTGAAATTAGTAACGCAATTCTTTCATTTCTGCAAAGTGGCTAAAAGTCCTTTTGTTGTCACACAAGTAATGAACATATCCCACTCAATTACACGCATATTTGCAGAGTACTTTTAAACTCAAGGCAATTGTACCCAAAATGAAGCCTGAAAACAGGAGCACAGGGCTATTCTGAAAAAAGAATTCAGAAGAGGATACTTCTTCGATTCCAAATGACCTGAGCTTAATTTAAGTATGTTCATGAATAAACTCTCTATTTGGCATTCTCCTCAGCAGTTTTCACTTCAACACACTCAAATACCTTAGGCCCATAAATCCCTAAGACACATGAAATGCTGTTCCAAAGAGTGGCATTAATTTTCTGATTATAAAGTCCTGATGTCCAAGTTCATCCAAACCCTAATTTTATTGAAGATATTTTTGAAGTTAGAAATAGTGAACCTGCTAGCTACACATTCAGTATGAAACACTGTTATTGTACAGTATGTGAAAACAACAGGCACCCATCCTTTACTCTTCCTGCCGCAACTGATTCCACCACCCACAACTAATGCAGCTATCCAAGTCCTTCAGTGAAGCATGGCACTGTACAGCCACACTTTTACAGCAAAAAGGCCCTGGTGATTCCAATTCAGCAAAAGTCCTACAATGTCAATTTTCCCCCCCTTCAGATAGACATTGTTGTCATTGCAAACTGGCATTAGCCTAAACAAGACTGCTGGAGAGGTTTTCCTACCCTACTGCTTTCAAGCAGCACAAAGAAAACTAGCCTAATTAATTATTAATTATCATTCATGGCTCTTTAGAAAATTGAAATGTATTTGATTTCTCTGCTATAGGCAAACTTTCAAGGGAGTAAGAAATTTGTGCAAAAACGGGCAGTTCTATTAAGTCTCAGAGACCAACAAGGGATTTGACATGTCACACATGAGATATTTTTGGCTATATAGATGTGAAGTGGCCAAAACCCACAGAATGATAGATGCAGCAATTACAACAGGTGTCAAAAGTACACCACCAGTCCCACAAGACAAGGTCCCTTTCTAATGCTGACATCACGTTTCTGTTCAGTCTTGATCATTTCACAGAAAAGAGCAAAGACTCGCCAGTGTATTGATGAATATACAGATTGGAGGGTTATTCTGTGTCAATACTGCTTCCTCCACCGGCTGCAGCTGAAGTTTCGAGAAAAAAACCCACTGGGCGATAAGACTGTTCAGAGTGAAAGCAGAAGGTTTCTGGTAACACCAACAAAGGCACCTCAGCTCAGGATGATGACACTCAGAAGTTACAATGGATAAACGTACGGTAGCTGTGAACTAGCTAATAGTGAGTGTGAAGCAGAAATGACACTGAGAAGAAATCTGTAGAGCTGTTAACCTTAAAATAGAACCTGTGAACGTGCCCAGCAGTGCTACAAGTAAAACAGATATGCACTAAAGGTACTTTTTTGACATTTAAACTAAAGAGACTGTGGAAACTTGGGGCTAAATTTCATCATACACAAGGTTAGGACTCTTTGTGACAGTGAAGTAGTATTATTGCTTAGAACTATCACTCCACTCCTCCAACTCCTACTTTGCACCCCAGTGCTTTATTCCAGCTAGTAAGTTTTCTTAAGCATATGTCAGGTCTGCTTACAGGTTTGGGGAAAACAGGAACAACTGAAAACCCCCAACAACAAGTACTCGGAAATAAGTAAGTTCTATGAGGGGACAGCTAATTGGTACAATAAAACACTGGTAGTCAGAATATCCAAGTTTAGTTTCCTACTTCCTTTACTGAATTGCTCTATAACAGAGCAAGTAATTTCACTGCACCGTACTACCACTGACAAAACAAGATTAATTGCCCTTACTCAGAGCACCCAAAAAGCTGACCTCCAGCAAATCACACGGGAAAGCCAAGTCCACAGTTGCAAGACAAGGTGAATCAATAAGAACATGGAAGTTCTGTTGCAGGCAATTATTACGGGACTGTGTTTTCAACAAATGTAATGGACAGTCCGTTATTTATTAGTGCGTTTCATGACAAACAAGAGAGGAAAAAGATCAATTTAAAAATCACACAGGTGCCAAGGTGGAAGTTACACCTTAAAAATAAAAATAAAAAAAACCCCAACCCAACCCACCCCCATGCCTCCCAACAACCTTATATCACACACACATATATATATATATAAAATATAATCTGCATTAATTATTCCAGTTCTAAAGTGGAAGCTACATGTCGGTGTAATGTCTCGTCTCCATTTCAAACACAGTTTTACACAGTGTGCAACAGAAAACCCCCATCAGAAAAATCTTTTACTCGGACACACAAAATTCTCTTTGGTGTTCCATCTTATTTGAAGTTATACTGCTCCATGAGGTTACTGGTGACTGTTGGCAACAATATCTGTATGCTGCCTATCCTGACAACTTGAAAAATATGATGAAAATTTGCTCTAGCAAACCAGGCATTTTATTTTCTCTTCTATAAATCAGTATGCGTGGACCTATAACTGTATAGGATACTATTAACACATTCTCTATTCATTTATTTCTGAGTTGGAATATGCCTACTTTGTTCCAGAATGCCCAAACCGTTCAATATTCAGCCATTCTTGATTAGTTCAGACACTGGGTTTGGACACCCAGAGGAAAGGCAGAAATGTCAGTTACAAGAGCAGACTGGAAGAGCAATGTTAAATCAATGTGAAATCAGCATCTGATTTCCCCATGTAAAGAAATAATGGCAGTGCTACATATTTTTTAATTAAAAGTGAGCCTGTCGGTATTTTTCAGATTAGTTATGAATACGAAAATTCCTAAGAAAATTGAATTAAAACAGACATATTGGCGAAACTCCTGCAGACACATCTAAGTTCTCAGTATCCTACCATGAGCATTCTAAGAAACTACAGCATATCTTTTTATTATAGTAATCAACTTACAGATTCTGCATGCAAGACAGAGCAAAATCATGTATGGATTCCAAGCCTATTCCCACAGAACATCTTTTGTGGTACTATATAATAAAGTGTGGTTTTAGGTCAGTCTTTATTACATATTTAATTGTTAGTTGTTGTTGGGGGTAATGGAGTGGGTCCTATTCAATGTGAATGAATTGGTTATGGTGGAGAAAAATTTAAAAAGTGAAGTGTCTTTTAAACTAAATTAGTAGGAATAGTAGGTCTTGTTCGTCTGCCAGGTCTTGTTGCTACAGCATGGAAAGTTTCAGGCTTTTGGTTTATTCCAATTTGATAGCCTGAATGCAAGAACTCAGGATATTTGGAATTATTATTTCAGAAATTGCACAAGATATATTCTTTGGGGATTACCATCAAGAATCTCCAGACAGTTTGTACACATCCAGCTCAATTACAGACATCTCTGAAAGTGGTAAAGTTACAAAGGTTTCAGACTCGACTCTAGAAATGGTCAAAGAGACAGGCTGATTACAGTGTATCAGGAAACAACGTGCAACTGCAGCTGGTAGTGCAACACCCCTCTGATGGTCAGCTATTATATTAGGGGTCACGAATACAGGACAAAAAGGGAAATTCAGTATAGATATTATGAAATTATTACTTTCCACTCCATACCAGAAATTAATTTTAGTAGTCCTAACAGCATACTGAGACTTTCAAAGGAAGCAGTCATCTTTCAATGCTGCAAGCCTCAGTTTAAAAAAAAATATATCACAGGGAAAAAAAGGCATACACATTCACAGATCTAATAATAGACATGACTTTACTCCAAAGACTTTTACTAATTTCCCAAATTCAGACTAATGAGACTAAGGCAGATTTTGAGATGCCCACCAAACCAAGTTCTACCACATTCAGGATTTTACAGGATTAGTCTGTCAGAAGGGAGCAATGTTGTAGAGTAAGAGACAGCTAGCATGGATTGGGAAGAATCTGTTCACCTGGTGTCATTTACTTCCCCCATGCTATATGTAGAAAATGGATGCAGATATGAAATATTACATACATTCAAATATTTTTCCTTTTTTTAAAGAAGTACTTACCAGTTTTGTGTTAGAGCAGGAGGGGCTGAATTTACTTATTAATAAATACAGTGCTATGTTAACAGGCTGCTGCTGGACTATTTTAATTTGGTAGCAAAAGCCTTATGTTGAGGCTAGAATTTATAGTGCCCTAGTGTTAAACATTTAAGCTGCCATATCATCCTTCTGGAAATGAGGCTGTGTGTTCAACCATACATTATTATTCTGGGAACCATTGACCTGAAAAGAAAGAAAAAAACCTGCCTGTCTTTGCTTCAGTACAAGCACACTAGATGTTTTTAGTTACGATTATCTGAAGCACTTACAAAATCTCAGTGCTACTCAAAAAACTCTCTTCAGCAAGAGCTGCATTCAATTCTCAATTATACAGCAAAACCTGGATGGGTAAAAACAACCCTGCCAGGACTGTAACTGACAACACTTTAGTTGCAATTCTGCTCTTTCAGCAGCTATTTCAAAGCAAACTTGGAAATACAAATGATTCATTCAAAACTGCAGGATGTATTAGTTAAAGCTGCCCTATTTGGGTTTCCAGGATAATGCAAATAGGCTTCACAGGTAACAATTAGAAATTATCACACAATCTTTTTTTCACTTGAATTAGATAAAATTAGCATCTGAGTAATATGATAGTGCAAAAAGATAGAGCTCCAGCACTTCATCAGGACACTCCATATCAGAATCCCACCAAAAGGATTCAAGCATCAGCTTTTAGGTCTACTTTCAGGCATTTATTTGCAATACAGGATTAGATATTCTCCTTTTAAGTGAAAGACCAGATTGCTGCTAGCAAACATTACTAAATTACTAAATTACTGAAGATTACTAAAGCTTACAGCAAAAGTATGAGATCAGCACTAAAATAAGTCGGTGAAAAGATGAGAAAGCATGCTACTGGGGGCAGGGGGAATCTCTCTGCTTTTCTCACCCTTCAGAGATGTATTTCTGTGAGCACCAGTGTACCTCCTGACCCTTATCATACTGCTAAAGCTGGGAAGTGTGCAAGGCTCCCAATGGCAAGATCTCCCTGGTGCCTCACTTAGCCGATGTCCTGCATGAATAGATCTTGGGAGTACTCCACATAGCTCAGACTTCACGACAAGAATATAGCAGCAAAATCCACAGTAGGAGCTTCCTGTGAGTTTAGAGGAATTGCCCACAGGCAAGTTGCACCCAGTTGGGGAAGCAGACAAGAGGTACTTGAACACCTGTGCTGCAGTAGCCTTTGGCAAGCCTTAGACAGCAATAGAAGTGGTAAAGGTACACTTTTCTCCTCTGAAAATCCTGATTACTCAAGGCAGCAAGATATCTGTGGCGTCCTTTCTCACAATATGTGTCTACCTTTTAGATAAGGGAAGTGGAGTGAAGCCTATTTGCATTTGCTTCTGTCGCAGAGGAAGAGAAGCTATGCAAAGGATGTTAAGACATTCAGATTGAGGGCTATATTAAGTAAAAAATGCCCTGCTACTCCCCTGTCCCTCCATATTCCCTGAGTTCTCACAAAACAAGACTGCCTCTGTCTATTAAGGAGAGATCTAGAAACAGCTTTCTAGGTGTTTGCTGTCTTTCTGGTCATTTCTTCTACGCTGTTACAAAGACTCTGCACTATTTGTTATCTTCTATGGCATATGTCAGAGCACGTTTCTGCTGCAACATGCTGTTGTTGAAGGTTTAGTTACGGTGGTGCCAGACCATGGCATAAGTAACAGAAGGAGCTGCGTCTGTAAAAGGCCAAGTGGCCGCGTCACTGCCAGAAAGCACAACAGTTACTAAGTTGCCTAGCTGCTTGTTTCACAGCAAAAAGCAAACTGCTCAGCACCAGAGGCTGGATTGCTTGCTCCCCTGTGCTCTCATTAGACTGCAGCCTGCGTGCCAGTAAGCAAGCATATTGTGTCCCTAACCACCAGCTATATGGGATCTGTAAAGTTTTGTTACTCTTGCTGCAAGGTCATGCTGCACAGAGGAGCCAACGTGTCCAGTCCTTGTCCAAGCAGCAATAAATATTTTTAACTCTGTGCAAAACTACAAAGAAGACAGATGCATCTGCAGCCTGGGTCAGAAAGCTCACTGAGCATTTTTACCTTCTTCCCCAAAAGAAGAAAAACTCAAACCCCAACACCTTCAATCTGTTACATTCAATGTATTTATTAGGTGATATAATTTAAACAGATTTCTTGTCTCTGTTGAAGGGAAGTCACTACTAACGATTAAGGACCAACAGCACATACACAGCTGTAGATTCTCTTGCCTATTTTACTTTGTATGAATTACCAAATAATGGCAGTGCTGCACGCAGTACACACAGCTCCTTGACAGCTCATTGACCTGTTTTAAACTCAGCTCCACTTTCTAGCAAAGAGTGTTCTTAGAACTGATGCTTCTGCTTAGGTGGAAAATGAGATTCCTTCACCTGAGGTCCAGGTTCTTCAGGCTCACAAAAAAGGCACCAAGAAAAGGCAAAACTCCATTTCTAACATCAACTTGCAGGGTTATCTTTGCATTTGAAATGTAACTTCCCAAAGTAAAGGCATGCAAAATGCTAACTATAGACAGTAAAGATTTATTAGGACAGACAATATTTCAATGGATTTCTACAACTATTTCCTTCCTGCACATATTACTTTTTAAATTAATTTCTATATCTTTCCAAGACATATGGCATCTACTTTTTTCCCCAGCTGCAAGAGGTCTTTGTGGCTACCCACATCTACTAGCTTGCTACAAAACAGTATTCTCTTCTTACCACCTGTGCTCCTTTTAATTTTTTTTTAATTTATTAAACTTTTACAAATAGATTCTTTCCAGATGATACAAGCTGTTCCCTATATGTGAGCTCAGTTATCTTTTTTCCTTCCACCTCCATCAGGGTGACAGAACTACCATCAACCTCTTTCCCTTTAGCTCCTTTATTAAGTAGACACAAGTGTATGACAGCTACTAGTAATTATAGTATGACAATAAAAAGTGAACTTAATTCCACTTCATCCTTTGCTTCCACCATACATAAGATATTATTCCCACTCCTGACAAGACCTGTCATTAACTCCTGATCTTCAGTCACCTTTCCTCCTCCACCTTGTACTTTCGTGCCATCCCACCTATGGAACCACAGCAGCTCTTCTCTGACCTCCGTCCCACAGTACACAGCCCCTGCTGGCTGCAGAGCCCGCAGCAGAGAGCTGTGGGTACGACTCTTGCCCTACAACCTTGTCTTGCTTCGCCGCACAGCACCACTCATATTCCCATTATGCAGGGCCTGCCTGAAACTCCACAAGGTACTGTTGTTTCTTCAAACCATTAAACGTGTGTTCAGAGGTGAATTTATACTTTCAAGGTTCCCTGCTGATAACATGATTTTTGCAGGCTGTGAGTTAAAGAACGTATTTGCAGAAAATTACTGTGCAGCTCCTGCACAGTAATTACTCTGACAGCTCCTCAATCATCTCTCTCAAAGTGACACTAAACACATCAAAGCTCAATACCTGTTTTAAGACCATGAAATAATATATATAACAAAAAAAAAAGTAAACACATGAAGGCATTCTAGATCATCAGTAATACAGAATGTTATCCTGCTAGGCAATGAAAGCAGCTGAAACTCACCAGCTGCCTCTAAATAATTCAGAATGTTGTTTGACCACATCTAAGCTCAGTGTTAATTTGTACTCTTGCTTTCCTCTTGGGTAATGTATAACTGAACATTTATAAATTCAGTGATTAATCTCAAGTAGAAATAAAGTAAATAGTTTGAAGGGGGATGTAACAGTCACAAGTGGTTTTAAGCATGGTAGCATGCAGTCATTTACCAATGACATTCAATTTCAGTTTATTAAGCCTTTACTTAGATTCACCCTGAACTGTGTACAAAAATCTTACTCTTCCTCCCTTTAGAAATCCACAGGGTAGTCTGGACACTGCATCCATAGATACAGCAATTTGGAGAAGCTTTACTGCAAATGGATATTACAAATGTACGCTCTCCTAAACTAAACTTTTTTTCCCCAAAAAGAAAAAAATAATTTGCCAGTATTTTGGACCTTAAAATTATTATGGATGTACCAAGCAACAACAGTAGATGAAAGAGAATTCACCAATTAAAGTGATGATGATAAAACATGTTCATCAAAAAGGCAAGTTTTATCCAAGGACATACAAGAAAGGGGTAAGAAACTTCAGGGTCAGAAATACTTAACTTTGCCTCTATAGAACACAGATTATTTTGCCATTTAGGAAAGAATTTGCATATCATGCACTGATGCATGCTTACGAAAGCCATGCCACAATAAACAAATTGGATGAAGCCCATGTATCAAAGGAAATGGAAGCAGCATTTTTTCCACAGATCTTAATATAGGCAAGCTTTACATTCCGGTCATAAGTCCTCAAACAAATGACCACAGGAGACACATTCTGAGTCACTGAAAGAGAACACAGCATTCTGTGAGAATTTGGTCATACTTCCACAAAGAACAGAAGCATAAAAACATCTTCTCAGATTCTTAAAGGATGGGATATAAATACTTATTGCATAGCGCCCTGTAACCTTTCCATTGTTACTAAGTTTTCCCAATCACAATTCTTTTGTAAATATAACACACACACCCTGGTTCTCATCTGCAGTTCTTGTGCGCATATAACACTCACCCTGTATCCCAAGCCGTAGCAGAATACTAGAGTCCATTCAGCCCCCCTACCCCGGACAAACACCCTAAACTCTCACAAAGCTGCTGGGCTGGGCAGCTCTTTAGAATGGATGACATAATGGTTTGCAGCTGAAAGGATCCCTCTGAAAAAAAGCTGTTTTTTCAGAGCTGTATACAGCCTGTTTACTCTGGTCCCACTTATCTGGAAAAGAAGAGGTAATGCAAAAGTTCCCACTAGTCTCTCATGAATTGCTTGAGCTATTGTAGTCCTGGATATGACAAAAAAAAATGGACTCCATAATTTTAGGTGTCAGGATTGCATGTATTAAAATATTTTCTTTTTAATCACGGGAAGAACTAGGGAGAAAATTTCAGAGTTGAAAGCAGATGTCTTTATTAATTTTCTTTCTAAGGCATGTAATTCCCCATCAAACATGCCTAGACAATGCCTTGCAGCCAGTAGCACCAAGACACATACTGAGCTTTGTAGTTCATGTAAGCAGAGAACTGGGTAGTTTGTATCTAGGACATAATTGCTTAGCAATGTTTTAAATAACATTCAAAAACCTTCAATAAAGTGAAAACTAGGGTTTAGACTCAGAATTTCTGGAAAGCCAAAGTCTCCTTTAAATTTAACAAAACAATTGCAAAGATCCTTCCTCCAAATACTCTAAAACTACAAATTGAGGTTTAGAGGGTTCTTATATATGCCAATTTACGGTATCAATACCTTATAGTAGGTACATTAAATTTCAAGCCCTCTATTGCTTTCCTCCCACCAGAGAAAACATTGGATTAAATGAGCTCTCCAGGATCTAAAGATGCTCAGCTGAGTAAACCCTACAGCAGAGCTATTACATCCTGTCCCTTCCGCCTGCCTCACTGATAGCAACACAGCACGAGGAATCTCTGTTGTCATCAGTAGTGGTAAAAATGTCCACTGGCTAAAATTTAGACTAGAAAAGCAACATCTGGACTTAAGTTTGCTTGGTATTAGGAAAACTTGACAAAATTATTTAAAAGAGCTTCAAAGCCCTGATGACTTGTCTTTTCTTATATCAATAGCATTCAGCCAACAAGTTCAAAAACAAAACCAAAGCACTACAGATAAATCTCATATACCTCTCTTTTACATTCCATACAACTAGACTGACTGTATACAGGTAAATACCTTTCCAGATTTGCAATTATAAAATGAAAGCTTTTGTATGCAGTTTCTGAATATAAATGTTAGTGAATAATAATACTCCATAAACAGTCCAACAAAACATTTGAAGACAAAAGGAAGAGCTACACTTCCAAACCCAGTACCCAAGCCTAACTACCTAAAATAACCTCTCCCTATTATCCACTCTAAATACCTGGTGACTGTAGAAAATTAATAGCATGGCTTTTTCATAGAATCATAGAATTCTAGAATAGTTTGGGTTGGAAGGGACTTTTGGAGGTCATCTAGTCCAACTCCCCTGCAATTAGCAGGGACATCTTCAACTAGATCAGGTTGCTCAGAGCCCCGTCCAGCCTGGCCTTGAATGTTTCCAGGGATGGGGCATCTACCACCTTTCTGCGCAATGTGTTCCAGTGGTTCACCGCCCTTACAGTAAAATATTTTTTCCTTATATCCAGTCTAAAAATACCCTCCTTTAGTTTAAAACCATTACCCCTTGTTCTGTCACAGCAGGCCTTGCCAAAGAGATTGCCCCCATCATTCGTATAATAACCCCTTTAAGTACTGAAAGGCTGCAATAAGGTCTCCCCAGAGCCTTCTCTTCTCCAGGCTGAACAACCCCAACTCTCTCAGCCTGTTCTTCACAGGAGAGGTGCTCCAGCCCTTGGATCATTTTTGTGGCCACCTCTGGACCTGCTCCAACAAATTCATGTCCTTTCTGTGTTGAGGGCTCCAGAGCTGGACGCAGCACTCCAGGTGGGGTCTCACCAAGCAGAGTAGAGGGGCAGAATCACCTCCCTCAGCTTGCTGGCCACGCTGCTTTTGATTCAGCCCAGGATACAGTTGGCCTTCTGGGCTGCAAGTGCGCATTGTTGGCTCATGTCTAGCTTTTCATCCACCAGCAGCCCCAGGTTCTTCTCCGTAGGGCTGCTCTGAATCCCTTCGTCCCCCAGCCTGTATTGGTACAGGGGTTGCCCCAGCCCAGGTGCAGGACCCTGCGTGTGGCCTTGTTGAACCTCATGAGGTTCTCACGGGCCCACCTCTCCCGCTTGTCTAGGTCCCTCTGGATGACATCCTGTCCTGGTGTGTCAAGTGCACTGCTCAGCTTGGTGTCATCTACAAACTTGCTGAGGGTGCACTTGATACCACTGTTCATGTCACTGATGAAGATATTAAATAGTACCGGTCCCAGTATGGACCCCTGAGGGACACCACTCGACACTGATCTCCGTCTGGACATAGTGCCGTTAGCCACTACCCTCTGGATGCAACCATCCAGCCATTTCCTTATCCACCAAACAGTGCACCCATCAAATCCATATCTGTCCTGTTTAGAGAGAAGGACATTGTGGGGGACCTTGTCAAAGGCCTTACAGAAGTCCAGATAGATGACATCCATAGATCTTGTCCACTGATGTCGTCACTCCATCACAGAAGGCCACTAGGTTGGTCAGGCAGGACTTGCCCTTGGTGAAGTCATGCTGGCTGCCTCAAATCATCTCCCTGTCCTCCATGTGTGTCATGGTTTTAGCTGGGATAGTTAGTTTTCTTCACTGCAGCTGGCATAGTGCTGTGCTTTGGACTTAGTATGAAAACAACGTTGATAACACACAGATGTTTTAGTTGTTGCTGGGTAGTGCTTATAGTAGTCAAGGACTTTTCTAGCTTCCCATGCTCTGCCGGGTGCACAAGAAGCTGGGAGGGGAGTGGGCACAGCTAAGAGAGCAGATTCAAACTGGCCAAAGGGATATTCCATATCATGCAATGTCATGCCCAGTATGTTAACTGGGAGGAGCTGGCCGGGGGAGGGAGACAGCCATGGCAGCTTGGGGACTGGCAGCATCGGTCAGCAGGTGGTGAGCAGTTGTATCATTTGTGCTTCTGGTTTCTTTCCTTTTTCCCTTTTCCTTTTTATTATCATTATAATTATTGTTATTATTATCATAATCAATATTATTATAATTATTATTTTATTTTAATTATTAAACTGTTCTTATCTCAACCTACAAGCATTTTTTCTTTTGGTCTTCCAATTCTCTCCCTCATCCCACAGGGGTGGAGGGAGCGAGCGAGCAGCTTCGTGGTGTTTAGTTGATGACTGGGGTTGAACCACAACAATGTGCCTTAACATAGCTTCTAGGAGGACCTGTGCCATGATCTTCCCAGGCATAGAGGTGAGGCTGACAGGACAGTAGTTCCCCAGGACCTCCTTTCTACCCTTTTTAAAGACAGGCACAATGTTTCCCTTTTTCTAGTCTCCAGAGACTTCACCTGACTGCCATGATTTTTCAAATCTCATGGAGAGAGGCTAGCAACTACATCAGCCAATTCCCTCAGTGATGCCCCTAACAAAAACAGAAGATAGCACTACAGCCTAGAGAGTAAAGAGATAAGAGAAATCTATTTAAGCCTCACAGGAATTATTAAAAAAAATTAGTTTATTTGTATAAGTATACTTCTTAGTTATATCCTGAAGCCATTTTTTGTTCTGCCCAAAATAGCTAGGCAGTATGGCATATGATAAAATCACAAAGTCACATTATGGACTGAGTGCATTTTTTAGATTAGAGAAATTACTCAAGCTTCTAATAAACCAGGCTTAAGTGTTTCTGATGTCATTCCCCACTGTTAAGTTACAACAAGCAGCACTGTATAACGTTCTGGTATAAGTACAGGTGTTACCGAAAAACGCGGTAAAATCAGAAACAACTCTTTAACACCAATTTGGTATTAAAGAGCAGGCATTCTTTATTCACGGCGCCAGATGCACACGGGATCACTCCTCCTAACATGCATACCTTACACACCTTTCCCATACAATTTATAGATCAAAAATTTACCTATTCATACATATTCATTATTGTCCTTTTTACTGATTGGTACAAACTTGCTCGTTCTACATGTAGATTACTGTGCAAACTCAGTTGTCTTCTTCTGTTGTTCTCTTTTGAGTAGGTGGTATTACTTGGGTCAGTGGTCCGTGAGTCGGTCGTCGCAATCTCCCCCTGCCGGAATTACCTTTTACCCTTTTGGCTCTCAGTCCCGGCAGTCCTGGCCAGTTTTCTCAGTCCACTACACGAAACTACATTTTGTCATCTTTTTCTGGCAGAAGCACATTGTCTATTGTTTCATTCACATTAATGATTACCTAGGGACTAAAATGCAGATCAGAGAATACACTGATTGGTATACTCCATGTCCCCAGACTTAATGTCCAGTTGGATAGGGCTGTACAAGGAGTATAGCAACATCCATGGTTGGTTAATTCTATTGCTCTGGTTACATTTCCCCCCTTTGGAAGTTTTGAAATAATAATCTTTTCAATACTTCCATCTTAGATCTACAATATTCCACTATATCAGTTTAGTGTTTGGTTCATCTTCTTAAATTTTTCATTTCATTGTGGTTTCTAGGGCGTATGCAGGTCTCATTTTATACATAAAATTTTATTAATTTGTTGAACTACATCTGCAAAAAAATGTGGTCCTCTGTTAGAGGACATTCCCATTGGCACTCTAAATCTTGGTATTATTTCTTTCAGCAATATTTTAACTATTTCTTTAGCTTTGTTGGTGCAGCAAGAGAAAGATTTTGGCCATCTAGAAAATTTGTCAATCAATCAGCACTAACAAATACTTATATCTATTTTGTCTGGGTAACTTAATTTGTTAATAATCTTCGAGAGAATTTTTTTGTTTTGTTTTGTTATTCTTAAAGGTGGGGTGTTTTTTTGTTGTTGTTCAGGGGATTATTTCTAGGACAGATTAGACAGTTATTATGGATTTAATTATTCTTGTCATGCCTACACACACTACAGATGTTTTTAAACTCAAAACTATAGTATCTACACCCCAATGTGTTTGCTCATGCTTTTCTTTTGCAAGTTCTGTCATAACTTGTGGGGTTATTATTACTTGTTTTTCTGGTGTTATCTACCATCTTTCTGTATTTCGTGATGCTTCCAATTGTTCTGCTAATCATTTATCCCATTTATTATATCTCAGTTTTAACTCTGGAATTTTTATCTGTTTTATTGGTACTAGTGCAAGGATGTCTTGTTCTGCAGACCTCTTTGCAGCTTTATCTGCCAATCATTTATTTATGTTTACAGCCATCTGACTGAATTGATGAGCTTTGCAATGCCTTACCACCACTTCTTTCAGTTTCTGCACATCTTCCAGAAGTTGGAGAATTTCTATTTTATGTTTTATTGATGATTCTTGGGCTGATAGCAGTCCTTTTTTCTTCGAAATAGCTCCATGATTATGGATTACACCAAATGCATATTTAGAATCTGTCTAAATATTTACCTTTTGTCCTTTGCCATTCAGAGTCTGCTTCAATGCCACCAATACTGCTTTCTGTGCTGAGGTGTTTGCAGGCAGCGTCTCTGATTCCATTACCTTGGTGGAGGTAACGACAGCATATCCGGCCATTTGCTTCTCTTCTTGCACAAAGCTTCTTCTATCTGTAAACAATCCCAGATCAGGATTTTCCAGAGGTTTATGTCTCGGGTTCGGTCTGCTGGAATAGACTTGTTCAATAGTTAGCAGGCGATCATGTTTTAAATTGTCTGTAAGATTTTCTGTTGTTAAAAACATACCAGGATTCACTATAGCAGTAGTCTTCAATTCCACATCATCTTGTTTTAACAACTTGATATTTCAACATTCTGCTAGGAGATAGCTAATGACCCCCCTTTTGTTCTAAAACAGTCACTGTTATGTGCGGGACATATACGGTAATCTTTTGTCCCATTGTTAACTTTCAGGCTTCTTGGATCAGTAATACTGTTGCTGCCACTGCCCGTAAACATCTAGGCTATTCTTTATTCACATTATCAAGTTGTTTGGAGAAGTAACCCACATGTCTCTTCTAGGTTCCTAGTCGCTGTGTTAGCACTCCAAGTGCTAAATGTTGTCTTTCATGGACAAACAATTCAAAAGGTTTAGTTAAATCAGATAGGCCTAATGCAGGGGCCATCATTGAGGCTCTTTTAGTTCTTTGAATGCTGTTTGGCATTCAGGTGTCCAGGTTAAATATTTATCTTTTGATTCTTTTAATGCCTCATATAATGGTTTTACATACAGTCTATAGTTCAGAATCCAGAGCTGACACCATTTAATTATTTTCAGAAAAGCTCTCAGTTCCTTCGGGCTGTTACGTTCGTGAATTTGACAAATAGTTTCTTTCCTTTTTTTTTTTTTTTTTAAATTGTCTTTGTCTTTGAGATATTTCAAATCCTAAATAAATCTCTGCTTCTTTTCTTATTTGGGTTTTGTTTCTGGAAACTCTGTTATCTTCCTTGGCCCAGAAAATTTAAAAATTTCAAAACATTTTTCTTTACTTTCTGCTGCTATCAGAATGTCATCTACATACTGTAACAATATGCCTCTGTCTTGGTTCTGGTTTGTTTTTTTTTTTTCCTATATCTCTAATTTTTTATGCCAGCTGAGTCTCAAATATCATAGGACTATTTTTAAATCTTTGTGGAAGTACAGTCCATGTTAGCTGTGTCTTTCGTTCTGTGGTGGGGCTTTTTCATTCAAAAGCAAATATGCTTTGACTTTTTATGTCCAGAGGTATGCAAAAGAAGGCATCTTTTAAATCTAGTACAGTAAACCATTTATGCTCCTTCTTTAAAGGGGTCAGTAAAGTGTATGAATTAGCTACTACTGGGTGTATATCTTGGACTATCTGATTTATAGCCTATAAATCTTGAACTAGTTAATATTCTTTGCCTCTAGATTTCTTTACTGGTAATATAGGAGTATTATATTCTGATTCACATTCTACTAAAAGCTCATATTTTAAAAAATTTTATAATTAACTTCTCTAATTCTTTTCGAGCCTCTCACTTAATAGGGTATTGTTTTTGTCTTACCGGCTTGGCTCCAGGTTTTAACGTTACTTTTACCGGCTCTGCCAATTTGGATTGCTCCGGAGCTCCGCTCGCTCAAACCAAAGGAATTACTACATTTTCCACTTCTTCGAGAATCTGTTCCTCCCTGGAGGAATCCTGTAACATAAACATTCTCGCCTTTATGGCTTTTGATTCTAGTATTAATAATTTAATCTATCTTTACAAGTTATTTGAGCATCTAATTTACTTAATAGGTCTTGTCATAACAGAGGCAGTGGACATTCAGGCATATACAGAAATTGGTGAGTTGCCCATTGCTTCTCCAGTTTAAACTTTAATGGCTCTAAGAAAGGCTGATTTTTCTTTACCCTGTCACACTAACATCATCTACTGATATATGACTAAATTTCTCTTTACATGTATTCAATACCAAATAAGTGGCTCCTGTATCTACCAAAAATTCTATTTCTTCATTCCCTAGCTTCAGTGTAACCAGGTGTTCAGCTAGGGTCGATTCCCCTAGTGTCCTTCATGTCAAGCTACTTAAGCATTTTACTCAAATTTCTAGATTCAGGTTCTTCTAGTTTCTGAAGTTTTTTTACAATATCTGGGGCTGATTGTCCCATGAATATAGAGGCCAATTGAATTGCTTTTTCTGTTTTTTCTGGGTCCAAATTAGTATATTTTCTGACAGTCACCTTCAGTCTTTCTATAGAGGCTGAAGGGAACTCATTTAATTTGTCTTACTTCATAGATTTTGACCAATTTATTGCTTTTGGCATTGCATGTCTTACTCCAAATAAAATCTATCTCTGATATCTAGTCAACATTTCCCTGGGTCCTGGCCGATTAGGGTCCCACTCGGGATTTGTAGATGAAAAATTCTTATTCATTGTTCTCTGTAAATTCCCATTAGCATGTGCTCCTGCACCTGCCTTCTGGCTGTATTCCATGCCATTTTCTTGTCACTTTCAGCAGGCAAAGTATCCAGTATCACTAGTAGGACAATACTTTTTCAAGTTCTCACCACTTTTTCCTCTTTTCAAAAACATTGCCGTAGAATCTTGTGGACATATCTCACACTATTTCTGCCGCTCTGGATGATTCCACAGTGTAAAGAATAAATCAACATATGCCACTTCTTCCCATTTACCTTCCCTTTTTACAAAACAACATTAATTGCAAGATGGTATTATATTGCAACGTCTCATTTTCTGGCCATTTTTCCCCACCTTCCAATTGATACATTGCCACCAATGATTGCAATATTCAATTAATGGTTTCCGAGTTAGTGGGTCACCACCCCTGATGTCTTTCCAATGCTTCAAAATACATCCCAAAGGTGTTCTTTGTGGGACAGGTTTCTTACTTGGAAATGTTCCCATCTCTCAATCGCTAGTAGTTGTGATTGTGCACTATCACAAGTACTAGTCAGAGGGACTCCAACCCCTGTTAGAGCTCCTTCTGGGATTCCATTCTCACTGGAAATCCCTGGGCTTCCACTCTCACTGGAAATCCCCCAGTGGGATCTCTAACCCTCCATTAGATATCCCTGGAGACTTCAACCCCCTGTTGAAGACTCCCCTACCCTTGGGCCCTGCTCCACAGGCTTTCGCCGAGCAGAGACTTACCAACCAAGGTACCTCTTGGCTCCAACCCTGCATAGCTTTTGCCGCACCTTACGGGCAGGCCTGTGGGACTCCAGCCCACTATCCTATCCTATCCTATGTGGGAAGCTAACCCCACGTATTTTTCTACCTAAGTTTCTTCTTAAAAGAATGCCTTCTTTACCTCAATCCAGGGGATCTTGCTCAGAATTCTCCGGTCCGGGGATCGGAAGCTCTCCTCAAGAATTCCTCGGTGCCGGCTGGAGGCCTCACGATCCCATGGATCCGTCGAGATTCAAAAGCAGGGTCCCATCTGGGTCACCAAAACGGTTACCGAAAAACGCGGTAAAATCAGAAACAACTCTTTAACACCAATTTAGTATTAAAGAGCAGGCATTCTTTATTCACGGCGCCGGATGGACGGGGGATCGCTCCTCCTAACGTGTTACCGCATTTTTCGGTAACACAGGCACTTGTATAAAGTACTAGTACTTCCTTATCTACTAACAAAATATCTAATGGTAACAGCATGTCTCTGCTTCCCCTTCTCAGTCAGTTCAAGTACTTTTTCAGTCAGAAGTAACTATTCCATTCTCCTTCCAAGGAAATTAGCACTGACAGTACAGACCTTGCTGCAGTACTCACACAGCACCTGCACTTGTACCTCAGGCAATGATCCTGCAGGCACTGAAAACAGTAGTGACTGTTTAGCATTAGCTTAGACACTGGTATATTTGTGTGTTTAGTTGGCTGCAGACTTTATCTTTGCTTCAGTTATTTTTAAACACTATTAGCTGCAGAAGCCATAGCAAATAATGTAATTAGCTTAAACTGCCTTAGACCTCTCTTCATCCTACACAATTTCAGGCATCTAAGGCATCTGAAGTGTTAATAGAGTCACCTGCATTACAGAGAATAGATGCCCAAGGACAAGCTTAACCCAAGCATTCTTCAGCAAGTGCTCGGCTTTATAATTTATGATTTCGTTTAACACACTCTCTCTGTACTTAAATGTTGTGTTTAATAAAGAATGGAAGCTATTCTTTTCTGTAGCAGTTCTATCACTTGCAGTTAGACCTTATTGAGTCACTGAAACTGGTGTGTTTGGAAAGTACTTGAAGTCTGTACTACAACAAAATACAGGTGCAAAGTGCCCTAAAGAAAGCACACCCACACCTTAAGCTCAGACCACAATCTACTTCACTCCTAAGAAACTTCCAGGAAAAATCTGTGTGTGTCTGCAGCGAGACAAAAAAGCAGCGGATGACTTTTGCATTGATGCACCAACTACAATCATAGTGCCAGTTTCATTGCTGTTGGTCTGTAGAGGTGACTTAACCACAGGTCTTGTGTTGTGACATGGCACTTATCTAGCACGTCCTCATCCTGTTAGAAAAAAAGATGTAATTTGAAAACAAATTATGTTGAATGTGCTGGGCTGAGTTAGGCTGCATTCTGGTGTACACTTAATTCTGAGGACTTGCTCACACAAGAAAATTACAGAGTTTAGACTGTAGTTTAAATAAAATTAGTCATATTAAGTCTAGTTAAATCAGTGGATTTAATTTCAAGGATACTAATTTCATTACTACAAATTGCCTCATTGCAGCTCAGCTATTACAGATACTCATGGTTAAACATTAAAAGCTGCTTCAGACTCTTTTAAAAGATTAATTTCAGTGTGATCTAGGCCATTTGAAAATTATATTTATTGTCTATGTATTGTCTATGTATGTCCATATACCTGCTTGTACTTGAAATGCTCAAAAATTACAAGCTGAACAAGTGTAAACATCTTGTTCCTGGTAAAGAACAAAATTGTTACTGATGCTTTTTCATTAAAAGATCTTCCAGTCTTTCTGACAACACTGGCTTCCAAACATCTAGTGAGGCTGTGCCACTTGACTTACAGACATTCAGTATTTCCACTTACTGTGAGAGTGCAACTTTGCACCTGTAAGTATGGATGACATGAGTACAGAGACCTATGTACAACAAAATTGACAGAAGAATCCCTGTTAAAATATCAGAATGTGATAAAAAGTATCACAGAAATGGACACAGTTAATATGAAATTAAAATCTTGTCCTGGTTTTGGCTGGGTTAATTTTCTTCATAGTAAATAGTCTGGGGCTGTGTTTTGGATTTGTACTAAAAACAGTGTTGATAATTTGGAGATGTTTTAGTTGTGGCTAAGCAGTGCCTACACTAGTCAAGGACTTTTGCAGCTTCCCTTGCTCTGCCGGGTGCACAAGAAGCCAGGAGGGGACACAGTTGGGACAGCTGACCCAACTGACCCCAGGGATATCCCACTCCATAAAGCGTCACGGTCAGCATATAAAGCTGGCAGAACAAGAAGGAAGGGGGGATGTCATGGCATTTGTCGTCCTCAGTAACCGTTACGCGTGGCAGAGCCCTGGTCTCCTGGAGATGGCTGAACACCTGCCTGCCCACGGGAAGTGCTGGATGGATTCCTTGTTTTGCTTTGCTTGCGCACGTGGCTTTTGCTTTACCTGTTAAACTGCTTTATCTCAACCCATGAGTTTATTCGCTTTTACTCTTCTGATTCTCTCCCCCATCCCACAAGGGCGGGGAGTGAGCAAGCGGATGTGTGGGGCTTGGCTGCCGGCTGGGGTTAAACTATGAGAAATCTACATGTAGATCACAAAGAGGTATCTGCAGCTTGAAAAGTGGGGATAAAGCTTCTTACCTATTCTGCTTCTGCCACATAGGAATACAAAGCATTAGTCCTCCAACCCAAACAGATTATTTCTTCTGAAGAAGCAAAGCCCCCAAAGGCTTCTGTGTGAAAACTTTACAAATGCCTCCAGGCTCCAGTCACTGCCATAGCAGTGTTGTACAGTCAGCCACCCCTCCTTTTCATTCCTGTAGGTTCCATTTTCTGCAATTTTCTCCACAGTTGCTTGCCTCTTTTTCCATAATAACACTTTACCTTGTTAGTTTTCACCATGTTTCTTGGTTCTTATTTAGGTCTGATTTTTTTCTTTTTATTATTTTCAAGCTCAATGTGCTAGATCCAACAGAGGCTAAAAGGAGTGGTGAGTACATCCTTCCCTTTACCAGTGCCTTTGCAATGGTCAGAGAAAATTGTGTGAGGATTCTTATCTCGCCTCATTCCTTCATTCTAAGAATGAAGAGACAAATGCTGCCTGATCACATCAGTGTAAATCACTCTGCTAGTGCTAACGGTATTACTGCAGATTTACATCAGCAGCAAAGAACTTGGTGTTAGATTCTTTCACACACTTCCCAGACTCCTCTTTTTTGTTGACAGCAACTGTATCATTCATGGTCTTCCCTCAAGAGTATTACAATGCACATCTAGACTTTAATAAAAGATAAAAAACTTTAGGTACATAGTGCATTTTCTATTGTAAGAAACTCAGAATGCCTTAGTCCTTTAAATTGTTCCTGTTTGCATGTTTGTCTTATAGAAGTAGAGCCCAAATCTACTTTTGATGCTTACATAGGGCTCATACATATATCCAGCTCAACTGTCTATGACAGTGGGTCTCTCTCTGGAAGTAGAAAACCATGTTTAGAAGCTATCTGAGTTGTGCCCAAGGCTTTCAAGACCAAAGTAATACAGAGAAAGACCTGCCTCTCTTTCCCTTCTTTGTGTAGTTGGCCTTGTAGGGCTCATGCAGGACAGCAGCTGCCTGTCCCCCACCACAGCCAGGAATTGTTAGAGAATGAGGTCCAGAGAATCCTGAAGTTCATCACTGATTAAGGAAGCAAATGCATGCTTGTATCATAAGCATCTTCTGCCTCTAGCAAAGGGTTAAATAACTTACCCTATTGCAGTTGTCTTAGACACCAGTCATAAAAAAAAAAAAGCTAACAAAGCGTTTTCCCCAACTGCAGTATATATAGAGAGAGGATTTGGGCTTTACAAAACAAGTTGGCAAGAAAGAAGCAGCATGGTAGCAGGTCTGACTGAAGGAGTGAGCGTAACAGAGTAGGTCTGACATCACACAGAGGTGTGTAACAGGCCTAAACCTGTAACATAGAATATTTCAAGATCAAAGGAAGTCAACAGTTACACACTAGACAGGATCAGGGAAGTGAGCAAATTATGTCTTTCTCCAGTCTCAGACAGGACTGCGCACATTCCTTAAGCCTCAAAGAATTTCAACTCAGAATTGGCAGGAAGGCTGGAATTCTTTATGTGGTCTCCAAAGCACCTGGATACACTTTGGGAACTGAGGGAGATATATAAATGTAAGTTATTTCTCCTGTTAAAAGAGTTGCCATTCATGAATTTTTCACATCATATCCATTGCACTTAATTTCCTTAAGCGCCTTTAGATTCTCTGGCAGAAAGACTGCATGGAGAAAGAGGGCAGCACATTAAAGTTGGAGATCTAGAAGAAATGGGATCACTTTCAAAAACACTTCAGTGAGAGCTTTAAACTCTCCTACTTTATATCCAAAAAGCATAATGAAATCAGGAAAAAAAAAGGTGACTAAATATATAGTGTACTAATTTTGTTCCCTATCTGATGAATTTTGTCATCTGTTGGGCCGTAATGAAATCTGAAGTTAAATGGCAAGCTTCATTCATGCTGTCAAAATCCTAATGAGCTGCATTCCTAGCTTTCTGAATGAGGAATGAGATTCCTTTCCCATAGAAAATGCGGGGGAGTGGAAGGGCAGCAGAGATGATGTGGCAGTGGCAGAAGGACTGCATGATCTGCAGCAGTGGCCAGGGAATTCAGAAGGGAGTTGGAAAAGAACACTGTTTCCCTCACAAAAGAATCAGAGTCACAAGTGAGGATTAGACATCCCAGCACCAAATACACAATATTCCACTCATTCCTCTTGATGAAATGAACTACTTTCACCCAAACACAAAACAAAAACTGGATTCCCTACAAGAAAAGTTTAGCATATGTTAAAGCCTACATCACTGCACCGCTGATAGCAAGCCTTGAAGTATCAAAAGGAATATACCTTTTATTTTGTTGGTGGATTGCAGAAGCATTTCACTTCCTATATAAAATGGTAAATAGGACTTTGTTTCAACACACACACATACATACTTACCTAGAGACTGGTATGCTGTGTTACCTAAACTCCACAGAAAACTGGCCAAATGGTACAGGAAAAGTTAGGATCTGTCACTTTCATGGCAAAATCTCTTCTTTGTAGAGCTCTCCTTCAATTGTATAAAATACAGAAAGAAGAGTTGTGGAAGAACATGCCTAGAAATTACAAATCAAGGTCTCTTGTCTTACTCTTTTTTGTACATGGACTCTTCAATAAGCTAGACCATGGTCTTCCCACATCCATGAGCCATGCCTACATTCACCACTTCCATAAAACTGAGCATGGTGGTTTTAGATCCATGGAGATTCTTACATAAGAGCTTGATTCCAGATATATCATGAGCTGTATGTATGTCATAAGCTGTATGTATGTTATGTTCTTTGGAGAAGCCTAGTATACAGACTGAACAGATAAAAGCAATGGTTGTGCTAGGCATTGGCTAAGATATTCTGTCTCCCTCAGTTTATCACACTGTAGCTGGATAGTTATGAATGTACAAAAAGCTTAAAAACAAACAAGCAAGGAATTTATGGAATAGTTTTGCACATTCTCACCATTTCCTACAGCCTTCAAACAGGGACTGTCTTACTCCTTTAACTCTGCTAGGCATTTTGGAAGGAAAGATACTGGAAGCAAACTGGACAGTTTGTACTATCACTACAGAGAGTGGAAGGGAGGCAGCAATACCTACTGTTATACCTACCCTAGAAGTTCCTGAAACAAGAGATGCCCATCAGTGTGAATGAGCTGCCATCGTTTCTTTCCTAATGTTCTGTAAGTCATTCCCAACAGAGCCTTCACGCCAGCAACAATAAATCCTCTAGGAATTATTTTGAAGATGGACATCTCTGGTTTATAAGAAACTTTCTATACCACATCATTTACACAAAGAAATGAAGTAATGCATTATATTATACATTAAATTACATTATTATATATTATATATGTATATTATACATTAAATTATACAATAAATTAATGTATAACGTATATTATACATTAAATTGCAGGCTGTGGTAGTATTGTAACCCCTGCTGGAAAATCTGCGTTGTGCAATTCAGTTGCTAATCAGATCTTCAGTTTAATAAAATTGTTTCTATTTAATGTTTATCAAATTTGCAATTTGCTTCTGACAGTTTCTAACTGCTGTTAGTAAGGCCTTTCAGGACATTGGGGGACTGCACATTCAGTTCTTGATCTCATCCTACTTTCTGCTCCATCATACAATGGACTGCTTAAATAATTATTTTTAAATCATTCTGTGACTATTCAGCTGGAGTTCTATATCACAAGCTATAGGGAAACTGGACACCCTTTGAATACTGACGCAACACCAAGCACCCTATTTACTAGCAAAAACATCTATGGAAAGTGAATTTCAAAGCACTTGCAGCATGCTGACAATCTGTGTGTGATCATTTACACCACTGAAGTACCACCACAAGATTCTCAATTAAGCACTAGTGCCTAAACATAGAGATTGTGATTGAAAAATTGGAGAAATAGCTTGGAGCTATTTCAAGATTGCAGAAATTTTGAATATTACAAAGCAGTAATATGACATACTGAGAAGAGAAGGCATAAAAAAAATATAGCTGACTTTCTGCTAGAAATTAGGGAGGTGGATCCCCATAACTTTGGGCACTTCTCATGCTTATTTGGCCATGCTGCATTAACCATTCACATGTGAAAGCGGGAGATGTGCACCTGCTGAAGAGCTTGTAGCACCAAACTCCTGCAAAGCTTATGGCAGGGTAGCATTAATTTGAGAGGAATATCTCTTCTTGGCTTCTTGTGTGCACAGACCTTTACCTTAATAATATTTCAGCTTCAGTTAGGGAAACAGATAGGGAAAATCACAGTTAAGAGGTCAGTCAGCCAAAACCACATGGCACAAAAACACCTAGAAACTCTCTGGTTTGAATTTCCATCTGCTCTGCCTTACCACTGGCTGAAGGTACCAAAAAGAGAGGAGTCCTAGCTTAGAACCACCATCCATGTACACAGCACTCTCAGTTTGAAAATGCTGACTATGCAGCTCTGCTGTTTCCCCTCCCCTGCCTGTCAAGACAATTTTTGATAGACTAATGAACACTTGGCCAATCTTTCTTCCTTCTGTCCCTTTCCCCACCCACTCATACCGTATCTGCTTTCACAGTAACCAGAATAAGCAGAGACATTCTTATGCTCTCTTGTAATGAAAATAAAATTTTGGTCTATCCATCCAGCTATCACTAAACCATTTCCCTTAAGCATCTGTAGAGATTTCAGCAGCACAGTGCATTTCTACTGTATGCTGTTTATTTTTCATTTACCCTTGTGCCTTTACTTTGCCTGTAGCTGTCTGATCACAACCCAGATGGCATTAAATTCGTTGAGCATTCAGAAAGCTCTGGGATGACAAAAGCCTCATTTCCAGTGCAAGTTTAATGCACTCTGTAGTCTGAAGAAGAGCTGTGTGCATTTCCTTGCATTTTCTCCATAAAGGCTGCAGCCAAGAGGCTGAACTCAAAATCCAGAACATGACCAAGGAGGTTTGTTTTGCTGTCTCCAGCTTGGATTCTGTGCTTTAGAAATGAGCTATAACAGTACATAAATGGCATATACGTGCTCTGTTTGTGGTCAATACTTGCTTTCCTGGGAGGTGAATAGTATCTTGGGGGTGTTTTCTCTGTATGGCCCTATGGCTTACACAATATTGCCATATTGGCGCAAAATCTTTTGAAATGGACCAAAAATCACCATATCAAAACATGTCTCTACACTAATATTCACATGACAGCAACTATTAACCACTCCCCTTGCCATCATAGATGCACACAGAGACTACTGGACACATACCAGAGACATCCATGAATCACAGAATCATTTAGGTTGAAAAAGACCCTTAAGTCATCAAGTCCAAATGAAGAAGCTTAGATGCACTGTGGAATATGTAAACATCTCTCAGTCTAAACTCTCTCCTCCAGTCAAACCACAAACCCATCGAAACTCAGGTGGACAGAAAGCAGAAAGATTTTTTCCATACGTATGACACCCCCAGAAATTCTTGATTAGGCCCTCTTGTGGGGAGAAATGAACAAATCATAATTGGCACTAGTATTCTAGGAAGCACCAGTCTCTAACCTATCATGTTTCTTCACTAATCTATCATGTTTCTATATATGTATTTGTGTTTATATATATGTATATTTATAGATTTTAAATATATATATATGCTTATACATATCAACAGTGTAGCTGCCCCTCCATTTTGTTATGCTAACATAGCATGTACTTACGCTAACATAACAAGACCAAGGGGCAGCTACACAGTCAGAGCACAGACATCCCAGTTACATGTTAGTTCACTCCTGTTTCCAGTCCTAGGTCCCTTTATAAGAAACCCAGATGTGAAATAAAAGACAATTCTCTGTTTACTTGGCTCCAGATGTGTGGACACTAAAGATACGAGGACATCAAGTGGCTGACAGTCAGGGTTTACCTGGGGCATGGGTCTCAAAGCACAATATCACAGTGCAACTCAGGCCAAATACTCTCTAGTTCACTCTACAATGCAAAACCTTTGTCAACTCCATAGCTACAAGTGTAAGAAGTTGCTTTGTTTAAAAGAAAAAAAACCACCCAACAAAAAACCCACAGAATTTCTAAAATTATGTGCCCATAGATGGGCTTGGGTCTGTAGTTAAAGCTCTGCTAATTTGTAAGTATTAAGAACTTGCAGTTTCCACTACAGTTGCTTAGTTTTCACTATCTACTTAATAGACAAATGACACTTGATTGAGGCTTGGAGTGCTCATACTGCAAATATTAGTTTGGATTCCCTGGCCTCACTATCTCAAAATACCCTGGCAACACATTAATCCTTATATAAAAAAACCCAAGTGCTAAAATATGTAACAAAATATTTAACGTTTGTATCACATTTTAAAGACAAGTATAGAATCTATTAGTCAACAAGTACAATATTAAGTCAAGAAGTCCCTTAAAAAATGTGGAGCTCCAGCACTAAATATTACTATTGTAACCTCATTTTTATTCTGTCAAGATATCCAAGCCAAAACAGATCACAGGAATCCTTGTGACTTGAAGTATTAGTCATAGCTTTATTCAGGGCAATCACATCTTTGATCTCTCCATGTGAGATGACCACGCGGCGCAACTGTTTTTTCTGATAAGGGGGAGAGGGCTGTTATAATAGTAAATGATTGCTGCCTGAAATAACACAAAGGAAATAGGTCTATGATCTTTTATTCTCTGCTATTGGGCCAGAAACTGGTTTTCCCTTTGATGCTTCTTACCAATTGGGGGGTAACAGTTAAGGACTTATTTCAAGGTATGTTAGTACCTTAGAGTAAGGCATGTGTGTTGTTAAACTTACAGTAAGGCTTACCTCGCACATAATTCTAACACAGCAAGCACTAACTTTGTTCAGGTGGCAGCCTGAGATGTTTGCTTTCATGTGGGAAAATTAAGAATGATATTTGTAGGAAGCCTGACTGCCTTTAGACCACAAAAGATTAAGCAGCAGGAGGAATGAAGACGTGTTTGCATAATCTATTCACTGCTAATATCCTGCCATCAGGCAATACACTAGCAATAGTTCTTTGGAAAGATGAGGGTTCGTCAGGATTTAATGAGGATCAGTAACCGCAAATGGCACAGCAGTGCTATGGAAGTGAGAGTAATATTTTTGGAGATTATCTCAGTTACCACCTAAGGTTCAAAGAAGAGGCTTTCTTTTAATATGGAACTCTAGAAATTTGTACCAGAGCAACTACAAATTTTTGAACATGGGTATTTTCTACTCCAAAAGTTTCCCAAATGCTTCTGGCTGGGGAGAAAGAATGACTTCCCTAGAGCATCCTCTGTGGAAGTGCAACCAGTCTGTCCAGCACCTATTGTGCATTACTGTGAATGTGAGAGTGACTGGCAATCTCCACTCCTTACGAAATCCATGTCTGCACATGGATTTAGTGTTAATTGGCATGACTGGCAATTGAACCAAACCACTTTTTTTCTGCTGCTGGAGCATATGATATCAATTTCACAGGAGTGCACAGGAATCACAGATCACCAGCAATCATATTTAGACACTGTTTATTCAGGTATAAGTGAGGGCTGGGGTAAACTGAAACTAGAGGGAAATCTGATTAGTATTCTGGTGGCATTCCTTTGGGAACAGTAATCTCAGTAATCTAACACTGTCACAATTTCAGATTTGTTTTCGTCTGAGGACTAACACCTTTGGAAGCCATTTTAGTTTGCAATCTGATTTCCAAACAATATTTGTTAAGACAGAGAATATAACTAAGCAATTTCTAAGGATCAAGTAAATGAAAATAGGAGATTACACCCATTACTAAGTACTATGCAATTTAATTTGAATGGGGCAGAAAATCAAGTATCAAGAAATGATGTCTGAAAAAAAGCAAAGGCTTGTTTTTTGTTGAGTAACAAACTTCTGAAAGTCACAGTTTCCAGTGTTTTAATACTAACCTATCATGAGAAATGCTTTGCTTGATCAATGGGGTAAACCAGACACTAATCCAATTTGCTGTTCTTTTTGTTTATTACCTGGATCCAGCATGCTAAATTCCGCTCCCAGCTGCCCTACCATAATCCCAAGTACAGTCCAAGGAATCAAACTCTGTTAATACAGATCTGTACTGTTATTTAAAAAAAAATTGCCCACCACTGAAATGCAAAAGAAGGATGTTTTATTTCCTTTAAGAAAATTTCTCCAAGAGTGAGACAGAGTATAAGATTCCATTTCAAATTATGATCATATGAAGAGACTGCACAAACACGCTACTTGCTCCAGGAAAGCTTCAGTGAAATAGTATTGTGTCAGAAAAGACAGAATTCACAGGGAAGCATAAGTGAGCAGTTTTGTCCTTGTCCCCGACAATCTGTTGTCATCCAACATTTATGGAAATAAATGCCTTTAGCTACTGTTTCCATTATTAGACGATCTAAACACAGCTGGGATTTAGGTGTATGTAAGTACAACAGCCTACATAAAGATCAGCAGCAGCTATTCAGACTGATTTGTTACAAAATGTAGCTATTCACCTTGAGCTTTCAGTACTGATACATAACAACTCTTAAGTAACAATGGTCTATGGTTATAAAACTTCCCAGTTACAATTCTGCTTCTGAGACCATTTATAAATTGCTAGCAAGAGCTGGAATGAACTCAGATACTCTTTTGGAAGAATGCAAAATAGAAGGCGGCTCTCATTTAATTACATTCAGTGTGGCCATGTGAAACAGCAGTTACCTGGAAGTCATGCACAGAGTATAAATAATGTCATCACTTGTATGCATTATAAGAAAAAAAAAAAAAAAGAAAAGAAAAAAAGAGAGAAAAACCAAAGTCTGCTTCTGTTAGAACTAGTGTTAGGCCAGGCCTGTTCAAATCCACTACACCAACATGAAGGGGCAGAGCCCTGGAGGGGTAACAGGTACACAAATGCACAAGTACCCACTGAGCCCTGCCAGCTGCTGTCATGCAACGGCAGGGACTGCAGGGTCCCTGGGAGGCAGCAGTTCAGAGGCCAGAATCAATGTCGCCATCACTCAGGGCTAAGGCTGGTTAGGTACATCCTCCTTCAGCCAGAAGATACATGGATTAAACCAACATAGCTGTTGGTTTACCAACAACCCAATAATAAGTAGCAAGCCAATCTGAAGGAACTTGGAGCGTAACTCAAAATCCTAAAGCCTAAACTAAGCATGCAAGTGGTACAAATTTTCTCTTTTTAGAAAACCTAACTCAAAACAAACATAGGGATAATTTTACGTGTTCTTAGCTACATTAACTTAAATCAAGTGACTTTTTATTCCTTCTAGACATGACAGCTGCAGAATATAACTTTATTTTAGTATTTAGTTCCATCAGTCTGTCTATGCCTGGTCTCCATTAAGGAACCATAATTCAGGACAGATATCAGAGCTGA
Source organism: Phalacrocorax carbo (assembly GCF_963921805.1). Lineage (NCBI taxonomy): Eukaryota > Metazoa > Chordata > Aves > Suliformes > Phalacrocoracidae > Phalacrocorax > Phalacrocorax carbo. Next base: position 12,490,237 of record NC_087522.1, on the reverse strand, counting down.
GCGAGATTTAGCATTTATCAGAGAGCTGTCAGTAGTTCATATCACAAGGGCTTAATCTGTCTCCTCAATTACTCCTGTGCCCCTAATGGTAAGTAGGAAAACATTGTTTATTCCAAAATCTTAATTATACAATTTCCAACTTGGTTTGACATAAGCAAAGTTAACATAAAAGTAATAATAGGAAATGCAGAAGAATTTCTCTAGATCTTTTCATAATTACATAAATTTTTTTTCCTCTGAGATTAGTCATGTAAGTGTATCTCCACAGAGAAAAGGTTCTGCAATCAAAATTCCCTCTTATGGGGAAAAAATTTCAATCTTGCTAAAATATTCCAATTACATATTATTCATCTTTCTTTGAACAGTAGACCAGTGAGTGCTGCACTATATTAAGCCATTCATGATTACAGATTGGTTTAAGATTGATAAGGAATAAACCCAGCTATCATTAGTCAGTGTAACAGGAATAAGACTACCAAATTTTCTTATTATAATACTGCGTCTTCTTCAAGTGAATGACACAGCGTCCATGTGCAATAACCCAATTTAATATTCAAGCCGGGGAAGACAAACTCAGCAGTAATATTAAGAGGTTTTTAGGCAAAAGACCTTAGAGAATAAGAGTGTTCAGCTGAACCCCTTGGAAGCCTTTAACATACAGTGAGTTCCTCACAGGATTTCCCTCAATCTGCCATAACTCAGTTTTGCTTCAGTGAGACCAAAAAAATCTGGAAGCTGATCTCCTTCACCTGAACAGTGAGAACAGGAGTCTAATTTCCATACTATAACACTGTTGGGGTTTTATTCCCTCATGCCTGCTGCCATCCCTCGTTCAGAGTTTATCACAGCTGCTGCAGCAGCCAGGAGCACTTCAGAGCTGCATGGTTCTCGCTGCTGTTGTGGAGGTGCTTCATGACGAGGAGAGTAAGTGGATAACTGAGCAATTTGAATCATACACAGTCACTTTGATTTCTATCCCTCCCCCATTGCATTAAGAAGGCACCACAGCCACAAAGCTTATCTTGATTACAAGAAGATATTTTTTCTTCTAAAACCATTCTTGATCCTTCTCCAGAAAAGCACTAGCAGCTGCCCTTTCCCAACAGCTTTAGAAGGCAAGATGAGAAAGCAGTAAATTATTTTCAGATGATCTATTTACCATGGACATTTAAAAGAGAAATGCAACACTGGTCTCAAGGCACTCACTTCATGCATCTATATTGAAGACCTTTATATAATCACAAAATGGCAGGGGTTGGAAGGGACCTCTGGAGATCATCTTGTCCATCCCCCCTGCGTGAGCAGGCACACCCAGGGCAGGGGGCACAGGAACGCGTCCTGGTGGGGTTTGAATGTCTCCAGGGAAGGAGACTCCACAGCCTCTCTGAGCTGCCTGTTCCACTGCTCTGGCACCCTCAAGTCATTATTATATCACTTGAACGATGGAATTAAAAGACATTCTTGACAAAAAGCTAGTAGAACTATAGAAATATGTTTGAAATTTGCACTTTATTTTACTGGTTTATCTTGGATTATGTATGAAATTCCAGAGGCCAGTGAATCATTATAGAGTGTTTTAATTAAAAACCTCTCCATTGACTGAATGCATGAAGCTCTATGTAACACAATATCCATATTGGTAGAGCCAATATAGTTTGACCTACCATCTCTGTATAGGGTAGATGGAATGACAAGCAAAAGGCACATTAGAACAACACAGCTCAATAAATATTGGATTCCAAGTCCAATCGACTTATCTTCTTGCACCAAGTAGTCTAACAAAACTGAAATTTAATTGGCATAAAAACAAATAAAATGATGCATTCTAAAGGAGACTATTTTACAATATATTGTATTTATATACATTTATATACACACAGCATAAATCCACTCCACTGAGGACTGAACTATTATCTTCATGACTATTTGGATGATATTTTTCCTCTAATAACCCTGGGTTTTCATTCCTGCAGGCAGGATTATAACAACAAAGAGCTGATCAATATAATGCATTTATTCCAATCCACTAGTCATTAAGGAATAAGAGTGTTTTGGAGCTCAGAATGATTTAGATTACTCACATCTTACACTTGGTCATAAAAGCATGTCTCCTTACGAATCAGCATTTCAGTTTCAAGACATTCTTAACATACAGAAGGAACATCAGGCACATGCTTATTGAAATTACTGATAAAGCAGTAGGAATACACCTTTCACATTTCATGCTTCTGTTACATCGGTGGATTGACAAGACAAAAACAGTAAACCTATGCTTTGTACTTTTCATCTCGAAGTTTGAAGATAAACATGCTAGTATATTTTTAATAGAGCACTTTGCACATTTCTAATTGCTATGTAAATAAACACACTGGTTTATTAACACCTCTCAATAACTCCAGGAAAGGGGAACACTGACAGACAACCTGATTTAAACCATGGATGGTCACATACAATTGTTTTAGGGACAGAATCAGAGAACCTATTCTGCCTAAGGGTTAGCCAACAGCCAAGTGCTGTGCCTCCAACAGAAAAAAACTGGGTTTGCTTGCCATTTGGCACACCTATAAGAGAGTCAAGTTAAAAAATCTCATGGATGCATCAAAAGTAAATTTTTTGACAGTTATTTGTGAACAAGCTCCATTTAGGTCATATGTTCTGGAAATATTTAATAAGAGAATAATTTGATTGGACAATGTGCAAACTAGTACCCATCCGAATGAAAAGTTACCTACTTTCACTTTTATTTCAGGCACCAAGGAAGGGTTACAATGTCCTAGCAACAACACACTATAAGCAACTACCTTTCTCTTGAGCTTGTTTGGAGGTTCTAGCAGGGTAGCGCAGCTACCATATACCCTTGGACCGATGAACAGTACGCCTCTATCGGGGAAGGTCATCCTCTTCGACCAAAGGTTGGTCTAGATGATCCCTGAGGTCCCTTCCAACCTGTGATTCTGTGATTCTCCCCCTGCTAATACAGTCTTGCATTTTTTTAGTCAAATTTAATGCTTTCAAAGGTCATGGCTTAGATCCCAGAAGCAAACTTTGTTGCCTCTGACTTTTTAATTCCTGAGGAAATCTACTGCTCTCCAAATCATCTCCCTTCTCTCTCACCAGTGTACTTAGTTATATATTAAACAGAAATATAGAAATAGTTATTTCTCCTAACTGTATGTTAGAGGACTGGCTGGCCATTACTGTGCTTCTAAGACTCAGACTCCCTGTGCAGTTCTTAACAGAGCAATGCCTGTTCAATCATAAGCTCCTTGTACATAAATAAGGAACTTTACTTCTTTTATCTCCTGTCCTATCTCCTCCTAATTATTTGTACCTACTTGTGCCTGATTACGTCAGTTAAAGTATGTTCATAAAGACTCAGCCATCTACTGATTAAGATTCATTCAAGACTGGTTGCCTTAGCAAACCCAGACACATTGTACTTTGAGGGCTTCTTAAGTGAAGCCAGATTCATCCTTGGCATTATTCCACTGGCTTTGCTAAAGCCACAATATGGGTTACAGCTCAGCTGAATTGAAAAGTGTATTACTAACAAGTGTTGAAGAAAACTGCCTGTAGTTAATACTGGCTTACAGAGACACGGTATGAAGGTTTGCATTATGAGGAAGTTCTGTATCTCCTGTTTGCTTGGTAAAAACAGACACTTTACAAGAGTCATAAGATTTTCTTCATCAGATAAACATGCAAATTATCTGTCTTGCCACTTTTATTTTTGCTTAACCATTACATAGATGCCACTGTAAAAATAGAGGAGTAAAGGTAACTCGTGTTAACTAAAACTCTTGAATTTCCAGAGTACTTGAGTTTAGCAACAGTTTTTCAAGTGGATTTAAATAGTATCTAATGTAGTTAATCCAGCCTCACATCTTATTGATAGTATTTTGCTTTTGTGGAATTTTGTGAACAGAATTAATTAAGACAACACAGCATTAGACCTCTCATTACCATACTTCAGTGTAGAAAATGTGTCCAGAGAAACTCTAAATACTTAGAAGACTCAGACCAGTAATAACACCCAGATACTCTGAGAACTACTGTATTTTTCTAGCCAAGACCTTCCCGCTCATAGTTTCATACTTCTATACATTTCTGCCTGTCCGATGATGGTGTAAACATTGCAAAGCAGCTGCTTTTCCAAGGGCAAATCAGCTCCACCTGAAGACTTTCCCTTTTTTGTATATAACTTTTGCTGTTTAATAAGGACAGAAAAATTGTTCCCTATAAAAAGTTTACATAGAGGAATGAAAAAAGCATATAAGCATTTTTGAAGGATACATTAAACAAAAGAGATACCTAGAGCAGTTTGGTGGAAAGAAAAAGTGTGTTTGCTTTTCTGTATTCATTTTTCATTCTCTTTTACACCAGAAAGCGTTGATCATGACAAACTGAATCTAGCTGGCTCAGCAAAAACAAATAAGGCATTAAGGGTTATCAAATCCAGAGGAAATTCCTCTGGCTTTAAAGAGAATATTATAGTTGTTGGTAGTGAATGCTTTTGTATTGGTCATTCATTCTTTTTTCTTAAAAGTAACTAATTTGGATACACATTAAATCAATCAGATTGATGGCTATTATTCAGCAGAAAATTACCAAGGCACTCCCACCCTTGTGGTGGACTGGCTGGCACTAGCCACTGAGAAGAAAGGTCCAGCTTAAATTGACTTACCTTCTGGGGGAAAAAAAGGTAATGGAAAGGAAAAGGAAGTGCTGGTAAACACATTTTCCTCAATGCTCCATATACACCACCTCTACTGCTTGGACATTCTAGCCCAGATGTTGCCTTTATTCCCTTCAGCAAGCACTGTTACACCCCCGCAGGAGAGTGCATAATATTTTATGCGCATTGATAAAAGAATGAAACCAATTAGTGAGGTCTAGAAGAATGTGTAGATTTTTACCTCTAACAACTCACCCCTTCTCTGGACTGACTTGCGCACATTGATTTTTTTTCTGTGCAATCAATTTCATTGGAAATTGCTTCTAGCAGTTATTTTGTTGTTATAGGCGCTTCCACACTTTCTCTGAGCTATACTGATGTGCACTTCATCCAACTGTTTATTCAGCTTCTCCTATTAAGCCTATGACATTGCAGTCACCTCGGTCCAAATGTTTTCATTTCTTCTACTTTCTATGGCCTCTTGCACACAAGCACTATAAAAACCTCCTATGCGCAGTGGTCTTATTGCATTCGGGACTTTTCTTTGTTCATTTACTGGGTTTTTCTTTACTTCTGTTTTTCCCTTAATACATTAGGGGTATAATTAAAACTGCTACTCCAGCCTCTTCATACTACCAACTTCCTTCAAAAAACACTTTCTACTCTGGTAGTTTTCAATCTATTCAGTCAAAAACTGCTTCAAAGATCCTTTCTGGTTCTCCTACCTGCATTGGATCTTCACAGAACCACAGAATCACAGCATGACAGAATCCCAGGTTGGAAGGGACCTCAGAGATCATCTAGTCCAACCTTTCTAGGAAGAGCAGAGTCTAGACAAGACGGCCCAGCACCCTGTCCAGACGACTCTTGAAGGTGTCCAACGTGGCCGAGTCAACCACTTCCCCGGGGAGATTATTCCAGTGGTGACTGTCCTCACTGTGAAAAATTCCCCTCTTGTGTCCAATCGGAATCTCCCCAAGAGCAACTTGTGTCCATTCCCCCTTGTCCTCTCCATCGGACTCCTTGTAAAAAGGGAGTCTCCGTCTCCTTTGTAGCTACCTCTTAAAGTACTGGTACATGGTGATGAGATCCCCTCTAAGCCGCCTTTTCTCAAGGCTGAACAAACCCAGCTCTCCCAGCCTATCCTCTCATGGCAGGCTTCCCAGTCCTCTGATCGTCTTGGTGGCCCTTCTCTGGGCCCCTTCCAGCCTGTCCACATCCTTTTTGTATAGAAGGGACCAGAACTGCACACAGCCTCCAGGTGCGGCCTGACAAGCGCTGAGTAGAGCAGGATGATGAATTCTTTATCTCTGCTGGTGATGCCCTTTTTGATACAACCCAGCATCCAGTTGGCCTTCTTGGCCGCAGCAGCACCCTGTTCACTCATGTTTAGATTTCTGTCCACCAGGACCCCCAGGTCCCCTTCCACAGAGCTGCTCTCCAGCCAGGTGGATCCCAGTTTGTGCTGCACTGCTGGTTTACATTTTCACTCTCCAAACGTTTTGTAATCTACCTCTACATTACTTTCAACTCATATTCTCAAATTATATGTTCCTACCTCTGATGTGCTGACTGTTCATATTCAGTTGTTCAGCAAGCTTCACTGTTCACCTCTGCAGCCCGGTGTTTTCCTTTCTTTGTTCATCATGAAGAGGAAGGATTCATACAAAATTCTGCAATAGAATATCGTCACATATTTACTTAGAATTCTAATGTGTGTCTTTAAAAAACAGCCAATCGATCTATAGAGTTGCTGCTGTTGCATTAAGATCACTGCCTATTATGTCGATCGTTCTTTCCTGGTCATCCTCTCCTGTCTCCTGCCTTCAAGAAGAAGCTGGGGGCAGCCAGGAGTTTGTCTTTACAGCACCCAGGATTCATGCCTGAACCATTTGAAGCCACCAGAAAACCATTAAATCACAAGCACTGGTACCATTGGTTGGTGAGTGTGTACCAGCTGGGCACAGTCATATACTCCTTCTCCCCAAAACAAAGACTTGTTCATTTTCAGAAACACTTTCCTGATACACATTATTTGTTTTTAAAAATAATCTTTTTTTCATTCTAAACAAAATTTGCCTTTTTAATTAAAAACCCAGTACTTTTGCTCAACATCTTTGCAGAAACAATTCAACCAGTTCCAGCACACCTATATGTAATTAAAGGCTTAAGTACATAATATAGAGATAATTATGAAACAAAAGAGTGTGCTTTTTGATTGTGCAAAAAGGCTTCACTAAGACCAGCTGAAGTACTTGTCAAGTGCAAACAAAAGCCTTAAATCCATTTCATGCCACTTAAAGCTTTTGCAGCCTTCATAACACTATGATCGTTTTCTCATTATTTTTCCTATTCAAATGATCTTTCTCCAAGCTAAGAAAATTAGTAAGCCTCAGACTATTGGAAAAGAGTATAATGAAAAAAGTCATGTGTGCAACTTTTGAGACACTATTTAGCGGGACAGAAAAACCCTGCTATTACCTCTTGGTACGGAAGAAATTAATATTAGATTAAACAAGACCTGTTTTCGAACAGAATCTCAAACCAGTTTCTCCTTCTGCCTTTACGACTAAGACTAGAAACAGTTGATGGTGTTTGAACTCTTGTTCAAACCTGCAAATTATGCACATAAATGTTTATTTCAGTTCCAAAGAGGGAGCCAAATCAGTTAAATGCTTAGTAATAAATGCAGAGTTATTGATAACAGTGTTTGTATACATGTGGCTTGCTGGGGCCTTTTACAAGTGCATGCAAAGAACGCAGAGTAAAAAACAGCCATATTTACAGACAGAACATGTGCCATATGGAACTGCCAGTATTACAACTTCAACTTATTTCCAGTAAAAGGAAAAGAAAGCATGAATCTCACTTCCTCCCTTGAGGTTGTCAGCACACTATTAACTTGAGAATCTTTTAAAATCAGTAATCACATGGTTAGCCTAGGACAAACCAAGGAAACATCTGTCAAAATAACAATGGCAATACCCACTCTTTGAAATGAATTAGCAGGCTTCTGGAAACCTACTGGGTCCATTATTCCTTGCTGTCCTGCATTCTTCTAAAGGATCATAGTGACTAAGATTAATCAAAATGTAAGGGTTTGTAGTGGATATTCTAACTGGAGATAGGCCACTTGCTTGCACAGAGCTAGGTATGGAGTTCCGACATGTTACTGAGGTAAAACACTTAATGCAACTGAGGTAAAACATTTCATGCGACTGTGAGAGTGGCCAAAACCAACAGATGCACAAGAATCAACAGTTGCAAATTGCAGCAAGGAAAGTTTCTGTTAAATCATTAAAAAGAATTCTTCAAAGTGAGGGTGAAACACAGGACCATATTGCTAACTCAGGCTGTGCAACCTCCAGCCTGGAAGATATTCAAAACCCCACTGGACAAGGCCTTGAGCAATCTGCTTTAATTCTGAAATAAGCCCCGCATTCAGACTAGACACCTTCCAAGCTGCCTTACAACCTGAATGATTCTATTTTTAAATCTGTTACTGTGTAAAGGAACCACATATTCTGTTTAATTTATGATACTCTTTTATATGCTGTAGAATGAAATTTGTCTTTATAATCACTTCTTATTGTCTATTCACTCAGCCAGTGACAGACTATAGACTGTAGACCCATCTTCCTTTTCTGCAGTTCTGTTGCCTCTTAGATGCTTCCCATAAGCAAAGTTTTTAAACTACTGCGACAGATGTCTTGATTTCTACCACTTACACAAGTGAACAGAAGTTAATTCATTTTACTGGAATAACAGAGTGTCATGGTTCAGCCCCTGTCAGCAACTAAACACCACACAGCCGCTCGCTCACTCCCCCCCCCACCCCTGTGGGATGGGGGAGAGAATCAGAAGAGCAAAAGTAAAAAAAAAAAACTTGTGGGTTGAGATAAGAACAGTTTAATAATTAAAATAAAATTATAATTATAATAATGATTATTATTATAGTAATAACAATAATGATAATATAATTAAAAGGAAAAGGGAAAAAGGGAAAAAAACCCCAGAAGCACAAATGATACAACCGCTCACCACCTGCTGACCGATGCTGCCAGTCCCCAAGCTGCCATGGCTGTCTCCCTCCCCCAGCCAGCTCCTCCCAGTTAACATACTGGGCATGACATTGCATGATATGGAATATCCCTTTGGCCAGTTTGGATCCACTCTCTTAGCTGTGCCCACTCCCCTCCCGGCTTCTTGTGCACCCGGCAGAGCATGGGAAGCTAGAAAAGTCCTTGACTACTATAAGCACTACCCAGCAACAACTAAAACATCTGTGTGTTATCAACGTTGTTTTCATACTAAGTCCAAAGCACAGCACTATGCCAGCTGCAGTGAAGAAAACTAACTATCCCAGCTAAAACCATGACACAGAGATAAGATTATCACAAGAAAGGTGAATATACATTGACAGTCCTAGGGCCTATCCACACACTGAACAAGCTCACAAGTATTACAAGCCTGGCATTTGCACAAGGACTGCTTCAACTGTCTCATCTGTCTCCAGTGAGACCCGCTGCAACAGTTTAATTTAGTCTCTTTGTCTATTAAGTCTACACATTCTTCATTGACATTATTTACAAGTATGGGAATTAATGCCCACTGTAATGCAGTGCTTCTTTTCTGATTATAATTTGGTTACCTTCAATATCCTAAGTGAAGGAATTGCATCCTTCACAGTAACAGGGTGCTTTATGGGCAGCCCATTCCATAGCTGATGAGTTCCCTGGCTAGAAGGCACTAATTTGCATTGTTCATTTGATTTCAACTTGAAGTCAGTCTTGAGCCATTTTCCTTTAACCAGTTAAAAATAAACTGTCTGTATGACTCTGAAAGTAGCTGCATGAAAACTCCTCACACGATGCTCTCCCAATAATCACTCTGAAAATGTCACTATGTGCAGAGTGCCACAAGTGAGTGACACCACTTCTCCCTTGCTTGGCTAGGAGAGGAGGCAGTTATTGCTGGTAAATTTCTCTCCCTTCTCAAGTTTTTTACAACACTATTACTTATTTTGTTCTTGTCCTGGTTTCAGCCAGGACAGGGTTAATTTTCTTTGTCGTAAATAGTCTGGGGCTGTGTTTTGGATTTGTACTAAAAACAGTGTTGATAATTTGGAGATGTTTTAGTTGTGGCTAAGCAGTGCCTACACTAGTCAAGGACTTTTGCAGCTTCCCTTGCTCTGCCGGGTGCACAAGAAGCCAGGAGGGGACACAGTTGGGACAGCTGACCCCAACTGACCCCAGGGATATCCCACTCCATAAAGCGTCACGGTCAGCATATAAAGCTGGCAGAACAAGAAGGAGGGGGGGATGTCATGGCATTTGTCGTCCTCAGTAACCGTTACGCGTGGCAGAGCCCTGGTCTCCTGGAGATGGCTGAACACCTGCCTGCCCACGGGAAGTGCTGGATGGATTCCTTGTTTTGCTTTGCTTGCGCACGTGGCTTTTGCTTTACCTGTTAAACTGCTTTATCTCAACCCATGAGTTTATTCGCTTTTACTCTTCTGATTCTCTCCCCCATCCCACCAGGGTGGAGAGCAAGCGAGCAGCTGTGTGGGGCTTAGTCGCTGGCTGGGGCTAAACCATGACAGTCCTTTTTTGGTGCCCAACATAGGGCTCTGAGGGTTTGAGATAATGACAGATTTGATCGGAATGCGCTAGATCGCATTTATAGCTGTTATTGCGGTTCAGTTATTAATCAGGCAGCTTCCGTACTTGCCATGGGGCTTGCTTGCCTTACTGTATAGTTGAGTCTAGAGCTCATTAGTGGCTGCTTTCACTGCATGCCGTACTGCTTATCACCTTACGCTGCTGTGCCTGGGAGCAGTGCAAGTGCAGCAGTGACCCAACCTGAGCTGGCTTTGGTGCCCAGTAACTCCATGTAACACACCACCTCTCATGTCCTGAGTGACCACCATAACAGATGGAGCCCAAGGTCACTGACTAAATGAACTCTGTGGACATTTGTGGACACTTTAAAGACATTTTACAGGGTGGTCCATAGACTAAGGGAATGATATCTGTGTATTATATCAAAGGAGTGGCTGGGTGGTACTTAGCTACTCACTGGGGCTAAACCATGACAGTCCTTGACATTCTAAGTGTCTGGCTGACCACTTACACCTGGACATCGGAAGACGGTAGCTAAAGTAGGGCCATAGCACAGTCATCATAGAAATGTCTCTATCACATAGATCAGCCTGTGATTTTCAAGGAAATCGTCTATGTCTTTCATATAAAGAATGCCCTAGTACCACAAAATTATTAGAAGGTGGCAATTGCAGATGTTTATGTGCCAGGGAAACAAGAATACAAACAATTATTCTCATTAATAGATCACTGTAGTGGTATTAGAGATTAATGCAGGAAGATGTGTAAAGCTGGCCTGTCAGAAGGGTTTGGGCAAAGGATAGCAGGAGTGAGAAGAAAGAATGAGAAAAACGCTTATCACTAGAAATAGTGGTAAGATTTCAAAGCTCATATTGGCCAAAAAGGAAGGTGGCAGTGCAATGAGCAATGATTGCTGCTAGCATCCTGCAAAGCAAGCATAACCTGACTGGGGGAGTCAGTAGGATTGCTTGTCAGCAGCCTGCAGTAAAAAATGTATGTCATCATCCTAGCTAATAAGCAGAGCCACTGTCTGTCTGTTGAATTTAACAATCAAGAAATTTGGTTTTCACTTTTTAAAATAGCTAGCTTTCGCATCCTGTGCTAGCAAGTACTCATTTTTCTTAACATTTAGCTTTTTAAAAAAAAAGATAAAAGGTTTCAGCCTTGACAACTTATTACAACATATACAGGATGAAAATGCCTCTCCTTGAACAGTCCCTTCCAGTGATTGTCAGCCTAGTCATTTGAAACTCTTGCAGCTTACATTACCTTAGTGAGCTTAATCATTTTGGCATAATTAATTTTTCTGTGAATAGGAAATAAGGTCTGACAGCCATCACAACCACCAGGATATCTGCGTCACCATTAAAGGAGTGAAAAAACCAGCTCTGTTCATTGTGGAGGGCTTCGATATCCTAGGGTATCATACAATGCTGCCACAGTATATCCGCATAGCCCCTTGCCTGGTTGAATTGCTCAGCCGTTCACTGAATTATTATCCTTCAACTGCCACATCTGACTTCAGACCCTTGGGAAGAATTTAATCACTGTCTCTGCCCACTGAGGGCTCAACATCAATGAAAATGCAAAAGCAAATACTAAAGAAAAAAAGGGCAACTCAGATAAAGCTGAATCACGGGTACAGGAAATGGAATGCTAATCCTTCCTTAGGAATTGTCAGTGTATTTCCCTGTCTGCCACTGGCAATATTTTAGGCCCTTCTTCAAAAGGGTGCTATGAGTATGAAAATCCTCACTTTATTATAAATTTCTTTGACATTAACTGAATGCATATTAAAGCAGTGTCTTGCAAGCATAGAATCAGATGTTGGACTACAATCAGAGGGACACGAGATTGTCTGGCTCACTGCACACTGTTGATCCAACACAGAACAGACACCTTAAAGGTTTCTGGAAACATCACAAGACAACTACTATTTCTACTCTCGTTACATCCACTACTCTATGTAGTTACCAATGCAGGTAATAGGAGTATAAGACAAGGGCCTTGGTATTTCCTTAAAATAAATAGCCTATTTAAATGTAATTATAACTTGGATTTATGAAGTTGAAGTTATACAACCAGCTTCTGCACAACCTTGGGATAAAAAGTGATACCGGTTAGTTTATTAGTGCCAAAAGACAGAGATGAATGGTTAGGGCTGCCATGCCATCCTTAAAATGTACCAGCAGCAGAAATATACAGGGATAGGTTGGTGGCTGTCTTCTCTCTTTAGAGAAGCTGTCAGATAGAAATTTTTCTGTTCTTGCATGTGAACTTCTTCATTTGATAGATAATAGAACTTCCTCCTTTAATTTAAGAAGCAGCAGCTTGTGTGCTGAATTTAACACTATGTAGTCTTTTCCCAGTGCCCATTTAGGTATGCAGTTATCCAAGGCAGACACAGGCCATTGCAGGCAATCTAGAGTTAAGGGAGTTAGCAAAGCTAAGTACAGAATGGTCTAGAGAAAATTAAGTAAATCCAGCTGCTCAACTTCTAACATTTAAAATTAAAATACCATTACTGTGTTATTATAGTAATACTTAAACTCCTCATTATTTTCAGAGAATTTTGAGTTCGGTTCCTTCCAGTCAGGTCATTCCAATAACATTTATGCCAGCATTTCTGTTCTAATATCCTCCTATTTTAGAGGTTTTATAACTCACCTACCTATAAAAATATACTTCAGACTCAGGAAGTACAGTCTCCTTTTCTTAGTATTACTTATGAATATAGCACAAACTTTATTTTAACCCAATTCCATATTAGTTCACGGGTGAGTTACAAAAGCAGAAGTCTTTAAGATGGCATTGAAACAGTATCAGTTGTAAAGAGAGGGAAAAACAAGCCACAGAAAAGAAGAATGAAAAGGAAAATAATATCAAATTAGGACAGAATAGACATAAAAATAAAGTAGAAAGAAAAAAGCTAGTAAATGAAATGTTGTTCTCTACATCTTCAAAAGTGTTTTTTTCCCAACCATTAACCAGTCTCCCCAGTATCCCCATGGATTGTTTCCCAAGGTAGGAGAGAGGATTTTCTGTGGGTTAGGAACAGTATGAGACATTCAGCATTGGATTGGCAAATCGATTGGTTCCCAAGCCCTTGCCATGCATTAAAGGAAGTGCACAGAGAGCTCAGGGCAAACTGCAAGTGAAGGAGGCTTTCCCGAAAGAGTCAACATTGCATCCTGCTGCCTGAAGGGCAATTAGTCTTCAAACTTCAGCCTTCTGTCTGGTGAAGATTTAAAACCACTGATTGTCTGTTATATTTTCAGGTGACTGAGGATGCCCTAATAATAACAAATCATTTTATAGAACCTGAAATGATATAGAGAAAAGTCTGTGCATCAACTTACTTTACTAGTGAGCTAAAAAAGAAGTAAAGACTTTGCAAAATCCACAAATTATGGAAACCTGACTAAATTAGGGTGCTTAAGGGTTCCAGGTGCACTTGCGGGGTACTGAGAAACCCTGTGAGTTTGGCTGTGTAGCTGCCTGTACATTAAGTTGCCAGTCCGGCTTCATACAAGAAGTTTCCTACAGCATCAGAGTTGAGGTGCCTTAAGTAAATAAGACAATAATGACAACAAAATCTATTGCTACCTCCAAAGAACTTGACTGAGATCTCATAAAGCAAGAAAGAGAAATCCAGGCCTAGCATCAAGGCTCAAAAAAATCTGGAATCCACACCTGAAGTGCAAATAAAATAAGAAAAGAAAGCACTATTTCAACCATTGGGGCTTTTTGCTGAGGTATTCAGAAGAAAAAGCATAATTTTATGCTGCTACAGGGAACTGTGTAGCTTCTGGGAACCAATGTGTTAGAAGGAGCAAAATGTATCAACGCAGATTCTTCCCATTGTTTCTGGACATTGGTGTCCTCCATGACACAGATCCTTGCCAATTTAATCTAGAGGGCTTTTTTTTTTTTTTAGTGACTAATACCCATAGGAGGGGCCATATAAAATTTTCCCCTCTGTCAGCTTTGGCTATACGCCAAACATCAACTGTATGCAGCATTTGTATCCCCATTCTGTCCAACTCTAACATGCCATTTTCCTCTTGCTCTATTTTTACTTTTCATGGTCTAGCTTAGCCTGGCAAAACTGCAGCAGTCTGAGTGCAAGTTTAAAATATAAAAAACCTAACCCTCATAAACACACCAGAAACAAACTATGTTTTCAGTTGTTGCTCTGCTTTTCACATAGATTTCATCTCCAGAAAAGCAGTCCATCTCAAGAAAATTCTTTTCTACCACATAAAAGGACAATTATCTTGTTTAACAGCATCTTAAAACATGGAAAACAGCAGGTTTTATTTAGAAAACCTGTAAATATGTTTTTCTAGCTAAAGGAAAACATTGGTCAAATGGGATGTTATGAGTTCATTAAGCGAGATGCTGCTAAAATGAAAGCCTCACTTCACACTTCCCATTTCAAATTTCTCACCCAATATTCCTTTCTCTACATTTACCGTACAAGATATAAAGTATTTGTTACAGTGATTTTTCAACCAAGACTAAATAGGTAGAAACTTCTGTACTTGAAGCCACAAATCTGTAAATTGAGTTTACAGCAGCATGATGATGACAATATCTCTGACCTATCACCAAAATTGATCTAAACTGTTCCTTGGACTTTCAATTAGTCTGCTATGATGCCAGGAACATGACTTCTTCTTGAGGTCTGGGACTCTGGGACATGCCCACTATGCAGCCTGCCTGCTGGCTCCCTGTGCCATCCTGCAAGCCAGCTGACTCAGCAATCTGCAAGCTATAGTCCCTTGGTTACAACAGACTAAGCAATGCTGTCCCTGCTGCTTCATTGCCTGGGAAACTGGAAATAAAGAGTGAGTATTTTAACTGACATTAGAAGCTGCCCTACTGTTCCACTGCTTTCATCTGAAAATACATCCAATCTAAACCAATTCCAAACATTCCAAATTTTCTAAAATCTGACCTTTTGCTATGCAGTAGACATCAAATGGTGAGAAAGAAATCATTTTGCTTGTCAGCATATGGAAGATAGTCTCTCTGCATCATCCCACTATCTGGACTAGGTTATTCAAAAATGTTATCCTGAAAAGGAGGCCTCAGATTGTAAAGCAGCGAAAAAAGCCTCACACAGGAGCAAGATACTGAGTCCTATGTATCTAATACCATAAATTTAGCCACATTTCAGAACCATACATTTACTCATGAATGACGTAGACTGCCTATTTAGGCAGGAATTGTATGGGTCTTTCAAAAAAAAAAAAAAAAAAAAGAAGGAAAGTCAATGAGAAAAACTGCCACCAACTTGCTTCTTGTTTCTCCTAGAAGCTTGGAAAGGTGAGTGTGCATGTCAACAAGGAATATATGTCTATGTTAAATAATGAATGCCTTTTATTTCAGCCTCTACACCCCATCAAATACTAACAGCTACTGACGTTAAGAGCAAACTTTAGTCCCTGATCCTAGTTCCTTTCTTGTTTAATGAATGAAAGCAAAGTGTCTGCAAGCCTTTGAAGAATTTCCTTCCCTCCTTTTAAATTGTTTTTCAGTCAACAGGAATTTGACAAATTAGTCAACAGCTCACATTATGTAAAAGGCATGATAAGGATAGATGAGGATTTTACACTTGAGCTGTCAAGGAAAAAGATTTTAAGTAAAACTCCTTAGGTCTAGACATTAAGAGATCCTAAGCTTATTGGGTGTGTTTTGGGGTATTGTGTTGTCTAAGGCTGTGCTATAAAAGATGTCAAATTAGATTGTGATGTGATCTCACTGGCATTAAAAATCTTCCACCAACATCTATCTAACAAACATTAACAAAACATTAATCTACAAACAACTCCTTTGAGGATGATCTGTTGCTTTCTGCTTCAGGACAACATGTATTCTTTCCTTGAGCACAAGAACAGACATGAATGAGCAGTTCCTTCACCACATGATTCCCTTTGTCCTCAGCCAGTGCCACTGCACCCTAAGAGTCAGGCTAAGGTGAGTATCATTTGGAGGAGGGGATAAGGAACAAGCTACTCTGCCTGCCAAAAGAATGAATGGAAAACTAGATTTAGATGGTTTTGGTTTTTAACTTGCTGCATCCATCCTCCCTTAGGGAGACTTATTTCACAGAGTTAGCACTTTGGAGCATGTCCATTAAGTAAGATGATTTCGGCAGCAATTTCTTTTCCAAGAAGTTCCCTACACAGAGGATTATCAATACACACTGAACACACAACTTCTTTAAATATACACCCTTAATAGTTCTGTATCATCCTGACCTTTATGACTCAAATCCAGAAAGTTTTGGGTTTGTTTTGCTTTTTTTTTTTGGGTCACTTGAAACTGTTAGTTAGACATATATAATCTGAAGGGAAAGCAAACAAGTTATATTTCTGCCTCAGGAGACTGTTTAGAGTGATACCAGCACTTCTTGAAAGGTTCTCCTCAATGCTGATATGGAGAATTCCAGTTCATCTAACTAGTTAATCTAACCAGTACACTTTGGAAGCCCAGGAACCACAAACCACTACTTCAAAATTCTTTCTCTGGGTTCAAAACTCAAGAAGATCTCATATCCATGGTCGAATACGTTTAAAAATATTATTAACAACCTTATCAGTCACTCATCTGTTATTTAACTGAATGTATGGTCCTTCTATACTTCAGCTTTTAAGAGGTTTTTAAAGCGTGCTATCTAGTCAGGATACAGACTAAAGTTTTTATAAGCTTAGCGCTTGTCACTTATTTTCAAAATGTTTATAATGGGGGCAAGCCACACATTGGCTTATTGTCTGAAAGAAAATAGTGTATTATAATACCACCTGCCTGTGAGCATGAAATGTATTAGTAATTAATATTTCTGTTTCAAGAGATTAGATTCAAGTGTGCTATATTCACCAAGAGTCTTTGTTCACCATTTAATCCTCTGTTCTCCAGGGAGGAGACACCAAAATGATGGCAGAAAACTCCAAATGAGCAAAGCTGGTTGGCACTGTTTCATATTACAATTTTATTAAATACAGCAGAACTGTGTGGCCATAAGTACAATACAGTAGAAAGCTACAGCAATAGCACTAGCTAGCTTTTTCTCTTTTTAAAGTGATTATTACACTATCCGTGTAGCTCTATTTCTTTTACTCCCTTCAGGAAAGTATCAGAGAGAAAATTCCTAGATTTTACTACAGGAGTTTGGAGATAAACATGGTTATAAATCAAAATGAGGGATTTTATAAAAGGAAATTGAAGTGTAAATGAATGTCATGGTCTGAAATATCCCTTTTATAACCTCTCTCTTCAAAAGTGTCATACTGAAAGTGGATCCCCATTTGTTTGTGATGCCGTCTGGTAGATATATGTGAGGTATCAGTATGTGACTCTCTGTAAATAGTCCTTCAGTGTGCATCAACAGTGAGGAAAAGCAAACTCACTGCATATGCAAAACATACCATGGTCTTAGTAAGACTTTCCCAGGGGAACTGAATGTAAATTTTGGGACCTGGTAACTTATGTTAAATTTTAAACATTTATTTCATAGAAGGCACCCGAAGAAGACATCACATAGTACCTACCTTTCTTGTAGGAAGCATAAATTCTGAGAACTTTATACCTCTTCTGCGAGATTTCCAGATAAGTTGTAGATGGAAAAAATATAAGCACCAACTTTTTCCAAAAAAATAACATCTAATTATTTTCAACATAAAACATACAGAACATTTGAAGAATATGAATGTCCTTGATTGTGCGTATTAACTATGAAATTCAACACAGCTACTCAGGGAAGTTACTGCTAGTGAAATAAATTGGGTATGTACCTGGAGCCAAACAGAATAGTAGTACAAACTTAGATGGTCCCAGGTTTCCCCTAAAAATAACATAAATTAAAAGTGGTAAAGGCAGTCACAAATGAACAGTTTGTAAGCTACAAATGTTTATTTTACAAAAGCACCTAGAAGAGAATGCAAAATAAAGAGAAAACCATTGGGTTTTATAGAAATTATATTCAGGTTTTAAGTGAAATGTTTTAGAAGTTTCAATTTCAACAAGTAATTTTAGGTATTTAAGTTTTTAAAAAAAAACAAACTTGGGATTATAAATTTGATATCTCAAGTATTAGGTACAGTGTGTGTAAAAAGTTAATATGAAGCGACATTAACCACATCAGTACTCCAGAGTGCTATGCATTGTATAAATTATGCTGTAAAGATAGTCCCTGCTCCAAAGTTTTTATATACTACAAAGTGGCTAAATATGAAAAAAGAAGGTGCTTAAGAAAGATACACTTAATTGGGACTGGCTGTGGAGGCAAATGTAGACTAGTGGGTAGCAGTGAAAAGAAACAATTATTCACATAAAGAGAAGGGTAGACAGAAAAGTTTTAATTTAAGGTTCCTGAATTGGCTTTTCTTCTTGGGCTTGTCATGATGAAAAGGTTGCAGAACTGTCTGAAGTGGCCTTTTGGCATTTCCCTGGCTGGTACAGACCCTTTAGAAGAGTTCTACTTCTCTTTTGTCCACACACCTCCCATCAGAGGCAGGTTTCAGAGAAAAGTCAAAGCACTTCTACACTCAGTGTTCAGCACAGAGAGGATAGCCTAAATAAAAGCAGCACTCTGGAAAGCATTTTGAAAACTGACAGTTCAAAGACAGTCAGGAAGTTCAAAGCTACAGAGTAGTAAATTAATCATTTTTCATCCAGCACAGAAGTGCTATGTTTTTACTGTTTCTTCTTTTGATGTCAGCAGTCTACCATATCTGTTAGGCACAGCAGCACACAAGTTCATTTCCCATGATAGTAATCTGATACTATTAATTTTGAATACTGTTGCACATTTTAGAAATATACAAATTTCACAGCTTCTTTGTGTTTCCACCTTTTTGAACAACTGTGATGAAAATAAAATATTTCCCTCCTCTCCACAAAATACTGATCTTAATGTTGAATTTCTTTCCTGTTTATATTAGCATTTGCTTTCCTAATTCTGCAAGCATTCAGGCCTGCCATGTTGCAGAAATCAAGGCATACATTTCCTATGGAGCCAATTACTTTCCATAAAATTAATCATTCTCTTTCAGTCTTTTTAGTAGCATGTAAGAGGGTTCAGTGTTATTTTTATGCTCTGTGTTAGAAAAAGAGAAGAAAAATAACTTGCTTTCAAGAGGTAGAAAGTGGCAGCGGCTGGGATGATTTTATGTGTATTTTTCTAACTGAGGTGAAGTAACTGGAATCTGTGTCTGATGTCATGAAGAACAGGGATGTCCTGTGGTTTAGAGTTATATTGCAGCAGGGTGGATTTCTAGAAGATCTGAGCACCCAGAGATGTCAGTGGCTGCCTGGGGAGCTGAGAGAGCTAGGTGACTCAAAAAATCAAGAGGGTTGGGTTCTGTAGGATCCTATCAGCAAGCCATTTCATTCATATGAATGTATGCAATAATACTGTACTAAGTGTTGTACACTATCACCTGAGTCTCAGTCTTGAGTTAGTAAATCTATGTTTGAAGTCTCTGTTAGAATGTTTTTTTTATGGAGTCAGTAAACAGAAACCTAGCTGGTATATGACATAATTAAGAGCAGCATTAAAAAATAGTATTTATCTACTCATTAATAATATGCATACAAAGAAATATTTATGCATTTGACAAGTCTAATTTATAACTGTGGAAAAGTCTGACTTCCCACATAGTTATAATTCACTCTTCATACATCAGACAACCATGGCATCAGTCTCGTTCTTACTCCAAACACAAAAAATGCACATATTTCTCATGATTTAAGCTACTGGTTTTCAACCTCTCCATGTTTAGTCATATGTAGCAGTCATTAGCCTATTTGCTTAATTTAGCAAAATGAAAGTACGGACAAACTAGCACATGCTATATAAATATAAAGAGATATTCATTACACATTTTAAAAGTTTCTATAGCAAAGAATATTATGGAGTTACAGCCCCATTTCCCAGAAAAATCAGTTTAGAGATCCCGTGGCAAATCTCTCTTCTATGGAGCCTAGAGAGATTAACAATTAATTAGAATAAGATAGTTTGATCAAAATTTTCTTAATCTCTTGTTAAAGAGCCGAATTGCAAATTAGCTAAAACGACTTGAAGTTTAGCACATTAAAAAAAAAAAAAAAAAGGTGGGTGTTACAGTAATCTGTGTCTACAAGTGATTAAAAGTACCCCCACAGATTGTGCTGCTGCAATTTATTTTTAGGTAGAAATTTAAGACCTAGAACACTCAATAAAGCAGAAGACTGAATAATTTCCATATATAATGAACCTTGCCTGCCTAAAGAGAGGACAGCAGGAATCAACCCAGTACCTTTACCATGGAAATTGCAGGCTTCTCCCATTAAAGTGAAAACAAAGTGCATGCTGTTACAGTCACTATAGCCAGATTAATGGAGGAGACTCAGGATTGCTGACTGACCACAAGAGTTTGAAAATCATGAGTTCTTAAATGCAAAATGATGGAATTTTAACATTTATAATCCATTTAACTTTTTTATTAATCTATGTGTACCAACAGAATTACTGCCTTCCTTTCAATCTTTCTTTGAAAAACAGGGCATGCAACAATTTACTTCGCATTTATTATCTGAGTTTTAAAGATATGCCAAAGGTTGTAAGAATAACCACAATCAGCATGGAACTGGTATAGCTGGGGTTTTCTACATCCAAATGGAGTCTAATCTATTTTGATATAAATCCCAATACATTCCTAAACCATGTATGCAACACATACAAATCCAGGCATTTTTCTGGTGACACGCACAAAAATGACCTGTTAAATGCACTCAAATAGCAAAAATGGAGGCAAGATTCCCCTCTAGATCCAGTCATGCCAAATGAGTAACAAAATTGCCTGCAGAGGAAATCCTTTACCTGGCTTTACTTAATTCTTAATTGTCCTCTTCACTGGGGTTTGAATCTCCAGCTACCTGTAAGCTTTAGAAGCTAATCTTTTTCCCATGTTTGTTTTCAGAAAAGGGAACCAAGCAAATGGCCACCTCCAAGCATGGGCAATAGTCGGAGTGAAGGGCTGGAAAGGAAACCAAAAAAGAATTTAAGCCATAAATAAGGAGAGCAACAAATTGCTAGTTGTGCAGTGTACATGAAGGATCACAGAGTGCTCACATATCCTGAAACTTAATTCTACCTAATGATTATGAGGCAGATCTTGTCACTGTTGCAGACGTGACTTGGTTTGTTTTGAAAATAAATTTACGAAAACAGCAGATGTATCATGTCTGATAAATGATGTAACTCTTACAGTTCCCAGACCATGGTACTGGTGAATCCCAAAGGGAACTCCACTACACTTTGTCCTATGTACAATAGGTTCTCCTCTCAAACCTCTTCATTCCTGGATGTGTTGCCACTCCAAACACTAGTTAAATGCAGAGGTAGCTGGAAATAGCTGAGTTATTTCAAGCTCCTGTAGCAGCACAGAGCTAAAACTTCCCACAGAGAAGCTTGGACACCTGCACAAAGTAGTGGCAAGCTTGCTGTAATGGGAGGTGGCAGTTGGGAACCTAGTGTTAAGCTATATTATGTAAAAAAACAGTCATCATCTATATTTGCATGGGTCAAATCATACACAGTCTTTCATGCTGTGAGGAGAAAATCTTAGTTTCAGTTTCTGTCCCTTAGTCTGAAAAATAAGTCCCCACGGGTATTAGTGGCAGTTAGGCACCTAAATCTCTTTGGGGTAATGAAATACTTCAGTGACTGTGTGCAAGGCCACACTGAGGCAGAACAGGGAAATAAGTGTCCATGCCCTGACCCCAGTTTCTGAAGTTAATGGCACACTCTGCGTTTCTACAGGTTCATGTTCCGGTGAAGTCCTCTTTATAAAAGACTCATTGACAGCAAAGATTATTACAACCATTTGAAATGGTACTTCAGGACATGTCTTTTGTCAAGTAACATACACAGACCTTCTGTATATACCCATAACTTATCCCCCCCTCAACCTTTCTGAATTACAAATGGAACAACTTATAAAATGGGACTTTCAGATATGAAAACCTGTAACTCAGTAAACCCAAGTAAGGACCATGACCTTACTGCAATAAGGAAACTGCAGACTCTGTCCATATCTGTAGCTAAACACAATCTGTCTTAATACTTGCCTACACCATGCCCATATTTTTCAGGACTCTTGCTCCAACTTCAGTGACATTATATAATTGTATTACACCATGACCAGTCCTCTGCCTATTTCAAAGGCTTGGGTATGCATTTAATTTTACTTCTACACACATAATGGAACATTTTCTTCTAAAGTTCCTTCTCATGGTTTTGCCTCTAGTCACACTTAAAGAAAAAGCATTTTCACATATATACAGTTGATGCATTGTATTAGTCTTTCAGCTGGACAAATTAAAACATTTAATGAACTTATATTTTATAATAAACTCTGTGTTGCTGCTTCAAGAACTGAAGTAAATCTCACAGCAGTGGAACTGTTTTGACAGAAGCTACAAAAAATATTAAATGCCTAATCTCAGAGTAACATTTACAGGCTTCTAATGCACTATTTGTTGCTCTTCTGCATCCCTCTGTGTGTAAGTTTAAAAGAGAGTATTCATTCCTCTTCAGTTTATTAACATGGCAATTCCATTTCTGTAAGTGCTGTTGCATAAATAATTCATCCAGCATTAAAATATAAGCTCTCCCAGAAGAACTGTGTATTTTATTAAGACTTAATACACAAAAAGAAATGCAGAGAAAGACATCTCATTCTAACTTAATGGCTAGAAAAATATCCATAGTCATGAGACACATCTGGTCAAGTATTGTTTAGCTACAAGTATCTTCAAAAAGTTTTTTTTCAGTGTATTAGAGAGACAGTACTTTATCTAATCTGTTAAATGTTATGAACGCCTCACAGAAAAAAGGTTAATTAATATAAATGTGAATTTTCCTAACAAAGGCACAAAACCCATCCCTGAACAAAATCTGAAGAGAATGAATAAACAAACAGATAATTATAGTTACAATTTCATCAACTGAAAAAGTTTCATTTATCTTTATTTACAGAATGTCCACACAAGATGAAGATATGTTTACCATAACTGCAAACTGATTTGTTCTGTAAAGGGTTCTGCTGTGGCGAGGAGTGAGGAATAAGGCAGAAAAAAATCTATAATTAGGCATGCAGCAACACCTGTGTCTTTTCAATACAGACCAGACAGTTTGCAAACACTGAATGCTAAGAAACAGAAGAAAATTTTATAGCTATGTAGGTAATATTGCCTCATTAGTTTGCATGAAAGTGACAAGTTCAAAAAATAGCACTGTGTAAAAAATTCCATTATTTTGCCAAAAAGCTTTCTTGTTGTTTGTTGCAGGGTCTTTTCAGTCCAAAAAAGTCTCTCTGGTTATATTAACCTTCCTCACAGCTATTTCTTACTGCAGGGAGTAGACCCCATTTAGAAGCCTTGGTAACATCACTAATAACTTAACTTTCAGAAAGCCTCCTAAATATGCCCCATTTCCAGACTCAGGTTCTCTGGTCTGCCTTGAAAATACCACTAAAAGGACATAACTTTGGAAGCTCACACTTCTCTGTGTGTGTTTCTTGAGTAATTTGGACTGCTACAAGAATTCTCCATGCAGTTTGTCCTGATGTCAGAAACTGCAGGTGGAACACAAGAAATGAATGCAGTCTCAGCTGGCAAATTTCTCTTCTTCCAAAGACCACATTCAACATGAATTGCACTGAAACAGTTGATGTGTTCCTTATGAACAGTTTAGCATGTGAGCTAAAGGAATCACATGAACCATACCAATGGTTGCAGCAACAACTTTCCAAAGCAATGCTGGCAAAACTCTTCAAATGCTAAGTATAGTTTTGAATATAAATATTTTGCAAAAATAGGTAGTGGACTGCTGATACAACTTGTGACAATGCATCACTTCTATTATTCGCTCAAAAGAATTGGAATCATCTTGTGTGAAGACTGGGAAGTTCCTAATCTAGCCTTGCAAGCATTCCTTGACTTTGCCATATGAAATATAAG
The DNA here is from genome assembly GCF_963921805.1 of Phalacrocorax carbo. NCBI lineage: Eukaryota > Metazoa > Chordata > Aves > Suliformes > Phalacrocoracidae > Phalacrocorax > Phalacrocorax carbo. Next base: position 12,465,931 of record NC_087522.1, on the reverse strand, counting down.
CTATTTTTATTCCTTCATAATACCATTTTCAATAGTGCTTAAATATTTTAGTCTCCTAGGCCAATTAATTTGTCAGATAGCTAGTTACTCAGCTGCAGCTGCAGGTATATGTATAATGTGGCTGAGGGGTTGGTATTTTCTTCTCCATGTCTATCACATCCTGAATAACAGGGCAAGATCCCTGCAGGATTAGAGCTTATGAGCTCTCTCAAAAAAATCTTGCTCTGGCAGCCAGACCATATGGCAGGGAATGCACAGGTCCTTCCCCTGAGACAGCAGATACCAGAGTTGTCAGCAAACTATGACGCTACTTCAAATAACATAATACTGCAGCAGTGCCCCTACACCTTCACTATTTGACACCGTTTTGTCACCTCTTTACAGTCTCTCTTTGCACTGATTCTTTGCCCTTGATTCATCAATTGCATATGTGTAGTAATCTCTGCATTGGTATGGTTCATGTGATTCCTTTAGCTCGCATACTAAACTGTTCGTAAGGAACACATTCACAGCAGAAAATTGAGGTATCCTATAAAGTATTCTCCAGAAGAAACGGGGTCTTTGTGGGGGATCCTCAATTGAAGAGCCTAACAGAAGTTTTCATTTATAATAACAGGGCTACTGATTCAATTTTAAAACTGTGCCCTAAGCTGATTCAGCAACACTCAAAATTGCTGAGCAAGAGGGACTTAAGGTGCCAAGTTCTTGTTCTTTGATTCTGCTGTTGAGTGTATGTAGTAATTTGGTGTCCTAATTACAGCTCTTTCTACTTTTTATAGGCTCTTCTCTGCCTGTTAAAAGGGAAAGGTGAAGCAAACACTGGGAGGAAGGGGAAATATAGTATCCACAAAGAACTAAAACTGCTTAAGTTCATTAGCATGATTAAGTCACTTACTGGGAAATTAAAGAGGGCGAAACACCACATTTAGTACAGGAATATGTTTATTCTGCCCTGAAAAGAGTGGAACAGAGCAGGATCAAGATTTCTCCTACGAAAGAGCTCAGTTGTACCAAAAATAGCTCAGTTGCACTGTTTGATAAATGTGCTATAAAGAAACATAAGTAAGTGATAATTATCGCTGGAACTGTGTAGCATTTTAACTATGGCTTTGCAAGCTATAACAATATATAATCACACAATCTATGATCCTCACTTTGTTTCCCTCCTGCCTTCCACTATGAAACAGAAGTGACAGCACTTAGGGGAGCACACAACATATGGTGAAACTCCGTATTATCTCAAATATAGCATTCTCACAAAACACTTGTGCCCCCGCCAAGCATTCCTCCAGGTCCCCATCTACCCTCGGCATAGCTCCGCAGCCAGGTGCAGGCAGTGGTACACTAGCTCTTCTCACGCTCCAGGGCTCCCATCCAGTTCTAACCGTGCTGGCCTGACAATGTGCCTGGGTTAGTGTGTGTAAATGGTGTCCTGACCAGAAGTCCTCAGGCTTCACAAGATCTGAACCCAGGTAAATCTAATACATGATCGTCTCTGCTTGACACCATAAACATGTCTTCTGCCATCTTTACTTCTCATGTCCTGAAAGGCTTAAACAGGTGCTTTGCTCAAAAGTTTCTATGTACAGCAGAGTAGGACAGCTTGCTGCATAGCAGGGGGAGGTAAGTGTTTAAAGTTGACTCTTCCATGCTGCTAAGGAATCTCTTTGCTGTACCTTTACTTAAACATAGCTCCAAGCTTTCAGTTTGCAGTTTGGATTTGTAGAGCACTGCACATGCCATCTGAAGAAGCATCATGTCACAGTATCTTTGCCTGAACAAAACTGTACTACAGGCAGTGACCTGGAAGATGAAACACTGAGCAAGTAAAAAACCCACTGCTCCTTAGTTAAACAAGCTTTGAATCCTTTCTACTGTTTGCATGGGCACCATCACCTCAGCCTCATAAAGTTATAGCAAAGGTGCTGCCTAACGAAAAGGAAAAAGAAAAGGAAAAAAAAAAAAAAAGAAAGAAAAAACAGGTTTATAATAGCTAACTTTAAATGTGGTCTTCACTGGAAGACCTTCACATGAATTCCACTTACAGATTTGCCCTTTCAGTACAGTAAATCAGCTAATGTAAGAGTGTGGGCCACAGTTTCTGCCACTGGCTGCCGCTGTGTAGACAGAGACAGGTGGTGGTGTTTATTTTTACTAGGCTATGTATTATGTAATCAGAATACAAATGCAGATTTGTTGTTGCTTAAGTGAAAGGATAGGTTTGGAGGAAAGGAGAATCAAAAAATCAAATCCCTAAAACTACATATACAATCAATAGTCATCTAATACTGTAGGAAAGGGGATTCTAATAAAATCCCATCCATGGGTTTGAATCCATAACTTTGGCTGCAAAACAGGATTCCATCTAATTATGGTAGAACTGCATGCTGATGCACACAGAAAAGGGAGCTTGAATGCAAAGTCTGAGTATTGGCCAGCTGGTGCCAGAACTCACTGCTCTGCCAATTTTTAGTGTGAACACAGGATGTGCTTGGCTCAACACAGTCCACTGCACTGCTAGCTTAGAAGCAGAAGTGAGTATGTGTGTTTGGTCTTAACAGCGCCTGAGCGTGACCATGAACTGTTAATGTTTTGTGGCAGCAATGTAACACTCTGTGGCTGCTAGGCACAAATGCAGGAACTGCACCAGCCCTGCCACACGCAGCTAATGTCAAGCAGGAGATGCTATTTCCACTATAAATCCATCTGTATTCACACATTTTAAAAAACAGACTAGCAAATTTAATCTTGACAGCTACCAGAATATGTGAAGAGCTTTCACAATCTTCCTGTTAATATTCCAAAAGTGTGACAATCACTGCTTTATCTAAACACAGTGCAGCCAAGGACTCCACTTTTCTCACCCTTCTGACACACACGAAATTGTTTGCACAGAAAAAAGTCAACTTATTCCAGTGAACACAACCAGCCCGCACTGAAACAAAAGTGTTTCTGCCAGGAACATACAAGTCTGCAGAGATGGGAACTAATGCAAAAAGAAACAGCCTAAGGAACAAATGAATTGCCGTTCTAGAAGTTACAAGACCATGCCAAGCAATCCCTACATAGATTTGTGTGAGACTTTTGATCACAATCCATGGAAATGTGACTGAAACAAATCAGCAATGGAACCAATTTCATTACTTATTAGCCCAGTAGTGACACAGAGCTGCTACCTCATTTCCAGCCATTCACTCTACACTTGGGTCAAATACCTTCAAAGTCCGAGGCCTGTATAACCAGACTAGCCTACTCACTCTCTATCAACAAAAAGGGCGAAGCACTGTCTATTGATTTATTGTGATTCTTTTTTTTTTTCCCCAGAAAGGTTATCCTCCAACTATGGTCTAGGCCCAAATCTGCCTGAAGTTAACTATTAACCTTATTTCACAGAATGAGCAGCCTGTAAATACTGCTGCCAGATCCAGTTAAAAGGAAGGCTTAAGTTGGTGAAGGGTTTAGAGGAGAAACCATACGAGGAGTGGCTAAAGTCACTTGGTTTGTTCAGCCTGGAGAAGAGGAGAGTGAGGGCAGACCTCATCGCGGTCTGCAGCTTCCTCACAAGGGGAGGAGGAGGGGCAGGCGCTGGTCTCTTCTCTCTGGTGACCAATGCCAAGGGAATGGCAGGAAGATGTGCCAGGGAGGTTTAGGTTGGGTATTAGGAAAAGGTTCTTCACCCAGAGGGTGGTGGAGCACTGGAACAGGGACCCCAGGGAGGCAGTCACGGCACCAAGCCTGACGCTATTCAAGAAGCACTTGGACAAGGCCCTCAGAGACATGGTGTGAATTTTGGAGTTGTCCTGTGCAGGGACAGGAGTTGGACTCAGTGATCCTTGTGGGTCCCTTCCAGCTCAGGACATTCTATGACTCTGTGATTCTGAGTCTAATATGCTGTTCTGATGTTTCCTCAACTCTGTTTTGACAGTTTGTCCAATAACTCCTAATATAGGCTTGTTCTCTAAGGAAGAAAATCTTAAAGTTGACTGAGGCTTAACTCAAGGGTTTTTAGACACTGCTAGAAATGGTTTTCTGAATTTCCTATGCAAAATGTTACCCTGAACAGAAATTCAGTGGCCCTTGAAATTCCATACAGTAGTTAGATACCAATGCCTGATACTGAAATTGAGAGCAATTTAGTCACATTTGATTGAAGACTAGGATCTTTGGGAAAATTTAGTTTAGCAGCTTGTTTTAGAATTATGGTCTCTTGCTACTGTCTCAAATTTTCTGATATATAGTCTTTTCTATGTAGTCCAAGCCCTTGGAAACACAAGAATCTCATTTTTCATTATTTTCAATGTATACTTCCAATCTTCCTAGTTACAAAGGAAATTTCGAAATGCATTCAAATAAACTACTTAAATGGAAAGAAATAACTCAATATTATTCTTTTTTTTCTGGCATTTTACTCCCCTTTCTAGGGGCATTTGGCAAGAACATATTGACTCGTGGATTTCTGAGCTTAGCAGTATGGACTGAAACACAATCCCTGGGGAATACATACAAGAAAGCTGAAGATGGATTGTCTAGTTCCTGGCAGCTTTTGAAGTTATTTGGAACAGTACTGGTCAAGCAAACCATTAGCTTTCTACAAAAGAAACTAGAGGAAAAAAACAGAGTAAATATCAGAGGTTCTGAACAATCTACTTTAACTGTTATATGCTGCAGGTTACTGGCCAAAACAGTTATGTACAGGCCTTTTTGTCATCTTGTGATGTGATCTAAGAATAGTTTACAGAATCTTGATTTGACTTTGTGATTCCATCTTCTTTCAACCTGCAAGTGTCAATGCGGGCCTCTCAGCAGAGCCTGCAGTGCAGGAAGGCTGTGTCTTAAAACACTGAGTAGCCAGACATTCTTCTTGTTTTGTTGCTTGTTTTTGTTTTATCTGTGGGTTTCTGTTTATCAAACAAAGGTGCCAAGGAATCTGAATCTGCCAAGAAAAGTAAGACTCAAACACTTCTCTCTCGAGTTTATTCTGTAACCTTTGTTCTGCTTGGTACTAGTCATACCAAAGGTACCAGAGTTTATAAGACTGGTTGCATTATTACAATACCTAAAATGCTTACTAATTCAGAGAGTGAGACCAAGTTTCCTAAATGTTTCCAAAATGATGGGAACAAGTGAAAGCCATTGAGGACAGCATCACTGGGGACATTTCAGCCCTCATTTCCTTAATAAGAAAGTGTGTAGATAAAGCTGTTGGAGAAGGCACTTAACCAAAAAGAGAAGAAAAAATTGCTACCAAGGTGTTTATAGCTTTTCCTAAACTAAGCCATATTTTTTTTTAGCTTTTAATGGGAAACTACAAACCTTTACCTGAGACAGAGGAATTAAGGTGGGGCAAATGCTGAAGCTGAATTCTTCATCTTAAGTGTCAACCAAAAAGCCTGCTTGGGCCTGCTGCTCTTACAGGAATACCTTAGCTAGGCTAAGAACATTTATTATAAAGGATTTTGAGGATATTTTCCTCATCAATGATTTGCTAGCATTACCACATTTCTTATGCTTTTTATCTCCTACAACTCAGCATTTCAGAAGCATGTACAGTTCTAAAGCATGTCAGCCTCATAATTACAGTTCAAATAATAAAGCAGAAATAATATTCTGCATATTTATGGGAAAATGGAATCAGGAGATTTGGGTTCTCTTGCTAAATCTGGCACAGATTTCCTATGTGCCCTAGGACAATTTGCTTATATAAAAATAGTCATATGTTGCCAGGGGAGTTGGAAACTTACAGTAGGAATGGCTTCTAGAACGAAACCCCTTATCATGGTATACTTTTTTCAGAAGCACAGAATATCCACAACTTCTATATGTTTCTGTTGTTGCATTCAACATCTCTGGCATGCAGTCCTATATACCAAGTTGGGCCCACAATCGGTGGAACTTCAAAACTCTGAGCTCATACCCATCTGGGTTTTACCATCTGTAGCAACTTTGCCTCACACATGACAGAGAGAACAATATTAATCTGTTTAACACTGGTAGAGAAGACTAACTATTGATTATTACAAGCATTGATAACCTTGAACAGTTCTATAGAAATACAGTGTTGATATACCAACATAGACAGCAGCTATCCGTAATGTGGTAGAGCAATTTAAAACCAAGTAACTGCCAAATGCACTCTGCACATATGCCTAGGTAATATATTTAACCATACTTTTATAAATGGATTTTTAAAGCAAATAGGTACAGGAAACTGAAACTACCAGGAAAGTAATCCATAAAAAAGCTGAAGTTTTGTATGTTCACATAGTTTACAGGAACATCAACTAAAAACAAACTAGCTAAGGTAAATAAATATGCAGCTGAGTGGGAAACACTGTAACAAATACCTTATTCAGATATTTCCATTCAGCGTGCAAAAGAAACAAGATGTCCAGAAGACTGACTTCATGCTAATATTACTAAAGTCTACCGTAACATATTGGAAGACTTTGCTTTCATCAATTTATCATGGAAAATGTGTTCAAAGACACAGAGAAAAGCTGGTGACTTAGGAATTCTTGCTATAAAGTTACTTAAGACCACGTGCTTGTGTGACACATCATGGAATCTCCTTGGATTTTAGGCAATAAAATGGAATATGGCTGAATGTGACAGGAGATGGAGAAGAGGTTGCAATGTGTATGTATAAATATATACTGAGCAGTAGTCCCTGCTCAAGAGTAATGACTGTCATTTTTCTGCAAGGTTAGGGAGAAGTCACCAAGGTTAGGAACTGAAAGCAGGAAGAGGCTGTTAAGTGAATGTTGTAGCTCTGAGAAAATATTATGTCAGAGAACTTAATTTTCCTGTTGGTGCAACAGAATGATTCTTCCTCTGCAAGTCAGGTGATCTGGAAGGTTGGCCTTGTTCTTTCTCACTTGCCACACTGTTCCCTCTTTTCCTCTCGTTGGTACCCGGCTTCACAGGACTGAGAGGAACAGACATGTTCTACTTAAACCTTTGAGGCAGTTAAACGGCATGACTCTGTTGCACAGGCTCTGATTTTGACAACATGTGAGTTTTAGCTAATCGAAGCCTGAGCTGAAACAAATCAATGCCTGTTCGCACATTTAATTTTCCTGAGCACCCCCTCCTAGAGAAGCTGATTGTAATTGCAAGAGGCAGTGCTTGGAAGCACTTCATATGGCCTGACTATACATTCCAGGACTAGGGCTGGTACTGCTGCACTCCCAAACCCCCATGAGCACAGCAGATGAGATGAAGTAGTTAACTACAGAAGACAAGGAACCGTGAGAAGTCTGAGCATAGAGAGAACTAGAAAATGGAGATTCAGTAGACCCAGGTGTCTGGGACACCTCACTAACTGCCTTGTCTGTCATCTTCCTATCACAGAATAAACACCTTCCTATTCTTTGCACATCTACATTATAGATGTCTATAGGTGACACTCTGGATGTCAGATTTCCATTTACAAGGCTTTTTTGTATGTTTGTTTTGTACCTGTTTGTAAGAAACAGGTCTCTTTAGAATACTCTGTTTACATTTCTGCCAAGCATTGTAAAAAGAAGCATATCAGTTGTGTCTAGGAGGCTTTCCAAGTGTCTTGAAATTAGCCAGAAACCTGGCCTAAGTGCTCTTTTGGGTCTGTGGTAGTCTTTTGTGCCACTTCTAATTTGATTCTTTTTAGAACTGGCTGATGGAGTCTGCTCTGCCACAAGCTGAAGGTAAAACTAGGTAATATGCTGATTTCTATTCCAAACAGTTCTTGGTTTTGTTTTAAATAAACTTAAATAGCATTTGAATGGCTGAAGAGCTGTATAATAGATTTCCCCAACAGTTTCTTTTAAGCTTTTCAACCCTCTGAACTGTACTGCCTGCTAGCCTGGACATCACACTCATATTCTCTTGTGTTTTGACCCCACTATCTATACTTCATTCCTATCAGCCATCTGAGCACATTGTAGATCTCTCGGCTACAGCTGTTGATCTGTATGTAGTAAATACTGTCCCACTAAACAATCAGAAAGCACATGTCTTGGTCATATACCAGAGGAACTACAGAAAGAGCATTTCAGGCCTGTCTGCATCATAAGAGGCTGGAATACCAACTCCATCAAAGCTGTTAATCTACATTTTTCCTCTATATTATTCAAGATTCATAGCCAGGTTAAATGCATCTTTGAAACATATACAAGAACACCAATGGGCCGAAGGTGCTCTGTACTACTCTACAGGCTTGAGTAACAACTAGTAATCTGCATAATTAATACAACCTAAGCTATATATGTAGACACGCAGCTTATCTGGCTATACACTGACACTCCAGAAAACAGAAGTAACCTCTTACTACTTAAAATGGAAATATGAGATAAAAATAAACACACTGGTCACAGCCCTACCCAGACATGTGATAAGAAATAAGCTCCAAGGGAAACCATACACCATATAAAGCAAAACTGGTCACAGTTATAACTGTTCACAGATGTAAATTGCACCTTAGTAACACCTTTCATGTTTGAATACCTACACATTTTGTTGAGTTTTCTGTTAAAAAAAAAGTGTACCTAATGCCAGAAGACTGTTTCAGAATCATTTCATATCTGATATCCTATATCCCACCTGAAGCTACATTCAGAGTCTTTCCATAGTTACGATGCTCCAAGAACAAGTAGAATGGAAAGGGGCTACCATCTTTGGGATAACCTGCACAAGTTGCTGGGGTGGTACTGTCACTCTCTCCCACTGCTCTGTATTCTCCTTTAGCTTTTAAATAATTTTTTCTGTCCTTCAGATTGCCTGTTCTCTGTTTTTCCTGCTAATACTCTCACCATAGAGTTCTTGACTCTTCACAAGTCTAAAGGAATTAAGGGAATTGCCCTGTATTCATAAATAACTGCTCCCTCCAGCAGCACCATTCACTGTACGTTCTGTTATTCCATCTGCAATAACCTACAAGCCCCAGGACAGCACATTGTCTTTGCTAGCACTTAGCCAGTGCCATAGGCCAGCTGCTAGCATGGGAACAACTACTGCGTCTAACTCTGGAAAGGCCTAGGCTGTCCAGATTATCCATTAATAGCAGAGGAACTTCACAGAAAAGTCTAGTAGAGATGAGACTCTTCAAGAGGCATGGGTCTCTAAAATGGAGAGCAGGCGTTCAGTCAGGGTGTAAGAGCATCTAGGGAACAGACAGGAATAAAAGAAATGTCTTAATTGTATTTGAAGGATAATAGACTTTTCAATGCAGTAAAGTGATCTGATTTCTTACAGCAATTAATATTAGCCTCAAAGAATATGCACTTCCAGTTTTGGAATTCTGAAATACAGTGGAAAAGTTCAAATATTTCCTATTGAAGTTGCCTTACAGGGAATAACTGCTGACGGGAGACCTCACTGTAAGGAATACTGTATAGGTTTTCTTTTACAGAAAAATGCAATGCTGTTTTGAAGCCTTGTGCATTCACCCTGGGGAATCTGCAGTACAAATCTTACACTTTGTATTGTAAGAAAGATATCTTGTTGTAATGACCAATGACTGGTGGGTAGTCCTGCAGCACAGTCCCTTTATCTGACAGGACTGCACACAAGGATGACTTGCAGCAAGATTACCCCAGAATGGTTGCTAGGCAGCTAATGTAGTGCCTAGAAAACATTTGATGCTGACAGCTACTGTAAACTGTTTTGTAGGGAACAGCTTTACCAGTGCATTAATTCTGCTGCAGTAAAGGATTTTCTAAACTAGAGCTACTCCAAACAAAAATATCATAAGAATCAAACTTACACTGAACTTTTGACATACAGCTTCACCTGCATTTCTCAAAAGAAAGATTTATAAAAAAAGAATTCTTTAAAAGCTGAGTCAACAAGGCAACTAGGTCACTAGAGAAAAGGCTGCTCCTGCCCACAGATTATAGGCCTGGATCACAGGCACTCAAAATTCTGCACCTACCACACCTACCACAGCTAACTTCCATTTAACACCCTCTAAGGCCCTGCTACTGGTCTAAACTGGTCACAGAATACGACCGATAATTATAAAGTAGCAAAAGTCACATACTCTGACATTTAGGATTTAACATAGCAAAATGGTAGTTACTGCAGAGCAGAATCAGTTCAAATTATGTCCAGCTGCAGATTTTCAGAGGGAAAGTACACCTAGTCCTAAAAAGGAGGTAAAAATGTCTTCACTTGAGACTTGAAACAATGGAAGGAAATGGAAGAGGAGAGAGCTACAAATAGATTAAGTTGCAGGAATGCAAAGGAGAATGAAGGCCTTTGCACAAACAGCATCAGAGCAGCTTATGGCTCAGCTTCTAGTATAGTGAGTAATTGCGGGTATTCAGGAAATTAACCTGAAGATCTTAATTGCAACTAAAACAATTACTCATAATCAGACCATTATATGTAATAGTCTTTCCTACTAATAGATAAAATAGCTACTTCATGTATTAAATATTGCCTATGTTAAATGTTACAATTGTTCTGATGCAATACTCCTGTCCTGGGTTTCATAGGTTGTGGGTTGCCTTCCAGGATCCCAGACAACTAAACAACAACATCCAGGCAAAATTTACCAGGAAACTTGCAGAAAAAATTGGTGACCAGAGTTATCAAAGGACCAGATGGAGCTGTCCGAATTGATTTGTCAGTTTGGGTTTAGGTTTCCAGATCATTTCCACCTTCCCTGTTTACATCACTCAAAAATAATTTTGGGCCTAAATCACCTCTAGCTTCTCTACTAACATCAGGCAGCTGTAATCATTAAGTGCAGTAGCAAATGTTTGTATTAGATTTCTATTCTTTGTAGGTATCGACTGTATAGTGTTTTCTGGTTTTCTGTAATGGCTGACACTTCCAGTTTGAACTGTTTACTATGATTTGGTTTGAAAGCAAGATGAGGCAAGTTGACATAAACGTTGAGATAACAAGGGATTTCTTTTTCTCTTGGCTACAGTAGGGAAGGTTCAAACTAGGCTTCATCTGGAGAGATGTTTCACTGCAAGGGATTCTGACACAATAAATGCAATACACTTAGTGTAAACTATGATTTGCATTAGTGCATTTACACTCTTCCATTAAGTGCTTGCTGTAAAAAGCAGAACTATGGTGATAAAATCTAGCAAGACTATCAAGAAGTTACTAAACATTTGACTATACAGTCTCATAACAATATCACTCCAATCTGAATTTCTAGCTCTATGTGAATGTAGCTCAAGTACACTGTGAAGCATATGGACCAAATACCTTATTCACCTCTGTATGCTGAAAAGGTAAAAAAATGTGCTTTAAACAGGCAATCTAAACAGATTTTCTTTTTGTTTCCCCAGCTAAGACATTCAATACGTGTCTGAAAGACCAGACAAGAAATGTGGCCTAAGTAGGGGAAGCAGTAGACAAGAAGGCTAAAAACTTAGTATATGTTCAAAAACATCTTTTGTTTATTTGAGCAAATGCACTTACAGTCGTCAACTTGAGAGAGACAATCTTCAGTTTCAGTGTGCAGGATAGGGTATTTACCTGTCCGTACCTTCAAAACTGACCAAGGGCTTACTATTAACTTATTAACAAGAGCCATACTAGGCTACACTAGGACCATTTTACAATTGGGTTTTTTTAATACCTGGAAGAAAGAAGATACTCAGTAAAACTTAGGAGTCCCTAGTCTAGAGGTCTTGGACTCTTAGGAAAAAATGTCTCCTCAGCACTGCTCTTCCTGTGCTGCCCCCCTCTTCTGGATTCACTTATGAATGTAAATCTGTTGTTCCCTTTCTCCTTCTATTCATAAAAATAAAAGAAAACTTGGAGCCTTTTTTATATTGTGTAAGTGAAAAGGTGGAAAAAATGTGACTGCAGCTTGAGTTTGGGTCGTTTTTTTTTTAAATACAGGTAATTTTCTTTAGGTTTTTTGTATAAGGCATTCTGGTACTACTTTAAAATATTCCTAGGGGAGTCTATGGTAGTCTGGAGAACTGGAAGAAGTGTAACATCAGAAATAAATCAATAAATGAAAACAAAGCAGGGAAAATGAAAATGGGATAGATTTACAGACAAACCATTTTGGTTGTGTTAATACTGTAATTATTTTATTTGAAAGGGATTAATACTTTTTTAAACCTATACACCTGCTTCTCTTCTGGAAAGGGTGGGGATAGGAAGAACACAACAAGGAAGTCCTTCAAGAAGACCCCCTGGGAAATCTCTACAGAGAAAACTAGGAATAGAAAGCCTGAAGTTCAGAAGTACAGTAAACCTCTGCAGGCTTTAAAGAGAAAGGAATTAATAGATTAAAGTTAGACCCAAATGACTAAGAAGCAAAACCAGAAAAAAAACTATTTTGATTTTTTGGGGCAGGGGGGTGGGTCACATGTACTGATTTTACAATCCTAATAAATCCACCATGATGTTACTATTATCTAGTAAAAGGAGGATAATGCCCTTTCTCTTTACATATTTCCATACTGTTCGATAGTAGTTCATGCAGTCAGCTCTTCCAGAAAGTAGCTAAATCACCCTATTTATCAGGAAATGTTTCTTCATAAAAAATGATAACAAAACCCCCAGCCAGCAGGCTATGAAGGAGGCTAAGCTCTTGCTGATGTAATCATACCCATTTTTGCAGTCCTTCAGGAGCTGATTGCAGAGTGTTTGTCCTACAAAAAAAGAGATTGCTTTACCAAAGTAAAAGCATATTCTGGGCCACACTACTGATGACAGAAGGAAATAGGAGTGGTGTACTAGGTTCATCAAGAAGGGCAAAAAAGCTATTACATACAGGAACACAAAATATGTTGTCTTTTTCCACGGATGAGAGAAAGAACTAGAATAAAAACTTTTTGGCTCTGTCTCTGGTAGAGGAACAGGGAATAACTTTGTTGCATATGTCTTTGTGATGAAGTTAAATTGAAGGAAATGCTGAACAACTCTACCAAATGTGGTTTCCAAATGTATATCAAGGAATCTATTTTTCAGCATAACACAGCTACCTATAGTGCCAAGCAAACACTCTTCCTGCGAAGCAAAGTTTATTACACTGCCGGATCTTTCAGCTAGGTAACAGTCACCTCTCATGTCTACAACAGACAGTTCCTGCAGCCTAACTACAAAGCAATGTTTGATTTCACTAAAACCTGTATGGTGTCATGTTTAAAATAACAGTTATTTTAATAACTGTTGGATTCAAAGCAATAACCTGGAAGGGTGGGAAACTGACTGTATACACCCAGATACACTGTGTGAGACTGAGGTGGTGGCACTATCATTAGGTGCCTTTTCTCAGTAGACTTCATAACTGCTGCAGAAAGGAAATGCCTTGTACCTTGCACATCAGCCTTCAGATACAAAACCAGTCTCCAAAGCATGGGACAAAGATGTTTCAACAGAGCAAAAGACAAGAAATGTCTCTTTTTGCATATTCTGAAGCAGCAGAAGTAAACAGGAGATAGCTGTGTTGTAGCAAAATAAAGACAAGGCTTTTCTGTGTCAATATGACATACAGCACTGTTTTCAGCTTTCTAATTATCATCTGTGTAATTACATATAAAAGCTGCTCTTTCAAGACAGAATGCAAGGCATGCAAGCAAAAACACCTCTTGTCCCAAGTTAGGTTCTATGCCAAAATGGGCTTCAGCCTTCAGAAGCCTGAAGCTAAGCTTATGCTCAAATGGGTTTTAAACAATCCTTTTTTCCTGGCCTGGATTCACAGTCTGTCATCATGAAGTACCGCCTACAGCACCAATCAGAATAACAGAATTTATCGTTGCCATTATTGCTGTCACATAAGAACTATCTTTCGAGGGTTTTCTTTTAAATCATTAAGGTGGGTATTCCTGAAAGTGGAATTAATGCTGAAGTGAATTGATTCTATTACTCAGATATACAGTGAGTCTATTCTCACACTAATCTTAAAATGCTTTTACACTTTTACACTTTGTGAGTCATAACAAAATGAAGGTAAGTTGCAGTGTGGATACAGGAATATAGATCTACAATTACAAATGGATATTCAGAACTGCACAGGATAATTAATATAACCAACTTCGTAATGACTGCCGAACACTTTAAGATAAAATTACATGCTCATTCTCCTATTCTCAGGAGTATCAATTGCCTTCATTTTCTCATCACTGAAGAGCGAACACACCACATTTTCTGAATGCAACGGAAAATAGTAGTATTAGTGGAACCTGTCTGATAGTTTCATTATACTTCTTTCTTTCCTAAAAAACTGGAAACTAGTTTCCTTCACTATGGACAAATATTCAGCCTTAGGCCTCAGAGTTTATCCACTTGCTATCTAACACACTAAAGCTGCAATGACATTATGTCACTCAGCTTTAGCTTTGCAGGCATGAAAAGAATGCCCCAAGTTTAGTGGACATGATACAACAAGCAAACATAAGCAGACAACTTTCTAATGCACTGAAGAGGTCAACCAATATGTTGTGCGTCAAACAGCTGAAAGGTAAAGAACAACCTCAAACTTTCAGCCAACAGTTGGAGCTGTGGAGGTCTCAGCTTCATCCATGACTGAGTACAAAAAACAATGGATGATTTCTTACACACAAGGCTATGGGAAACTCATAGGGTTCCACAGCAGAAGAGTGCCAGAAAAGCTTCTGGGGCATGTACAGCATGCCCTAGTAGAGGAAGTAAGTGTTGCTTTAGTATTACCATGTGGGTTTTATAGAAGTTGTAAAAATTAAACTTTGATCCTGACAGACTCTTCATCTACTTTCATTTCTCTATATGCACAGAGCTAGGTTAATAATTTCTCATTCCCTTCTTTCAGGTGAAATAAGAAAAAGATAAAACTTACCTGCCCAAGCTGCTGGAGAGATTCAGCTTGGTCCCCTTTTCTCTTTGATATGTGCTCTCCAGTGGACCTGTAAGCAAAGATGCAAAGTGTCAATTATACCTCCTTGAGTAGAGACAATGGCATTTTGTCCTCTTTAATAATCCCTCTGTAGATTTGCAGAACAGCTATTTCTAAGGAACAGTTAAAACACACATAAGAAAATGTTCTGTGTGGACCAGTCTGTTTCCCTGATACATTTTCTAGTGTGCAAAGATGATTACTGAATACATTTTGCAGCAAGAAGTGCTACAAAACAACTGAAATTTGAACAGGTATTATAGATGTAATATGTACTGTTGCATATATGTTGTCTTTCCAAGTGGGAATGGAGGAAGCAGGTGTTTTATTTTACTAGTTACCATTTCAAAAGAAACACAACATAAAGAACAAATATTGACAGTAACCATGCAAAATTTAAAGTTAATAGTTACACAAAGAGGACGCAGGGTGTAACTGACAGAATAAAACTCCCAAAAGAGGCACATTTAAAATAACCACATTAGCTATCTGAAAGCTGCTGAAAGACAAGGAGTGTGTGATGTGAAATTGCAACACTGAAAACAATTTCTCTCCAACAAAATAAAATGCAGGCAAATCTTAATCTGGTCATTAATTTCTCTGACAGTGGTGTTGTCCCTGAAGAGAAACCAAAGAATCTATAATTAGTAATACTTAAAATCAACATTGCTGGAAACTCTGCTAGGGGTCAGGGTAGTTCCAGCAGAGATCTGGATGACTGTGACAAAGATTACAACTGACCCCAGAATTCTTCTGCAGATAATTCCCAGTGAAGTCAATAAGCATATTTAATGGTTTAAAATGTTGAGTGCTGTGACACAAAAAGATCAAAGCAAGAGTGTGTATATTAAATGATGGTATAGAATTCAGAAAATTCTTAAGCCTTTACATATAAACTTCTGAATATCGGGAAAAATCTTATTGATAAACTTAGAATTTTTTTTTCTAGGAAGAGAAAACTATCTCCTATACTAGTATGCTACACGTTCATATTTGTACGTTACTTGTGCACAGTTAAAGAGCAATAGCAAATAAATGAGAGGAAACTCACAATTTTTCATCCCTAACACAGCTGAAGGACATGTTACTTGATTGCTTGATTTGAATCTGCCAGTATGCTTCACAAGCTCCTGGTAAAGTGTAAAGCAGGTTCTTTCTACTCCCCATCTGTGAGGTCACTAAAGCCTTGCCGCTGCTATAAACCTTAAGCATTAACTGAGGACAGGTGAAAGTGGCAAAGTAAGAGAAGCTTTTAAGCCATTCTGAAGGATTACCAGCCCTGTACTTTCTCCACAGCAGACTGGAAATTTCCCATGTTATAATCCTGAGCAGATCAAGCAGCCCATTTGCAAAGATAAAAAACTGATGTGAATGAACCTGCTTTGTTCTCTGTGCAATTTACTAAATATGAGTTACAAAATCACTATCAGAAGTTTCTCAAAGGCAAAAAGTTTTCAAATTATGCCAGAAGAGATTCTGATCTTCTCTTAAGGCTGTGCTATTGCTAGATAGCTTTTACCAGTCAGCTCTGTCATAATTGCATTCATGCTTTTTGTACAAAAGGGCCTGACCCTTCTCACTGAAATGGATTAGGACACTGATATACAGTGGAGTCTACATCCATGGTTATGTAAGTAAAACAGGCATCTCCACGGAGATTCAAATATCTAAATGGGATTTAGACATCTTAATAAAGTACTGGCCCAAAGGTTACCTCTACATCAGCTCACGTGACAGACAGGTAAGTTACTGCCATGGTCAATATTGCTTTGCCAAACAATCCAGACCATTAGTTACTAAGAGTGAAACTAACCCAGTGCTGGTGCTTGGTCTTTCTTTCAAAAGAGATTCTGACATATTAAGGATGTGCTTAGTAGTACTTTATCACCTCTTCTATGGTGGCTGATGCATAAAGGCAATAGAAACTGATGCTGTGCTACACTCATAATATCCAAAGCTTAAATAAAATATTAATTTTAAATTAAACAATGACTTTTCTAAAATGTTCTTAATTGGCTGTGGTATCTCAGGTATTCCATGCCACCATGAATTTTTGATTAACAGAACTACGAGATGGTGTGCTTAGGGCAGTCTGTACTATGAGACAGTTTCTCTGCTAATACTGCAAACTAGCTAGATAGGATTTGGGAGCAGTCCAGAGTTACCTGTCATCTTAGGAAGGCCTCCTGAGACACCAAAATGTGTGAGCAGGGCTGTACAGCTTCCCAGCAAAAGATGGCTCATATCTGGACAGCTTTGAGAGTGAGCAGGAGAGGTGAGGCATCCATCTGGGTACTGGGCCATATTTAGCTTTTCACTGGATGAGAATGGAAAGGGACAATGCACTTAGGATTGTCACATGCTCATGGTGGACTGTGTTAACGCAAGGAAAAGTTACTTTTATTCCCAAGAAAACAGGGCACGATTGTGCTGGTTTTGACTGGGGTAGAGTGAATTTTCTTCATAGCAACTAGTATGGAGCTGTGTTTTGAATTTGTACTAAAAACAGCATTGATAATGCAGAGATGTTTTAGTTGTTGCTAAGTAGTGCTTACGGAGAGTCAAGGCCTTTTCTGCTCCTCACCCCACCCCACCAGCAGGTGGGCTGGGGGGAGACACAGCTGGGACAGCTGACGCCAACTGACCCAAAGGATATCCCACACCATATGACATCATGCTCAGCATATAGAGCTGGGAGAACAAGAAGGAAGGGGGTGATGTTCAGAGTGATGGTGTTTGCCTTTCCAAGTAACCGTTACGCGTGGCAGAGCCCTGGTCTCCTGGAGATGGCTGAACGCCTGCCTGCCCATGGGAAGCGGTGAATGAATTCCTTGTTTTGCTTTGCTTCCGCGCGCAGCTTTTGCTTTACCTGTTAAACTGTCTTTATCTCAACCCATGAGTTTTTTCACTTTTACTCTTCTGATTCTCTCCCCCATCCCACTGGGGGAGAGCGAGCAAGCAACCATGTGGGGTTGCCAGCTGGGGTTAAAACACTACAATGATATAAACCAGCACCTATATTGTGAAAGAAGTTTTTGTAAGTCATGGTAACTTCTGAACTTGATCTTCTGTCAGAGCCTGTTCCCTCAAAACTCATTTGCCAGAAACCTGAGACTTTAGATGGACCTCAAACAAGTTCGGATCTGTTTTACCAGCAACTATAACTATATAAGAGATGTTGCAATACTCCGTCACCTTTTTGTTTTCTGGCATCAACAAGCACTAACTTCAGCGGAAGGGTGACAAAAGCCTGTATTGGGCAATTTCCTAAAGCACTTGCACAGTTACTGCACCAGCACGAGGTGAATTACTAAATATAACGGGCATACTGGGAATGACAGCGTACCAGACGTTTGAAACAGACGACCTTACCGGGGGTCAGGGGGTCCTGTCAGGCTGCCTGCACGGCGGCCCCGGCACGAGGGCCTGGCCGGAGGCTGTCGGTGCTCGCCGGGCACCTCGGCGGCTCTGGGGCGCGGCCTTGGCGATAGTGGCGCCCTCGCCATGTTGCTGCAGGAAGAGTCGAGAAAGGGGCTCTTGCGGGGTCCAGGCGGTACCTGATGGGTTTTACCCCCGCGGAGGCTGGGAGGGGAGCGCTGGGGCCGAGGCAGAGCTGGCTGGCGCCCTCAGTCCCTTCGCAGGGATGGGTGGCTGCGGGGCTGCCCGAGGGGTCTTCCCGCCCAGCCAATACTCGCTCCCCGCCCTCACTCGGCCCCGGGCAGGACTAAGGCGGCCGAGAGCGGCGGCATAGGGCGCGCTTCCTCAGCGAAGCCATCCAGCTCAGCTTCATCCTCCTCGGGCCCACCGTCCCCTCACGGGGAGGAAAATGAGGGGAAATGGGCCACCCTCCGCCGCTGCCAGGGAAAGGGCGGGGAGGGCCGAGACGCGAAGCCGCCCCGCCCCGCCCCGCCCCGCCCGTCAGCTGTTGCTGGTCGGGCCCTGCGCGCCGGGCGCTGATTGGCCGCCGCGCGACGCCGCCCGGCCCCCGATATAAGGCGGCGCGGGCGGGGAAGGAACTGTCGCGCCCGCCGTGGCGTCGGTGGGTGCGCCGGCACTGCTGTGAGGCGCTGTGTGGCGGGGGCTGCGGCGGACGGTGAGCGCTGGAGGGCGGGGGAATCGATACCGGTGCGGGAGGGGTGCAGCTGGGCACTGTGTGGGGCACAGAACTTCTGGTGGGGAGTGAGCCCGCCGTGCTGTGAGCCGCGGCAGGGGCCGGCGAGGCGGGCGCGGGTGTGTCCGGCGCTGGGGCCGGAGCCCTGGGAGCGGTGGAGGGGGCCTCTGTCCTTCCTGCCCACCCCGGGCTGGGGCCGCCCCTTCCCGGGCGCCGCCGCTCTTTGTGTCTGTGGCGGGAGGCGGCGGGCTCCGCTCCGGCCCTGCCTCGCGCCAGAGAGGTGCTGGGGCGCCCCGAGGGTGGTCGGGGGCACCCCCGGCGGCGGCGGGGGCTCGTCCCCGTCCTGCCAAGCGGCCGGTGCCGCCCGGCAGCCCCGGGGCTCGTCTCCGTCCTCCGGAGCGGCCGCGCTGCAGTCACAAGGCGATGCCTTAGGCTTGGCGCGGGCCGTGCCCGGCGCGGGAGGCTCGTCCCCGCTCGTTCGGCGCCGCAGAGCTGAGTGCGAGGAGTTACGAACGTACTACAGACCGAGTCCAAACGGACCGACGTATTGACGGTCCTGGGAGTTGTTCAAAATGAATTCTGTTCCTTTCTCTGAGCATCCGCAGTGTACCGTGCCGTCTCGTCCTCTTCCTTTTCCTGGCCTGAGTGCAGGTGTGCCTCCGTCAGCAGATGTTGCTTTTGAATAGACCTAAAGAACTCTGAGCAACTTGTAAAACACTTGCCTTGATTAGCAGGTAGGTGAAGCGGTACCAGATCTTCTCTCCCTGACTGCCTGTACCAGGAGCTAACGGTTAGACGTTGTTACGTAACTCTGGAAAGCCAAGAGCAAAAGGGACTGGGGATGCGGAGCATCTAGAGACCAGTGTGATCCCTCTCCACAGGGGAGGAGCAAGGCGGAAGACTTGCCAGACAAGATCCAAAACCAGTGTGACCTTCATCTTTCTAATAAGGTGATTCTGAAACTTGGAGTAGAGGACTCCTATCATGAGCTCTTGAGCTACTCAATACAGGTATGTGGTAGACTTTTTGGGTACTTGCAGTCTGAAGATTGGAGCAGAGTATAAAAACTGCTTGAATATTGGGAATGTATGGGTGCTATCTAGCTGCTGTTAGACAAAGCCATTAAAAAACACCGAACCACGGATTTGGAGAACTACCTTGAATGTGTAGAAAGGGCTTTTTATCAGCAAACTTAATGTTGTGCTCTCTCTATATTTTCTAATATATTGAGAACGAAGCTGCGCTATGGGATATACATAGCATGTTACTTCTGATCACTGAATGTCAGAAGTGACCCTGTTACCTTATCAGGACAGCCCTCTCGTTAGGGTTCCATGTGGATGTCACACTGACAAATATAAACCTAGAGTGTGACATGTCTTGCCAGCCATGCAGTTGCCTCTGAAGCAAACATTAAGACTAGAAACCTGCTTTGAGTTCTGTATAAACTGGTAGACCTGCCTGATTCCACTTGCTATGCTACTGAGAAGGTCTGCCTACTCTTGAAATTGTGTCACTGTGTCTGGGAAACTTCCTAACCTGCTATTCTCCCCTTCCTTCAACATACTGTCTTCTGTAAAATATTAACTTTTCTGTGGTTTAGCTTGGTTTAAAGCTTTAAAAGTGATTCTTGATTAAGTGTAAGGTACTACTACACCTCATGCAGAAATGAACTGCTGTTCCAGTCAGTACTCTTGGGTACCAGTTTTTGTTCTAGTGTTTCTAACAGTTGCTTCAATGTTAAGTTGTTGGAAGACTGTATCTAATTAGCCACAAACAAAGCCTTTTTTAGCTGTCTTCCCTACTCTTTTATTCCTCATCACAAGTATAAATAAGCGTTGTGAAGAGATCTGCATTGAAGGCTTCTACTGAACAGCTCCCTGCTTCTAAAATAGCTTCTGGCCAAGCCCGTTTGTGCAAGGTAACTTGGCTTTATCCGGAAGAGGTGGCATTAACTGGAGTTAATCACAACAGTGATCCCACTTATTTTTTTGGAAGTAGTGCTGCCTAAGCACTGCTGTATTGGAAAGGCCCAACTTGGCTATGGCTGGGTAGTGTGGGTGCTGTATGCACTTGTGTGCCAATGGTAGAATTACAGCTGTGATTCCCTAGAGGGCTCTTCCCCTCCTCTTCTACTGGCAATAAGGATGCTCTTGTGATAGCTATACAGTATGCCTCTAAAGTAATCTTACTGGCATATACCGGAAATAGTATTTTAAGCATTTAAGACCTCTTAAAGGTCTTAACATGGAGGCTTTTTAACTAAGCAGTCATTACTAATTTTTTTTTTTGCAAACTGAAGGTCACTCTGGTAGTTTTATCCTCATTTCCTTTGACCTGCTCCATTCAACTTACTTTAGGTGAAATACTGTAGTAGAAAGTATACCTCCCACCTTCCCCCCAACCCAAAAAACTAAAGCCAAAAGACTTCATACGTGCACCTTGAGGACTTTGGTATATTTGGGTGAACTATAGTAGATTTGCTTTTGAGGTCTTTTCCTATAGCTTTGGCTTCTATAGTAGCAGTATTTCTTTATTTCTTTTCAGAAACATGCCTGCAGGTGTTAATTATAGCAAACTTAGCAGCAGAATGCCTATAAGCATGAAAAACTTGGTTTAGAAACTAAGCCAGCCTTGCATTGAATTTGTCCCCTAGCAGCCTTCTGCAATTTAAACTGCCTTTCTGTTTGTCCTTTACATACAACTTCTGAATTGTATAATAAAACTTCACAAACTAAGTTCTGAATAGAAGCTGGTATTAGGCAAAAAAGAAAAGAAGCAGTTATTTATGGAAAAATGGTTTATAGCTGATGTTTTCACTGCTTGATTGCTCTAAGAGCTGAGATTGGCTATTTGCAGTTCCCACCAGTGAATCTGACTAATCTGGCTAATGAGTAAAGATGCTTAGATGCTTGCTTTGATAGCAAGTGTGGTGGGAAGGGATATAGCACTAGGAGCGCCACCAAGTACAATCACTCTGAAGATGAGGCATTTACAGCCTTTAATATCTTAGAGTATAAGTGATAAATGCAGTCAGTGTTGCTCCTGCTATGCTCATGGGCTTTTTTAGTTCAGGTATGCTTTAAGGGAAAAGTGAATCTGAAAGCTAGTTGTAATCTCTTTTAGATCAGTTTTAAGGAGATCTATATTTTCCCATCAAGAAGCGGACTCTGAAGACGGCTTAATCCTGATTTCAGTCAGTTGCTGGTGGAAAGAGGAGTGAGGCTGAAGTTCTGCATCTAGAAAACAACACAGAAACCAGAGACCTCTCTGGTAGTTCTTACTAGTATTGTTACAACATGCAAATGTACAGTGCTAAGGAGAGCTTTAGCTCTAGGTATACGAAAACTAGCAACAACACTGTAGCTTTCGGTACCAGACCTATCCAAAGCTAATGAAATAACTGTGTGTGTGTTACTGTCCCAGTTACTATCATGCACCATTAACTAGCTGTTTGCCATTTTAAATCCGTACAGGTGCTTAATACCTGACTTCATATAGGGTGCTAGTTCTGGACTCCTTGAATGGGAAGGAGAAGAGGTTATGCCTGCAGAAGGAATTACTTCTATGCTTTACCTCTATCTCATTGAGAAGCAGAGTTGAAGTGCTTTGAGAAAGTGACCTTGAATTTTATCTAGATGTCCTTTTCCTAGAAGGTGAATGTCCATGGGATAATCTTTTCAAAGATCTTTAAGAGGAATCTGTAAGTTGCTGTGTTGCATTCAAATTTGGAGTAGAAATGTTTAATAAGGGTAGTCTCATGCACCCTGGAGGTCCTAGGTCTCCATCTCTAACACTTTCTACCTTGCTGTATAAAAGCAAAATCACTTGAGACACAGGAGAGCCTTACCCAGCTAGAAGTAACTTTCTACTGTAAGCAGAGTGAGCATTCATGTGTAACACCCTACCTCAAGGACAGGTCCTGCAACTTTCTGTTCTATCTACTACTGTTAACATCTCAGTTGTCTTAGAGCTCTTCTAGTTAGTTGGTAATAATAAATACAAATGACCCCTTAGACTGGAAGGATAAGTATGATAATATTCTTCATTGTGTCTGAAGTTAGGAGTAAGACTTCTACAGGAAAAGATGATTTCCTGATTGTTAAACCTGCCCTTTTGCAAGGGATTTGTGCAGCTTATTTTAGAAGGAGCTGTCATGAATAAGCTGCACTAACTTGCAGAGGCTAAAGAAACAAAGCTGTCATACCCAAAGTAATCAGCATGTTCCTCCTGGCCAGCTCTGCACCTTGAAGCTCTCTACTTATGCTCATGACTGGCATCTGCTGTAGAATGTCATGTATTCTAGAAGCATCAGCTGTGTGGGAGTTGCCAGTGACTGAAGTCACACACTCATGGAGTGCATGTGTGCCTGCAAGGGTCTTCCCAGTGCTTGCTGAGAAATAAGACTGATGGAGATTTGGGTCTGATCTTTGTATGTTTTAACATAAGGGTTTTTCCAAAAGGTGGAAGTAGGGATTAAATTGCCTTACAACTTCAAGCAAGCAGTAGCAGTGTTATTAAACAGTAATTGTGGTGTTAAACAAAAGTGTCCAAGAACAGTAAATGAGAATTAAGAAAGTACTATGTGGCTTTTCACACAAGGACAGCAATAAATGCCTACCTCTCATAACTCCTCTGAACTGCTCCTGTGCAAGCTTTGTTCAGAAGAAGCACCTTCCCAGTGGACTTTCTGGTCCAGCTGTACTCCTCAGGATCCCAAAAGAAATGGGAATGGGAAGAGCCCAGTGTGTAACCTGCTAAGAGAAAGCCTTGTCTTAAGACAGAGATCTGTACCCTTAAAGAGCCCTGTTTCTTCCTCAGATAGGAACTTGCAGATCTGCCTGTGACTTCCAGGTCAAACTGAGACCATTGCAGTCTGTGGCTGTTAGAAAGGAGAGGGAAAAATATATTCTCTTACAGTCCAGATAGATGTAGGTCCTTTGTTATCTAGACCTAACATCTAGCTCTTGCTTTCAAACTTGTTCCTCAAGACTGCTTGCAAAGGTCTGTGCCTTGCTAGCTATTATGCTGAGGTCTAAAAACAGCTTGCCAAAAGATCCTGGTTATACAGAGGATGGTGGTGTACAAAACATCATACTTTATATAGCTAATGCTGTCTACTCACTTCAAGCCTGGTAGAGTGGTAGCATTTGCAATGCTAGTTTCTAGTATTAAAAGCTATTTTCTAGATAACAGTACTCTTTAGTTCTTATGTAAGGTTATGTGCTGCACCAAACTGCTGTAGAAAAACAGTGCTAGTAGGTTGTCATTGCTGCTCGCCTTTGTGCAGGCTGCAGAAGAGGGCTTACTGTGGATATGCAGGCACTGCATGAGAAGCAAGGTAAATCATCTATACTGATGCTGTACTGGTGTGGCTAGATCAAACAGTGCGCAATTCAGACATGCCCTGAAGAAAATGAAAGTTGCTCTTAATCACCCTCAGCTGATCACCCTATGTTGGATAAGCATTGCAGAACTGAGATGATCGTGACAGAAATCATACACCTCTCTGGCTGCAGTGGGCACATAGCTCTGCTGACGGTGTGCAGTGTGGTTAGTTTTAGGTTTTTCTTACTTGGGCAAAATTGAGAATGCAGTTCCTTGGCTGTACCAGGTACACTAGAAGCTATTGGTTGCTGTAGTTTACAGGGCTGGAAATGTAGCCACAGTGTGTGCAAGTTAGTTATGTGAGAGTGGGCCCTAATGACACTCATGCTGAACTTCTTAGTGGATGTGTCCTTGCTGAAATAACTATGTGGCAGTGTGCATGGATCTGCCATTCCATGAAACATTAGGGAATAAACTTAGTCTATAGCTTGAGTTCTGTCAGTAAAGATACTGTAGTTGCCTTGACTCTTTCATGTTGAAATGCTGATGAGAATTCAAGTGCAGCGGATAACACAACAACCTACTGATTCTGGCTCAAGTTTGGTTATGAGTGACTTATGAGGGGCTTGTATGAAGATACTGCTGTTGTTGCAGCTGAGAGACAGCAACAAGGATGGTGAGAAAGAGCCCTTCCTGGAAAGGTATGTGGCCCTCAACAGGCAGGCGCTTAGGGCAGCCAGAAGATACTCCTGTTACTCTGTTGCCAGTCAGTGGCCACCTGTCTGGTAAAATGCAGGCACTGTGGTTCTGTGCTTGCAGCTGATCTTAGTGCTGTGAGGGACTGTCTGTTGTACCTGAAATTGTAGTATTGGGCCCTAACCCAATTCCTACAGCAGTACACAGGTAATATATGTTCCCAGGTAGGACTGGCTTTGGCTTCTGCTAGTCCTCCATGAGTTTCTGCATTGTTAAAGAGCTAGGGTAGTAGGAAAGTAAAGGTAATGAATGACTGGCTTTTGCTTTCCCAATTGAAGTAGAGGAATGTAAAGCTACCAACTTTGTGAACAGTAACTTTGAAATTTAAGGCAAGGCTCACATGATCCCTTAAATAGTGTTAATTTGGAAGTGGCAAAAGATAATCTCTATACATTTTTGTCCTACCAAAACTCTGCAGCAGACTAAGGAAGTCTTACAGCTCTTCTTTCCTATTTTCCTGCCTGCTGCCTCTGGTCCAATTTCATCTGCAGTCACAGAATCACAGGTTGGAAGGGACCTCAGAGATCACCTAGTCCAACCTTTCTGGGAAGAGCACAGTCTAGACAAGATGGCCCAGCACCCTGTCCAGACAACTCTTGAAGGTGTCCAACGTGGCCGAGTCAACCACTTCCCCGGGGAGATTATTCCAATGGTGACTGTCCTCAATGTGAAAAATTCCCCTCTTGTGTCCAATCGGAATCTCTCCAAGAGCAACTTGTGTCCATCCCCCCTTGTCCTTTCCATCGGACTCCTTGTAAAAAGGGAGTCTCCATCTTCTTTGTAGCTACCCCTTAAGTACTGGTACATGGTGATGAGATCCCCTCCAAGCTGCCTTTTCTCAAGGCTGAACAAACCCAGCTCTCCCAGCCTATCCTCATATGGCAGCTTCCCAGTCCTCTGATCATCTTGGTGGCCCTTCTCTGGACCCCTTCCAGCCTGTCCACATCCTTTTTGTATAGAGGGGACCAGAACTGTACCCAGTACTCCAGGTGTGGCCTGACAAGCGCTGAGTAGAGAGGGATAATGGCTTCTTTATCTCTGCTGGTGATACCCTTTTTGATGCAACCCAGCATCCAGTTGGCCTTCTTGGCTGCAGCAGCACCCTGTTTGCTCATGTTGAGCTTCCTGTCCACCAGGACCCCCAGATCCCTTTCCACAGAGCTGCTCTCCAGCCAGGTGGATCCCAGTCTGTGCTGCACTGCTGGATTACGTTTTCCCAGGTGCATGACCTTACACTTGTCCTTGTTGAACTTCACAAGGTTCTTGTTAACCCATTCTTCCAGCCTATCCAGATCTTCCTGCAGAGCAGCTCTCCCTTCTGGAGTGTCTACTTCCCCACTCAATTTGGTGTCATCTGTAAACTTCATCAGGCTACACTTGATCCCTTTGTCCAGATCACTCATGAAGATGTTGGATAACATTGGGCCCAATATCGATCCCTGGGGGACCCAACTTGTGACAGGTTGCTAGTTTGAGAAAGAGCTATTTACCTTTTGGGTGCAACCTGTCAGCCAATTCCCCACCTGCTGCACAGACCACTCGTCTAAGCCACAATGCATCAATTCTCCAGGAGGAGGCCATTGGGAACTGTATCAAAAGCCTTGGAGAAGTCCGGGTAGACAATGTCCACTGCTTGCCCCATGTCAACAAAGCAAGTCACTTTGTTTTAGAAGGCCACCAGGCTTGTCAAGCATGATCAGTCCTAACACACTACCTTGCTCTTGTAGTTTGAAAGCCACTGAGAGGAGCAAAACTTAAAATAATCATCTTCCCCTTGTGTTTTGTTAGTCCTCAATAAATCTAGCTCTATGTGCTTCGTATGAAAAATGCACATAAAGCAGCATCTGTTGGTTTTCATCAGCTCAATGAAAAACCAATTAATGACCACGTAGTCAACCCTTCTAAACAGACCGGTGTTAGGGACAGGCTTACAGTAATGCATTAGCACTGCAGTTACCTGTGCAATTAGTTTACTGATCCTGGAACTCTTGTTGGGTAAGAAGGATGTTTGGCCCTTTTTAAAATTTAGTTTACAGACTTCTGACTCTGAAATGTACTGTTCCTGTAGGATTCCTTTAGGAAAACTAAAGGTAGTTGAATTGCTACCTGGTAATGGATTTGGGAGCTCACCCACGATTTATCATTTGTATTAAATAGTCTTAAATCTCTATACTAAACTGTATAGCTTCCATACAGTCTATGTGTCTGTGTCTTACCTTCTAGTAAAAATTGTGACCTCAGTAGGCTGACCATGTGCTATGTTGATGAAATAAGTTTAGCTTTCATTTGCTGCAGATTGTTGTAGAAACCTGCATCTTCAAAAGCAGATTGTTGAAGAAATAGCTTAAAATTAGTAAGAACTGTAGGAGTGTGAGAAGCTGAAAGCACTGAATGCAAGAGGGTCATGTATTGTTGTGAAGGATACAAACCATGAATATAATGTTGCTGAAAAGGGTAAACCTTTACAACTTCATTGTCTATTTTTTCTACTGCAGGAGTTGGAAGATGCAGCAAGCCTAACAGTAAAGACAGAAGAATCTCCTTAAAGTTGGACAAGCTGAAATATCGACCATGTCTATTATGGATCATAGCCCCACCACTGGAGTGGTGACTGTTATTGTTATTTTGATTGCTATTGCAGCTCTTGGTGCCTTGATACTGGGCTGCTGGTGTTACTTGCGTCTGCAGAGGATCAGCCAGTCTGAAGATGAGGAAAGCATTGTGGGTGAAGGAGAAACCAAAGAGCCCTTTCTTCTGGTGCAGTATTCTGCTAAAGGACCTTGTGTAGAGAGGAAAGCTAAACTAACTCCAAACGGCACAGAAGTACATAGCTAACTTGGAGCAACACGTGTATGGACTATGATTATGATGTGTGTAACCAGCAGAAGAATCTATACTGTGAAGAACCTAGTCACATGCACGCTACTCATCAGAAAACACCCTGAGGATTAAATAAGCTTTGTTTGCAACTGCATGCACTGAGAAGTTGCACTTTGCATCAACTGTGTATTCCTTTATGACAGGAACTGACTTACCTGGCATAATGTCCATTGCTGGCAATGGACACAGGGATATATTGGTGTGAAGAGACTACTAGCAGATCTTTCTTTGTTACTTGAATGTTTAGCTGAGCCTATTTTGATGGAGCTACTACTGTAATGTGAACTACTTTACAACTGTGAACAGGCTGCCAGAAGCTTTTTGCTTTGTGTTCCACAGCATATGGGAATAATACGATGCAACTGTACATAACACAAGGGGACTCCTGAATCACAACTGTAGATGCGATTCCAGACCTTCAAAACCAAATCTGCAGTTAAAGCTTGCTTCTGCTACTAACTTGAGTGCACAGCCATGAAGTCAGAACTCCTACTCTTAACAGTTGAGCGGACTGATGCAGAACACCTATGAAAAGAAGGTATAAGCCTTCAGTAAAATGTTGAGGGAGGAAACACAGGAGTGTCAAGAAATGAAGTGACTTCCTTCAGCTGCAGCTAGGTAGATTAAGCTTTTGGCTGCTAGAACAGAGTTCTCTAACTATGTAGCTACTGCAAGGAGGCTGCCAGTTTAATGGATTCCAACCTGGGAACTAATGATGGACCCTGAACTCTCAGGGGTGGTCCAGAAGGTTTCCAGGAGTTTGAAATGGCAGTAGAGCAGGCTTTTCCCTTCTATAGGTCTGCATGCTGAAACTACAGAAGTGGTTACTTATTAAAACTGGCATAATTGCAACTAGTATGAATTTTTCCTAGAACCCCTGTATGTGTACTTCGCAGTTAGGGTGTATGTTAACAGCCTGTTGTAAAACAGCATTTTAGTCCACAAACAGTCAACTAGAGAATTCAGTTAACGTATCTTGTAGATAACACTCTTGATTTAACTGCACTACCGCAAGATAAGTTTCAGTCTTTCCTATAAAAACAAATGTTAATATGGGGAAGGGAGAGATTGCTGATCAGTTTGTAAAAGTTTTTAGCTGGCAAAGTCTTTCCAAATAAAGACATCCTTTCCATTTCTTGCTCTGTACTATAGATGTAAAAAGATGTGTTAAACGGAGTTTTGGAACTCAAAGGTTTGGGGTGAGGAGATGGGGACGGAAAAGGTACAACACTGAGCCACCAGTGACAGCTTACATATTCTAAAACTCTTAAGGTAGGCACACATGCCTTGAGGCCACTGACATGTTTTCTATGATATTATATATAGCTTCCTTTGCCTACTGAAATCTTTAAACACTCAGTTGCCTAGGAGAAAAAAGCTACTGTAAATCTGTTCCCTGAGATAAGTTACAAACAATGAAGTCCAAGTTCTTCAGCTCTACAGGAAGCATTAGAATTCTTGTACCTGTACATATGGAATAACTAAGTAACTTAGGCCTAGCAAGCTTGCTTGAGAATTATAACTATATGCAAAACAATAATGGCCTAGACAAAATCTTGACCCTTTCTCCTACAGTAAGATGTTGTCTTACATTTTTAGTGCTACATTTGCCTTTTTTTAATTGAAGGCTATAGTTTGAAGCAAAATTAGTGCTGCCAGTAGCAAAAAGCTCCTGCTATTGCCTGTTGAGTAGATTATGGGGTACAGCTGATAGAGGGCTGTTTTTACCCTGGCACATGCCTTTTTATTTTTAGGATACTAGTCTCATGAGACTTGCATGCATAGCAAGACCCATACACTTAAACTACTGTATTCCAGACCTCTTACAAAGCAAGGAGTAAAGGATTAATTCAGTAAGACTTTCTTTAGTTTTCAGTAGAGAACAGTTCACACATGGCTCTTGCAGGTTTCAAGACAGTCAGATAACTGGTATACAAAAGTGATACAAAGTGCTGAAGTTCTAGAACAGCATAGTTGTAGCAAGATGACTATGTCCACTCAAGTTTACTGACTACACAGATGAAATATCTCTATTTTAATTCAGCAAAGAGAATGCAGTGTAAAGAACAAACTTCAGAAATCATGGAAAAGTATAAATCAAAGGTCTAACTTCTCTTCTAGCAGCTGTAAGAGAAAGCCAGTGAAAAGTAACTGGTCCTTAGTCAGAGATGCTTCACACTGCTGCCCCTAAAAATCAGGATCTTTAATTTCAATGGATAGGCATTTGGAAGTTAGTGCAACAGTAAAGTGCAGAAAGTGTTTTCCATTTTCATCTTCTCTTTAGATGGGGGTATCTAGTAAGTTGATCAAGTATACAAAAATATTCCATTTGATTTTTCTTTTTCTAAATCATGTGGGGGAAGAAGTCTTTCTTTATAATGAATTTCAATAAAATTTGCATAAATACCTACCCGATACTGCATCATTTGACTTTTTGTAAGCAATCATTCTGTCCTGTTTCCACTACTGTGCTCTGTCTCTATGGTATCAGTATTATCAATCCTTTTTTCCTCTGATGTGGTGGTAGCTGTTGAAACTGATATATCACTATCTTCAAAAAGTGTTTGTTCTGACTGAAGGGATTCTTTAGTTTCATCTTTGCTTTGTAGCTTTCCTTCCCTTGATGCCACCAGGATTCTCAGTAAAGTATTCTCTTTAAGGAGGTTTTCTGATGCATCAGCTAACTCTTGAAGCTTTTCAGCCATTTCTAATAATTCTTGATTCTTTTGGTCATATGTGGCCTGTAACTGCTCACTGTGGAGCTGCAGAGTCTTGTGCTGCTTTTCCAGTGTGTGTTTTTGCTGCTGTAATCTATGTTCCTCCCTCCTAGCTTCAGAAAGCTGTGCTTCAAGCTGGTTGTGGGCTTGATGAAGGGCACTGATTTCTGTTCTTAACTTCTGAATTTCTCTTTCCAAGTGGGAAATGTGTCCTTGCTGTAGAACTGCCTTTTTATGTAGGCATTCTTTGGTACAGGGCTCTGATGAAGAAAGACTTGAGTGATGTAAAATAAATTTAAGTAGATTAGGAAGATTAACTGAGAAGTCTTCAGGGAACTTCACACTTTGTTCCTTCCTAGAAAGATAGAATAAGTTGATATTGAAACATTCAGATAGGTAAGCAATAATAATTTTATGTAAGCATCTGCTATTCAACTCCAGCTTGATATCTTGGGGTTTTTTTGGTTTTTTTATTTTTTTTTTTTAACCAAGAATGGTTAATACAGTAGTTCAGAGAAAACAGAACTCATGTAATAAAGATAGAGCACTCAGTATTTTCTTTTGATGAACCCTTTTACCTGTATGCCAGTCTAGGTGCTGTAAGCATCTCTGCACTAGACTGGTATTTGAGAGCAAAATTTTCTGTTACAAAGTTTTCTGTCACATTGCAGGAAACAAATATTACTCTTACAAGTATCCCGATTATGGGCAATGAGCTTCAAGTACATACGGTAGCATCACCAGGGTATACTGATATGTTTGTTAGTAAGTTGAAGGAGAGCATTTAAGTGTTCCTGATTCTACGTACATTGTTAGAAGTTAAATCCAGATGTATAAAGCTATCTGATAGGAAATTACTATTTTGAGCCTATATATATTATCCTGGTAGAAGTAGCTTAATGTGTTCCCAACATCAGAGGGGTATTGCAAGGAGCAGAAAAGTACAGTTTTTAAACAGTAAGCAACCACTTTAGTCAGAAGCAAGGCCCTTTTGCTGTCAAAAACCCAAACATTTTTACTTGTTCCTCTTACTTCTTTGTCTTTATGCCACTGAGCTGATGAAGGAAGGAAACGAAATAAGGTTTTTTGTTTTTTCCTAAAGCTCATTATATGGCTGTAAATACTATGCTCAGCATATGAAGAAGTAGGCCCACTGCCTTCTGCTACAGCGTAAACTGTTCCTCTTAAACTGGCAAAAGAGTCCAAGCTGCTTGAAGACCAACAAGTACCAAATTCCTTCCTCAAGAGTACTAACCACCAAAAGATACCCACAACCTCCAGCTGTGTTAAATGTTAAAATTATTGCCCTCTTTGGACCATGTATATGCTTCTATCACAAAACATAGGCTAAACTGTCCTCTGAGACTAGACAAGAACTAACTCTCAACCGTCTTTTTCTGAACCAGTTACATCTAGAATCATTAAGGTTGGAAAAGACCTCTAGGATCATTCACTCAGCATGTTCCAGTACAACATGAGTTTGCTGCCTCCTGACTATTGCAGTAGAGCTACTTATACTCAGTTTGTTTAACTGGGAAGCTACCTAAAAAATAGCTTTATCACTTTGTATCATCTTTAGCCTTTGCCAGTCAGAAGCATATTCTCTCTTTCATTAGGAAGCCACCAAAACAGAGAAGAAAAGCTTAGTTTACTTCCCTTTGGTTGGCAAATTCATAAACAGATTAATGGTATGTAGCATACATTCAGATATGGGTTAATTACACATGTCAGAAAGCAGACATAAGACAAACTCAAACAAAAGTTATGGCAAAGCAAGAAAGCCAGATTCAAGTATAATGCCTAATGCCTCAAAGCTTACCACTGCTGCTCCTGTACAACGCACACCATGGACAACTCCTATGTCCCCACATGTATGACATTATGCTTTTTAATTGCTTAACACTGTGCATCGGAACAGGGGAGTTATTCACTAACCAATTACAGTTGCCTCAAAAATGCTTTCTGTGAAATCCAACTCATTACCATATGGATTATAAACATATGCTAATTTCATTTACTGAGATCTATTTGTTGTATTTCAGGGGGAACACAGATACCATATTTTATCAACAATTCAAGAACTTCAGCTAGCTGAGGCTCCTGTTTACCAAAATCAAGCTATTTCTAGAAGCATAAGCAACATGGTTTTTCTTCCCCTGCAGACTTCTGGTGACCAACCAAGTTAGTCTTATAATTACCATCAGCAGTTTCTCAGCTGACAATCAGCTCACATCCAAGTTTAATGAATCATTACATGATTCAGGCAAAAAATAGTCAACACTAAGACAAAACTGACTCATTACACAGTGGTAATATTTTACTACATTATCATCCATTCTTATTGACACAGTATGTATCAGAAAAGCAAAAGGCTGTTTAAAACAAAAAGCCAAACAAAATATTAACAGTATGTGGTGGAAAGAAACTGAGAACAGAGTTAATCTGCAATAATTGTCTCCTAAGGCAAATGCATAAGGAGCTGCATGGAAAGCCTTAACATGAGGCACCTTTCTATCCAAGATTAATATGCGATTATTCTAGTAGTACTAGTGATACAACAAATACTATGAAAACCTGATTTTCTTGATTACTTAGATGCGGCAAAATATTAAATATAAAGCACACTGGAGAGGAAAAGCAAGACAGAAAACAATGACTAGAGGTAAGGTACCTTTATGAAACCAATTGGAACATTACAGAAACAATCTTACTAAAACTATTGACTGTCACTCCAGAGACAGTTTAGAACTGCTTTATAAAACAGACCAAGGCAAAATGAGTATCTATGAAAAGAAATAGGGAATACCGGACTTTTTAGTAACACGTGGAAGATAGTAAGCATTAGAGGAAGATTCACTTACAATTAATTATTTTACTGCTCTAAAACCTGCTTGAGCTATGCTTTAAAATAATCCAAGAAAAAACTTTTCATCATGTTATACATGACACACAGTCTCCTAGAAGGCATGGCTCTGCAAACTAGATCTTTGCTCAAAAGTTGGAAGGAAAGTCACTTGACTCAGGTTTCCAAATGGTATGTTGGGGCTCATTAACTAGAACAGTGGTCTTTAAAACTGTACCCACAACAATACTTGGAAATCAGTTTCTAAGTTTTCCAGCCATAAAATGAATCACATTAGTATTCCAATGCTTATTAACATGGTTAGATCTAGTAGATCTTTACCTTATGCCACCTGACCTAATGGAGTGGAAGACAAAGCATACTACTACTACTTCCTGTCTCCATTGTCAACACCTCAGGAAACATGTGGCTCATCTCAGCTAAACTTGAGACCACTCATCTTTAAAACAGCAGGTCCTCCGCTTGTAGCCACTCCAGCCAGCCAGAACTAATGGACTGTGCAGATGACAGGTAAGAGTCTGAATGCTGGAAAGCATGTAAAATTGAGACCCAGTAGAATCTGCAGAACTCAACAGGTAACTGGACTCTGGTATTTGGCACTGAAGACTGCAGCTTTTGCTAAGCAGCAGATGAAGGTAACACTGCCTTTATGTAGACAGGTACACAGCTTGGAACTACTCCAGCTGAGTTCCTGCTCCGTTAACCTAAGGAACAGAGAAGGACTGGGACTGAGCTGGAAGAATGTGGCAGAGGGAGCCTGATCTGAGGCTGATTTGCAAGGCTTACTCCACAAAGTAGGGGAGACGATGAGTTGGAAGTTGGGGTGACTCAGATCTGATAGAAACAAAACTATTTCTGTACTGAATTAAAACATGAATTCAGAATTGCAAAACGTAAGGCACAGGTTTAAGGATTTTTGTGGTTGGTACTGTGCAGTGTTACCTGTAGTCTGAATTACCATTTGCTGACTGATAAGAGTTCTTGAGGGAGAAGGGTGGAAATCAACATTTTTTTTTACATTGCAAAGAGGCAGGTATTTATTATAGTGCTTGTTTTCATTTCCTTTGTATAAAAACTATAATTGTGTAAGATTGAGTATTGATCTTTTAAGAAAAACAAAACCCAAGGTCAATCAAATCTAATGCATAGGGCCAAAAACATATCTGAAAAAATAAAATTGAGCACTTTTGAAAGCTTGTGGCTTGCTTGCATCTAATGTTTCTTTCTTGTTTCTCAGCCTATGAGAGGCTGGATGCACCTGCACTGTGTGTACTGGTACAAAGT
Organism: Phalacrocorax carbo; assembly: GCF_963921805.1. Classification (NCBI taxonomy): domain Eukaryota; kingdom Metazoa; phylum Chordata; class Aves; order Suliformes; family Phalacrocoracidae; genus Phalacrocorax; species Phalacrocorax carbo. The sequence continues at coordinate 12,431,162 of NC_087522.1, read as the reverse complement.
AGAAATGGCACACAGGTTTGACACACATTTTCACAATTTCTCCCTGCTGCAGAGGAAAAGTAGGATTCAGGACCCATGAATGCTATTCCAGGTCTCATGCCAGTCCTAAATGTACTCTCCTGTCCTTTTACATCCCTAACTTCAGAGTTCCATTTTCTCCTGACCCACCCTTCCTGACTTTCTCTACTCCACCCTCCGTTGTCTTGCCTTCCCCGCCCCTCCCCCATTCAAGAATCAGTTCCCTTCCTCCAACTCAGCTTTCTTTCACTATCCCAGAAATTATTCTCAATCCTAGCTGTCTCCTTGAAACTACACTTCCCTGTACTACACTCTCTATTTCTTGGCTTTTTGTCTGAGGTCTTGCTTGCTGTATGTAGTTTCACTTCAACAGCACCTACACTTTGTTTCACTGCTGATCTCCTTTGGATATTTTCCGCTTTAGGTGTTAAACTGCTACCAAAGCTTCATTTGTTTTCTATTTTAAAGAAACAATGCAAGGCTTCTAGAATGCCAACAAATCTACTGCTGCTTTTCTCCTGTGAAAAGTCCAGCACCTGTTACTAAGTCAGAATGAAAACCAAAACATTTTGGCAATATACACAAATTCTCATGATATATTCTGTAGTATCTGCAAAAGCAATACTGTCGGGTTGGTTTTCTTTTTTTTTTTATTACTGCTAAAAAAATTAGTCATAGCATTAAGGACATTAATGACAATTAAAGTATCTGCACTATTTCAATAAAAATTTTTTAGAACCTTGAAAAAATGTATTTATGCCCAAGTGAAATAGTGAATAAGTACTGTTTTAAGAAAGAAAAAAAAAAAGATATTTCAATAACCACAGTGTTAGTTTACAAAGGAAGTTCTTATATGAAAGAAATTTACTTTGAAGCATGGCTTTCACTTGAAGACTGTATCACACCATTTGAAATACTCATAGTTTAAAAAAAAAAATTATGTTTAATAAACACTGCATTAAAACAGTAAAACCCCTGAAGTATTTGCAATAGGTTTCCCGTTTTTTCTAGCCATGCAACATGACAATTTTCCAATAACTTTTATACCATTTCCAAACAATTTTGAGAATATTTTCATTTTAAGTACACTTTCTTACAGTGTGTTATAGTTCCACTTCTTCAACTACCTGTTTTTACTCCATCCCATATTCTCTTTCTACTTGATCATAAAATTCATAATGGTTGGTTGGGGTTTTTGCTTCATATGCTTTTATGGCACCACACTGATGCCATAACAAGACCAATGATATCACAAAAGTAGAAAAGTAGGAAAAAGGAAATAATTCTATATTCTGATTTTATCAGAAATGAAAACACCTCTTATTTAATATACATTTTATATATTGAAATTTCTTTAATATGAAACTTCTTTCACTACAAAAGGGAACATAGCTGACATATAAATAAAATAAAACGGCAGAAAATTTAACCCTTATTTTTATTAAATCAGAGATAGCTCATATCTTGCCCTATGTAGAATGCCATTCCTATACCCCGTAAAGTCAGAGGTTTTGCTTTAGATATTACCATCTACTTTAGAGAGCTTATAAAGGCCAGTAGTATTTCAAGTCATTCTCTCTGCCACTGTTAGACTAGTTCTCAGCTGATGGAACACTTCCACGGTTTATGCAGGTTGCCAAAGAATCCGACATCCAAAATACAGGTGCAGACACAGATACATTCCCCCCAAAAGCCAAACATCAGAACAGAGAAACATAACCTGAGAGGACTTCAGTTTGAGCAATGAACACTCCGAAGTCCCTCTGATTACGTTACATTCATTAAAAACTACAGAGCAGATGACAGAGAAAAAAAAATTCACAGATTAGGACCACTGTAATATTTCCATAGGATGCATAAGCCCTCCTTTAGTACTCAGATTCTCTGCCTTTTTTTCCTTTTTTTTAAAGACAAAGATTTTATTTTAAAAACACATAACAACCTACCTCCTCTCCCTCTGTAACATCAGGATTGTTATTTTTTGTTCTCTTAAACAAGACCAAGCTTGGGCTGGATTACTTACTCTCCATGTGTATTGACTTTTTAATTTTCTTCACTGAAAACACAGGAAGCAAATCCTTGCATTTTACTTCAAGAATGCTTTCTAATATTCTTTGAGATCTCTCTTAGTTTATCCAATTAGAAGTGATTAGATACAAGTTGCAGTACATCTACATTGCACCACCATCTACATAATTTCTCCTCTTCCTCCTCCTGTAGTCACTCATTAATTTATTTGGACAATGCCACAATAATAAACACAACCAAATTATAAGGAAAATTAACTGAAGAATATGGTTAGTAATGCTGCTGTTCATAAATGTAGACTTACAAAGAATTAAATAAAGACCTTTGGAGACAACATTCACTACCTGCATACCATCAGCTATCCATGACTATCGGGGTTTTTTGGCTGTTTTGTTGTTGTTGTGTTTTCTTAATTAGAATATGCATAACGTAAGAATACATATATGGAAATGAATTACTGTTTGGCTTTTTTCTCTACTAAGACATGTAAGCAGATAATTATTCTAACTTAGTGAAACAGAAGTTAAAAACCCACCGGGAAAATAATTACATTACCTCTGATGAGGAAAAAATAAAATGGTTGGGAGACGGTCTGTCATAAATTCCCATGGAAGGTCATTTCGAGTGATATCAATTCTGTTAAGAAAAGACACACTGATGAAGAGAACAAGCAGATTAACAACCTGTTTTTTCTTGTAAAAGACCATTTTAGGGATTGGGAAGAAGGAAATGCAAGTATCTGTGAAAGTAACTCTGTGTTATGTCAAAAATATATTGTGTATATGAGTCAGCAGAGTTAATTACCAATATTCAGGATGATGAATCTCAGTTTAACAAAAATCTGTGGGGTTGGTTTTTTTGCTAGAAAAATATGTACAGTATTCCAACTGCTCTCACTCAGCAATTAAATCATAGTCACCCATTAGGTACACACCTTCCTTCTCTGAAACAAACAAACGTACCTAACAGTTTCAGTGCGAGACTGAAGTTTTCTTCTATTCATTAATTTATTCGTCAAGTACAACTCTATGTATATTTTCCCTTTTAGTAGTTTTGGGAGAAAATGACTTTGCTTCTTCCAAGGACAAGCACATTCTTAAAGGCACATTTTTTTCTAAAGGTCTACGTAGAAAGGAACACAAGATTTTGTGAATGAAATATTTGCTCAATTGCTTGTTATGTTTTTCTCTGCATTTTTAGGTTTTCTTTGATCATAAATAAAATTCTTATTAATTACAAAAATTTTATTATAGAAAAAACCATAGCAATCATATTGTTAACACTGCAATAAAAATAATGGAACAAATGAGGGAACTTCAAAGTCAGGAAACAGAATGGGTAGAGATTTGACCATGGCATTACATCTGTGGGAACAAAGCTGCAATTATAAACAGGTGATAACTCCAGATTTTTAACTGAACTTTTTTCCCTATACGTCTCATGCTGCCTCCTGGAGTAAATTCAGTCACAATGAAACAAGGATGTAATCAGCACAGATCTTGTAAGTATTGATATATTACCAAATACATGAAAAAGAATGTCTGGGTTGCACTGAAACATTAAAAACCCTGAAAACACCAAACAAGACCATATCTTTTTTATATATTTATATCATACACATGCATATATAAAAAAATACATATGTCTATAAACTGGTTTTGGCTGGAATAGAGTTACTTTTCTTCACAGTAGCCTATATGGTGCTATGTTTTAGATTTGTAATGAAAATAGTGTTGATAACATAGGAATGCTTTGGTTATTGCTGAACAGTGCCTCCAGAGCATCAAGACCTCTGTTTCTCGCTCTGCCCCCGCAGTGGGCGGGGGTGGGGAGGTGGGACACAACCAGGCAGATGACCTGAACTAACCAAAGTTCTATTCCATACCATATAACATCCCACTCGGCGGTAGAAGGGAAAGGAGGGGCCTTTAGGGGGATTAGCCATCTTTTACTTGGGAACCATCTGGGCATCGGTCTACCCATAGGCGGTAGTGACTGCCTGCCTTTGCAGCACTTGCTTTGCTTTCTTCTCTCTCCTTCCACTTACCCTTCACTTATTAAACAATTTTGTTTTGTTTTATCTTGACCTCCAAGTTTTCTTGGTTTTATTCTTCCTTTCCTCTTCCCCCATCCCACTGGGGATGGAGGGGGGAGGTGAGTGAGCAGCTGTGTGATGCTTAGCTGCCCACCAGGGTTAACCCACAACAATATGTATTTTGCCTGTCTCAAACAATTTCTCAAGTAACAGTACTACAGGTTATAATTATCTGCTACATGTTATCAGAGAGGGGTAAAAATTATTTTCTGCTGCTGTTTCATCGATTAACTTCCTGAAATTAGGAAGTTTCAAGGTTAATTGCACTGTTTGAAAATTCATTTTAATTAAACTGCGCAACTACTGCAGTGACATTGAAAACCACAAAGTTTATACAGACGAAAAGAAAATAATGTATTCAAAGAGAAATGAAGCAGATGTCATTCACATCTACTATTGCAAGATTGTACAGAGGAAAAAAAAGTAATTATTTTCTAAAGGTGATGACCTCAATGAACTTACATTATTCTTGAGAGATAAAATTAGAATCTTTTTTACCTTGCCACAGTGAAATTATCTGGAGGCAAAAGCCGAGCAAGTTGAATAAAGATGTGATTGAGAGAAGCACAGAATCCACACCACTGTGCGTAATATAGCAGCAAGACATTCTGGGAAAAAAAAAAATGGAGAAGAGTTTCATTATCTATTGTAGTTACTCTGCAGTAAAGGAGGACTAGTCTTCACAACATCTAACACTTGGCACCCTTAAAATATGAAACTATATCCTAATGTTAATAAACTTTATAATAAGCTATTTACTGATGCCCTCTGTCTGCTGAGTTAACACACAAAAACGCTTGGGGAATTTTCTTTCCATAAAGACAAAATGAAGAGGATTATATTATTTAGTTTAGGATCATTCCCTTTAAGTGAAAATGCACCAAACTTTATTACACTTCCTAAGATTCTTTTGCAATCTTCAATTCCTATGTATCTAACAGTGACTGTATACTTCATGGGGTGGGAGGGGGAAGATGATATCTAGACTTCTGCTTTTTGCCTCTAACTAGCAAATCAGGGGTTCAGGCTGCTGGAAGCCAGTTACTGGAGATGCATACATTCCCTGCAGCCTTCAAAGACGATGGATATTAATTCTTAATATCACATCTTTAAGAAACCAAAGTAATTTAACTACTGTTCAGGATGACATAAAGCAATTTTATGGCATGCAACTGGAAAGCTTTTAACTGTGAGAGTTTGGGGTTTTTTGCTGTGTGCTTTCAAATAATGCCTTATGGTTGTTTTTTTTTCATTATGTCTAGTTTTTAAATTTTTTTAAAGTAAGTTTTTTAAAAGAATGTAATATATAGAAAAAGAGTTGTGGTATATTTATTTCCTTTGAGGTATGAAACACAGAAATCAGAGTATTCTTCCATGTTACCTCAAACCCCATGTATTTAGCATGTGCTTCTGCTACAGTGGAAAAAAAAACACACAGGAAAAAACCCAAGCCTCTACCCCTGCTGGAAAAACAAAACAAAACAAAACACAACAACGGAAAAAAACCCCAACACCAACTCCCAAAAACCCAACGAACTTTGAACTGTGGCAGAAACCTGTCAGGGATTCAGCTGCACTGACTTTTAGATTATTTTAACACCAGAAGGTGATCTTTTGCAGATTGACTTAAGATCACATTATTCCAAATTGCCTGTTTTTTAAAAAAAACACTTTTGAATTGTTACAAAATAACATATTTTATGTTACAAATAAGCAGAGCATATCAATGTAAAAAAAAGAATGAGACCCTCTCCTCAGAAGTCTGAGCAACTACTTGCAATAAATTTTTCAGTAACGAGGTGTACCTTTTCACTCAAAAACACGGTATCTTGAAAGGTATTAGTAGTCACTTCAGTGATTACATGCTGTTCATGAAAATGGACTGAAGAGTCATCAACAAGATGCCTTTTCAAGGGACTGTAGAGAATACTGAAATTTTTAATGAAGTTCTCTGAAATGATACATAACAAAGCTATTTCAGTTTCACAAATATGTGAGTTTGGTAGTTTTTACTTTGGAATTCAGAAAAACTTACAGAGAAAATACAAATTCAAACCTGACTTCACGTCATTTATTTTTGACAGTTTGCAATCAACTCTTGAGTAAGTACCACTGATGTGAAAACAGCATAAAAATTTCACATTTTTTTGTTTTGCTCATTACTGTCGTCTTTTCACTTGCCACACTACTCTCTAATCTTGCTTCTACTCCTATGTACCATAGTAATAATTCTTTAACCTCCTAATCTAACCATATACCTGCTAAGTCATAAATAGTATCCTCTCACCATTTTTCACTTTCTACATAGCATTGAAGTACTTAGCCCTTATCTTGAAGACTCCACTTAATCCCACATTTATTTGCATTTATTATCTCATTTTTAGTTACTTTCCCTGTAATTCTGCTTTCCTCTAGACCTTTAAAGACTGTGCTATTCCCATGCCAAATAGACCGACCACCTCTTGTTTACTGGTGACCACCTTCCTCTTCATTCAACTTTCTCCTGGGTTTTAGGATATTTAACAAGTAGCTGGCCAGTGGTAAAAGTTTAAAACAAGCTCCAAAGCCCTCAACCACCTTCAGGTACATTACTCTGAGCCTGGACCATGTTCTCTAAATTGATGCAAGATATTGACTGTATCCTCCTTTTCTATTTAGATAGAGAAATATTATTCTATGCATTTTAAAATAAGAGTATTCAATAATCAAGACAAAAGATAAAATATCAAGCACACTAAAAATAATTATTTGACCAAATACAAACATCGTGTACTAGTACTTCCAGTCCAAAAACTAGGCCCCAGTAAAACTGTCACTTTTGTACATACGTAGAAAATACCAGATCATCAAGTTTATCTCTGAAATGCAGAGAGCAGTACATTTAATTTTATATATACTATTCAGCATTTCATTAAATTCTTACACCAGACCAAACCAGGTTTTTTTTCTTTCTAGCTCTCCAGATTTGGAGTACCTACGCATGATTAAGTAATAACTGAAAGGAGGGGGCCAATTAAAAGACATTCCTGAATTTTTAGAAGCCATCCATAAAAACAGAAATCTGTTGAAGATATTAAATGCAAATCTCTTTTATTTTAAAATACCAAAAGTTAAGAGGTTTAAGGAAGTTAAATAAAATTAAACAAAAAAAACAAACCACAAAACCCAAACATAAGTCACGGTGACTCCTTGACAAAATATATAGAAGCAAAAATTTTCTGGAAGTTCAAATGACTTAGGATAGAAATAACCTGAGTGTTACTCAGCAGAAAAACCCTCATCATGCTCAGGAAATCCTGAGGCCTGAAAAAAGTTTGAGACAGAAAGTACTGGGAGCAGAAAGGGGAAGGAAATTTCTGTCTTCTCACGCTGATCTTAATTTTTCTTAGGCATCCTTTTATGGTCACTGGAGGTTTTGTTTGTTTTTCCAGAGTGTTTTTCTGGGGGGGTGGGATGGAGACAGGATACAGGGCTGGATGGGATCCTTAATAAGGACATGGCTATTTGTTATGTTGTGCATACATTTGTATTTCCAGATTTATGGCAAAATGGAAATTAATACTGTAAGAATTATATAGATATACCTTCTTGAATAATTTATTTTAATACTATGCTTACCTGATTTTACTTCCATGTTTACTTACACTGCTAACATTAAAAAAACCCCTGCATTTTCTGAATGTGGGCTCAGTTTTGCACACCATGGTAGGTAAATGCACGTGGTTAGGCATGTTGTGTCTTATTCAATAACTTGCAAATAAATCTGAACTGTGATCGTTGAATTGGCTGGTTTTCTTGTTTTGGGGTTTTTTTCCTCCTGCAATTCAGCCAGGAAATAAGAGCATTGACAGATTTGGCCAAAACCACTTCAGAGCTCTACCTTGAAATCACACATACTTTTCAAAATAAATTTAAACCCATTTATAAGTTGGTTTCAGAGGAAAAGAGGAAGGGCTAGTCTCTGGTGGTAAGTGGGCAGTATCTCATGAAATTCTGGGATATTTAGTACAGAGAACAGCTGAGCAAATACTAACACCATAATTAATATACAAATATCTCCTGTAATATCAAATGTGTTGATGCATAGTATTTTTTTTTTCCACAAGCAAATTAATTTATATTTTACCAATTCCTTCAACCCTTCAGGCAGTCAAGAATCACAGATTTTGAGGTTCACTTCTTTTAAGCTAATTACTTTTGGTATATGAAACGTAGTTCTTACATCATCTACAACATAATTCTACAGTTTGGTTAACTACTAAATAAATTAGAATAGAATAAATTATGATTCACAACGTTGAATATAGCCTCCCTTTTCAAAATGGCATTAAGTTTTCCATTCATAAGCTTACTTGCAAACTTAATTTTCTTATTTCAAGCATTTGTATAGTGGATACCATACCCAGGGTAGATCCAACAAGTGATTGATTTTGATCCAGGACATAATGCACTTCTTCTTTCAGGTCAACAATGGCAGCAAATTCCTTAAGGTGAGTAGAATTTGATGCTCCTAGTCTCTCTGCATATATCCAAAAAAGATTTGAATCCAGGAGATAAAGATTCAAGGTTTTGTTGGTCCTGCAGCTCAGACCAGTAATGTTAGTGCTACTAATATGAAGGTCAGGAATAAAACAATTCCTATCCTCAATGTGAGGAATAGAATGTTGGCTGTTATCTTTCTTCCCATGGGAAGAAAATGCTATTTTGGGGGTCTGAAAGATGGTCTTCTCAGAACTAATGAAACTTAAAAAATGCCTGTTTACCGTCCTGCAACATGCAGTGTAATAGCTAAAAGGACTATAGAAGCTTAAGAAATTGCTGCATTCTATGGTATTTGATATAACTTGAAAAAAGGTACGTTCCTGGAGGTAGAAAGAGTCCAAAGCTGCTTCTATCTCTAAAAAGTTACAGTGTGGCACATGGACTTTATTTGGTTTGACACCAAGTGTCTGGTTAACGCAAAGCTCACAGATGTTGTGAGTTCTAGATATTGAATGCCACTGTGGAAGCACCACTGTGTTACAGCATGGGTACTTGGTTATTGAAAATGTTTCTGGTAATTTCATATGTGCATCTAGTACAGAGGAATCCAATGCTGGTGAATCAGTGTCTCCTAAGTGTTGAAGATCTGGCTCAGCTGCTTGGCTTTTATTACAGCTGTGGTATTCCAAGGCCACTTTGGTAATCTACAGGGTGGGAAAAAAAGAAAGCAAGATTGACTGTACATAGTTCACTCAAATGCAGTTATCTGTTGCAGGTTCAACAATATATGCACAATTAGAGATGGTATTTCAGGAACATAGCGTTGACTACTCCTTTGCTCTTAAAACAAAATTATAGGAGGCTCTGACTTGATAAGAAAGTTAAATCTTTAGATATTTCAGCATGAAAGAAATAAATGTGCAGAACAACACAAAGCCACTTTAGAACTTTTTCAGTCCACTACACTGATCTCAAGGTCCTCTTTGCATCGTATTTATCACAGTACAATAACACTACATTTTAAGGTTAAATCCCACTACATGAAGCATTAATCAGTTGAGGATCCTGAATTTCCTTTATTTTCCAATACAAGGAGAAAATAAATAAAAGCATTCATAGAATCATAGAATCATTAAGGTTGGAAAAGTCTTCTAGGATCATCAAAGTCCAACCACCAACCCAACACTACCTTGCCTCCTAAACCATGCTTGTATGAAAAGGGAATAGAGATTTTTCCTGGTATAGGTGATACACAGATTTTGTAACAATCACTAACAGTGTTGAAGCAATGTTAGTATTCTCCCAGCCATGGGCATATAGTTGTAATACTGCAGGTGTACTTTGCATATAGTAATGCATAATTTATGGGAGAAGAAAGAAAAAAAAAAAGGAAAACCAGAAAAAAGCCTGCCTCTCAGTGCAAACATTCCTGTGCTGCGTCACCATTTTGATTTTCATAAGCAAAGGGACACAAGCAGCAAAAAAGGCGTGTTTATGGACCATAGAAGGAATTCCCTTTCTAGGAGATAAGTAACAGACCATTCAAGAAAGGAAATGAATGAGAAACTTCCCTTCATCCTCATCTATCACATGAAACATAATCAAAATACAGAACATACACACATTGCTTACACAAGAACACTTTGATAGGAATCATCATCATTATCAAAGGGATGTTGAAGGGTTACGTCTAGGAGGGGTGCTGTGTTACAGGACCATCAGTATTGAGATGTGGTCTATAGCAACAGTTTGCCACATTCTTTAACAATTCATTGTTAGATATTTTCATCCTGAAAATGTTCAATTAAATACTTAAAAGAAACATGACCCCTCATATTATAATCTAGCCTGAAGATTTTGACTACCTACATAAACTTGAAGAAATTATGAACAGAAAACCAGATTTGCAATAAGAAATCTCACTTCAGTGAGCTACTATCAGAAAAAAAAGTTTTGCTCTGAGAGCTTTCAACATACAACTTGGCAGCCTTGTTCTTTGCAACTGCCTTACAGCCAAGCGGTGTCATTGCTTAATGAAACCCAGAGGATGGCTGCAGTAAGTGCCTCTTCTTATGGTAAAGAAGTTGCACAGTATCTCTCTATCAAAGTGAAGCTATACAAGATCAACTGGAATATTTTGTATCGCATTTCACATTTTGATTTAGATAAATACTATTATTTAGCAGAATAAAATCTGAATCAGAATATCTTATGTTGCACTGATTTGATCTAAAAAAGTGGTACCTGTTACTAGAACGTTTAATCTGTGACAAGCATCACTGAACTAAGTCTGCCAAAAATAAGACAGGTTAGTACAAGAATAATGGCAGTTCTTTTCCAGTCTTTCCACAAAGATTTCCCCAACCCTATCTTGTAGCAGTCTAGCTTTTACTGTGTTTATTTCTACTTTGTCTGAGTATTGTATCGTAAGTTATTTTAGTTTTTTTTCCTCATTGCTTCAGATGCTGCAATATTCATTACGCCGCCTTCTGGAAACCACACATTCCAGGACATAGATGCCATGTAAGTCAGTCAGCACTGCCACCAAAACTTAGCCCTGCTTTTCATCTTCCACAGATTCTTGTTCCTTAGTGCTATGCTATCGCCACTGTGATATGCAGCTGTGTGATACACTAAATGGGACAATGGGTTCCAGCTGAAAAACAGCCCAGGGAAAAAGGTTATTTTTCAGACAAGTTAGTTTCCCTATCTCATTTATAGCAAAGCTTCACGAACTCCTGTCCTAGGCAGTTCAGAAATTGAAATAACAGCAGAGGAAAAGAAAATTGGAAGGTGACTAAGGAATGAATAGATCCATTCTTCCTTGCATAACCACTGCTGGAAAGATGGAAGGAGAGGAGAAATAGAATAGGGTGGAAGTCCTGTGATACTCGATACATTCCTGCTCTTTCATTTGAGCTACGTTAGCTGGAACAGAAGACCAGCATCTCTCTCACAGCACTCACCACAAAAAGAAGGGAGTCAAGGAAAAGAGTTAAGATGCTTGTTCTAAACAACTGTTGACATGAGACAAAGGTATGTTGTGCAGGATGCAAGCCAGCATAAGGGAATTGTGATAACATGGCTTGAGAAAGCATGCTTTTAAACAAAACTGATTACTTGAAACGGTGAAATAAAATGCAGGATCTACCACAATTAAGCTCAGAACCCTGACTAAAGTTCTCAAGTTCTAGTATTTTTGAAGTGGAAAAAAAAAAAAAAATTATTTAACTTACTTCATCTAAAAGAGGATGAATTTCTGCTAAGGGATCGTAAGGTATAAATATGAGAAGTGCTGGTCCTTTCTTCAGCTCATTGTTTAGAAGAAGGCTTTTTCCACCATGTGGTCTCAGCCAGCGTATGAACATCTCTCGATTTTCTAGAGCCCACTTGCAAATGTTCTCAGCAGTATAGTTCATGGCATCATTTGGATAGATCTTGAAGAGGGGAAAAAAAAGCAATTATTTGTCCTCACTTGGTTTAGTAATTAATGCAGTTCTCAAATATGACATGCTTTGTTACTGTAATATCTAAAACTGTCCTTCTAAATTCAATGACACTATTCAGCGAGCTTCAGTGTTTCATATACCCTTTCCAATTGGGAAATTTTCCCAAATGCTCATCAGATCATAGTAACACACACAATCTTTCAGGCAAAAAGTATTCTACCAGGGAAGGTCCTCTTTCTTTTATTACATCTTTATAATCTTTACTTTTCTTACTTGTATAAATTTTCTTTGTAAGTGAAAGAGCTCAGTCTCTAAGTTGGTATCATCACATATCTTGATTTACAGCATATTAGAGAACTTTTCCCCACTACTTAGTCACCATATTAACTCACTTTAAATTAGTCTTTTAAGACTGAAACATGAAGACTGCATTTAAAACTGGTATTTCTTATTACTCGATGCAGGGAAAAGAAATGCATAATACAAAGCACTCACAGCTTCTAGGGCCATTTTAATAAATTAGGGCAAGTTTGTCTCAAATCTTTTGCATAGACAAAAGCAGCTTTATGTCTTTACCAGTAATTTAACATGAAAAATCCATGTTTCGCCTAGTCTCAATTGAATAAAATACACATTACAAGACTTATCTTCATAGAGTTTCCACTCATGGTAGCAGTGTGGATAGATACGGTCTCTATGCCAAATAGCAAATCTGAAAGTTAGTATTTTCAGTCTTGGTCTTCCAAACAAGGCACATGGATTAAGAGTTACTATAAATTTTCAATTAAATTAATTTGCATTAGTTTTCTAATCAGCGTAATGTCATACCTTTAAATGAAAATGCACGTTTTCACTATTCGTGCTATCTTTCCACAAAACCTCTTTGTCCATATCTTCATTCAAGTAGCCTTGTAACTATAACCCACTGAAAGGGGTAGAAACTTCAGGAAAAAGTCTTTGTGTAGTCATTTCTGAGGTGCTTGGGTTTTGCTTTGATAGAGATCATAAACTTGGGTCTTAGCTACTGTTTAGAACAGCTGCTGACTGACAGAATGAAAGCATGTATTACTGTACAAAAATATTGTTCTTAAATATCCTGTATCCTGAAGTTCTGTGAAACACTTATTCATTGTCTACTACAACAGAGCTTCAATCTCCATGTACTGTGTCAGAGTCACTACAACAGAAATACAATACTCACAAGAGATGTGTTGACGTGTCTGTGCAAATACACGCTGCCTGAATGCACCAGTGAGATCTCCTCTGCAACGTGTTTATCCGTGATCACTCCAAAGCGTATTGTTCCAAGGTAATCTGAAAGGGCAAATTTTCAGTTTTTAAATATATTTATACACACCAAACCTCTCTCCCAAAAGCCTTAGAAGAACATATTTAAACCAAAATGCAGACCACTGCTGTGTAAAAGGCACAGAAATCTTCAATGGCCAATATCGGTGATTAAGTGAGGTAGAAAAAAGATAACAAGAGCAGGCAACAAGAGCATGTTCCTCTTCTGCACTCAAGGTATAGAGAATGTTAACCTGAATTACTCAATTTCTTGATTTGCTTATTAAATGTAGAATCTGGTACACAGATGCAGCTTGCTATGTGTTATGGCATCTCAAAAGCCAAGATGAGATACACGTATAAGGAAGATGTACGAACCCTGACTGTTTACATGATGTGCATTTACAGCAAAAATATATTATTTAAATACATATTATATTATTTCTTAATTTATGAATATGTACACATAAGGATAGAATGCTTCTCATCTTCACGTTGCAAAGAACTATCCCAACATAAAAATGGGGAAGTTGCAGAACAAAATATAGAACAGGTTCTACAGCATATACCAAGTCAGCGGCAGAATAAAAATCAGATTATTGGTATTTATTTCCTTCATTTGCTGACAGGAAGAAATATCCCTAAAATGTGCTCATCTTAACTTTAGGAAAGTTCTATCTAGAATTTATTACACCCCCACCCCCACCCCCCCCAAAAAAAAGGTGTTAATCATATACAAAGTTTGCATATTTAAATGCAAGAGTTTTTAGATTTTATATTATTAATGCAAAAGAACAGGGGGAGAAAGCCCTTCTCATCATGCTACCTTGTACCAGCTCTATTACTCCATCCAGGAAAGAACTTCGTTGAATTCAGTTACATAAGTATTGACAAAGTGTTTGTCTTGTGCAGCATTTGAAATGTCAGGTATTAGGATGAACTTGACTCTTTGATTCAACTTAAGTGCTAGTCTGATTATGGCTCTATATGGGTTGCACCTACACATCTAGGTTTTTGAGGAAACTGTATCTTAATGCACCCTTGAATAGCAGCCTATCATATACTTTATTCCATGATGGCTGATCATATAATAAAGCCTTTTATGTAAGCAATCCTTGCACTGTAATAAAAGACAGTCTCATAATTATATCAACATCAAGAAACACTCAAAAGGGGTTCATTCCAAAATTACAAAATATTGCAAAAGACCTACAGAAGCCCATCTACATAAGTCTTTCACAGATGCTTTAAATTACGAAAATTAAGCTTTTACCTTTCTTTAATGAATGTAATGCTGATGTGAAGAATGTTAAATAACCAGGAGGTTGAGGTGAAGCATTGAACTCAAAATATCCTAGAACTCCAGGCTGAAATAGTAACAATTAGAGTTAGTTACGCTATTTTCAAGTATAATTATATGGGGCAGAGCAATTATTTGCCTACAGTAAAATACCACAGATTTAAAAAAGACAATGTTTACTGAAGAGCGGTCACTTTATGCTGCAAGAAGAAATTTAATATTAAAAGACTGAATGGAAATCAGTTCTAAAGTTGTCATTCAAAAGCTATGTATGAGAGAGGGTTTTTACGGCTGTAGATGCATAAGTTTAACAGCTGCACATTTTCCATGTTAGCTATTAAAAGTTCATTAAAAACAATTAATATTTGTTTTTTTATTTGCAACTATTGTGACTATTTTATAAATCAGTTCCAGCACCAACATAGGACCATAAGCATTGTAAAGACTTCTTTTAGAACTGGAATATCAAATACGATTTTTCCAGAGTATAAACAACTAAAACAGGAACACTTAATTGTTCACTATTTTGCACATAATTAGCAACTACATATGAATTTACACATTTTGTGCATGAATTCTTGAACTGCTAAGCCAACTTATCATCCCATCATTAAGCTACCATTCATTGTAAATTCTTTCAGTATATCTTGCAGGAGTCAGTGAGAGTTCAGCTGCACAAAAATAATGAAAGAGCCCCATATCCCACCTGCATATCCATAAAGTTCTTCGAATTGCCAAACAGACAATTCAAAACTTAGAAGACTCGTCCCTAAATAGGCCTATTGACTTTGCCAGGTATAAAGCCTGAATGGCTTCATATTAAATTCAGGAAGAGAATCTGAGAGAAGCTGACTTGGAACAAAGAGGTGTGTACTCTTTAGACTCCTCTTGCTCCAAAATTTCAATTAAGTTCTTCTTTTAATATAATCCATCGAAAATACGTTTTTAAACACATCACTGAAACTGTGATAATAATAAATTTTCTTGCTAATAAACTGAGAGGTCAGAATAAGTGACGGACTTCGGTTACATTGTGTTTTTTTTTCCCTAGTTCCACCAGTTCATACAGAAAGAGCATCTGATACACAAAGCAAGAGCACTCTAGGGATTTCTGTGGAACAAAATATTCCAGACTCACCAATCACCCATTTGTGTGGCAAATAAATACTTAAGTGGGAATGTTCATTTGGTATGCTGGAGCCTGCTTTATTTTTTTCTTGAGTTTTACATGCAAAAATTTTAATTTCTTTTAAAAATAGGAACATATATTTTACCTGTTACTGTCATTAGTCATACGACTTCAGTTACTCATACCAGCCACAGGAATTGAGCTAATTCAATACGAATTAGTGACGTCAGGATGTTCACCAATAATGGCATTCCAACTAATGACCCGCTCTTTTTAGGCTTTTTAGGCAGGCATTATCTTTCATGAATGAATGCTAAACAGAAGGTCCTTGTTCATAAAGATTCCTTTTGAGGTACCCCAAGAAAATTATCAATAGTAAAAATGAGATACAAGCAACTAGTGAAATTTCTGCAACAACAATTGTCAAGAGGGAAATAAAAATATAAATAGAAGTGAAAAAATACAGCAAAATAATAACATCCTTCTTTTTTAAACAATAAACAGGTTAGTAATTAGTGTTCACCTTTTTCTCCTAGTACTAAACTAAGACAGTATAAAGAAACAACCCCTTATAAAAAACTTTTAAAGCATTCAATTGAACCAAAATAAGGAGACAGACAAGATCGTAAAAATTTTAGTTTTTCCATTTCCTAGGCCCATTTTTGAATACCATTAGTGTATGAAGCGAACTTATGGCACCAAATATTGAATGAAAGAAGAGTCAAAAGTGACAGTAAAATGTAAGAAAAAGCCACATCTAGAAATATTTATGTATTTATTAAAAACAGTGATGTTCTGATTCTGACTGCCACTTCTGTTGAACTTAATAGCAGCTTAAGACTTCCAGATTTTGAAGAATAAGATGTTTCCATTATACATTTTAGAAAGTGTTTTTTCAGTAACAAAAATATTTTAGTGGAGAATATATACTAGTGCTATATGCCTAATTAGTAATCTGGTTAATTAATGTTGTTTTATCGATAATCCCACAAGAGTTAAAATTTCCTCGGTTACAGGCTGCAATTATACATATGAGGAAAGTGTCTAAAAAGCTGTATTTCTTCTCAGGTACTATGTTGTTCTGCCCAGAATGAAGACATTCACTTACCAATACCAACTACTCTGTTCATTTTAACAAAATGGCACACCTCCAGGTGCTAGCAACTTAAAAGGAATCTTGCTCTGTACAAGTGAGATTCAAGTATTACAGAAGAGATACCTCGATGTAAATAAGAGGTTCCTAGTTTTGAATACAAGTATACTAAGAGGAGCTTGATGGCAGCAACTCATATTTCCTTTCATGTAAGAACCTCCAGAACAATAACTGGTGTAGCAACAGCCACCTGCATACAATTTACATGGGCATCTCCATACAAACTGTTATTGATGATCAGCTGCCTCCAGGCAACCATCTGTGTGGAGTTACGGTTAACTATCTTCATGCAGGCAGTTAGGAACAATCAGTTGGACAGGATGTGACTTGCTGCTGTATAAAGTTTGAGGATAAAATATTGGAATGTGACATAGGGATAGTTTAAAGCACTGCTTTAGGAGCATCAGTGTTGCTAGAGTGGAGCTTACTGGAGCTTGTCTTTCCATTAAACAATCTTCAGCACATGCCTCAAGCCAAGTGTCTGTAGGAAAGGTTTTGGAACAAACCTGAGGACATCAATACTGAAGAGTCCTAATTTCTCCTAATGAAATTCATATATGGAAATTTAAAAATCATTAATTGTAGCACAGCCCATTTCTTGCTTGGTCTCTACAGCAGAGGAATGGAAAGTGACATGTGATGGCAATTAAACATAACAGACTTTACAAGAATCTCAACAATTACAGAACAGCAGCTTCATAGACACTTTAAGAATTAACAGAGATCTTCAGGTGAGTAATTTTTATTGGAGAACAGCCAGTATGGTTTTATTACTGAACCATGCCTGAAGTCTATCACAGTTCTGTGAAGGAATAAGCAAGCATGTAGATGACTGATCTACTCAATGCAGAATACTGTAATTCCCAAAAAGCCTACAAGAAGCTACCAAACACACTGGAAGAAACTAAGGTGATAGAGAATAACATGGAAGGTCCTTTCTACTGATCTAGAAAAAGACAGAAAGCTACACATAAAAGTTATTGTTTTTACACAAAGACAGCCAGCCAAGATGTGTAAGGATGCTCATATCGTTCAACATTTCTATAAACACTTTGGGAAAGGGAGAGAAGGGTGAGGAACAAAATTTGTAAATGTTATTGGGAATCATCGAAACTGCAGCTGACTCAGAAGGGTTGCAGAAAGACATACTAAATGACTATGCAACGTGGGCAACGAAGCTGATGAAGGGTCTGGAGAGCGGGTCTGTGGAGAGCTGCTGAGGGAGCTGGGGTTGTCTAGCCTGGAGAATAGGAGGCTGAGGGGAGACCTTGTCACTCTCTACAACTACCTGAAAGGAGGTTGTGAGGTGGAAAGTGAGGTGGGCGTTGGTCTCTTCTCCCAGGTTACCAGCAATAGAACGAGAGAAAATGGCCTCAAGCTGCATGAGGAGAGGTTTAGGCTGGATATTAGGAAAAATTTCTTTACTGCAAGAGTGGTCAGGCATTGGAACAGGCTGCCCAGGGAGGTGGTGGAGTCACCATCCCTGGAGGTATTTAAAAGATGTGTAGACGCGGCACTTCAGGGCATGGTTTAGGAGACATGGTAGTGTTGGGTTGGTGGTTGCACTTGACGATCCTAGAGGTCTTTTCCAGCCTTAATGGGTCTATGATTCTATAAAGAACACTGAAATTTAAAGGCAAATAAATATGAAGTAATGGGAACAGAGAACAGAAAAACCCTCGTAGCTACTGATTAGCTTTTACAATTAGATAAATGCTTTTACTACTCAATTAAGTTATTTCTATCCCAATTTGTATGTATTCATTTTTATGTTTTGGCTATATTGCATTGAGGTAAGGGAAATTTTTTTTTTTCAGAATCTCAGACTTGTGCAGGCATGGATTTCCTGCCTCATTTATCTGTGAGCACAGGAAAGAAAACAGCAGAAGGAAAAGAATGCATTATCTCTGGGGTACAGAAGAACCAACATTACATACCACTAATTCAATACTGTAGAAATGCAAAGAAACAACTGTTGACTGATATTAGATTAATTACAAGTAAAAGTCTGTTCATTTTCTAACAGTGTTAAAAACATTGTGTATCCAGAACTGAAAGCAAATTCTCACATCATCATTTAACATAGGCACCACGGTACCCCACACAAGAGCAAGCTATTAAGGCAAATCCACTTCTGGGTCAGACCCTACACAGCTGGTTAATGCTCAGAGAGCATTTCTACACAAATAGAGCTGATACCTTGTTAAGGCACATGCCAGGTCCCTCCCAGAGAGACCAACTCCTCCTGCACCTCTCCTGAAGCTAGAAAATGTACAGGTCCCTGTGCACATTTAACTTTCCTAAGTGAATGAAGCTTTTAGTCTAATTACAGCAGCTGTGTTTTCTTCCTCTGTGCCTCAGAAGGATGAGGCCATTTCTAGTAGCTGGATTAGTCAGGTGAGGAATGTGATATGCCAGTTCGGATTAAAATGAAACTGTTACATCTCTGCAGTTAAGAAAACAAAATAAGCCTGATTGTAGGTACTTACAGGTATCCAGAATTATGGTAGCAACTGCAGATCTTTCTCCTCATGGAATGTGCAGGAAGATCTAAGTTACAAGTTTTTAACTGCTTTCCCAATGGGATTTTTTCCTTACTGTCAAAAATTAAATTCTAACTCTTATCCAGTTCTAGTTTTGCACCAGTATTATTCCACAACCACAAAAAAAAAACCAAAAACACAAACCAAACCACACACCAAACCTTAAATAGTATCAGAAAATGCAGAATCTTAACTTTCCAGTGGTCAGCCAGAATTTTTTTTTCACGGGGTTTCAGCGCCCTCTTGTGAGAGCAATACAGCATCTCACGGTATTCGTGATTTGAGGAATGGACATAACACCATGTAGCTACCACCCCTCGCTCTTACATTTAGCTGGATTCTGTTCATTAGTACTTCTTAGAAACAAAAACGTGCTAATTAACATTCGAATACAAAATAAAATACTGCTAGTTTTCAGTATCTCTTCATGTGGTTCAACTTCCAAAAAAAATGCTTTGAATGTTTACCTTGTTAGTCCAGGTGTACTAATATATTTAACGGATTTTGATATTCAGTTGAGTGTGGGTAGAGCTCCTGGTTTTCTCCGCTAGATGCTTTTTCTGTCAAAAGCTGGCTGCTGGAATTTGAAGACAAGACTAAAGCACCAAAAGCTTCACAGATTAGATGGACAAGTCCTGGCTACCAGTAAATTGAGAGACATCAACAAAATGCCCTTGAAACAAAAAAAGAAGGGTGCAGTAGCTCTTTTAAGTGTGAAAACACATGCTGAACAGAACTTCAGCTCACCATGGTGCCCTGCAAATGAATCACTCATCTATTAACAACTTGCCAACCTATTGCATGCTCCAGATTATATATAGTGCTATCCTTGGACAGAGAAGGAAAATTAATGAGGACCAATAGCAAGTGACAGGCAACTGCCCTACAACCTACTGCTTCCTTAACATGGGAGACCTTAATACCAAAGTAGAATCAAACAGCCAAGGAACAGAATGAGCACTGCCTAAGTGCAGTCTGGGGATCAGCTACAGAAGATCCTTTTCAACTGAAATTTTCAAGTCAAAAGTAAATACTCCTAATGTAAGTTTACAGAACCCATTCCCTAGCAGAACACAGGACTGAAAATTAGATACTGATGATGACAAATCTTCCAGAAAATATTCTGAGCTTCAAAATAATTTGCTTTTCAACGAAGAAATCACAAAAACCTGATCAAGCAGCAGACAGTGGTCAAAATGCCCAATGGTCTATCCTTTACATTCTTCTCTCCTTTCCCTTCTGCTAAAAATTAGCATTTTTAATATATAAAAGATCAAAAATCAAAGGAAGACACTAGCCAAGGCTATCAAAATAGCAATTAGTTTGTGCCATACATGCACTTCCTGTAACCTACTCTACTCCTCCAATTCTTCTCGCTCCTTAAACACAGGAGTCACCTTCTGGATTTTATCTTCTCTTACAAAAGGTATAGCAAGTTCCTTGACTTGCATGGAAAACATCAGAAAGCAGTCATATTTATAACTGTTTAAAATGATGAAACCACGTGTTTATTTCTGGTTTAAACTAACTTTTCCTTTGTGCCTGATTATGTTTCCCTCACCATCCTTCTTCATATACAATTCTCTGTATCTTAGGTCTTCTCTGTATCCTAGCTCCTGATCACTCAGCATTTGCTCTTCTTGCTGCACTCACCTGGACATGCACTAGTCAATGCCCTGTTCCCTGAATTGATATTACTGCATGAGCTGACTGTTATTTTTGTACCCCCTTCTCCCTCTTGCTTAACTTTACAGAGGCAAGACACTGAGCACCTAGTGCCATGGTCTGGGAAATAACCTCAGTCTTAAATGACTGTGGGGCAGCATGACAGATCAGACTATTCTTAGTCTATTTCAGAAAAAAGAACCAACCAACGCTGAACATAAACAGAGATTGGGCATTTGGAGCCACAGAATCTGAAGCACAGGAAGGGGGGGAAGTTTGAACATAGCAATAAAGATATCTGTTCAATTGCTAAGCAGTATTTTAAAAATATTTTCAGTTTCCCCCATAAACTTCTCAGTCTTTTTCCAAAGGAAGCACACCTCCTACTGTAAAGCAAGTTTAAGCTCAATTACACTACTCTTATTAGCTACCTTTTGCAGTCTACCAACAAATAATTCACGTAACACATACCAAAAACCAAGCATGGCTGTTTTCAAATCTCTATAGGAGGCAAGAAAATATGAGTTTTAGAATGGCAAAACTGAAGCAGTGAAAGGACAACAGAATTGCTTGTGATCACAGAAAGTATTAGCATCAGAGACAGACATACAACTTGCTACTCCTGACTCACAGTCCCCACTTAAAACATTGGAAAACTAAACCCATTAATAGCTCCCGAGGGATAAACTGAAGCGAGAACAGCACAGCCCCTACCCATGGTATCTACCAGTGTGCATCCCCTTACACTGCGGCAGCTTTCATTTAACACCACAGGTCGTGCTCTGTCCTGCCACAGAACCAGTCATTGAAGCAGAGTTCCTCTTTGGCGCCTGTTCTATTCTGAAACACTGGAAAGCCCCTCTCATGTTTTGGCCACTACTACAGCATCAATTTGTTGATCATGTTTTCCATTCTCCTCTAATAGCTTGAAGTTTAGTAAGATTATGGTATTTCTCCATTGCACACTATAGAAATTGACGGTTTTAAAGGGATTATAAATGGTTGTTGTAAGCACTTTTTGTCTAATTGGAAGTTATTAATCCACTAGTATTGATACCAATCTTGACACCTCTGAACACAACAGACCGAAAATTAATGCAACACAATGTGCCAGTGGATTAAAATCATGAAGTTACAGCATACAAAGTGGTTAGGAGCTCTTACTTCAACTGATTTCACATTTCTTTTTTACTTAACAGACTTATCTTATTAGAAAGATTTAATATTCCTTTAAAAATTGAAGCGATGATTATATATCTCTCAAATGCTTTCCCAACTTAGACTGCAAGATTTTTGCAGAAAGATTTCTCCCTTCTTTCTTGTTCATATGTAACTATTTGGTGAGGTAACAATTTTGATTGTTGTCTCTACAGACTGTAGTACTGTAAATTAAGAGCATCACTGAATCATAAGTGTTACTACACAGGGAACCAACATTATGAATTTGTCACTTCATATTTTTATTATTTTAACAAATTTACAGGGCACTGATTTCAGGATCCTGGAAATAAACTAGTACTTTGGAGCAGATCAAATTTAATTGTGAAACAAGTCAAGCTCTTTCTGAACCACAGTGGTAAAACTAGAGAAGAGAGACAAGTACCTCATAATTTGAGAGGAAATCTAGTAATTTTGATCGAGACGAGATGTAGAGTAGTGGTGTCATCACCCGGCGAACAAACTTTTCAATATAAACAGCACTCATAGGGCCTTTGTATTCAATTGGTCCAAAACTAGTACCAAAAAAAATAATAAAACATTAAGACTTAAATTAACAATAGAGTCCCTCCTGGGGGTGGCAGAGGTAGGAGCTACATAGACAGCATGCTCAGCCTCTAGGGAATTACCCTCTGTGTCAACTAACAGTGGCTTCTGCAACTGATAGAGGAGTTGTGTTACCAGACTTGAAGTACAGCGCAGAAATTGCAGCGACTCTAGCCTTAAGAGTCTATGGGTAGGGGCAGAGTGTTGGTGAGGGCGAAAGGATGGAGGCCACATCTGAGTCCCGTTAAAGAAGCTGGTAAAATGCAGGTATGAATTATATGATCATATACATATCTTTCTGTTTTGTCTAAAGTAAATACATGTTACTTAAAAATACAGATCTGAAAAATGTCTCTATTTTCACTTGACTTTTAAAAAAATCTTTATAAAGTTCAAACAGTATAAATTTGAAAAGGTGCAATATTTTTATACAGACTTTTAAAAGTAGCACTCAGTAAAGCAGGGACGAATCCAGTCACACTGCTGATGAACAGACTCAGGAAGTCTATAGTTTCTCCCCCAGCCATCTGATAAAACCGCTCACACGACATTAGGTAATACTAAAATAGAAGGCGGGCCAGGCCTTGTAGCTACGATTTCCAGAGCTCCTCCTTCATTCCCTTGAAATCCTGCATCTGTTTCATTATTATTAGGCTGAACAAAGCATCACAGTCCAAAATGAAATCAAACACAAAAAGCATGAGGAGTTAATCCATTCCCACCAAAGAATTTCATGTGATGCATTTTTTAATATAGTGTGTTTTTCAGAGTGTCTGTATGTGTATCAAAATTCCACTGAGATACCTACATTCAGATGCTTTGAAATGGTCTTCTCAAGCCCACTAGAATATTCTATATCCTACACTGATATATTACAAACCTTTGTCTTAACAGCAACATGCACTGCTTCAATATGCCACATGCCCAGTACGCAGCACTTGAGGTTTAATATCTCAGGCATGAGGGGTGCATTACCCTTAGGGGTTTTTATGAAGTATCAATATGAATTTACTTCTCATCATGTTGTAATTCTGTTCAAGGTTACTGATAATACTGAAGTGCATCCACCTATTGTGTTGTAATTTCAAGATCAAATAAGTTTAAGTCAGCGTACATCCAAGTGGGATTGTTGTTTTCTTTATTACAGTTTTAATTATGCCAGTGCCATCTGTGTCTATTCCAAGTTCAGCTCAAAAAGATCAGGATTGCTCCTCCTCAAGACATAAATCCCCCCAAAAAAACCAAAATCAGCCTCTGTAATGGAAAAGAGCTGCAGTTCAAGGCTAGAATACACAAGTAAAATGCAAGTGATAAACTACACGGCGTCCAGCCTTATTGTACCTTGCATTAGAAAGCGTGTTTCCTTACCTGCTGCTCCATTCAAAGAGAAAAAAAATACATACAAACACAAAAAAGTAAGTAAGATTATATAAAATTTTATACAACTACATCTCAACTTTTGGAGCATAAAAAAAATGAGTGTAAAGTTCAAATTTAGAAGTAAGTCTCCAGTACATAGTCCCATTTAAATATGCACTTAAATTCCACTAACTTCAATAGCCCTTAACTACATACTTTATTGCTGTCACAAATTGGGACCAGTGACACAATCCATCTACAGAGCAAGCAGACAACTGAAATATCTATATAAATTTGAATCCTTTACTTTCCATTGGAGGCAGAACTTCCAGGAGATGCACAGGTAAAAGAAAACATCCTTAAGGATGAAGCATTGCACAGCATGTCATTTACCTGACATTTACAGCCCTTCTTGACACCCAAGTAGCATACAGGATGAACTTCACCCAGAATCTCCTCCTCTACAACTAATTACTATAGCTGTAAATAGTATATTTTCAAAATGCAACACTTTATAGATTATCTCTGTTTCCCCAGACTGTACGTATGAAATCTTACCTCCGATGGTATAAGTGTATCACAGGAAAATAAAAGAAATGCTTCTGCTTCCTGCATTTCCCCTGGTTCCACCAGCAATTTACAGCCACAAACAGCACCTGCAAAGCAGGTAAAAATTCACAGCTAACAAAGTACATTACGTGTTAGATACAGAAGGTCACAGTATTTTTTTTCCAATCCATTCCATGTGCTATTTTCAGTGTCTTTTTTTTCCAACTCAGTATTCCATATCTGCTCCTCTTAATTCTATCACACGAGACTATTTTTTTTTTAATTATTATGATTTTAATCTTCTTTTTGTCATTTTGCAACAGCAGTCCTTTTGGTCACTTTTCTTTCTAGTTTTTAACCTCCTTAATCTAAAACCTTCAAATTCACTAACATAAACAGCATTATTTAGTTTTTCTGCAGAGTGGAAACCTGCAGACATTTCAACGAGCAGAGATTTAAGACAGATCTACCTGTGAAGTATTCACATGTAACCAACTGCTAGAAAGCAGTGCTATGGCTGCAATCTCACGTGACTACCTGCATCCCCAAGGATACTGGAATTGGAAGCAAACTCCCTGTAATTTCTGTCTGACAGCAGGTGAATACATCTGAGAACACTTTACAAGGAGAAAATTGCAGAGTACCCTATTCAGGGGCAAAAATAACAGACAACTGAGCAGGAATAACAGGTTTTTCCATTTGTTGTACCACTCTGCATGCTAAATTAAAATTGAGTGGCTGAGTTCGCCTAAAAGGTGAGCATTCAGGTCCTACTGGTTCCCATGGGATGACAGAAATTAGCATCAGCTTGGATATTAAAAATACATCAGGTCATGTTTAAAATTCATATTTTCTCTGGAGTTACCTGGTCTGACAATCTGCTGGCCACATGTTCTATTTCCTCTCTTGCTGCAATGGACTGGCCACACCACGGCGCATAGAAGAAATACAACACAATTTCTGAATCCTGACGAAGGTGATCTGCATAGTCTAATTGTCCCCGAAAAAGATCAATGACTGGAGATCTTGTGGAGAAAAAATTCACTGGAAGCTTCGCTGGCATTGTTACATCTTTTGCTCGGCTGAAATTAAGAACGAAATTAGAGTGGTTATTGAGACTGTACAGCAGTAGTTAAAAAGTGTGCCCAAAGCCCTGATTTTTAATCTTGGCAAAGGTCATGCAATGACAAAACTTTAGAAATTGATGCAAATTACTATGACACCATCTGAGTTAGTTCCGTGAAACACCATAAAAATCTAAAGATCATCCTTAACCAGCTTTAGAAAGTCACACCGTGATACCATGCACTATATTTATGCGTATGTTAGCTCACACTCTTATTGCTGGTTGCTACAGAGCACAAAATTACCAGGAAGAGTGATTTCTCTGGATTTCTTCCCTGTCCTCATCCTCTTTTAACACTTCTACTTTAAGTAACTGCACCCTGATAAGAGAAGAGACACTGGTCATAAAGTTTTGTGATGTGACGTTTATATAAACAGAGACTATTACCCTGCCTCACGCTTTGCTTTAAAGTATTCTACACTTCCATTCTTTTATATTGTATCAGGAAAAAAAATATGTAAATACATATCCATTTATTTTACCAAGCAGGGACTGTGAACTGTTCAGGGCATATTTCCTCTTCAATGTAAGGGCAATATCAACAAATAGAGAGTCTCGATTTAAAGAGATCGTGACAGAGTAAGTTTCTTAAGAGAAATTAGTTCGACCAGTAATACCAAGAATGTAAACCAAATACTCAGGAAACCATTTTCTATCAAATCAGCAATAAAACAATCAAAAACTTGGCATTTCCAAGGCATTCAGAAGTTGTTACAGTATAAACTGCCTTAAACGTACGTGAATGATTATATTCTTTTTTTTATTCTCTTAATTCCAGAATTTTCAACCAGCTATGTTTACACTGGAGCAAGTCAGTTTAACAACTGGACCCCACCACTGTAACGCTCCGTTTTGCCATGGTTCCTTATGTGACAGGAAGTTTTAAGAAAGACACTGCATTCCTTTATCTTGCATCACAATAAAAAGCTCCTCCAAAAATCTTTTTACCTGATATTTCACCCTCCTCAGGTCACAATTTTAGTAATTGTGACAAAATTATCGATCCCCAAATGCTCTCAAACTCACACTTCAAGCAACCTCCTAACAACGCTGCCACATTTTCAAACTTTACAATCATTCTGGTTTGTAAGTACCACTTTTGTTTTTACCATACAGGCCCACAAAAGCCACAGCTCTTTTCTCATTTCCAGTTTACTAAGCATACACTTAAAGCTCAACATTTAAGAATCAATCCCAGTATATTTTCTATATGTAAGAGACAACGGTTGCTTCAAAATACAGAATTTTTAAAATATTAACTGTTTCCTCATGTTTACAATTCATTAATTCCACTACTCTCAAAATTTTGTTTTCACACAGATGGCCAAAAATCTAGTTTCTTCTATGGACTTCTACCCGTGTTCCTTCCTTTCTCCCCCAGTCCGTAACCCAGCATCTCCTTCCCCAACCCTTAGGTTCTTATGTCACCTCACAACCAACACCTCTGGTTCCCTCCCATTCCCCCAGCCCATGCTTATCCAAACTGCTAGCTTCTTCCCACGATTTCTAACTGCCAGCTGCACAGGACAACACTGATGTGTACAGCCCTCGCTCCCAGGTCAGGGCACAAATGCTGATTAGCTGCTGAAAGCGAAACACAACAGCTAAACGTTGATCTCCCACCAACACATACATCTCCAGAGACATTAACTAGAACTTCTCTTTGACTAGTTGAATGAAAACAGACAATGTAAATATGTTTAAAACCTCTGCTTCCCCTACTGAATTAAACTGAAAGTGGACGATTGGTTCAAGAGTTACAGCGTAAGCCTTGAAAATGAGGTATGAAATTGGCTCCAAATCGCAAGAAAGTGTAAAACACATCAACAGAAGTTCCATGACATGCTTCAGTCAGGAACTACATGGCTACCTTCAAATATGAAAAACCTCCACTAATTATTAAAAACAAAACCACAATAAATCAAAAACTACCAGCTTCTTCAGCTGATTTGCTTAGCGTGCCTCCCTTTGCGATACCAAATGTATAACAGAGTACTTTTATGTCATTCCCAGGTTTACAAAGGGAATAGCACTCTGAACCCCTAAAAATTATACAAGTATAAACTGAGGATTACATAATAAATCATTATACAAGAAAAACAATCACAAACTGTTTTTTAATAAACCGTGTTATTTACCTGCTGCACAGAGCCTATAAGAACTTAAACTCATTTTAACAGAACAACCTGGTAGTAAAGGAGAGCACATGGAAGTGCCTGTAGGATCAGCCCCTTTGACTGCAAGGTCCCTAGAGTGGGGTTGTCTCAAAAATCATTTGCATAGTTCCAGAAATAATTCAGGCTCTAAACCACAGAATTTCCATAATAATACATGTTGAGTCAGGCTTCATTTGGCTATACCTTGAGCCACTATAAACCTGCAGTACCTCAAACCCCACTAATGGATTGCTGTGTAGTAAAGGAACTTTCCCTCTCCATACAGTTAACCACTGGTCTCAAAAGTTGTGTGTTGTAAGTGCAGTGGTAGCAACGGTACACTGGTGCTGAGGCCGCAAACCGTACTGATGTGTGGTGAGAAACTACATCCTGTAGTCACAGTTAACACGCAGTTAGCCATCCCCCAAAGGGCATGTGGAATTTTTACACTTGAATTTTCTGTTTCTGACAGCAACAGAACAGGGAACACTTTTATGATATGTTTGTCTCCCTCGCCACAATCTGAAAAGCCAAACCCCTTTAATCACAACTTCCTGCACAGAGAACAGGGTGGCGAGAATCATGTTCAAAGCACATTCCATTTGTGAGCTTCCAAATGCAGCTAGCAGTAAAATGAAAGGAACATGCAAGTTTTAAATAAAAGAGCAGGAGGAAAGCAGAAGCATCGTTGCAAGTTTAAAAAAAAAAATCAATTTTTAGCAATGGACAGGAAAACAGGGAGGTAATTAAGTCCAGAAATCATCTTCCATATGTTCTGTAATATGGCAAGAGCTTCACACTTTCATCTAAATTATCCGGTCACTGCAAGGTACAGACTACTGGGACAGCGGCACTGCTGCTCACAGAGCAACTCATTCATAGACTTAAAATTCACTCTGATCCAGATAATACATCCTCCGGGGACAGGTGAGAAAAGACAGCCTTAATATTTTTCAGAAGCATTACCTGTGAATCAAGTGTTTCTTGGAACAAAGATTTGTCAGATTCTGCAGAATAAGGAAGTAACCAGATCCTTGTGGCCTTCTCCCACTCCCAAAATTAAACCCCAAATGCCACAGATGTTCTTAAGTTAATATAGTATGACTTGGAGCACATAACAGTCACCTTGACCTAGAACCCATCCAGAACATTCAGATCCCAGATTAGGCTCCAGACGCGAGCTTCCCAGCTGCAGCACACTGACACGCCTACTGCACATCGCCCAGGTCTCCCCGCACTTCCAGCTACAAGCACCACCTGGTCCCACGCACCCGCGTACACCCGGCTCTCAGCAAACAGGAGCTAAAGAGGCTTTTGCAATGAAGAAAGTTCCAGCTCCCAAGAGGAGCACCACCACGTTGGGGGGGGAACCGCAAAGCACCCTTCTGTCTGAAGCGGGTGCAGGAAATTGGGGGGGGGGGAGTCCCACTGACGCATGAGTCAGAAAAGACCTGTTTCCCTGCACTTTGTGCCCCACGCCGACACAGCCAGCTGAGCGCACTGAGGAAGGGGTTTCAGCTCTGTGTCCCCCTCCACCCTTCTGAGACACGGGTGATTCTCTGAAGAAGCGCAGCTTTCTCAACAAAGCGCCGCCCCTCACGCGTGTCTGTGCCCACGTACCTCCCGCCACACCCCGACGCCCTCCAGTGAAGGGGCACGTGCCTTAGGAACCGCGCGGCTTCCTCCCCGCCACAGGAAGGCGGGGAGCGCGGCCGTCCCGCCGGGGCAGGGTCACCGAGCGCCGCACTCCCCCGCCGCCACACAGCCGGGCTGGCGGCCCCCCCGCCCCCCACACCGCCCGGCACCCGACCGCGGAGCGCGGAGAGAGGGGCGGCCGCAGCGGGCACAAGGGGTCGCGCCCCGGGAGCGCCCGCGGCCCGGCCCTGCCCGCGCCGGCACCCCCGCGGGCGGCGCTGCCCCCGGCCTCCGCGGCACGCAACGCCCCCATGAAGAACGGCGGGAGGGCGGCCGCTTCCACCGGCCGCACCCCGCGTCCGCCCGGCCCCCGCAGCCGCCCCCACCATTACCTGCAGGTGACTTTGAGGGCGACGAGGAAGGCGCAGCCTAGCACGATGGCAGCGCCGCACAGCAGCTCGGGCCGCCGCGCCATCTGGGCGGCGCGGGGCCGCAGCCGAGGCACAGCCACGGGGCCGGGACCGGGGCCGCCGCATAACGGCATCACCCCCGGCCGAGGTGGGGAGGGGTGCGGGCCACCGGGCCGCTCTCGCTCGCACACGTCTCCCTACCGCCCGCCTGTCAGCCGCGCCGGGGCGGGGCGGGGCAGCCCTCTCCACCGGCGAACCCGCCGCCGCCACGTCGCGCCGCCCCGAGCAGGCGCAGAGGTGGCCGGGCCAGCGGGGGGAGCCGGGGCCAGAGCGGGCCCGGCCGGCGAAGGACTGGGGCAGGGGGCAGCGTGAGGCCGCCCGCCCTCGCTCGGCCCCCGTCCTACCCGCGGGCTCGGGAAAAACACGTCAAGAATTATTTTGTTCGCCTCCTGCTGTCTGTGCAGGGCATTGTTAAAATTCCTGTCGCCAGGACCAGCGACTGAATTCCCCAGTAACTCCTGCGAGGAGCGAGCCCCGCCGGCAGCGATTCCCCCAGGGTCACCACGCTGCAGGCATTAAAGACGTCACACCGTCCTTACAGAACAAGGATTTCATGTTTAGTTTCGTCTAGAATTACTTCCAATAACTTACAGAGCACTCACATTAAACAATGACAGCATAAAACTGAGAAAACAATTCAGAAAGGCACACGATACAGTCAGGTTTTGTCACAGAAATAAGTGTCCATAGTACTCTATTTCAAGCTCAGTTTATTACAAACAATGTAAAAAATTAGCACTGCAGCAGGTGGCATTTCAAGCACTAAGCTGATTTTGTATGCATACTGTACATCGTATTCAAATGTACCTCAGCTGAGCCTGCAAGGAACAGATACCGCACAAGCTCCCCAAGCTACGGCTGAAGCAGAAGGTGGTGTTTTTATAGTCGTTGTGCTTTTATTTTGTGAAGTTGAAGGGACACAGCATCCAGACTTGTCATGGGTACAGGTATCACTGAACTTTGGTTGAACACTTCTTACGTACACAATATACAGCCAATGACTACATTCAAACTACTGAAGTCATTCTTAAAGCTCTTCTAATTATAAAAGGTCAGCCAATAACAGAGAAAACACTGTTGAAAGGAGGGAGAAGTCAGTCATAGGGGGGGGGAAGAAACCTAGCTTTAGTTATGTTGAATGAATGGCTGAAAAAAGCTTAATTTAAAGAAAAAAAGGAATTAAGTGAACACACAAAAAACCTGAAAGCATAATCTGCGGAAAGGCCAAAATGCAACAGAAGCTCCAGCAACCGTAAAGCCAAATGGCTTGTCAGTCAGAAGTCGTCTCAGCCCATGAACAGTTTTCCATTGCCTGCTGTCTGCAGGAAATGCCATCTGAAGTACCATCCACCTTGCAGGTGAGGTGGTGGTTCCTAACCAGGTCAAAAGGCTGAAAAGGCATCCCAGCACCACATAGCTCCAAAATGCTTTGTCTACTTTGCAAGTTAGCTGGCCATTTTTGTTATTTTAGTCATGAGATGATGCAATAGAGAAAACTGCAAACAAGCAGCTGGAGACACAAGTACCAACTTATTAAATTTTTAGCTACAGGTGCTGAAGCTTTTGCTAACAGGCAAATCATCATTTGTTTGTTTTTACAAAGTCTCAATCCTGAGAGGCTACATGCAGAAAACAGCTTTGTGTAAAGTTCTCTTTATTACAGGCAACATTAGTCCATACAATACACAATACTGACATACAAGTTTAATCTTTCGAAATCATCATTTAAACAGCAAAGACCAAGAAACAGAATTTTAACTACTTCATTTTCAAAAATTAATACTTTTTTCCCTCCCAAGATCCTTTTTCAGTAAATTATATTGAAACATACAAATAGAGAAAAAATACCCATTCAACATATACTGTAGTTAAATGGTTATTTTGTTTAAAATCTTTAATAAGAAAATCCTTTTTAGCAACCTACATATAGATAAGTAGCAAACTTTGTTTTAAACAAATCCTCTCCATTAGAAGATCTAAAGAATTTTCATCCATCATTTTCTTCTTAGCCCATAACACTCTGTTTTGTAATACCTTGATACCTTAAAAGTTTTTCAACTGAAGGACTGATACTAGGGGGCTTCCTAGATATTATAACCTCTCTTCCCCCCCTTCTATTTCCTATCTTTCTGTCCAACAGAAGGTGAGTAAGCACGTAATACTTCAGATTTTTTTTAATCACCACTCTGTTTCATGAGAGCATAGACAGGTCTGCTCAGTCCCCCTAAATCTACTATATTTTGCTGTTCAGGAGGAACAATATATGCCAATAAAAGCAGAAAACCTGCAGCTTTTCTGTCACATGCTTTTGATTATTGTCAAATTTTCTGGTTTATGCTTCCCGCTAATATGTATGTGTCATTTCCGTATTAGTTTAAATCTTTAAACAAAAAACTATATTTTCCAAAGTCATTATCACTGGGGGCAATCAAGTGGTCTTTTCTTGCTTTGCTGAGCTTCATTCTTAAAACTTGTCTTCGTTCTTCCCACTCATGGAGTTCAGCATTTCCATGGGCAAATTTACAGTTGTTTCCTTCAGTGCAAGTACCAGCCATATATCTGTTAAGACAGATTGCAAATAGTGTTTTCACAGAATTATCATGATCACTATTGTATCTAGGTATTTTCTTCTGGTCATGTTTTTCAAATACACTAATATATTAAGGACAAAAAAAAAAAGGTAATTACTTTTTAAGTAAAATGATACTAACCCTGGTTAGCATTTGATTATATTTTTCTTTCCCAGCTGTCAAGTACTTATAGAGTACAAGAGATGACTCTTTTCTTTCTGTTCTTCATGCTCCTACTTTACAGAGTAATTTAATGCTTGAAACCTTTAATTTCATCAGGTCAAATGATCAGGTAAATTAATACCTTATCATTTAACTCACTAAGCTAAAGAACTACTATTGCTAAAAAATCCAACTAATTAATTATCCTTTGTTTACTAAATTTGGTTTTTAAGTATACAATATGACTTAAAAATCTATTTTATTCTAGTATTTTTGTATGAAGTTATAAGGATGCCAGTTTGCATTCACTTTATACCGTGTATCCAAGGTCTGTTAAGTGTTAGAATTAAAAAAAAAAACCCAAACAAACAAAAAATACCATTTAGGATGTTACTTAAAAATTTAGCAAAGGGGGCATGGAAGCTTCTGTGCAAAGACTGCAAACAAAAAATAACTTGCTTTACATGCTCTGCAGTTTCTCAAGATCTCTAAACCATTCAAAATCTGTAACTTGAAATGGAGTAACAAAGGTATCCATACCAGTGAATTCAGCCTTTAACACCAGAACGCAGATTCTGAAGTTCTTAGCCTTCCAAAAAGATTCCAACAGTGGAATGAATTTTCATCAGATTTACAAAAAAATAAAAAAATAAAAAAAATCTACTGCAGAGAGGTAAACAGGCTGCACTTAAGAATTAAAGGGAGCACCAAAACATAAAACCAACGCTGGGAAAACCAACAGCTCTTGGAAGGTCTCTTCCACACGTTCATAAATGATTTCCAATAACAAATACTCGATTTTAACAAATTTGGTCTGATGCTAACAACATTTGTACTTGCCTTAAATCTCCGATATCACTCTCCAGCTAGGTACTGTTCTTGTGTTCCACAGGTAATTAACATGCAGATGCCTAAGTACACTTGTAATAATAGCAACACTATTTCATGTAGCTGCAATAAACCTGCAACCCTTTATTATCAGCACAGAAGCAAATCAATTTGCTTCCACAATTAGGCACCTTGTCACTCCCTGAGTTCTAACAGTATGTGTTAGAACATTGTTAATTACTTAATTTCTTGTTGAAAGATGTATGCAAAGCAAGAAATACTAGAAACATTGTCTGTCAAAACTAATAACCACCTTAATTATTTACACTATGAACTGTCATTTTTCAGCATTTCTGACATCTTAAAAACCACATACCTATCACAAATGCTAAAATATCCAGTTGGAAAGCGATACTGCCAGCAGTTTTGATCATCCTCAGTATGGAAAACCTTCTCTTTATGCTTTTCAGAAGAAATGTGACCCTGCCATTGCTTCTCACTATTACAGTTCTTCCCACACATCCAACAGTGAAAATCCACCTGTTTTACAGGAAATTTGAACACAAAACATTAAGAATTCAATATTGTAGGCACAGAACTGCTCCTAATACATTTTGGATGTTTTCTTTATGTTGGCCTGTAAATTGTTTACCTAAACAGAGTTATTTAAAGAATCACCGGAATTTTATGATCTCCACTACCTTTAGAGGATTCAGAAGAGCTGCTTTATAGTGTCAGTTAAAGTTTGCATTTAGCGTAGCTAGCTATGATCTAAGGAAGCACCAAGAAAATAAACACAACAGATGTTACGCACTGGAGGGGGACCAAACCAACAACAACAACAAAGTGTTTGAATTTAAAATTTTACCTATGATTACTTACTGTAACTTCAGCATAGTCAGTGGGCATGTGAATTTGCTTCCCATTTTCTTTGTTTGCCTGAGCAGCTGTATCATCTCCTTTTTCTGGTTTTTGACTTTTTAGCCATATGTCATACAACTGCTCCAAGTCTTGAACTAATGAGAGCAGAAGCTAAAATAAGTAATTAGCAATTAAGGCAAGAGTTTGAGAGTACTAGATAAATAACTGAGTTTGCAAGCATAATTCAGTCTCCACCTACTGTAAGACGAAAAAAGGAAGGACACAATGCAGACAGTTACACAGTTTAGAGGTATGAGCCAAGATCAACATGCCATTTCCACCAATGTGGGAAAAAGTAGGATGTTACAGTAACAACTGTGCCACTGTGTATCAGTAGCTGAATTTCAAAGTACTAATATAAAGTGTGCTACAGTTTTGGGGAAATTTATTCTTTCTTGCAGACCATGATGATATTATTTGTGTAATTTATTACTTCCAATTTTAGATTATTTCTCCCCAGTAACACTCTAGTGGGATAACAAGTCAACAACAGAAAGTGAATAGTAATTACCAGTATATACATGGGGCGGGAGGAAGGTGAAATTCTTAGCATGCCCTCATATGTTGTTATCAACTGAATCCTAGTGTGTGCACATAGCAATACAGTGTAAAAACACCAAAACAATATTGCTGCATGGATCAATACACTATTTCAAAGACCCCTAAAAAAACTGATACAAACTGCTTTATTGTTAAACACATCAAGCAACAAATGTATAATATAGCTATTTTTATTTAATACTATTTTGAATACCCAGTCTGGGCTTATTCAAATTAAAAAAAAAGGCACCTGCAAGGTTTACTATGAAAGACAGTGAAAAAAAGTGGATTAAGAAGTAACTGAGGAACAAGAATTAAAAGCAGAACACTTAGATTTATGTTAGATTTACTCTTCTACTTACTGCTATTCTCTTTCATATAGGTCCACATCTCTCTCTCCTCAGGACTGTGAGCAAATGAGCAGTTCCCATCATATTGACATTTCTTGCCTGAAGCAATATGATTGCACAACTGGAATGTGAATTTAAAAAAAAATCCTTATGAATAAAAACTAAAATGGATTACAGCAGAAAAAAAAATTTTGCAGTCTTAGCTAGTGTTTCCCTTCCCAAACCAACACTTATATCACATGAAAAATTAAATCACGTTTGTTTTGTAAAAACACTCATATATTGAGTTAGAAAAAGCAAACTGCTGGAAGGAAGAACTACGACTGCTTTTTGCCTCCTACCAGATTACCAGACCACAGATATGTTTGAAATACTTACTGGATATAGTAAGAACTTAGTTAAATCACTTTAAAAGTTATTAACTTCCACTGATGAGAAAGGACTTCAGTGAAAACATCTGAAATCAGAGCTTTTAAGGCTGAACTCTGCAGAAACACCATAAACATATTCACACCAACTCCCACAGGAATTTCTGCAGAACCAATGAAACCAGCCCAATTACTAGTATTTTCAAGTTACCCTATTTTCTTAACTGTTAGTTTTAGGCTAACATACATCAAATTGCAGAGGCACTTGTTTCTTTGCGGGAAGAGGACGAATAGTCATCCACTTCTTACGTTCATTAGACATTACTAGCACCACACGGCGATCTTTGGTCCATCTAAAAAACAGATGCATTCAATAGAAGAAAATACTATTAAAAAAAGACACACCGTGTACACAGAGGCACAACCAAGAAAGCCCAGAAAGGTTCTTTATAAAGCTTTCACCATATTTTTAATTGAATTCTACTGAAATTTTACTATAACTGTTAATTAAAACCAAAACTAAACAGCCACCGAAGTGTTTCTCATTAACAATTAGTAACATACTACACAGAGATAACTGTGTTCTGCTTCAATATATTTTTTTTATTTCCTTGTATGACTCTTTCCTAAGCAGTAACAAAGCTTCCCAAAAGAGGTTTTAAATGGCTGACAAAACGGTGAGATTTTCACTGTTTGGTCTTACTTACGGATGCCTTGCTTTTGCACTACAGTATTTTTTGTTTCTGTCTGGCTCATTAACTTGACCATTTCTCCAGCACTGACCACAAACAAACTTCATCTTCAAGTTAAGTGATCCATATTTCATTTGGTTCCCAAGAATCTTAAGCCAAAAAAAAACCAAAAACCAACAACAAAAGGTATTTTGTATCTGCAAAGAAATCCATATATAATTACAAATTACCCCCTACAATAAAAGTTTACAACACATGTCCGGAAGCAGATGTTACACTCCGTGCCTTGTAATTTCAAACTAGACATTTCCTAACAAATGCATTTCTACTTAATTTATTTCTGATTTAGGTATACGTACCCAGAAGCTGTGATAAGATATACAAACTGAACACATGAAAGTCCAACACATGGGAAAGATAATTAATTGCCCTATGGCAGCTGACTTTGAAACCATGTTTAGGTTTTATGTTCCGCCTATGACAAATAAGCAAAGCAAAAAAGGAATTGCTTAATAGCAAAGCAAGCATATTAGTGTAAGTGGAGCAAGCTGAAGAAAGCCTACAGTGAAAGAGATTATTTGACCACAGCATTAAAAATTAATTTCTAAAGTAAACTACATTATACACAGACATAGAAAAAGAATTATCACCAGAGTCACTGCAGAATTAGTTTAACAGAGAACCGAAAATACCTGTGATCCATGTGCACTAGCTTCCATGTTCTGCCAGTATTTCTTTGATTCTTGAACGATAGTATCATGTGAAATACCTACAAAGGAAGGGAAAAAAAGTTCTTGAGCACTTATGACTGTTGTAGAATTACAGACATGCTCAAACTGGAATGCTACTGAAGCTCCAAAGCTTTAAACTATTTTTCTTTTTATATATTGTATATATATACACAAACTCCTGTGTGGGTGTGTATATACATTTACATCCCTGCCCCCATATAAATATATATACACACACTCTCTTCTCTTAAGAACCTCATGAGGGTCTCCAAAACAGAAATATCATATATGTCATCACATTGAAAAGCAAACACAAAAGTTCTTTAAATTACAGGCTGCTCAAGTAAGTTAAGGTGCATAATGTGCTAAACCTCTAATGACAATCAAATTAGAAAAGCTACATTGTATTATGGACACAGGAAGACTATCCAAAATGCAGACAGACACCAGATTGCCCCTGCTTTCTTTACAAAGATTTTAAACAAGCCCTGTTAATTAGGTTTTGTTTCAGAAAAACATTCTTATAAATACTTTGGCTAAGGTTCCTATTGGAGCTATACAATGTTCACACACACTGTAACATTTACTGCTTTAATTCCACACAAATACAGACAGTCATCTGTGTTTGGATTTGAGGGTCGGTGAAATGTTTATTTCCTGAAGTAGCATTCCTTTACTTCCCACATGTTCCATTCAGAAGAGGAACCTCATTCAAAGAGCAGTGACTGAGCTTTAACTGACTTCGGCAAAGCATGAGGGCAGCATGAACACACCATAAAATTAAAAAAAAAAAAAAAAGCCTTTTGTGGTGAATCAAGTTTCTTGGAGAACCCAACCCTTACTTCAAAATAGAAAATATTTGCTATCCTTGCCTTTGTAGCAGCAGCTGTAAGAAAATAACTGTTTTACTTTCACACAGAAAATTCTAGAGGCTCATCCCAGGAGCGAGAACAGGAAATCAGCAGAGAAGTCTCTCTCTATTTGACTTTCTTCCTCCAAAATATTCAGGGCAGTATGACATGTTGTCTCAGTATGCCTGTACAAGAATCTACATAGAAAGCTGACACAACAAGGAGCCTCTTTTTCAAAGATGGGACAGATGAGGAGAAATCACAGATATAAAAGGGCAAAAATGCCAGAAATGTTGTAACACGTTGGGATTGCCCCATTTCCCTTTTTCCTCCATGCATCACAATGATCCAACATGATTACTTCAGATGTGAAGTACTGCTGTCATATAGAGCAAGGTAGGAAGAATGAGCAACTGTTATGTGGTACAATTTGTTTACTGCTAAGAGTTTAATTGCCTTTTTTTAAAAAAAAAAAAAGTCATGGGGAGTTTGGAAGTCACGACCAAGAAATCGCCTCTACATACAGAGACATGTCATTCAAAAGCTGTCAGCTAGAAATGAAGCCTGATCAACAAAAAGAAGCCAAAATGCCCTGTGTAAGCAAGTACAGAAAAATAGTTAAGTTTTATCAACACATACACTAATAAGAGACAGAATAGTGAACTGGGAAGATTTATTTTCTGGCTCACTATATAAGAATATCAGAATAGCAGTAAGCAAAAAGAAAGGTTTGACTGTGGAAAAACTTGATTCTTTTTACTGGGGGATGGAGGGGAACAATGGCATAAGTATTTCAAGCTTTTCTTTCGGTGCTCTGAGAGAAAGAAATTTGATCAAGATCTTCCAAAGTTTGAAGGTTTAAAAATAAAAGCAGATCTAGTTTGACTTGGATCTAATATCTGCTCAAGGCTTCTAGTTTTATTTCAAGAAAAAAAAATCTGGTCATAATGAGCAGTTTTGAAGGTATTTATTATCAAAAACTTGCTGATTTTGAATAGCTAGTAGCCTACTCAACGCTTATTGTACTTACATTACTGTATATTGAATATGCTGTATGAAAGATTCCAGCAAATTGTAAGTGAATGGCACAGATCCCAAGCTGCTAATTTCAGAAGGGTGTTCAGACGAGAAAGAAGTGGCATTACAATGAAGGGTAAAGCAAGCATTTTACCAAACGTACCTGTTTCCTTTTGCATTATCCAGACTTTAAGCTCTATCAGACTGTGAGCATAAAAGCATTTATCCTCTCGTAAGCAGCCATAATGCACCTCATGTCTGCACAGGTCAAGCTGACATCGAACTTGAAAAGGGCGGATTTTGGAATATTTCACCATAGTTTCTCTCAAAATGTGGACAAGGCACCTGTTTAGAAAACAGTGAATTTTATATATTCCTTAAAATTACTTTGTTCATACGTGGAAAAACACGTTAAATAACCACCCCTCATCACAGTTTATTCAGATGTCTTTTTAACACTTTTTATTTGAAACCAGAAAGCCAAAAAGTTTCCAGAAGGAAGTAGCATCTAATTATCGTTTCTAGGCTGAGTAAACTACCATCATGGAAGAGCACTCTTGTAAAATCCTGAGGTCCCTCTTCTAATAAGCATTACTGAATTCAGTCCAACGGGATCACTGGTTTCCAAAAGCAAAAGCATATCATGTCCACTTTCAAATATATATCCTGATCTCATTACAAACACAAGTACTTATGCTGTTGTAGAGCACCATTAAGGAACAAGTTGCTGCATCACAGTAACAGCCTAGCTCTTATAGCCGTAGTTTTTCCTCAAAGTAGGGAAGTGGAGTACTAACAAGGCAATTAAAATGCTCCCACTTATGCTTCCATCATATAAAAATGCAAATGTATTACTTCTCCAAAACTTATTTAACACTATTACCACTATGAAGTCTTTGTTAACTTTCAAAGAACAATTAAAGACACCTTCCTCACACTTTATGAACTGAATTAATAGAGATTATGGTTTATTTCAGACACTGTAATTAAGGTAAACCTGTTCTGACTGACTTAAAACTACAACAAAATAAGCAAAACAGACTGAAGAAAGAGCAAACAGATTAATTTCTATATTCATTTCACATCACACATCTACTTACATCAATGCAGCTTATGAGGTAGATAAGCTATTAACAAACTGACACCAAAGCCAGTAAGATTCAAACATGAAGGGGCCACCACTATTTTGAATGCAT
Source organism: Phalacrocorax carbo (assembly GCF_963921805.1). Classification (NCBI taxonomy): domain Eukaryota; kingdom Metazoa; phylum Chordata; class Aves; order Suliformes; family Phalacrocoracidae; genus Phalacrocorax; species Phalacrocorax carbo. Next base: position 12,390,728 of record NC_087522.1, on the reverse strand, counting down.
TGATAGAGTTCACTGTCTGTTTAGTTACATGAGACAATCCTTGTTCAGTAAGTTTGTCTTACCAATACTGCCAAAGCGTAACAGTTAGCAAGGAAAAGAAGTTAATCAACAGGTAAGAAATGAGAAGTCAGTATTAAAAAATGCCCTGAAACCTTTTTGCTTTTAATTTGAAACTTAAGATATGGTATTTCAGACATACTTGTTATCTTCAAAGTCGTGCATAGCAGGGTGAGAACAAGAAGATGAGTTATCCTTGTTCCTTTTGCTTATTATTCTGGGTTTGTGATCAAAACATTTCTGGAATAGAAAAACAGGTAATTATAGAGTATGTATTTTATACATTCAAAAAAACACCTTACCTGAAAGATTATAACAGAGGCTTCAACTAGTTTCTAATCTAAAGATAGCCAGATTATTACTGAACATGCATGCATGAACCAAAGCATTTCTTTCCAGATAATTTTATTATCTGTTATCCTTTTTATTGTGTCATTAGAAATAAAGCAGCACCTCACAAAGAAACATAAATAATCCATGATGTTCTTGAAGAAGTCGGGACACAGTCAAGTTAATCTTTCCATTTCCTCCAAAAAGAGCTTCTCGACTGAAGGCTCCTTTGCGCTCCAGTGTCCACACATCTATCTCTTCTTGGCAATATGCAAACGTGCAGTGACCTGGATATCTGCATTCCTCTTCAGCAGCAACATCTGAAATGGTAACATGGAATATAACATAATTGCTTTTACACAACACTTAGTGGAAATTCATCTTAAAACTTCCACTATCTCCATTTCAAATGTTTTTAATAAAGAAGCTACATGTGGTGTAAATGGTCAATTATGTCTAGCAGACAGAAGCAAAACCTTATGCTGAATGACTTGCTGAAAGAGCAAAACTCCTCAGAAAGGCTGATGAACACCTACATCAACTATCCTTCTCTAGTCTAAGGCAACAACGCTGAGAACTCAGAATACCCTTTGTCTAACTACAGTCAGATGTAGCTGTTAATTAATCCGTGAGTCATCTTGCTTACATCATAAGTAAGGGGTTCATACTGCAAAAGTCTAACAAGAATGCTTTTCTATTATTATTTTAAATAGTAATAGCCCAGCACTCGGAAGCAAAGTTATTCATGATGAAGAACTGTATAGAAGTACAGTGCATGTGATGCACTGTAATGTGTAAGATGCAGTGTGATAAATAATCACACTAATGGTCAAAATATGGCTCTCCTTACAGCCTTTGAAAATTTAAACAACCCAGTGAACTTCCTTCTCCATCTTCCATGAGCAAGAGTAAAAACTCATTCTCTGCTTCACTGTGGAAAAGCTGAACTATATTACTCTGAGTGTAGGCATTACCATTTTACTATCTATAACACGTACCTTTACATATATAATATGGTCCCACATACTGTGTCTTTGTTGGTCTTGGACGTATTTTTTTCCATGATTTATCTTCAGAGTTTTTTATTCTGCCAATTAGAATATCCTTCTTACACTTATGTTCTAAACTGGGATGGTAAGCATAATCCAATAATTTAGGACCTGAAACAATCACAGAAAATTGCTTATATTTGCATAAATTGCAGCATACTTGTAACATTTCCATACACAGATTAACATATAAGCCCAAAAGCAAAGTACATGAACACACTGTATAGAATTCCTGCTTGCACCAGCAACTCTGAAGAACCAAAAGTCATTAAAAGACATGTCAAGCAGAACAGAAAAAAAGCTAAGTACTTACAAAAGGACAAGCCTTGTAAAAAAAAAAAACACCAAAAAAACCCAAAAAAACCAAACCCAGAAGTTATCTGGGGAGGGATGCTGTGTTACAACCTTAAGATTACTTTGGGACAGAAACAAATTGCTGCTTTTTTTCAAATTACAAAGTATACATTTCCATAGCGCTAATTTAAAACTTAAATAGCTTATTTATAATAAGTCAATGCAGATGAATTCCAAGGATCAGTAAATGTCTCTCTCATCCTTCAACTTTTATTGTATTAGAATAGTTACTATGTTCAGAGACAAAAACACACCACATAAGAACACATGTGCCAAAAATATAAAGGCCAATCCCAGAGCTTTGTGATTTTGGAAAGAAAAATATGCCTAGATTTAAACTCTGAATTTAGTATGATACTGAAATGAAGATTACATTACCACTAAGAAGACAAAATTAGGGAAAGAGTCCAAAAACGAGCAATGCTCAGCAAATTTTACTATGTAAGGGACTACAAAAACAGGAGTGTGACGCAACTTTCCTGGACAAGAAGCTGATAGAACAGTACAATTTCAAAAGTAGGTAGTAAAAGCAGGAGACACTTAAAGGCACTGATAGAAATGCAGAGAAACAGAAGAAATAGATGCTTTGATGCAAAAAGCCAAGATAGGAACATGCTAAGTATTTCCACCAACATTTTACAGCTCCTGCTTTTAACAGAATGTGTTCTACGGTTTTTCAAACATCACAGATTTTTCTTGTATAATGAATTTTAAACTTTTATATAAGTTCTTAAAACTACAATAGCCATCCCTAAATGTCTTGATACATTTTTTTATGTGTTACTACGCTGCATGTTATTAGTACCAATATCAATGACACCTGCGACTTGAAAGACAATGCTTATTTTTAATATTAGTCTTAATAAAAGCTATTGCCTCTAGAATACAGCTCTGTTGTACAGCAACAGCCCAGGCCTAAAAGATTAGTTATATTAAAGCCCTACACTGGTTAAGATCCTTTGAGTCAATACAGTGGAGTTAATTATTACTAAGGTTTGGAAGCCTCAGGATTATGATTTAGAATTAGTTTGAAAGAACAATAAAACAGATGGGATGCGAAGGTTACCAGGTACTTTGAACTGCGGTTCAATTCCCCATGGCCAATCAGAGAGAGTACTGCAAGTTTTTTTTAGTCTTGAGCAAAGGTGTCATTCTTCACAGTACCCTGGGGGTTGGGAGGAAAGCGAATACAGAATGTGAACGACCTTACGTAGTAAACCTACAGGTTGGGGAAAGCGTGTGGTGATTTATGGTGGTTTTAGGAATCAAGAATTTTAGACATGAATATAAGACAAGAAATAAAGACGAGAAGAAAGAAGATAAAATAGTTGTTGAAACATTTTACCAGTTCCTTAATCATAAGATCGTACTACATCTGCAAAGAACAAGTCACGATTAACACTCTTTAGAAGCCAACAGTATTTTAACTTATGAACACTAACGTTTTAAGTGTATGCTTTTTAAGTTTTTAAAAATCAACCAAGTCCAAAAGCCCCTTACCTTTTTTGACAAAACATAACTGGCAGGCCTGTCTTAGCTCATGTGTACCTTCTAATGGGTTTCTTCCCACAAGTGCTGAAGATGCAGGTATATTAGCAGTTGCACTGCTAAAAACATTTGAAAAGTCATTTCTAGTTTGGCCTGTAATTCCCATGTAATTTTCAGACCCAAACAAACTATTAGGGCCATTTATCTGTTGGAAGAAAGCATATCTTACTCAATCCATATAACTGAATTTATCTACAATTAAAATTTAACCTACTGAATTTATTATTTAAAGCGTAAGAAAGACTACACACAAAAAATCATAATACAAACTTAACCATATGTCTAAGAAGGGGACATGGATTTTACAAAAGCCATATATCCAGCACAGACTAAGCATATAACAAGACCCAGCCAGGTACAGGGAGAACAACAGCACTTGACAGACTAATTATTACTCCATCCTGGCTCATGAGGATGCAATCCTTTACACCACCCTTCCCCACATAATCAATGGCCAGCAGCATGATTGAAAACGTACAGCGTGACTAGAACACAGAGACCAGATGGATTCTCAGACACAAGGCAATCTCTGCTCTGTTTGTGTATCAGGACAGTTCTCCAGGATTCCTAACGTTTGGCACCCAGATCATAAGAGATTTTCTCTCTCTTACATTGGTTATTTTTTACACTTCCACAGTATTTTACAGCAAGTTCCTCAAAATGGAGAAGTGACTATGACAGCAGTCAAAGTTCACATATATAAAGCAGCATTTGTAGTTTTTCTTGTGTTCAATTACTCTTGCTGTGAGCTGCTGTACAACTGTTTTCCAAGCCAGAATCAGATTTTAATGGTAAAAGTGCCCTTTTTTAAAAAATAGAAACTTCTACTGTAAAAATTAATATCTATGTTAAGCCTCCAAGGCAGTAACATTTGAACTGATGGGAAAGAAAACATGCAAAATACTTACAAACAACGGGGAATTATTGCTGCTGAGTGTCGGTGTTCCATCCCTAGAAGCTGAACTTGAGAGGTCTAAAGGAATAAAAAGAAGTTTTAATTATCTCAGTTCCCCAAAACACCCTATGAAAAAAAATATTTATCATTCCTGAGAAGAAGTATCAAAGGTTTGGTTTTTTGACACACACCAAAGGTTTTTGTTTGCTATGATCATTTTTTTCAGTTATATAAAAGCCCCTTGTAAACATCTGAGCTGAAAAATTACTAAGTAATCATCTTCAGTATAACCATCTGATTAACATCAGCAGCACCTTCACAGGCATATGCTGAAGCAACATGAAGATACTTGTGCAGTACAAAACAGGTAACTGGATAAGCAATGCCAACTAATAAAAATGAAGAAATGAAAGAGCATTAAGAGGATTCTTCTATTTTTTATTTTATTTTGTAAATTTGGCTTTCTTCTAAAGAGAGCATGCTCCTGTAACGCTGGTAATTAGAGAAAAAACTTTATTTTACCTTTTCTATTTCACTGGCTATTTATACCTTTCTCTTCACATACATGATTTCACTACATAATTAGTCCCTAGGGTTTGAATCCAAACATGTAATACTGGTATCTTTACAGAGCGCACAGTTATATTAGCCTTTTAGAATTCTTGTTTACTGCCAAACCATCAGAAGTGGTTTAAGCTGTGAGAACACCTTAGTTTTAAAAAACAAATTTTGAAGAAACATGGTTCCTTCCTTATTCTTATTCACCTGAAACAAATAACTTACACAATAAATGCAGAACAACTGAACAGAGGGAGCTTGGAGCATGCTTTTGCAGACCCCAAGTAAACAAAAGCTTTATTTATAAATTCTGTGTACAACCAACACCAATTATCAATACTCAAAAATTGTAAGCACAGATCAAATGTTATGTAAGTGTTAAATATTACTGAATAGTTGTGAAAACTTGTTTGTTAAAAAGATAAGCCAGTCAGCTCATGCACAACTCTCATCATAAAAGGTTAAATATTAAGACTTATTTCTTACCTCTTTTTGGGTCACTGATTGAAAAGGTGCTTAATGGTGAACAAAAATTTTCCAGTGAAGAAGCCAAAGGCTGTGAAAAGATTTCTGAAAGAGAAGGTGAAGGAACAAATCCTGTACTAACTGGCAGCGTCCCCAGCAAAGAGGCAGAGAAAGGTACACTAGGAGCAACGCTTCCTGCAGGAATAGGTCCCCTGGGTCCTGTAGTTTGCTGGAAAAAAAGACGACATTTAAAAAGAATGTTCACACACAGGAGAAAAAAAAGAAACTCAAGAAACCCAAGAACACAATATCCAGTAGTATTTCTTTTAGTAAATTATTGGAAAGTTTTTATGTAACTACTGAAAAATAACAATAAAAGGTACACTACAGTACTACACTACTGTACAATGCTACAGTACACTCAGAGAACTACAGTAATCAAACCCTAAACAATGCCCTAATGCAAGGAATTAACCACAAATCCACCACTTTAAAGGTTCACTTAGCTGAAGTTTATTAACAGATTTGGATTTTTTTATGAATCAGATCAGAGCTGAATTTCCAAATTATGTTAAAAACATAAGACAATACGGAAAAGTACGAAGAGTCAGAATTCTACATAATCTTTTTTCTAAGTAAAGAGAACATAATTCAAATTGCAGTACAGTAAAGAGTTAAGAGTTGCTTTAAGATATATCCTTAGAAACAATCAAATGATACCATGTTCTGCAAAGGTCTGATCACCTTCCCCCCGCAAATAACATATCATTCTGCATACATTTGTTTAGGACATTACCAAGTGGGGAAGTTTCCCTTCCTCATCTCTGTTGTCCCAGGAAGCTCCCCTCTTGTCTGGAGGCTGACCAAATTGGTCTGCAGAGTTTGGCCAACATGTAACTCCCTCTGGTCCCCAAGTTGTTAGCCTACAACCCACTTCAGAGTCTACATTACATGAGACTGCAGTGTATCTTGGAAGACTGTATCTCCTCCTGGCTTTCAGAACAGGAATAGGAGTAAGAATAGGAATAGAGTATTCCAGTTTGAAGGGACCTACAATGATCACCTAGTCCAACTGCCTGACCAACTCAGGGAACTTCCTAGGATCTCATTAAAATAATTACTTTCTGTATTTCCAAACTACATTCTACAAAACAAAGTGCACAAAACAGAATATAAGAAGCCCAAGCATTTTTTTATTTAAAGATTTACAACTGCATCCACACCTGAATGAGGAATTAAAATCACAGCTAATTATTAATTCAATATGCCACAGCCTCATTTAACATTGTAATACTAAGGGCTCCAAATGACTGGCAGGGCCACAGCAGAGTCAGTAACCTTGCTAACAAGTTCCAACACCTCTGCTCATCAGTCAGAGCTTTCATTTTGACTAACAGTGAGGAACTCTGTATGCTTCACAGTCTGTTCTAGCTGTGGAATGATGGTGTAATTAAGAACAACTCTTCATGTGCCTAAATTTCTCTAATAATCTCTTCTGAAAAATATAAAATGTTAGACTCATGACAGTGTAACTATTTCTGTTTATCCAGGAGATGGATCTGGACAAAGCTCTGATTGCAGAGATACTAGTGAATGCACTAGAAGATCACAGTGCAAGTATTACTGTCCTTAATATCAAAGCTATTAGCATGATTTTACCTATAGTTTCTACAGCTACAGTGTGGGCACTCCCAATATACTCTCAGGTTCTGCAAGAGTTTATTTGCACCAAAAAAACCCAAAACAAAAACACCCAAACCACCAGCCTTGACTTCAAATGTCTACTTCACTATTCACAGTACTTCCTGGAAGCAGTATCCCTCCCACTGTGGTAGTATTGGTAGCAGTACAGCAGTGTTTCTGAAGTAGTCTCTCTCCCCCAGCAACCTCGCTAAGGTTTTCCAACACACAAAACCAATATAATTGTCCTCAGAGCTCTGCTGGGTCCTGGCATCTTTACAGCAACATTTGCAAGAATCTGCACCTGAGAAAAATCAACCCAACCATACACAAATACAGCTCAACATAACAGGAAAGTTAACTGACATTTCACTACTAGCCCACTTGATAAAAATAAAAGATCCCGTTCATAAGGACAGTCTTTTGAGAAAGAAAAAGAGACCAAAAAAAAAAATAAATCTTACCATTACACTTTCATCTGGATCAGGCACAGAATCAAGTAATTCATCAAGTTCTTCCCCAATAATTATATCTCCATCTCCACAATCTAAACATGCTTCTGGCATAGAGAAAGAAACATTCCCTCCATTTGCCAACACTGCAGAAGGCAAAGAAACCTTTTCTAATTGAAGGGGCATAACAGCAGATAAAGCTGGTACAGGTACGGATGACACTTTTGACACTTCAGAAACAAAGTTTGATGAAGAAGCAGCAGAAACCATCTCTTGCTTCTGATCAGATAAATCTGAAACAGGTAAGATGGGAATGACTGGAACTTTTGTTCAAAGATGTAAAAATATCTTGCATAACTTCTATGCTGACAATGTGGGGGGGTGAGGGGGTGGAGAAACATGAAGAACATTTAAGCAAAACCACATTAAATATTTTCAGCTTCCACTAGCTTCCAATTCATGTGTACCTATGTCAGTGTTTATATACTACTCAAGCTAAAAGTTACAGACCTGACACTACTAAATCTTTGGCATATTCTCCCCTCCGTATTTTCCCAAATGAAAGAGAACAGTATGTAACAATCAGTAGAGGAGCAGTTACAATCATAACAGGTTGAGAAGACCTAAAAGGAATGTGGCTCAGCAACTTGAATATGTAATTTTAGAGATAAACAGATGAGACTTTTCATCGTGCCATTTGAAAGATCTACGGTAAAGTTCCTTAAGAAATTTCATTAAAAAAATACAACTAGATATGCACAGCGTATCTAGCTGCCTAGCATTAATATTGTAATACAAAAAGACTCACCTAACTCAATATCTTCTACAGAAGAATTCTGTAAGTGAGAAAAAAATACCTCTCAGCATTTTGCACAAGATTCATTAAAAATTTTCAAATACATATTTACAGTCTAAGAATATAAGTCCTCAAATTTAGCTTTTACAAAATTTGAAATTTATGAAGTCTACGGAATTTAAAGGTCAAAACTTTTTAGATAAAGCATCCGTTTGCAGACTGAAATTCACTCACAGTATCACTAAAACCCTGCAACCAACTAACAAAAGTGAGAAAGATACTTCAGGGAACAAAAGATCTAAACAGTATCTTAAATGAGCTGTTCCTACATTTCCTCATTTACAGTTGCATTATCTATATTCCTGTGGAAAAAAAGGCCATAAGATAAAGACGCACTCCTCTTCATTACTGCTATTCACATTACAAATAGCAAGGTAAATCCAAGTTCAGCTGCTAGTGAAGGTCGAATTTGGACAAATGCATAAATTAAAAGGGATTTTATCCCAGTACCCTTCACTTTGATAGTCGTCAACAAAATTAATTAATAAGCACATTAACTATGCCCTTGCCTCAAGACATTAAAAGTAAATATATTCACTGCACTGGATTTAATGTTTTAGCTAATATTTATTCTACAAAGACAACTTGAATGATAATCTTATGTCCTAGTCTGCCATAAATATACCGTAAAACTGAACACAAAGATCAACAGAACCCTGAAGTCCAAAATAACAACATCTTGTATAAAACAACAATTGCACAATTTTTCCTTATGAAACACTTATTCCCTGTAGTTTAAAGTCAGCTTGCACTCAGAACATGTAAAACCTTACCTGAGTTGATACATCATTGCTAGAAACTGAATTTGAGGAGGGTGGCTGCAATGAAAAGATACCTTCATTAAATACAAAATTGATATCAAGAGAGGGAAACCTCAATGTAAAAAGTCAAAATAAAATCTTACCTTTGCTCTTACATACGCTTTCCTTATTTTTAATCCTAGTTTTTGAGCTAGTTCTTGGGTAAGCTTAATTACACTTTCATCCTAAAAGATATAAACAAAATTTTGAAATTTACACATTGTCATCTAGTCAAGACATCTGCTTACGTCTCAATCTATATACTGCAAGATCCTTATATGAAGAATGTCTCATAATGCATCTTTATTCTTTCACAAACATATGAGACTGCAAGCTACCACTGAAAAATACAGCCACCCTCAAGCAAAATTATTCCCATATATGGAAATTTTTTTTTAAAAGCCAGAAAATAAGACAGTTTCCTTCTCTTCCATTTGTGTGAATTTAAAATAATGCAAAGATTTTTCCAAAACCAGGAAAGTTCAGAGATGTGGGGAGTTTTTGTGGGTAGGTATTTTTTGCTTGTTTATTTGGGGAAGGTGTATTGTTGTTGAGGGGATGGGTTTTTTTTCTTGTTTTTACACAAACTGAGGGGCACATTTCTGATAACCATAATGTCAGCTCCTACATAACACTGCTGAATATTTAATGAGAACTCCGTATTTTAGCAGTAATTGCATCATACAACTAGAAAAGTTGAGTTAAAAACCTGGTCGTATTTCACTCTGTCCTATATAATTATAAATAACTATCCATTTAAATTATTTTAAGATTTAGCTTCCAGAACTTGTCCTACAGCTAGAAAAAGCTATTTATAAAACTTATATAAAGGCATATAAGCCTTAAGCAAAAACATTCAGATCTGGAGGTGCAAAGTGAGGATCCAAAGTCCAAAGTTACATGTTCAGATAAACTGCCGTGTCTTTGGAAACACAACCGAAACCTTCTCTATATCGAGTGGTAAACCTTTGCTCAACAGTTAGTCTAGCCATTTTACTGTAATTTTGATGTAGAAAGGCAAAAAAAAAAGCAATTGATATTCTCTCCTGTGTTTCAGTCTATTTTGCGCAAAGCATGTAAAGTTTCCATCAGCATTTTAGTTCAAATCAGGAATGCATTTCTGAAGGGAATCTCTGGATCATCCTCTCACTGCATTTTAGTTTGTATTATGAAGTGTCTCAGAGAGCCAAATTAGATTCATTTTGGATGAAACTAAAACGTAAGTGCTGCAGGAGTGTACTTGATGCACTCCAACTCTTCAACAACAAAAACAAAAAACCAAACACCCCCTCCTCCCCCCCAAAAAAACACAAACAAAAAACCCACAAACAACCATGGAAATCAGATCCTCTGGACCAGCATTTCAGTCTGTAGATCCTCTCCTATCATACCACATGCTGCTCACTAATATAGATACAGCCTAAGATTAGAGGTGCATGTTAAGTGATTCAGATGGAGGCCAACGCACAGATAAGAATGTTATTAAGTGCTGGGAAAGCTAAAATACAGTTATCAAAAGAATCAATATTACATGCTATCATTATGGGCGCTTTTTTCTCTTTATGTTGTGAGTATAATTCTGGCTGTAGAGGATCCTTAACAATTAATTCAGTGGTTCTAGGTTTTTTTTGCAAACATTTATGGCACTTGACCCCCACTGCAAATTGACTATTTCTTTTGCTAAAAGTTAACACAACAAACTGAACGTGGGGACTGTAATCTCTACTGTCGGCCTTCACTTCCACAACAAAAAATAATTCTTAGAGGAATAAAAATTATTTTACTGCATTAAAAAACCCAAACCAACCAAAAAACCTTCTCTGGTCTTGATGTAAATATATGTTTTCCACATTAAACCTTTAAAAATAATCACCAATATATAATTTACCTACCTGCGGCACAGCAAGAGAACATTTTGCTACAGCATCATAAGCCTTCTTATACCTTCCCAGTTCATTCAAAGCTTTTGCTTTCCGATAGAGAGCTCTGAAATTGTTTTCATTCAATCTTAATGCTATCTCACAGTCTTCTAAAACTTTTTCATGCAATCCCTACTTGGAGAAAAAAGAAAAAAGGCACTGGTCAGAAATATTATCATCAAAATACCAAATTTAAACTGCATTAGATGATGGTATTGAAACACTACAAAACATTCAACAAGGCCACTGCACACTGCATTTATGAGTTTTGCTAAGTCACCAACTTATGCAACTAAAAAGAAGCAAGGCCACCATTCATGTAAAACCCAATAACAGTTATGAAGACAATTCAGCTCTTTCACAAGAGCCATCTTATTCCACAGAGAAAGCAGCACTCAGGGGCAATGAGCAGTATAAATGGATGAAAATACTGTTCCATCAACTTCCAAGCCTGGTGTGACTCTCTTACATTAATATTCTAGTATTAGTAACTAAAAATATCCTGATGATTATACTTGTAAAAAGAAGAGATTAAAGAACATTCCAGAATTATTATGATGGTTTGAAACATGCCAATTCTCAAACCAATACCAAGAGCTTTTCACTCACTAGGAAACTCTCCATGACTTCACAGTGTTAACACATTGTTCTTGAGAAATCATACAATTTAAACAGAAGCTTACCATATTTGAAAAACATGCTATCCTGTTCACGTGCAACTTCTCTAAAACATCATCAGAAACATGGATTTCTTCAGAATTAGCATAATCAGCTATATTTATAGCTTCTGTATAGTGACTCAGTGATCCTCTCCAATCACCTTCTCGATATACATCATTCCCTTCATTAAAAAGATTTCTAACAAGCTCACGTATAAATAACTGGAACAAAGAAAAAAAAACACCCATCAACAGCAGTTGCTGTTTATCTTCCATATTTCCAAATACATTTTTAAATAGAAAATTTAGACTTGTAATGCAAACCTTTTGTCTATATTAGTATTTTTCTTCTGACATTTTTCCAAGACAATCTGTAACATTCAACACTACCATACAAGTAAATAAAGAGGCTGAACTACTGACAAAATAATTGTTTTGTGTAAGTTAAAAGAGAATATATATATATGTGTGTGCGTGTATGTGTTCCCTACATTCTTTTAGCAAGCAGCAGCCATAGCAACTGGCAAACCAGTAGTACACAAGGGCTGTTTTTGCAGAGCGAAAGATTTTTTAAAAAAATCTAAAACATGAACAATTGCATTTTTATCTAATACGTTCTCAGATCCAATGAAACCACATACCATTAAATAAAAATGCTAAAAAGTTGAGTCTGAAAAGAAAAAATTATGCAGAATTATAACATATGTAGAAACAAAATATGTTATGAAGATTTATGTGACCAAGGTCCTTTTATCTCACTTTTGCTGTGCTACTCTAAACTTCACTCAGAATAGCACATTGTTTTATTCACTGAATGCCCCAAATTCATCCCTACCAGTAAAGAAAGAGTTAATCTGAACTGCTATATGAGTGAATTCCAGGCATCCAAATATCTGAATACCTGTATCTCCATGTAAGCAGTCCTCCAGTACCAAGACATTGTAAATTACCATTCATACTATACCATTACCTAAATGATGGTTAAAAAAGACTAAATATAATAAGACAGGTCAATGTTAAAAACACTTCTGGAAATGCAGAAGTAATTTCATTACCTCATATTGTTCTTGCGTCCCTGGATAGGGCAAAGTAGATCTACAAACAGAAATTACAAAATTTACTTATTATACATATTGCTTAAAGGACAATCACACTGGAGAGTACTGATTCTTACTAAAAGCAGTCTCGCTGCAACAGGCAGATCTCTAAATATTGTCTATTGCCAGCAGTGAACAAGGCAGGAGTGCTGCAGATTAGTTTTGATTAAACAACTGTGTAATGACTCATTTTCATTTAAAGTTATATAGCCAGTCTCAACTCTGCGTTCAAAATTTATTAAGGCTTTGAATGCTTTGAGTTTAAAACTTCCATGTTGTTTCTTTAAAAACAGTTTCCTTCCTCTCCTCCACTGTGCAGAAACAGATTATACATGAGGAGAACTGCAATCTTCTTGTAAGTATTATAAAATGACAAATTATCTGTCAAAAGAAAACGTCAATTTTAATTAAGTCATACCAATGATACCACAGGAATTTAAAGAGCTCTTTTGCAGGACACACAACAGATACTTTTCTCTAGTACACAAGAGATATTTACTTCTAACTTTTCGGGAACAAAAACAGGAACCCTTTCCTTTACCACAGAGGTTATCTGAGAATCTGTTTCTAAAGAACTTTTAGAAGGGCAGTTTTCTTTTTTTTTTTTTTTTTTTTTTTGAATGCCTTATGCAAGCAGTGCATTACTGTGAAATTTCACAATGATTTTAAGCTAGCCAGGATCTTCTAGAGAAGAATTTGGCATTGATCCAAATGAAAATTAACTACTAAGATGATATTTCATTAGGTTAAATTTGAGCTCGAGAGAGCTGAAACACTTAGGTATTGTGGAGCAAACCCATCCCCTTCAGTAGCAACCTAGTCCTAGGCATAGCTGTCTGTAAGTATAAGGTGGATTTTCAGGCTATCAACATTTTCCACCCACCAAAAAAATTGATTTTTCTCAAAGGCAGAAAAGGAATACCCTCCCACCTTCAATCTGCTCTGTTTGGGAACAAAGAGGGGTACTGTCTTTTCTTTAAGACTGCTCTCCATTTCCATGTTCACGTGAGCAAATGTTCTGAGGAGAAAACACAGGCCCTCCTCCTTCCCCCACCTGTGCAACATCAAAAGGACTTTCCCTGGGCTATCCATCTCATATATATGTGTGTATAAGAATAAAACCATAAAATCATACTCTATAAACTGGAGTCCTTTCTTAATGTCCTGTTGTCTAGTGCTTCTCTCTTCCGACACATTGGACATGTTATCCTGAACATCCACTTTTTGGATATGCCACTCCTCGAAAAGGAAGAAAGATAAATGGCTGTTAATATATAGAAGTTTGCACTTGGACCAGAAGGATCAAATCTCACATCAACTCTTAAGTCCATCATACAAAGATGATACTGCACCACAGCTTCAGAAAACACCCTCTGAAGAAGCTCCAGACAAACACTGCAGTGCTCACAGCAAAACAGGCAGAAGCCCCTGGCCAGAACCAACAGCCCGTCTGTCAGTGCCCAGTTACAAAACACTTCTACAGGAAACCTTTCATCCAATTTCTACTTTATCTTTGGTTTTCCACTAATTTACTCTAGATCATGCAGAGCCATCTTAGTAAAACTAAACCAAACAACAAGTGCAGCTTGCTTGCATTACTGCTAAGCCAAGCTAAGGTTCCACGCTCCTTTAATAGCTTTATAGTGCTTCAAAATCCTGGTATATTTATTAATAAATGCCAAACTGATCAGAAAACTACCATTAAGTCTAATTCTAGAGTCTCTCATCATCACCCAACCACTAAGGTAATCAGAAGCAAAATACTACTGCTTTAATAATATCTACCAGTTGACCAAGGTGAAAATCTTGGTAACTTTACCAGTGGTAATGACTACCTATTTCATTTGAAGAAACTAATTACTTTAATGTAATTCCACATCATCAACTTGACATTTAAATCCAATTTAAGTAGTCTGAATCAGTGAATTTTTTTTTCTTCTTCATGTCCTTCATTTACTGGATTTACAAATATTCAAGTCATATAGGCTAAAACTACCTGTATAACCTTCAAAAGCAGGCTGTTGAAACTATGGTTTCACAGCTGCATACAGTTGTGACTAATCGCAATACAATAACTTATTTTTACAAAAATGATCAGGAGGACAAAGCTTTATTCTGAAAATACTAAAATTCAGAAAAAAAGGCTATTAGCTTGAGGAAATACAAATTTTTTGTGAAAAAAATTACTTTGTGTAGAAATTTAAAGTTGTTGTTTTTTTTTTTAAAAAAAAGGCAACTACACGCAGTACATTTCTGTTAGCCTTGAAACTAAGCTAAAAAAACCCTAGCACTTTGTGCCAGGTTACCATTTCACATCAATAAGAGAAGTATGAAAACAAACTAAAACAATAAACAAAATAACCCCCAGCAAACCCAACAAAATCCCAGCTGAGAATAAAAACCCGCTGGAGAAGATACCCTACTTCCTCCAAATGATTTGGAATAATGGAACAGTCTGAAGAGTTTTCAGCTCTAGTAATGTTTACAAACCTTTCCAAAGTATCTTAAACAAACAGATGAAGCCTACACCCTTTCAAGTCATTAAGAGTTAGCCCTATTGTAACACATTCCTAAAATGAGCATATAAAACTGAGTAATTTTCTTACAGTCACTAAGCAAATTAATGGAAGCACTCCAAGGTCCCCACCATTACACCTCACTTCCTACTGTGACCTCTCGCATCAGCAAGCTTTAAAAAAATAAAAGTAAGAATCAGTCTGTAGATAAATATCACAGACAGCTACAATAGTTAACTGACATTAACCTAAACATTGCTTGTTTAGGTATATAAGTAACACTCAGTAACCTACTCTCCAAAGAGGAAATAACCACGCATACCTTTTGGAACTGTTTTTTATGCTATTTTACACATCATCTTTTCTTCCGCAAGTTAGTGACACATACTGTGCTTTTGGCATATATATGAAAGACTTTTATTGTAAGATAAGTGTTTTAACGAATAACAATAGCTGTGAAGAAATGTGAAGAAATCTAAATATAAATGCTAAAAGGAAATTTATTGGGAATCTGAATATTTTATTTTCTCATACATGGTTTAGATTTTAGAATTCAAACGAGGGCTAGAAAGAGTCAGAAATTCTCGCACTAATCAAAGGCAGCAATATCAGCATATGCTTTCCCACAAAAGTAAGCAAGCTATAGAAAACATACTTTAGTCCCATGAACTGACAAGGTAATACCTTGCCAACACAAGTCTTACATATGTCAAGATCTGGGCAAGTATTAACATCAGTTTTACTCTACCAACAACTTGCAAAGAGATTAAAAAAGTCCAACACAGTAATAACTGATTTATCAACCCAGCACAAATATTAAAGAATAATTGACATATTGAAACTTGAAGATGTGCAGATCCTATTTCTCCATAACAATAAAGTTAATGGAAATGTTACAAACTGGCATCACAGATAAAAGAATAGCTAGTAAGTGATGAACATATGTGAGTGGTGTAATTTATTATTCAAAACAGTTTTCTAATTATTTCCTACTTACTCATCTGCATCCATAAGATGTTCAGGCAAAATTATCTTTCCTTAAGACACTTTGACAGTCATGTTGCCCCAATATTTGATGATTTTGCAGAGGATTTAAAATTGTTTCAGATAGCACCTCTAACAGCTTCTCTCCCCTCCAAATTATTCTTAGATCCTCTTGAGCAACCACAAACACATTAGACTCATACAAGGCAAATAACAATCATGTCTTCACTTTTAATGTCATCCAACCCCTTTCAAAGTTTAAAAAAACCCACCTATTTAGCAACAGCTTTTCTCCTCCATCTGCAGGGACAGAATTTAAAACAAATATACATATGTGCAATCATTAAAGAAGTAAAATGTTGCTTTTAACTATTACTAGGAAAAGCAAAGCCTGTACTGTTGCTTTACTCTTTGTACAACTCACTGAAAGAGACAAGCTAAGGTAAAGGAAAATAATAGTATGGGATCTGAAAAAGTGTTATATTTCTACAACTGCTGCTACACGGCCAACACAAGCTCAATCTACTAAATCTACTAATGTGCAAAAAAAAAAAAAAGCTGCCTAAACCCAAACAAGTTAAAGAACAACTTCTACCAGTTTATCTTTAGCACAGGCTTCAACTCATCATGTTTTACAAAAGCTGAAGCCAAGTGACAGAAAGTACACTGGCAGTAGCCAATGTCACCTTTTCCGCTACATGCTGGTCCAGTCATAGAAATAGGAGATACAGAGGAAAACAGCTTTGTGCCAGCTCTGGCAGACAGGAATACCTATACTTTTCTCCTATGCAAAGCCACTTACGCCTCTTACTGGTTATTTCCTTTCTCTCCAGGACATGGCAAGTCCATTTTCTTGTTTTCTGTATTTTGGCACTTCTGAGGTACTCAAGATAGGTTTTAAAGAACATTCACAATACTTAGGATATGCCTGGGATAATTCTTCAGGCACAAGGGCTTTGAACACAACAATTGCTAGAACATCGTGAAAGCAAAATTGATCTTTGGAATGCAAGTCAGTAAAATCATACAGAATGCAGACAGTTGAGCTTATCTGTAGAAGGAATAGGCTGTGGTTATTCTGAAAAGGAAGGTCATGCTGCTTAGAACTTCAGACTATCTAGCCTTTTCATTCTAAATTGCAAATCCAGGGAGCAAGTATCTACTGTTTGCCATGCACACAAGTTCCCCCTGTTGAAAATTCAGTCCTGAAGGATAGGGAACTGGGCAGGACTTTCTCCTGCTGCATACAGTTGTGCAGACAGCTTATTTAGAGATGAATGAAGAACAGAGGAAAAATGCATAACATTATTTGGGGACCAGAGCTACTACCACTGGGAATTAATGACCTTCAGCTGACCAAACGATTCTGTTGTTGTTCATTATTGACGTTAATGGTTCCAGCTATTACAAATACTTCAAATAAGTGTTCTCTGCACCTTCAGGCCTAAATGCCGAAAACAACTGAAAGTCAGTGGTCCTCACCACACTTCCTTCTCCGCAGAGCTAAAACTTACAAACTAAGTGCAGTGTATAGACATGGATTTTCTAAGGTACAGAAGCATAGCTTCTTGCCATGCCTCACTGAGTTCACTATTAAAGCAATTACTGAGTTGCAGGAATCTCAAATTAGATCTGTGTACAGTACAAAGCACAGTCAAAATTTTACCATGATTGCTGCTGATGGATCTCTACCAGCCTCAATGGCTCAGGTCAGTTATGAACATTGACTGGGGTGCAAGTGTAGTGAAAATCACACTGAGCAGAGAGACCCCTTTTGTATTCTAGCACCAGCCTTCTCATCTTCTTTATGACACAGGCAAGAGAGAACGTAACAAACTCAAAATATTAAATCAACTCAAGTCAAAAATTAACCCATCATCTACACCATCATATATCAAAACTTTCATCAGTTCAAGTTGTGAAACCAGAAGCCTGTGCATAAAACGAAAACAGCTCACCAATGTTTCCATATAGGAAAACTGTACTCCATAAGAGAGAAGTTACACCTTGAATAAACATTCTAGGATAAAGGGAATACCACAGGGACAATGGGGAAGATTGAAACAGAACAGTAGGAGTGAATATATGACTAAAACACAGGCAGTATAAACCCTTTTGAACATAAGAAGCAAAAGCCTGTCTCCGCTGCTACCTCCTGCACCACTAAGAGCAGCAACAAGCATAACGTGTTCAGGCATCTGGATCCAAAAAGCTACATACATGTAATTCCCACTCCAGTGGCACAACAAAGCAGGCCCCTACCTCAACAGAGACAAGTGAGAAAAGGCAGTGGCACACACACAGCTATACCCTAACTGCTTCCCAGAGAGATGTCACCGACAAAAACATCTCCGCCACCCCCAGTTCCAACACAGCCAAGAATCAAACCCGACACCAAGCACCTGCCCAACACAGAGTAAGCCCGACCCAAAGCAGACTTCTCAAAGCAACCTTACTGCTCATCCTAACCATTTAACAGTTTAAATTAATAATTACATATAATAAACTACAGTGCAAATTAAGACGTGCCTTATAGAGATTGTAAGCTGCTCAAGAGACTTGGACTGGCATCAAGATGAGGAAGGGAAAATAGACATCTTACTACAAAACCTTTTTAGAAACATCTTCCTCAGACAGCAAAGGCACAGATTTCATACTCATGCATCACTGGGCCATTACATAAGACATTTCAAACGTGTAACATGCTGGGGGGGACACAAACAGGGAAAACAGTACACGACACGTGTTTCAACAGTTCTACAGTTTTCAGTTAATTCCTCTGCTTAATCTAGTGCTTCTGGTCACAAGCACAGGATTCTTTTATGTCAGCTGAAAAAGCCACTTAATAACAGACATAATTCAGTTTTAATTTTTATTTCTGTAAGGATAAACAAACTTGACTGTTGTCAAAATGAAATATCTAAATACAACAAATGAAACGGAACACACAGCAACAATTTAACATCTATTCACTTCACATTCTTTATTTACATAAAGTATTTAGCTGCGTCCACTACCACTCGTTCCCTGCCCGCGAAATAGTAAGATACTGTTCAATGTTTGTTTTCTATTTTCATAGTTTTCCTACTTTTTTTTAAATTCATGAAAGAACAGGAGAGAACAAAAGACGCTTTGTAAAGTCGCTTCACTTCCCTATGAAATTAAGGAATGGGCTGGAAGACTTTGGTTTACACTTCCCTTAAACGTTTCAGTAAAGAACAGATCCAAAATTCAAGCTGAAGGAGGTGCATCTTACCAACAAAACCAGATTTATCAACAGAATTTGCACCAAGATAAGCTCTGGCAATCGATTTTAATGACTGTAATAGACAGACGCTGGGGCTTTGTTTGTTTTCACTCCCCGTAACAGTTATGCCCTTCTGTACCGAAGCAACGGCGCTGCCCCGCCGAGAGTACTGTCTGCACAAACCCAAGGCAGGGAGAAGGGCATTGTTTGCTCCTGCAGGCGGAGGAAGGGGAGCGCAACTTGCAGCGCGCACTGCTCAGCGCTGAGAGACCCAACAGTTCGTCACGCGTGAAACGCGGCGGCGCCGGCCCGGGAGGACCCGGGGGGTATCGGGGTTACCCAGGGGGGTGTCGGGGGGGACCCGGAGCTGACACCCTCCCGCGGCCGGCCGAGCCGCTGTCACGCCTCGTTCCCCGCTCCTGTCAAACGCCGGGGCTCGCCCCAGCCGCGCAGCAACAGGCGAACTCCCGGCCCGCCGACTCTTCCGAGGGCGGCCGCGGTGAGGCCGCCAGCCCGCGGGGCGCGCCCGCCCGGCCCGGGTCAGGCCGGGGATGAGCTGGCCCCTCGCTCCTCGGCGCCGCCGCCCGCACCGCACCGGGGCCCACGCCGGGCCCGCCTGCCGCCGCCGCCGCCGCCTTTGTTCGCGCCAACCAGCTGCCGATCACGGAGGGACAGCCCTCCCCAGGGGCGCCCGCCGCCCCGATCAACTTCTCTAGCGGAACCGACAAGGGCCGTAAGCAACCGCGTCGCCTCCCCTGCGCCGGGGAGGCACAGCTGGCAGGAGGGCCGCTCCGCTCTGCTCCCCCGGGAGGGGCGAGGCTGCGGACACTCCTCGGCCGGGGAGCGGCGGCACCCACGGAGCGGGGCGGAGCGGGAGCGGGCCAGCCGGGCGGCGCCGCCCGCACGCGGGCGCCCCTTCCGCAGGCGGAGGAGCCCGGCCGCGAGCGGGGACAGCGGCGCGCGGTCCCCCCTCCCCCCGCACAGCCCCTACCTGCTCGTCAGGCCCACGGGAGCGCAGCGCCGGGGAAGGCGGGGCCAGCGAGCCGGGCGCGCGACAGCGGCGGCGACACCGGAGCGCCTCCCCCGCTCCGCTCCCCACCCCCAGCGCGCCCCCTGCTGCCGGGAGGTCACGAGCACGGCCTGCGGGCCGCCCAATGCCGTTGGCCAGGGCTCTACCACTGCGGGCCTTCCGATTGGCTCGTCACACTTGTTTTGGAAACCGGTACTCCTGATTGGTGGGGGCTGCGACATTCTTTGCTACTGATTGGCTGGCTGCCTAGGCCCAACCCCTCCCCACCTTCCAGCGCAGCCCGCCCTGAGGCCCCTCCGGCGCCCTACGGCCGATTGAGCGGCTGGCATCCGCGCCGTGTGCCTGCCAGCTGTCCCCGTCCGGAGACGCCGCTCTGTGCGGCCCGACGCCGAGGATCTTTAAGCTACCCATTAGTTCTCGCGTAAGCAGCGTGACGTGGGCAGCCTACTCGCGGCGCCCCATGGGAGTCCTGGCGCCCACTGACGTCATCCTTCCGCTCCAGCGCGGAGGCTGCTGCGCATGCTCGGGGCTGGGCAGGGCTCTCCGGGGTCGGCTGGCGGCCTTGGGCGGGGCGGGGCGCGGGAGGGGCCGGCCGTGGGCGAGCGAGGGAGTGATGCGGGCCCGGCGGGAACGGCAGCCTGAGCGCCGCCCTGCGGCGTGCGGCCTTTGCCATTGCCCTGCACCGGCAGGGCCCCAGGTTCTCTCCTTCGCTCGCCCGCCATGAGTATTTATGAACCGGGAACTTGTCATATCTTCTGGCTCTTTACGTGGGAACTCACAAATACGTTTGTGAAACGTCTCTTGCCAACTAGTAAAACGCGTGAGCAGGAGGCTGAAGGGAGGTCGCTGTGTCGGTATTTCTGCGCTCGCCGGTGGCGGGTGAGGGCGGGAGCACGGCCCTTGTGAGCGGCGGCAGGTGCCGCCGCCGGCGCAGCTCCAGCAGCGTTAGCATGGCGGTATCAGCGGCGCAGCTGGCCACTCTCGTACAGGTGTCCCCACAAATAACGCGGTAAAAAATATCTGAGACACTGATCTGGCACGTATAGTAGAACTGTACAAAGAAGAGCTTTCTGGGTTTTAACAAATACGTGTCCAAATTATATTGCCATTCATTGAGACTAAAGGGAATACAGCCAATTAGTAGTTTATCAGGTGAAGTCACACTGATGGAGGGTTCCCTGACCTGGGGAAGCATACCTCTATTAAACACTCTTCCGTTATTCAAGGAAGCATTTAAGCTGGAGAAGCGAGTCCTGTATTCCCTAGAACACCCAAAGTGCGCTCCAGGAGTCAGCCACTGAAACCCGCCCTTGTTGCTCTGCTGCTGGTTCGTCGTTTCTTCCAGGCTTGCTCCCTTTGTGTCGCTTTTCGGATTCGGCCAAGCTACAGCCTGAAAAACACGCAGTCGTAGATTTTCTTCAACAGTCGTTATTAAGACAGAAGAAAATGCATATTCTATCATTTCCACTGCTTTACAGGTAGATGTGTTCCTTGTTAATCTTAAATGATGATAATATCTTCAGATTTATGATTGAGTAGTTAATTTTAGAAAATCCTTCATTAATTCCCTTGTTTACGTAAAGTGATATTTTGACCTAAGGAAGAGTTGGCACTTAGAGAAAATGGAAATTAAATCACTTATGCAGCTGCCTTTTTCAAAAACATGCCAGCTTTTTAAACATTTTTTTCTCCCCACAATCAGCTTATAAACAAAACAAGCAAAGGGACTTCTCTTGAATTCTGAAAACACTTTTGGAGAGGAAACGAAACAAAACCAGTGTGATTTTTATAATTCAGATGTTATGAAGTAAATTGCTTTGGAACCTATATTTGTTTTATGCTCACCAATCAGGAGGGTTACATAGCTGACAGTTTTAGATGAGTGGAAGACAAGTAAGTTTTCAGTGCATTCCTTTATCTGCAGCATCTGAAGGCCTTATCATGGAACACTTTCTGACATTATTATTGCAGTTCACTGGAATTTCTAACATGAGTTATTTATGTGTAGAATTAATTCCAGGAATGCGTTCCCTTCAAAACAGTTTTGGTTTTGCTGTTTTGAGAGTCTTTGCTTCTTTCCCAGACCCAGAATTCTGTCATATATGTGTATATAAGGATGATGACATTACTCTCTTTCCTTAAACTGTATATGGAATATAACTACATATGGAATATATGGTTATTCCAGCTCCATGTCTGTTTTGGGAAGGAAAAACATCTCCCTGAGTAATAAAAATGAGAAATTTAAAATATATATTTTTTAATTTTTTTTAACATCTGTAAAAACAGTCAGTTTTGGTCAGATATGAGTATACATTTTAGCTACTACCAAAGGAAATATTCAATTACAAAAGATGTATACAGAAGTTCTATAAATATATCACCAAGATAGAGCTGTATACAAAACAACAGTATGAAATACAGAACTCCTTTGCTGAAGCCGCGCTCAGAAGTATTGACCTGAATTGACCAGATTGAAACGGTTAAGCCATATTATATCTTCATGAGAAGAGAAACCTGCAAAATTAAACTGAACTAAACTAGATTATGAACAATTCCCATCCAAAGGAAGTGACTTAACCAAAATAATGCCCTTTATTGTAAATAATCATGTAGATTAAATATAGTTTAATGTAATCCATTCTAAAAATCGGTCTGTGGTTGGTAGGTTTTTTTGCTTGTTTTTCTGGGGTGCCCACACTATTATTTTTTCTATTTTCTGCCACTACTTGACACTTTTCTTTGTGCTTAGGGTACCCAGAGATGAGTGAGCATTGCTCTGACCAAAGTAGGAAGACCTATTGCACATTTTTGTAGCTGGCCAGCATACGAAGGAGGACACCCACTAAACATATTGCCAGGCTCAGGTTTTGTTTCTGCTTTTTTATTTTAGTGATGGATTCCTAATATCTCCATGATAAAACATTGAGTATTGCATGTGAGATACACTGTCTGTGGTATTTTATCTGTACTGTCACGTGCGTATCATGCTGTTGAAAGCCCTAACTCGCTGCGTTACTGAAACAGCAAAAGCTTTTCCTTTGCAAATGCTGATGAAATTGTACCTTGTATTTTCCAGCAGTTACTGGTCAAATTATGGGCTTGACTCTTGAAAGTCAGATTAATTTTTTTAAAAAACAGCAACTACATCAGTCTATACTCTTTTTTGAAAGCCATGCAAGAACAGAATATTCTGTACTAGACAACACTTACCTCTGTAGGAATAAAAACATTTTGGGTAGTTTGTGGGTTTTTTTTTACTTTTTCATTTATTGTTTCTTAAATGTCTCTATCTTATTATTTAATTACCTTAGACTTCCGCTAAACAGCATAGCAATATCTTCCTACACAAATGGCATGTTGCAACGTTGTATTTGTGACTTGGTACTCCAACAGACATGTTTCAGACACAATTCATTTACTTTTTGCCTAAGGTGGTAATGCCCTAGCAGAGAAGTGATTTCCGCTGTCACTAAGAAATTGGTGATGGTGGAGAGGCAGCAGAGTATTTGGAAAACAGCTACAAGGCACGTTAAACTGTAGCTTTTATGATATGAGCTGGATGTTAGCTATGAACATTTTTAATTTCCTTAGGGAACTACTTAGCATTTTAAAAATTAATTTAAGATTTCTTGCTTATTAAAACATTGTTGGAAATGGTTTAAGCCCATGAAATACCTATGGGGTTTTGTGTAGGAGTTAGTGTAGAAATCCATCAGTCATATCCTTTACATAAAAGTTAGGTATTAGTATACAACAGAGAGTATCTTGATTTGGTTTTAATGTCTCAATCGTATTCCGCAGCAAAACCTAAAAACTAGTAAACTGTCATTCCGTAACGCCTCGCTGTAACTTCTGGATTATTGTACTGAACGGGAAGATGAGCTTTTTGCCTTCCACAGTAGAGGAGTCACGATCCGATAGACCAGCAGAGGGCATAAGTCCCACTCCTGCGCTCGGGTGGTGGCCAGGCCCACGGTGTGTAGGAGCCGTATCCTACGGGTTAGCTACAAGTTTATGTCTGACCTGAATCCACCAAAAAGTTGAAAGGTAACAATTCTTTTAGATTGAAAGTTCAAAATTATAAAGGACTTCTTGAATTTAAAAAAAAGAGTCAAGCAGTGTCAGTGCAATATTTTAGCGCACAGGAAATAAGCAGGACTAGTTGAAATTTGTTAACACCGGGCACCATCCCGAGCGTTAGCTTCAGGCCTCTGAATAGCCTCTGAGGATAATCATGAGCAAAATATGTTGCAGGATGACAAAGTTATGGATGACTGTCTAATGAGGATGTGAACAGAAGAGAGAACCCTTTTTCAAAATGTGTGACCTGGTAGAGATCTTCGGTTAGCCAGAAAAAAAAAAGAAAGGGGGGGAAGTGCCAGTCTCTGCTTTTAACCTTCTCTTAAGAGTAGTAAGGGTTATAACAAGCAGGTGAGAGATAAACCTAGGGTTTTTTCCTCCAGCTATCTTTACTCCCTAAGGCATGTAAGTTACTCAGACCTCTCTTAGTACGTTTGGAAAGAAACCAAAACACACCACCTCACTTTGGCACAGGGAAGAAAAAGAAGAAAAAGAGACATGCTGGTTAGACTATCAGCAGTATTACAGTTTAGACTATCTTCTGTTGTCATCACGCACATTTGAACAGGAAGAGTGGCAAAACTGGAACCACATGAAGCCATACCTGAAAGTGCCTCAAGAGCAACTACACAAACCCACTCTTCAAGCACAGTTCCAAAAATGCAGTAGTTAAATTTTTAATCATTGCAATCAAGGTGCCTAGAGAAGATATCCTTCCTAAGTGTTCGTTGTCCAAAGTATGTAAAAATATGCAAATAAAACGTTGCTGGACTAGAAAATTCAATATTCATTTGCAGAGCCACACAGAGAGCTCTGAAAATGTGATTTAAAAATGAAATGGAAGATGTAAGGCATTCTGTATTAATTCAGACAAGAAATACTAAAAAGTGAATAAATTTGAGAGACTGATACAAAGAAAAGTTCTGCTCTGTCAGCTCTCAGTAGATTAACTTAGTTTTCCAGCTTAGTGAGCCTTGACACTGCAAACCCTTAAGATCTGTAAATCTTTTAAGGTGCTTACCATTTTCTTAAGGGAGTCACACATCTGCAAAATTTCTTACAATCAGACAAATGTATCTGTCTGGACATAAAGGCTGTATTTCAATAGGAATCATATATACATAGCTTCAGTTCTTGATTTAATGATCTATGATCTATTCCAACTGATTATAGGTAATTTTGGCCAGGGTAACGAGCAGCCAGAAGTTCAGACAGTTCTGTGGGCAGTTCTCACAGCACCTTTCTTCAAGCCCAGTGAGCTAAGGACACTTTCTGAGTGTGCAGGATGTATCTTGAAAAATGAGCTGCTGATTTATATATAATCAGGATACTTCAGGGATTCAAGGAAAGCACATTATAAAGGTATTAATTTGTCAACTCTCGTCTTTCGATGAAACTTTTAATTTTCATTTTGCTAATGTTATGGTAGTCTTTGCCATTTCTCTTAAGAAAAGAATATCAGAACTTTTTCTACCCTTTAGAAATAATCTTTTTCATATTATTTATTGTGGTTAAGAAGGTTTAAATATAGCAATCTATGCCCACTTAATTTACTGGATTATTTTATTCTATTCCATTTTCTCTATATTCTTGTTTTACTCATTTGTACCTTACAAAGAAGCATTGGAGATTAAGCTGAGGAAAATTACACCTATTTTCTGACCTGTTTGCTAATATAATAACTGTTGTGATGAGCTAACCCGTTATCATGAACTTCAGCTGTTTACATCAGGCCTTAATTTTACCCTTTTCTGTAACTATGGCTGCGTTGATTAATTTAACAGTGTAAGGTGTGTCTGATTACTTCCTCTGGAAGATGGAGAATGTCACTGCATCCACTGTTAGCATGAATCTCAGGAAGTGTATTATTCAACGTATAATGCTTGTAGCTGTACTTTAGAGCTACTGTTAGCTCTATTGTCAGATTCAGTATCTTGATTTTTCACCTCAGTAGCCCTGTCCTTATTTGCTTGGCTTTATATTTAGAGGTTAACTTCAACAGATGTTTAATGCTAGAGAATTATAGTGTAACTGAAAAGAATATGGGTAAAGCAAATTGATCTCTTTTCTGTCAAGGTTATATACAAGGTTTAAATCTGCCCATGAAGAAGATGGGGGAACGGAAAGCAGCAGTTTATAATCTAACTCAGTTAAAGAATGATGTTTTAGCAAGTAACACAGGCAGAACTGAAGAATACCTCTCAACCCAGGGAGGGTTTCCTACCGAAATAGCAAAACACAACTTTTTTTTTAGCCAAGATCTAGAAGGTCTCAATCTCTTAATAATGTAATAGCCAAATTAGTGTGAATTCTAGGACTGTACATTTAGTAAGAGTTGTCCAAGAGAGGCCAGGGACGTTCCTGAGCAAGGTGTATGCTGACTCTGCTGTCTTTGTGCATACTTATGTCTACTTCAGCAAGTAGACTAGTCCAAAAGAAGCCCATTTGTAGAGCAAAAGTTGCGTGGACATCAAATGCTCAGCATCAATGCACATTTCAGGGGTTTTACTTTGGAATGGCTTTATCCCAAACACATGGTTGAATGTAGTGGTTGGAGCACATCTTCCTGTCTCATTTTACCTCAAAGGAATCTAGATCACATGCTCTGAGATGGCTCTGTAAAATGAACCAAAGCACAGTACATAGGGACAATCAATTTGGCTCACTTCTGAGCCAAACTAAAATGCTAGCATAGACGCATGCTTTGCCAGTTAAATTGCTCTTAGCAGTGATTCTGTAAAGAAAGTTTTGCAAGGGACCTTTGCATAAACAAGCAGGGATCAAGACAGATTTTATCTTTTTACAGTCAGCTATCCCAATCCCAAGCTAGAGTGTTGCTGGTGTATGTTTCTCTGTCACTAAATAAGAGACACTCTACTTCTTTTCACAATTTCAACAAAAAGAGTAGAGGCAGTAGTTGCTTACAAACCTCTTTAAGCTGACAATTGGATTATCCTTGTCATAGGTGAGCCTGTAAACTGTATCATATCCTGAAAGCTACTAACACATAGGCAGGCTGTCTGCTTCCCTGCAGTCTTAGGTCAAAAGGGCTAAATATTAACACCTCTCTGCCTTGCTTTATCATATCCACATGGCTAAAATAGAAAGCCCCCAATCATTATATTGGCTCTTATGAATTCTTAACTCTCTCCATATACTGTGGAGGAAGCTCAGGCCCTTCACATAAAGAACCAGACATCACACTGCTCAGTTATAGACCAATACCTTAATTCCTCCAAAGAGTATAAGCAGTTATTCATCAGCTGATCTTAACTGTCATCCTTATTCAAAAAAATCAAGCAGTCATCCAAAACTCAGGTTTATAAGGACTAGCAAAAATGGCAAAGCTTCAATCTGACTTGAGTATAAAAACATACTTAAGGAATTCTTCAGGTTTACCTCTGACACATTCCAAGGAATTGGAGTTTCAAGTCCTTAACAGTAGTGTTTACTTTCTGCTTTGTATCCTTCTATTTCATGTTGGAGAACATACTGAAAAACAAAATCATTTTAATAATGTCTCCTAAAATGTAGTGAAACAAAAGCCATGTTACAAAACTAAGAGTTTTACATATACACTGAAAAACTCTGACTGAATTTAAATAAAGCTTTAAATGAGGAGTGGCCAAGCTTCACTAGGTTCTTTCAAAGAAAATACTTTTGACAGCAAAACAAAGGAGAGTGAAGATAGCTGTTGTATTCGATCTAGCTTATTTTTGCTTATTCCTGTTTTTATATTGCTAAGAATCAAACTGATGTCCATTTTCTTTATAATCACTACTGAAATACAAGATTCAAAATACAGGTTTTTAGAGGGCATGGAAGAGAAGCCAGTGTAAACTACTGTGCTGCCACTGCCTAATTGAGAAGTGCTGACATAACTTCTGCTGTAAGCTATATTGTAAGCGTCTAGGTATGTACGAATTACTCTTATGAATACTTGCAACTTCAGAAGTGATGAAGAGTTCCATGGCAGTGGACTAACACAATATACTTAGTTTCACAGAGTTCTAATTCTGAAACATGGAAGAGAATCCAGATGAACGGGTAGTTTACAGTGGCCATTACAATAATGGCACCGATGGAGCAGCAAGACCTTGCACAACAGTCTTAGTCCACACGGGCATTACAAAGCAGGGTATAGGATACATGAAGTAATGGAGGAACAGTTTTAGGAAGCAATTGCAATTGCAACAGAATTGCACTGCCATTAACATAGAAGTTGCTATAGAAGAAGAGTTCTGCTGTTTCTCACACCTTTGGGCTAATCAACTTTTCATTTATTTCATGCTCTTTTAATCTGTTTTATAAAGCCATTTTTGTGTTTCTAACCACTTGTGCTTCAACAGAATTTGAGTTTTGAGCTCATATGCTGTAAGGCTCAAAACAAACCTTAGATGGTTGGGGTTTTAATGTTACTGTTGGAGTAATGCTGTACTCTGAAATGTGGCACTCCACCCATTGGCTGTATACAAAAGGAGGTTTTAAATTGACAGGAGAGTTAGCATTCTTCCAAACCTCAGTCTGGAGCATGTATAATTATGCTAAGTCATTGTTAGAAGCTATTTTGAAAGGAAATGTTGCCTGCTTTCTTAGGTTTTTCTATATATATATAGTTTGGGCACATCAGCCTCTCTTTAAAACTACAGCATTATTATTCTTGATAGAAGATGCAGCACTAGCACACTTAAAAGCTCAAAAAATAAGACAAGCAGCTAGGCTCTTCCAAGTGTATATGTCTACCTTGCCACTGATTTTGTACAGAGCTTCAGTTATCCTGGGTCTCATTATTTAAATTTGTAAAATTGAGCTTTCAGTTTTTATACGTATGCAGCTGCTGCAGTGGTTATTTGTTTACATAAAAAATGTACTTTCTTTTGTAAACTGCTGAATCTCAGGTGTTCATTTTATACACTTTTTCTTTGTTACCTTTTAGAGATAGTAGGAATGTACTGGTTTAACTGAGGACAGAACCTAACCTGTAGTAAATATTGTTTACACTTCATTTATATTTTCTCAAGACTACAGTTCCTCTGGCTGTCAGTTGAAACATTTTAGTATTGAACTTACTGTCATTCTTTCCTTTTCTCAAAGGCTTTTGCAGATTATTACCCGTAACAAATATTTTAATGAATAAACCACTCTTTTCTTGCTGAGAAAAAAAAAGTTTGTCTTTATTAAATTTTGGTTTTACTATAAAAACATAACCCACATCAAATGTGCATAGTCCAGGCTGTAAATCAATCAGTTTTTAATAAACCCTCTCCTAATTAGGCTGTCCCATCTCTACTTCCGGTGCCTACTCTTGATTCAACTTTTTTCCAGCCACAGGCCCCTTACAAGACATTCTTCTGTTAACAGAACAGGAAGTTCCTTATCTTCTAAAATTGTGTGACTCCAAATTTAATTATATGCTTTAAGCAGATAGAAACTATGCCTTGCTCAAAGAGAAATTACTTGGGCTGGTACAAGAAATTTCAGGGCCTATGGCATGCAAGTCAGATGAGATGATCTGACCCTTCAACTCTTTGAATAAATGACAAGTGACTTAAGAAGCCAAATAATGAAAAGATGATGGCAGAGGCCAAAACAAAGTGATGAAAAAGAAAATTCAAAGACCAAAAATAGTGGAAAGAAGCAGCCTACCAGTAAGCAGTTACACTTGTTTCAATGGTATCCCTCTGAAGGATTGTGCTGCTTAGTGTTCTCACATGGGTTCCTAAGTCCAGTATTTCGAGTAAAATTAAGACTGCTGCAACTCCTCCTCTTCCTTCAACTTGCAATCGTAATGATCATAAAAGGACCCACCTAATTCCAGTCCTTCCAGTTATGGGGCAATCAGCTAATTATGCAGATTACAGAAAACTGAAGGGGGGATGCAATATATGTGCTATGGTACAAAATACTTCTTTCTTTATATGAAAGAAGGTGATTGTTTAGTGCTTATATTATTTAGTGCTTCCTTTCCATCCAAAGGAAGATGCATTCCCTTTCCTAGGATCAGGGATGAAGTCATTACAGAGAATTAACTACTTTGCTTTATGTTTTAATTCTACTTCATTGCATGTATATGCAAAACACACATCTGTAGGCAAACTATTTGTTGCTTCGAAAAAATTAATGAATGAAAAATACTACTTGATTGGAATTGAAGAAAATGAACCTTCAGCAGCATCTCAACACACAATTATCCTTGAACATCCATACATTTGAAAGAATGATGTACAGTGTTGACTTCCGGTTTTTAAAATAAATACTATCTAGGTATTTTCTTTGGCGCTATCAGAAAGAACAAATCAAAACAAAAATTCAGTATACTATTTTATAAAATAAATATTACTTAGAATGGCTTATGTAATTAAGTTTGGGTATGCCTCCCTTTGACTCTCCACTCTAAATAAGACTTGGAAACAAACAAAGGTTATCTGTTCCTGGCAGATCTTTCCTAGGGATTACATGGTACATAAACAAATAAGGGTTTATCTTTTCTTCTTTCTGAGAGAGGAAATAACTACAGCAACATTAAAACATTAATGTGGCATTAAAGAATTCCAAACAATTAGGAAATGAAAAGGTTTGGGTTCTCACAGCAATATCAAATCACCATTAAGTTTAAGTATGCAGATCTTAATGGGCAGACCACACATAAAATTCAGAATACTCTGTGTGTGCAGTACTATTTTGCTCTGTGAAGTAAAAATGTCAAGTATGCATAAGCTGTTTATTTTAAAAGATAATCTGAATATGGCCAGCATAAAATATTGTATGCAGCACCATATTATTCCTATTTTTGGGGGTTCCATAGTCACAAAACAAAGCTAGACAAAATTTCTACCGTTCAACGTAATTTAAATGAAAATACTTAAGTAACTGAGACACAATTAGAATGTGCTAAGTTTTACACCATAAAAAAAGTAAAAATATATTTAGTACTTGCCATCTGAAAGAGTTTGATGATCACTGTAAAATGGCTATTTGGGAATATGTCTGTTTATTTCTGTAAACTTTGAAAGACTAATCAGTGAAAGCTACATCATAAATCTGAAACTAGGATGTTAACCAAAGAAGGCCTCAGAGGAATGAACTACTTTGTTACTAGTCACCTTTTGACTGCTGGTTCTTAAGTTCACCTATGACTTGATGCTCTAAGTATTTTAGGAAAAGTGCTTTAAAGAATTTAAATCTATTTAGCAAGATTCACACCTCTAACAGTTGAAGAGAAAACTATTATTTTTAAAGCTTTACTAGGACTGATTCCTTGCTCCGCTGTTTTTTCTTGCTACCTTGCACATCCTGATGCCAGTTAGCAAGGCCTGTTACACACAGTATAGCAAATTCCCTTATTCTGTACAATAAATGCAAAGAGGATGACAGTTCTATTGCTGCTAGTACAAATTGGGTAGTTGATGGCATTTGATATGTTACTTTTATGGTGGCATCTCATACACAGTTAAAACTTTTTCTCCTTTATACATAGAAGCAAGATTCTTCATGCATGCTATTTTAAAGCATACAGCCCCTCTATGTGTTTAGGATGGTATGAATTTTATTAGTTACAGGACCTGTAGATGAGGGTTTTTTAGACAGCTCTCTACAAAGTACATTAAATACAGTATCACCATTAGGAATTTGTTTTATTTTAAACCAAGGAAGCAATTTATGTATTTGGATCAAGTAATCTTCCTTGTATTAAAATAAAACCAAAAAGAACAACCAAGGCTTAAGACTGCCAAACCTGTTGCTGTGCTAGTTTTCAATTTGTACAATGGAAATTATGCAACATTTCTATGTCTTTGAAGATTCGGTGAACCCTGTAAGAGTTAAGTATCATCATCTTCCCTGAGCACCGTCATATTTACAAGGTACTGGGTCTTCACTTCAGCAGCTACCTTCAGATGCAACCGTTTTCTTAGCTTTTTCAGACAGTGACCCTACAAGTCTTGTGCTTATAAGCATCCTAAACATGTCTTCTCTTGTCCATACTGATCACTTTCAAGGAAAAAATAAAGCCTATAGAATCATACACTCTTTCTTAGTTTTAGGAAAAAGTATTCTTAAGCCAGTAATTGACACTGCAAAGAAGCATAAGCTAAAGTCTTTATAATTACAGGATGTATAATTTGTTCTAAATCATTTATATTATATAGTACCCATGTCATCTGTTGCCTTCCAAATGCAGTGGAAAATAGGCCTACGTAGAACACTTAATAATATGTTTTTCATGATGGCCCAGATTTGAGAATACATTTAAACTCTTCCCTTCTATTTAGATGAGAGCCCTCGCTTCTCACTGGAAATCAAAACAGCAACTACTGGCAAAACAATAGCAGCTAAGCAAACATTTTACTGAACATCATTGACATGCACGTTGTACACACACACCCTATGCATACTCCTCAGCAAACAACTGTTAAATCTTTTGGCTGATTTGGAAGTATATGGTTTACTTCAGGTGTAGCAAATGATGATGTTAGTGCTGCTGGTTCTCTGGTTCAATTACTCTTCATCCCAACCACACTGCAAAAGCAGAGTAAAGATGGGAGACAATCCAACAGCAAAGAAAGATGTCCAGAGCCTGCTTGACAAGTGGCACATACTCAGTTCTTCAGCACTATCAAGCCCCTTTTTGATCCCAAATATCTTAAGATTCCAGATTTCTGGTATTTACTTCTTTCCTACTCGTAAGTTCTCTAACTAATCCCAACATTCCCCATCCCTCAGTACTTCCAGAGGTTTTTTGTCTCTCAACAATATATTCAGTAACTTCCCAGTTCTCAAAGCAGTCTGGATGGCATCTAAGCTGTTTTAAGATAGATAGCTCTTGTGCTGATTAGCCTGGAACACACAAGGGCTACATTCCACTCGCCTTTCCTTTGATGGACACATAACTTAGGGGTTTTATCCTCTGCCAAGTGTCCAATTGCCATAAGACCCTTCACAACTGAGGAAGCAGACATCGCGAACAGACAGGCCATGAAAGAAAGCTGTAACACAAGCAGACCAGACCAATAGGGCGTTGCGCCGTTGACAGGATGAAGAACAAAACAATAAGGGGGAACAAATAAATGGATAAGAAAAATCTGCATTTTATTTTTCAGCAATGTAAAACATTTAGAGGCAACGAAGAGCCAGTAGATGTATTAAAAGGAAAAGTTACACAAAATCGGAATATGTACATCTCTGTCTCTTCCCTCTTAGTGGAATGTAGTCTGCACAGTCTCTATAAATCCATGGTCTATCTTCACCTTGAATGCTGCATACAATTCTGCAGCTTCCTCCCATCTTAGTAAAAATAGAACTGGAAGAAGGTTGAGAAATGGTCAATGAGGACAAAGGCATAGAAATGGAATTTCGGAACAGTTAATTAATATGGTAGGAAAGTCATTCTTTATGAAAAGGGCACTGCGTCTGTTTATGACAAAGCTGTCTAGATAATAAAAGTAGGCAAAGTCTCAATTCTCATTGAATTCAGTACAGATTATTTCCACTGTACATTTGCATAGCTTAGTTGGTGATACATGTTAAAAATAATTATCAATTAATTTTTTATTGCAGTAGAACAGGTCTACTGCCTTCCCTGCCTGCAGGGCATAGTTTCATGAAAACCTTTAGGCAAAAGGAAGAGTGGTATTGGAGTCTCTTTCCCTGACAGGGTAGAATTACTAGTTTGAAGCTATGTGCTGTCACATCACAAAACCATAGACTCACGTAGGTGGTAAGACACTTCTGCAAGTCTGCAGTCCAACTTTCTGCTCAAGGCAGGTCCCATTAAAACAGGTTGCTTTGGGCCATGTCCAGTTGAGTTAGGAGTATCTCTAAGGATGGAGTTTCCATAGCTTCTCTGGGCAAGCTGTTTCAGTATTTGACTGTCCTTTGTATAAAAACAAAATTTTAAAAATGTTTCCCAGATTGAATTTGAATTTCCCATGTTGTAACTTGTGTTCTAGTGCACCTCTGGGAAGAATCTGGCTCCATCTTCTCTACACCCTTCCATTAGGAAGTGGTAGACCTCCCCTCACCATCGTCTTCTTTAAACCTGAGCAAATCCAGTTCTTTCAGCTTTTTCTTGTATGTCATGAGCTGCAGCCCCCTGAACAGTTTGGTGGCCTTCACTAGCCTTGCTTTAGTATGTCAGTGCCTTTCTTAAAACAAGACACAGAACTCCAGATGTAGTCTCACAAGTGTCAAAGAGAGGGGAAGAATCTCTTCCCTCCAAACCTACCAGTTATACTCAGCCCAGTATGCAGCCAGACACATTTGCTGCAAGAGGACACTGTTGACTCGCATTCAACTTGCCCACCATGACCCGGCAGCCACTTTTCTACAAAGCTGCTCTCTGTTCAGTTGGTACCCAACATGGCCTACTGCATGAGTTTATGCCAGCCCAGATGCAGGGCTTTGCATTTGCCTTTGCTGAACTTCATGAGGTCCCTAACAGCTCATTTTTTTCCAGTCCAACTAGATCCATCTGAGTAGGAGCCCTTCCTTCCAGTGTATCAACCAGTCGCTCCAATTTGGTATCACCCACAAACTTGCTGAGAGGTCACTCTATCCCATCATTCTGGTCATTACATCAGCCATTTCAAGAATTCAAGTTGATGTAACCTGTATAAAAGAAAGCAACTCAAACATCCTTCCAGAGATATGCTACAGATTTCAAATTTTGTTTTAAAAAAACACAGGACTTGCATTGCTAAGTCTCTTCTTCTCTAGACATAAAAAGTAGCCCTAGGTTCCACAAGAAGCAGGCCCTGGGTCTTTTTTTTTGGGTGTAAATGCTGAAACGTAGCACTTGACTTACAAAGTGTAAGAAATCTGGAAGGCAGAAATGACTGTCAAAACTTAAGAACTAAGCAAGCCAGAAATTATTTATAGAGTCCTTCCCCAGAATCTTCCAGTCTGTGGCTTTGCTCAAAGAGAGATGATAGATTTCCATGTTGTAAACATGGACAGAATTGCATCAGTATATACATGGTACTCCAAGAACATGCTTGCAATGTTGTTATTTGCCTGGGTAATTGTATGCATGGGATGCACTTTGCAGTAGTAGCCATTATACTTAGGGAGCAGAGGGAAGAACCTGGAACAAAACAAAACAAAACCAAGAAAAGACAGATGAAAAAAGAAAACTGTAGGAGTAGTTTAGCTCCTCTGCAT
The DNA here is from genome assembly GCF_963921805.1 of Phalacrocorax carbo. Taxonomy (NCBI): domain Eukaryota; kingdom Metazoa; phylum Chordata; class Aves; order Suliformes; family Phalacrocoracidae; genus Phalacrocorax; species Phalacrocorax carbo. Next base: position 12,354,992 of record NC_087522.1, on the reverse strand, counting down.
AAATTATAACTGTAAACCAGTTTGAAGAACATTTATGTAATAACCACCTTTCCAGCACACAACTGCTTGTTATGGGCAGCTATGTGCTAGCACAGTATTTTTTGCAGAACGGACAGAATAACATTGCTGCCAACAGGCATATAAAGGACAATGCTACAAACATGGCTCCCAAAATTCTCTCAGAACTTGTTATGCTACTCATCGGCTTACTGTTACCAAAGACATTACAAGTTATACTACAGCCTGGTCTAGCCTTAAAGTTGGATTTTGTTCTGTATGCTAGATTTAGATTTGAGATAATAACCGGTACATTGGAAAATACTATAAAACAGCTTAGCAGAATGTTTTTTGATCGTCCGTGTGGAGCTTGTCTTTCCAAACTATGCTCTATAACTCCCTCAGTTTTTGGATCATCCCCGACAACATGAGCTGAAGAAAACATTGGTGAGCGGGAAGCACTGGTTGTGAAAAGGAACTAAGAGAAGAGGGAAAGGCATGAAAGAGGAGAAAGCTGGACAAACCTCTAAAAATTGGAACAAAGGCACTGAATGTTTTCAAATACTTGAATAAGTAAGGCTGGGGATTTTTTTATCATGATAAAGAAGTTGCTTGTATACTACCTGGACATTCAGTATCTGAAGAAACATACACTTGTAAGGGATGTATTCCAGGCCAAACCTGTGTCCCAACCCAATGCTTAAGAACACATGGGGTAGCTTAGGCACTTATGCCAAGTATAGTGATCAAGTAAATACAGTCAGCTGACTTATTGCTGGGAAGCAGCTCTTCAGTTCTCATCATTCTGATACCTTCACAATGAGGCATGTGTATGCGTTGCTTATTTCCCTCCAGGAGTCGGTGCCACAGAAGAACCCAGTTTGGGACTTAAGCTGGGATGTAGAACACCAAGGTGCAGTTTCCCAGTGCTGCTACAGCCATTGTATAACACCTTGAGCAAATCACCCTGCCTCCATTCCCATCTCTAACAATGGGAAAATAATCTCTTTCACCATTCTTTATTAGTTCATTAATTCAGTGGGGTAGCAAATATGTCATATAGCTTAACTGTCACATGCTTAATGCAGAAGGATTCTAATTTTTTAGGACTTCACTTAGATACCTACAGACCCTACTACTTCTGCACTCATCATCATTACTACGCATCTTCGTAACAGCTAAGAGCAGAGTATATATAAATTTGACCAAGGTAGGTGGTCAGTGCTTTTTCATTTCTCAGTAAAAATAACTGCTCTTACTAAATAAGAAGTGTTAATGGAACCAACTTCTATTACTAGAAAAATACATCTTTGCAGCTGTTTAGTCAGCAGTAAATAAACTGTTACAGTGCTCTCACAATCACTACCTTCACCTGCTCACAGGGAAGTAGATAACTTGCACTTATGTTAACTATATTTTAGACTATTCTAGCACCTTCCATAAACATTTTGGATTAATATACACTATCATCTTCCTGCATGTACAGAATCACAGACACTGAGAGACCAGGCTCTTATGACTAATTTAACAATTTTGCCCATGATATTGTTATTCTGTGAGAATGTTCCTCAGTACAACTGTGTGTCTCAATTATATTAATCTATTCTTCAGATTTAAAAACAACTTAATTAAAACAACCATCGAGCACATGCAACCTCATTTGAGAAAGCATATTTTAAAAGCAAATGCTTCTCCCCACCCATGCACAGCTCCAGTTGACAAAAAGAAAGATTTCATCAGTAAGAAGGAAAATGCCATTTGTCACAGATTACTTACACCAGTTACCAAATGCTTCAGATAAAAGGAACACTACGGAAAGCAAATATGACAGGTCTGCACTGCCACATAAGTTTTTATTTAGAAAATTAAAGGGAATTTTAAATCTTGTAAAAAAAATCCATACTAACTTCCAATCTGTTACTAGTGTATTTTCTCAGTCATATGCCATGGCAATTAACTGGACAACCTAACTCCCCCTCAGTAGAAGTATTTCCGTCTATCAGATTTCTCTCCCCAGCCCAAAAACACTAGGTGTCCTCCTTTGAACTTTTACTACAACTCATAGGAAATAGAACTCCTGGCTTGCATTCCTTACCTCATCACTTCATATAGTGTTTGTCATGTCACATCTTTGTCTACTTTCTGTTAGAAGCAGCTCTAGTCTGAACATTTCAGTCTCATTTGATTTTTCATTGGTCTTAAGATTACTTTCCTTCCTTCAAAGAAAAACTAACCACGTGTACTAATCCAGCATCAAGTGCACTAACACGTTGCATCAGTCAGTCTCCTGCAGAACAAACATGAAATGTAATTCCTGTTGCTCCCCTGGGTACTGTTTTCATTGTCATATCCAATGGTATGCTGGATGGGATACTGTTCAACTGGAAATTTCACTAAACTGCTGTTGAACACTATTAAAACATTCTAATAGGTGTGACTTATTGACCGGAAGAGTCAGTAGACAAATGCATTATAAGCGACAGTATGAAAACAGAGTAACAGTAATTAGTGATGTGACTCCATGAGTAACAGGAAAATTGCTTTGACCCAGTTGATGGCAGTAGCAACAAAATCTTAAACAAATTTCTAAAAAACCTATCCCAAATAGATGGTTTTTCTATTACAATTTGTGCATTACCGAGACTTCTCAGGGTCACTGACAACATTTGTTTGCCACAGATCCTATTTTGCTGGTATTCTAGTCCTTCTCTGTTGGGAAGCACAGTGGTACCTGTGGTCCACTCTCTTCACAACACTCAAAAGCCTAGCCGGCCACGTTATCATAGCATGGTGTGTCAGAAGCTACTTGGTGTCGATCAGCAGGAAGTCACAGTCACACAGCAAGCCTCCAACCACTTTCGTCCCTTTGCAGAATACAAGCTCTGAAGCTGGAAACCCTGCTTACCCCTGGTTTGTCAAGTTCATACCATGATCCCTTCTGCTTGTTCAAGCACTGTGCAGTTTTGACGATGCTAACATACCATTTCTGGTGTTCTGCATGTAGTTGCACAAAGGTGTATCAGGTGTACAAAGGCATATCAATATCCTACCTTAAATAGATGTGCTTCCACATTTATCCTCTGCCACCCTAACTTCAGTGCCAACACAAACATTTCATAGAGTGTGGATTAATGGACATAACAAAACCAAATCCAATCTGTCTGTGCATGCTTTTTGTCTTTTGGAATCAGACCACATACAATTTTCTGCATCTCTTCTGACTAAAAAGGAATGATGTAATGCAGATATCAGAGCATTCTAATACAAAAGTAGAATTACCCTTCAGTATGCATATGAAAAAACATTTTATTTCTTCGATGAAAATACCATTCACTACAAAAAAACCTACCAGCTGCTCTCCAATAGTTAGATGACATGACCAAGAACAAGTTTTTGTTAAATTCCATAAAAAAGCCTTTGTTTTTATCTTTCCTTCCTTATCCTAGTAGCGTAGACCTCAGCGGGATCCAGTGGGGTCATATCCTGGAATATAACAATGCCAAAAATAAAAGAAAACAAAGCAAAAAACACACAGAAAAAATCGATACCCAAAATTTCAGCGCTTTTGATTGCTTGAACACTGGTTTCAGTGCAATAACAAAAGATCTGATGAAATACTTGGAATGTATGAGCAAGGAAAAATCACATAAAAGCAAATGGTATTGTCTGTGTGTTGAGAGAGGCAATAAAACTGTGATTGCAATATGGCATCTAGTTGTAGATTTTACAAAATAATAGAAGAGTTGGAAAGGGAATGGAAAAACTACAGGAAGATTACACAATGTACAAAAAAATAATGTAAGACTCTGTTTTGGTTGAGGGAAGGTTAAAACGTTATTTTGATCAAGTTACAAATATCCATAACCAGTGTAGGAGTTGATTGCTCTTTAGTCCTCTAAGAAAAGCGGCAACTGGGAGATGAAGCTTGGCAAATTCAGATTACAGGTACAGCACATGTATTCAGCACCGGTTATAATTAACCACTAGAATAACGTACAGCACAGTTCACTGCCGTCTTAAGTCTTCAGATCTGGATTAAATTGTCTAGGAAGTGCTGTAATTCACAGAGAAATTAAAGCTACCACAGCAGGAACGTCCAGGAGGCCAGCAGACAACCCGACTCCAGGGTTCCCTCTGCCTCTGCATGTGTCCGTGTGTCTGCGCCCCAACCGCCCGAATGACAGGTCCCAGCGCTCCCCAGGTCTTCCAGCGGCAGCTCCTCCCTTCTGGCCGGATGGACAGCACAGCGTGGTCTTCGGCTCCGGCTCCGGGGGACCTGGCTCGGGGCAGAAAGCAGCCTTTTATAGGCGGCCCGCAGCTGCTGCGGCTCACACCGCCACAGTGCGCTGCCGCAGCCAGGCGCCGCTGCCCGGAGCCCTCCGCGCTGCCCATGGGACCCCGCCGCCCGGCGCTGCCCCCGCGGCCGCCCCTCCGGCCGCCGCTGCTGCTGCTGCTGCTGCTGCCCGGCGGTGAGTAGAGCGGGGCCGGGGCTCAGCCTGGGGCAGGCGGGTCTGCGGCGGCGGGCGAGCGGCGCGCCGGGAGCCGGCCCTCCCTGCCCGGCGGGGAAGCTCCGTACCCTGAGGGCTGGGGCTTCGCTGCGCTGGGGGAGGGCAGGAGGAGCGGGGAGAGAGGAAGGAGCGTTAGGGGAGGTGATCGTGGCAAGTGACTACCTTCGCCATTTGAAAATAAGTACTTAGAAAGATTGTCTAACGCACTTGGGCAGAATTGGGTAGAACTCGCCCAAAGGCACGGTACGGAGCTGCCGGCTGCCGCTGCGCTGGCAGCCCATCCCCTCCTCAGCTTCCATGGGCAGCGCGGGAGTTTGCCGGAGGGTCTCACCTTACTTTTTAAAAGTTCATCGATAACGTGCAAGTGTGTTAAAAAGTTCAGTATTTAACGTGGGATTGGAAATTGCGCGTCTAATAATAATCTTTCTACAAAGCCAACACATTTACCCACACTCTTCTTGTGGGCATTAGAGCTATCTCGGAGCACTGAAGTTACAAAGCAGTTCAAAAGCTAGGAACTGCTAGAACCGAGGTTGCCTACAAAACCATAACTGGGTTATCCTGAAAGAATGAGTCAGTCTTTATGAATAAGTTATGATGTGAGAACGTAATTAAAGGACCCCTGCCTCATACCTGAGCATAGCCAACTACTCACTTTGCAAGTATTTAATTTTTTTTTTTTTTTGGGTCTCCTATGTCCTATTTATTAAGCAGTATTAAAGACCAGTTGTAATAATTTACAGTCCATTTCCTCATAGGTTTTCTGAGGTATTCATCAGTAGAGTATCTGAATGTACTTATTTCTTTCATACTTCTGTGAAACTACATCATCACCACTCTTTTTCAGATAGGTAGGTGGGCTGACACAAAAAAGCATCCACTAATTTTAAGTTCCTGTGGTAAAACGTTAGAACCAGATTTTAACTATGACTACTTAAAATTTATGTGGAACTTCAACTACTCAATGCCTGGCTCTCACTAAGTATTGCAGTAATTTGGTACTCCAGCCCCAGGCAATCAGCAGGCTGGGAGCATACTGTTAGTAAACATTGATAGGCATTGTTTTAAAGTGATTAAACTAACCTCATGCTGAACCTTTGTGACAGCTGTAAGGATAAAATCCAGTTTTCCAGAATAGCATTCAGCTGCTTTAATTAAGAGATTCTCTTTTGTCTTCTTGCACTTTTTTAATACATTCCTACACTGCTTGCAGATTCACCAAACCAAATCTTGCAAATAGAAGGGTCCTAAGGACGAGAGGCTCAATTCTTTCTTAAAACAGATTCTGTGCACAGAATGAGGCAGGGTCTGGGGGTGGGGAAAGGCAATCGCATGATTAAACACCATAAGGTAAGGTGCTTGCATAATAGGGCCAACTTAAGGTCCCACCAAGCTCACTGCCCCAATTCTACTTCCTGACCTCTGCATGCCCCTATTATTCCTTCTGCATTTTGATCATCCTCTAGCCTTCATCTTTTGCACGGCACAAACCCCAGCAAGAACATTAAGGGAAGCAATGGAAGACTGTTTCACTGCTTCTGCCAGACGAGACTGATTGTTACAGAGAGCCTGGCTTTGGTCCGGTAGCTCTGAGTCAGGCATCGCAGTCACCCATTCCGTGGGCAGTGAGGAGGAAGGGAAATGCAATTTACCTGTTTCTCAATGCTTGGTCCGCAGTATCAAAACAGGCAAATTTATCCTTTCAAAAAATTTACACGTGACCACAGTTTGTGGAAATAGCACATCAGGAGTCTGGGCAACAAGACGAGGCAAAAAATGCCATTCCTGATGGCTTATGAAACAAGAGGAAAAAAATCTAAGAAAAAAAACCCCCAAGTATCTGTAATGCATACAGTTCAGAGGTTTCCACTTCTGGCAAGATCTTGGAGATGCATCAGAAAGTCTGCTTATTCCCAAGTTTCAAGTTCTGAACTACTGGAGCACTATGACTATACAAAGGAAATATCACTACAGAACACCTGAAACATATTTATACATGGTCAGTTGCCAAGGGGAGCGGCTCCAGAGCCAGCCCAGCCCACAGCGGAGCGGCAGGTCTCAGTGCACAGGGGGGGTTCCCGAGGCTGGGAAGCACCGCAGCAGCGGAAGGACCCACTGGGAGCCAGCAGCTCTCGTGGGAGATGCTGACAAGGCCTGGGCATTTTCAGAGCAATTGTGGGAGATCTGAATGTGCTATAAAGGAAAGGAAGGGTCAGTTGCTGAGGGGAACCACTCTGGAGCTGGCCCGATCTGTCTGTTCAGAAGGGACAGGTGAGGAAGGAGGGGTGGAGGCGTTGTCCTTTGCATCAAGAAATGGATAGACTGTGAAGAGCTGTCTCTGAAGAATAGCCATGAGTGGGTTGAAAGCATATGGGTAAGAATCAGAGACTGAGGCAACTTGTGGGTGGTGTTGACCACAGGCTGCCCGATCAAGGGGAGCCTGCTGACGAAGCCTTCTTACTCCAGCTACAGGAGGCATCACGCTCGCAGGCTCTCGTCCTGCTGGGGGACTTAAACCACCCCGACATCCGAAAAAGCAGGACGGTGAGCTGTAGGCAATCCAGGAGACTCCTGGAATGCATTGAGGATAATTTCTTAACCCAGGTAATAGACAGCCCTACCAGAGGGGATGCAATACTGGACCTGTTGGTCACCAATGCAAGTGAGCTAATCAGTGACATCAAGACTGGAGGCAGCCTGGGCTGCAGTGATCATGCACTGATGGAGTTCACAGTCCTGAGGGATATGGGTCGGGCAAAGAGTCAAGTCAGGACCCTGACTTTTAGGAAAGCAAACTTCCAGCTCTTCAAGGAGTTAGTCAATAGGAGCCCCTGGGAAACTGCCCTCAGGGACAAGGGAACAGAAGAAAGCTGGCAGATCTTTAAAAACACTTTCCATAGAGTCTAAGAGCTCTCAATACACAGGTGTAAGAAATCAGGAAAGGAAGGCAATAGACCAGCATTGATGATTTGAGACCTGCTGGTCAAACTAAAGGGCAAAAAGGAAATGCACTGGCAGTGGATGCAGGGACACGTATCCTGGGAAGAGCCTAGGGATGCTGCCCAGTTGTGTAGGGATGGGGTCAGGAAGGCCAAGCTGGAGCTGAACTTGGCAAGGGGTGCAAATATAAGAAGGGCTTCTATAGGCATGCAGGCAGAAAAGGAAAGTCAAAGAAAGCGTACACCCCACCCCCCTGATGAGCAAGACTGGCAAATTGATAACAACAGAGAAGGAAAGGCTGAGGTACTCAACAACTTCTTTTCCTCAGTCTTTTCTGACAGCCTCTCTTCTGACACCTCTCAAGTGGATGGACTGCAAGATGGGGGCTAGGGGAACAAAATCCCTCCCACTATAAGGGAAGATAAGGTTCATGACCACTTGAGGAACCTGAATATACGCAAGTTTATGGGACCTGACATGATGCATCCCAGCGTCCTGAGGGAATTGGCTGATGTAGTTGCCAAGCCACTCTCCATGATATTTGAAGTCGTGGCAGTCAGGTGAAGTCTCTGGGGACTAGAAAAAGGGAAACATTTGCTGCCATTCTTAAAAATGGCAGCAAGGAGGGCCCAGGGAACTACCGTCCTGTCAGCCTCACTTCTGTGCCTGGGAAAATCATGGAACAGATCCTCCTAGAAGCTATGCTAAGGCACATGGAAGACAGGGAGATGATGTGAGGCAGCCAGCATGACTTCACCAAGGGCAAGTCCTGCCTGACCAACCTAATGGCCTTCTGTGATGGATTGATGACATCAGTGGACAAGATCTATGGATGTCTTCTATCTGGACTTCTGTAAGGCCTTTGACACAGTCCCCCACAGCATCCTTCTCTCTAAATGGAGAGATATGGATCTGATGGGCAGACTGTTCAGTCAACAACGAATTGGTTGGATAGCTGCATCCAGAGGGTAGTGGTCAACGGCTTGATGTCCAGATGGAGGCTGATGACGAGTTCTGTCCCTCAGGGATCCATACTGCGACCAGTACTGTTTGATATCTTCATCAATGACATAGTGGCATTGAGTGCACCCTCAGCAAGTTTGTAGATGACACCAAGCTGAGCAGTGCACTTGACACACCAGGACAGGATGTCTTCCAGAGGGACCTAGACAAGTGGGAGAGGTGGGCCCGTGAGAACCTCATGAGGTTCAACAAGGCCACACGCAGGGTCCTGCACCTGGGCTGGGGCAACCCCCGTACCAATACAGGCTGGGGGACAAAGGGATTCAGAGCAGCCCTACAGAGAAGAACCTGGGGCTGCTGGTGGATGAAAAGCTAGACATGAGCCAACAATGCGCGCTTGCAGCCCAGAAGGCTAACTGTATCCTGGGCTGAATCAAAAGCAGCGTGGCCAGCAAGCTGAGGGAGGTGATTCTGCCCCTCTACTCTGCTTGGTGAGACCCCACCTGGAGTGCTGCGTCCAGCTCTGGAGCCCTCAACACAGAAAGGACATGAATCTGTCGGAGCAGGTCCAGAGGCGGCCACAAAAATGATCCAAGGGCTGGAGCACCTCTCCTGTGAAGACAGGCTGAGAGAGTTGGGGTTGTTCAGCCTGGAGAAGAGAAGGCTGCGGGGAGACCTTAATAGCAGCCTTCCTGTACCTCAAGGGGGCCTACAAGAAAGATGGGGGCAATCTCTTTGGCAAAGCCTGTTGTGACAGGACAAGGGGTAATGGTTTTAAACTAAACGAGGGTAGATTTAGACTGGATATGAGGAAGAGGTTTGTTTTGGGCTTTTATTTTTTTTAACAATGATGGTGATGTAACATGAAGAGATTGCGCAGAAAGGTGGTAGATGCCCCATCCCTGGAAACATTCAAGGCCAGGCTGGATGGGGCTCTGAGCAACCTGATCTAGTTGAAGATGTCCCTGCTAATTGCAGGGGAGTTGGACTAGATGACCTCCAAAAGTCCCTTCCAACCCAAACTATTCTATGATTTAACATCAAAAAATGTTTTCTCTAGCCTCAGTGTTTGAAAGAATGGCTTAACATTTCTTCTAAAACCCACAAAACATCATAGACTGTATTAGATGCTACTGATTAATGCAGTTATGTATCATAATTATGCAAAGCTGTGCATCTCAATAAAAATGTAATAATATATACGCAAAAATAATTGTTTGCATTGTGCCCATTGCAAAGGCTAAAATTTTATGGGAAATATGATCTGTCACAAAAAATTAATGTGTTTCTAAATTTTTTTCCCCTCTATGCATACGGAAATTTAAGGGACTGGATTTTAAAATACTATTCTAAGCTATTCAGAAAAGTAGTAAAAAAGGTGGGCAGGGAGGTATAGTGGAAAACATCTTGCAAAGACATAATAATGTATAGCATTTAGCACAATCTGAACTCTGAAGAGCTTATACAGGCAACAAACCATGACAGTATGATGAAGTTCAGACTCTCCAAATGTGGCAGGACTCCAATTTGGGCAACAGGAATTACTGTTTTAAAATCAAGCACAACACAAATATAATGTGATTACTTACTATGAGTTTCTCTCAGGCTGTCTTAAGTGTTAACTTAGTTTCAGTCCTCAGAAAGTCTCCTCAGCTTTTGATCTCTCTGGCTCATTCACTACAATCACAGAGACAACTGCATAGACTTGTTCAGGGATTTTTCTTTCCCTATCTGCTATTTTATGGTGCCTAAAGTAGCCTTCGGATTAGTATGGCTTTGGTTTCCCTTCAACCATTACTTTTAAAGCAGCTACATCACATCCAGTTAAATCTGCGTTTGCTCATGGACTAATCCTTTCTAAGTTTTTTTCCTCCCCCAAATATCTGTCTTTAAAGTTTTCTTTCAAGAATGAGATCAACTGAAACTATAACAAAGTTCCAATTCCCATTACTCAATAAACACCAGAATTAAATATGACAAGAATATTAAAAATCATAATAAGACTAGTCTCAAATTGTTTAACTGTAAATTATTTTTGTACGCTTAGTTGTACATATGTCCTGTGACCTCTAGATATCAAAACAATGTGGTCTTGATTTTTTCATACATATTGTAAAGCAATGGAATTAAAATAAATGCAGCCTGGTTCCCTCCCTTTTTCCCCCACCCACAATACTGTGTTTGATAGAGCTGCACACAATCTGCGCAACAAAAACCAGGCTAGACATAGAGGGACGACACTACTCTTTCAGGAATGCATAATCAAACCTACAGGAATACTCTTGTCCATAAAGATAAATGCAAAATCTTCATAAAAACAATCAAAATCGCACATAATATTTTAAAAACATACCTTCAATCATGAAACATTTGGGAATGTGCAGAACGTCACTTCACACTCTGATTGTATTCCACAGAAGTTCTGATAAAATACTTTGGAAATTTTGTGTTGCTAATACACTAACGCTACCATCATCATACTGATACTCTTATTGTTTCCATAGTTTTATACATTCTAGGATGGTCTTTCATCGTTTTTATTAAATTCAGGTTACAAAGCTGTTGGGACAGAGGTTTTTCCTTTGGTCACGTTCAGAGTATCTGCAATACGATACAGTCTTGGTTTACACCTGGACATCCAGATGCTGTAACACAAATAAATCGCAAAAGTTCACGTCCTTTTCTTTAATTTACATGACGCATTTTAAAGATTTGTACCTGAGCTCCTCCAGGAGTTGACAGTTGATCACTTCTGCTTTACATGGATTTAAATCAAGGGACTGGGATTTGTCCAGAATTAGCAAACAATTCTCTGATGTAACCAGGAATATGACTTGGATTTCCTCTTCCTATTTATAGCTCTCCTACACCATCATTCCCCAGTTGCCAGGACCTGAGACACAACGTAAAAATTCTTCAAGGATTTCTTCAGAATCACTAACACCATGCAGAACAAACCCAGCTTTGCCATTAACCACTAACAATGGTTCCTTCAGACATTACTGGCTAGCTACAAGAGTTTAGCCAAAGCTTACTAAACATTTACGATTATAAGCAGTTGTCATTTGTAATGCTGCAGCCTTATTGCAGTTATTTTTTCAGCTGGGAATTCACTGAACCTGTACTGACAGTGAAAATTACACTTCCAACACTTCATAAAGCTAAGACCTGGTTATACTTAAATGGGTGCTTCTGCTACTCAGAGCTGAAACATACATTCAGAACTGCAGTAGAATGGGAGATGATCATGTATCAGTTCTAAAACATGACTGTTATTTTGACACCTGGAACTACAGGTTCCACAGAGTCCACCCAGTACACCTTATGGACCCTTTGGGAAAGCATGAGAGGATCTTTTTATCAGAAAACCTGTGTAACTAAACAACAGATAATACCCTGGAAGAGGAGCCATGACACAACAGATACTATTCACTACCTTAGCAAGGAAACTTTAGTGCCAATGAAACAGTTTTTAAATGAAACTGCAAGCGACTACATAGCCAGGGAAGGTTTTTAACTTCTCAGGATGTGATTGCTTTTAATCAATGGCCAAAGATGCATATGCAAGTGTAAGCACTCTTGTTTAAACATCCTCTCCTCTACCTAGATCACGTGCCTGCAGAGCGGGAGGGAACAAGATCTGGGAGCAGTTGCCAGTCAGAAAAGTACTAAATATTGTCAAGGGAAGCCTAACTATGTTCATAAGCAAGGATTAGGTACAAACATTCTTTCTAAAGCTTTTTTTACTATTCTTACATACAAAACCCGGTATTTCTTAGTGAAGTGATTTCATGAGGTGTTTAAATCCCTTTGTTTCATGAAATTACAAGTGCTGGAGGTCACCAGTATCCCATGCGTTTCAAGTTACTCAAGTGTGCTGGGAACAACATTCTCCTGGCAGACCTTCCATTAACTGGTTATAGTTAATCATATAATCTATTATAATATGTTGGTCTATTAGTCTATTATAATAGATTATATGATTATACAGATTATATGCAAACTGTATAATCATATAGTTATTCTGTAGGAAAATAAATATCAAAGTCTTCAATTACAAAGTCTAACTATTTTTTCTGCTGTCTTTCTCACAAATATTATCAGTTATTAAAGCTTAATGTTTTTCCCAATCTGTATCCAGTACTGGGAGTTAAGGTTTATAAACTGTCCTCATACCAAAATAAATCATTAGTTTAATTAGTAAGACAACTCTAATCAGCAGCCTTCTGCTAATTTGCCTTCTGCTAATTTGTTTTGCACTCATCCAGCTTCTTAAAAATTGCTGCAAATGGCTTGGAGCCTGCACTGCAAGGAAATGCTGCCTATTATCATTCAGGGTCTTTGATGCGTTAGCTCAACCTGAAGGATTACATGAAGCCCTAAGAAAAGTAATCTGGTGTCTCAATATTTATCTGCGGCCCTGGACTTACTGCTTTAGTACTGACATAGGATGATTAAGTTCCTAAATAGAGTCTTGTAAATCATAGAGGGCATATTTGTTCAAATGTAAAGCATTATATTCTACAAAATAACATGGGAAAAATTGCATGTTATGATAAGGAGAAAATACTGCAATGCTTAGGGCATCTAATCTTAGGAGATTAGTGGACCTAGAGCACAGGACGCATGCTTACCCTTGCCAGTTTCAAGACTGGAAATGACTGAAGTCTGCCATTGTATGCTGCCTTGACGGGAGGAAAGCACTGCAACTATTCAGAATGCCATTCAGATTCTGCTCACTATAGATTGGTGTAAAAAGCGATGGGGTCAAGCAGTGTGGCCCCAAAGCATCAAAAAGAAAACTGTATTATTTTCAAGGACTGACATGTCTGATTCAATAAGAAAATAAAGGTTTTCTTCCACAGTTTATCAAGGCACTTTTGAAAAAGCCCATTTTAGAAATCGAAGAGGAATTCTTGAATTAGCTGGAGCCATTAGATGTACTACAGGACGATCTCCTTTTGCCTACCTACGTTATGGATGCTACTGTGGTCTGGGAGGAAGAGGATGGCCCAAGGACAGAGTGGACTGGTAAGAGTAACTATTTTTCTGAGTAATTAAGTGCTGAATATATGCAGATGACAGAGTAAAAGGACTAAAATATTAGGCCTTTTTAATATCAGTGAGGGAACTGAGTTTAAACACACCTCAGACAACTAAGAAACTCTGAAATATTAAAATTGTGTTACTCTAGATGTACATGAGTCTTGCCTTTAACGCAAAACTTATTGCATTAACACTGGATTCACAGTACAATTAAGTTTCTTTGCTGTTGCTGTTTGGCCAAGAGCTGAAGAACTGAAGTGTTCTTGGAGAAGCTTAAAAGCTCGTACATTCAAGTTATCTAAAAAAATAAAACAAAAAATTAAAAAAAGTTGCAACTGAAAAATCTTGATTCTATTGCTATTCACACCATTTTATTAGTATTCAAAGTAATACATTAAAATTATGCAAAATTAAACCTGTTAAAGGTTCAAATATATAACATTCAAATATATAAAGAAATATATATAGTAATATAGCTATATTCAAATATATAAAAGTTCAAAGCAACTTTTGAATAAAAGGGATTATGAGTTGTTACTAAAATAATTCTAAAAACAGACCTTTGTATTTATTACTAAATCTCAGCATATTGACTACCATCACTTTAATTTATAATTGAAAGTTAGCTGGCAGGAAGATGATTTTCTGGTAACAGGGGTTTATATTTTCAAGTTTATCATTATACTGATACATTTCCCCACCGTATGTGACATCTCAAGGTTTGATGTATCGGACACGTATATTTTAAATTAAAAGGAAAACAAACATCTGAAACTCACCTTTAGGGCAGAATACATGGAAAGTTCAAACCTGATTTTTTAAATAAAAATTCTAGTCGTGATTAGACCTAAAACTTTTAGAATCTCTACCCGCATATTTCAAGTTTCTGTATGTGTAATCTGTTGTTTAAATAAAGACAATTTTGTAGAATGTAATTGCTATTTTAATGACTGGGAACACATACAATATGAAGGGAGCGTTATTAGTTCTGGTCATCTGTATACCTAAACATAATCATGGAGAATCTGCAGTTTGCCGATTTTTCATTGTAGGCCATTTTTTCACTTTGTGGAAGTCCCACTGTAGCAAGATGCTGCTTCTTCACATATTTGTGGTCTGGGTTTCAATAGCTACAGAATTTTAAGAATAGGTCAGAAGTGAGTGTATTTACTCTACTGCATTTGAACAGAATCAAGAATTGCACCAATTGAATGTAGAAGCAAAGATTCTAAGCAAGTTTGATTTCTTAAACTTTTGAGCTATACAGTGGGCTGTTTACGTTCAGAATTAGGCCCAAACCCAAGTTAAGTGAAAATGCAGAAATACTTAATCTGTAGTAAGAATGTCTGTAATGGAATTATTCAAATAATCGCTACTGCAATTTAGGTGTTTGCCTGCCACTTATAAACTTTCAAATGGAGACATATATTGCTTTCATACGATAAAATGTAAAATCCTTAGGCATCTACTTTCATTTAAAATGCTTAAAAAAGGACTAAAGTGAATCTAAAAATTTTTGTAAACATATAAAGAGTCTGGATAGAGGCCTGTCACTAGCTGTGTTCCCCAGGGGTCTGTGCTGGGTCCAGTCCTGATCAATATATTCATCAATGACCTGGATGATGGGATAGAGCGTAACCTCAGCAAGTTCTCTGATGATACCAAGCTGGGAGGAGTGGCTGATACACCAGAAGGCTGTGCTGCCATCCAGCGAGACCTGCACAAGCTGGAGAGCTGGGCTGAGGGGAACCTGGTGAGATTCAACAAAAGCAAGTGCAAGGCCCTGCACCTGGGGAGGAACAACCCCAGGCACCAGCACAGGCTGGGGGTGACCTGCTGGACAGCAGCTCTGCTGAGAAGGACCCGGGAGTGCTGGTGGGCAGCAGGTTGACCCTGAGCCAGCAATGTGCCCTTGTGGCCAAGAAGGCCAACAATATCCCAGGTTGCATAAAAAGGAGTGTGGCCAGCAGGTCGAGAGAGGTTATCTTCCCCCTCTACTCTGCTCTAGTGAGACCACATTTGGAGTACTGTGTCCAGTTCTGGGCCCCCCAGGTTAAGAAGGACAGGGAACTGCTTGAGGAAGTCCAGCG
Source organism: Phalacrocorax carbo (assembly GCF_963921805.1). Taxonomy (NCBI): domain Eukaryota; kingdom Metazoa; phylum Chordata; class Aves; order Suliformes; family Phalacrocoracidae; genus Phalacrocorax; species Phalacrocorax carbo. Next base: position 12,339,448 of record NC_087522.1, on the reverse strand, counting down.
GAGAGCTACCACGATGATCAGGGGGCTGGAGCACCTCCCTTATGAGGAAAGGCTGAGAGGCTTGGGTTTGTTCAGCCTGGAGAAGAGAAGACTGAGGGGGGATCTCATCAATATCTGTAAATATCTAAAGGCTGGGTGTCAGGATGATGGGACTAGGCTCTTTTCAGTGGTGCCCAATGACAGGACATGGGGCAATGGGCACAAGTTGGAACACAGAAGTTCCACCTCAATATGAGAAAAAACTCCTTCCCTGTGCGGGTGCCAGAGCAGCAGCACAGGCTGCCCAGAGAAGTGGTGAAGTCTCCTTCCCTGGAGACATTCAAACCCTGCCAGGACGCGTTCCTGTGCCCCCTGCTCTGGGTGTCCCTGCTCAAGCAGGGGGGTTGGACGAGATGATCTCCAGAGGTCCCTTCCAACCCCTACCATGCTGTGATTCTGTGATAGACTACAGCACTATAGCAAAAGAAGCCATACTTCCTGGTGCCTTAGTACTGCTAAAAGACCCACGGGAAGTAATTTTTTTTATTATTTCTACACACGAAACAGATGTACTGAGCTCCTTCACAGGCACGTGATGTTCAACTGTTCCATACTGCAGGATCTTTAAATGGAAATTCATGTGGATTTACCAAGTAATTATTTAATAAGCATAGGAAAAAACCCAGTAATTGCAAGTGAGAGCTCACAGCATTAACTTTTTCTATTGCAGACACAAATTCCTCAGGCAATCTAAACATCATCCAAATATCATGTGCCTACTGTAATATGAGGGTTTTAGGCTACCAGGAGGAAACTAAATGACTACATGCAAAGAGCTCACAGATACATCATGTTCTTCCACTGAGTCAAAAAAAGAAGAGTATGGTTAGTTTGCAGCAAAAACTTACAAGCTATCTAATTTCAGATCCTTGTTACCTCCCCCACTTGCTATTCTGGGCTTGCAAAGACTCTACAACAGAAGATTAATTCTTTTTTTAAGCATTAAAATATGCCATTGATGCTTACCTGTACTGTTCAGGTCCACAATGTGATAGAAAGTCTACTGAATTCATTGTCCCAATTACGACAATTTTGAAATAATCATTTTAGGCAATTTCCCAAATTTTCAAACGATACTGAGCAAACAGTTTTAGTTATATTATGCCATTAAGCAGCACCCATGCCTATTTATTCCTGAATATTTCATTGGCTCTCAGCTTTTCTGCCACTGTCTTTTAATACAGACTTTGCTGTAAGACAACATTTATGATAGTATGCTATGGCCTAACTCATCTTCTTGCCCTTCCCCTATTAGTAAACTGTTACAATAGCATCAATAACTGCCAGAAAAATACAACATTGTTTATCTGACAGACTACTCTGGCATTTAGTCTTTTCCTTGGAAGGGATTAGAAGGGAGGCATACCCACCTAAAAGGTTATTGTGTTTAAAACTGAGAATGCTTTAAAGATTCCTCTTATTTTCATCTATGAGGAATTTCAACTAGATCAATGTGTATCAGACATTTTCCTCACCACTGATTACATGAAAGAGTAATATTTTTTTCCAGGTGATCTATAAAACAATTGCCTTGCTTTGATTCCTGCGCAGGTAACTGTACATTCGCATATGCTGTTTGATTATTTCACAGCCTGTGAAATGTAGCCATGTAATAACATGCTGATAAAAAACATCCCGATTATGTGACCACAAATCACCTCAGATGAATTAAGACAAGCCCATTTCTCTTACTCTCAGGTGCTGCTTTAACCATGACTGCTGCTATGGTAAGGCAGAACAAGCTGGTTGTCATCCAAAGACAGAAAGCTACCACTGGGAATGTGAAGACAATGCTGCTGTGTGCGGTGAGTGAACAGTTCTCGTTCTTGGTTGGTGGGGTTTTGGTTTTGTTTTCTTTTTTACTTCTACTGATTGTCTCATTGACTTCACAGAAAGACATTTTCTTAATTAACAGTAAAATTCTTATCTTACCACCCTTCCTTTTGTGACTTTTTTGCCAGGGTAAGCTGTGCCTTCTAAAAGCACAGCTATGCCAACCAATGAATGCAATTTCTTCTTCTTAATCCCTACAAACTGACATACATAAGCAAACAAAGTTCTGATCTACAAGCTTCTATTACCCTTTCAGAAAACACTACTAAAAAACCCCCTCTTTTTACTCAGCACTTACATACGCTGAGGAACCCATGTTATTCTATTCCCTGCAGGTCTCCAACTGGGAGAGCTACTATAAACAGGAGGCAAGAAAATTACAACTGTTTAAAAAGGACCCTTTTTATACTTAGCAGAAAATATTTCACACCATTTGTAAGTTTATGATGGACAAATTTTTTGGCATACTTACATTGGTTGCGCATCCCACTGCTAGTGGCTACAATTTATGAGTTAATTCACAATTACAACTTATAATTTCAAACACTGAGGTAGTAAAATATTTGATGAGTATGTTTATTTATGTAACATGTCCACAAGCCAGAAAATTTTATTTTGAAAATATTTACATAATTAGTGTACAAGTTGTAACAGATGGCTGACCACATCCTGATAAATTTTGTTCAGTTGCTCCAAAATATGGATGCAATACACTTGCTATGCTATAGTATAAAAAAGAAGGACAAAGCGATATCAAAGAAAGAAACAAAAAACATTTAACAGGAAAAAGCAGCATTTCTTTTACATTATTTGTTCACAATTCCCTAAGTTTTAGCAAATATTTTCCAATACACTTCAATGGCTTTTTGAACCTATAACTTCTCACAAGCACCCAAAACCTGCAGGTTGTTTTTCTTGTTGTTAGGTTTGGTTTGGTTTTGTTTTTTAAATCAGGTACTACTTTGAAGTTACTTTGCATGTAATTCTATGCTATTACCTAGAATGCAAATCAGCTTATGAATTGGTTATTATGTGCACCACAAAAATACAGACCTTATATAAACATGCTTACAACAAGTCTGAGTTTCTGACTACCGCAGTTTAAAGGCAACACAGTAGGCCATTCAGAGAAAACACAAACCCCTGTCGTTTCATAACTCAATTTAGAATTTGCCTGACCTGAAATCAAAGTTTTTGACAGTATTTCCTTTCCTCTTTTTCATTCAACCTTTACTTTGCCCAAGTGTCTGCCTCATGCAGAATCTCTACTTGCTAATTTCCTCCTTTGCTCCTGAAGTACTAAGCATCTCCTCTCTCAAACTACCTGATTAACTGAGACATTACAGTCCACCTATATTTGGCTGTAAAGGTTCTGCTCCTATTCCAGTCCAGAAGCTGATAATATTTTAAAATACTGGCCAAGATAGTAGGCATGTCATCAAGAAACAAAGCTGAAACGAAGTCCCTGGAGTACCATGGAGAAGATTAAGTTTGGAGCAGTACCAAGAGAAGGAAAAGGAATAGTTCTCCTCAGTCAATATTTTTTTTTTTTTTATTCTATCATGTTGTTTATGCTACTTATACTGTTTATTAGTTCTTTGGGTAGCTAGTTGCAGCATCAACGTATATACATTACAAACATTTCCATTTCATTGCAGAATTTGTCTTCATTCACAAAACCGAACGCTTGTTCTGCTTGTAGACAAGTCTCAAGCAGAGATTCAGTTAAGCTTTCAAAATGTTAAATGCTCAGACAAAATATGATCAAGGATTTTTCAGTTTACAGACAGTCGCAGAGAGAAAAAACACACATTTCTGGGATGGCACAATAAAACCAAAATATATTGCTGTAGAAATGTTCATGCCAAGAAGAAACCTTGACGCCAAGAAATATGTTAAGTTATAACACTAAAATTATAAACCAAGTATGGCCAAACATAGATTTTATCGTCCTTAAACACACTTGACTGAAGTTCTTACTGAATGCCTTAATAAAGGTGGGTGGTTTAAACTGAACATAGAACATCTTCGCACCCCTTATTTCACATCTATAATTTTAATGCTACATCCTTCAGTAGATTAAAGCATATATGAAATGGAAAGTATCTTCCCAAACTCAGGTGTTGCTAGAGCAACAGGGCAGACAGGGAGGGTCACATACCACTTTTTAGAGAGGAATCAGTTATCAGCGTTCCTTTGTTAAAGAAGGTGAAGAAGAGTATTTAAGTCTTCATCTAATTATTATATTCCCACCTAACAAGATAGTTCTGCTGTTTATCAACTGTTGCTAAACCAAACCATGCTTGCACATTCTCTGTTGCCGAGATGTCCTGTCACGGAGCTCTGCCTAAAGAACACGAAAGAACTGGAAGTCTTACTAGAGCTCAGTACAGTTTCTATTGCACTTAAAATATAAGAGCCATTTATATGGCAAACATGGTACATAAGGTAGCAATTCTTGGTATTCCATTTGGTATTTTTAATTACTTCAGACTAACATAAAACTTACTGTGTTTTCTTTCAGAATCACTAGAAGATGAGTGTCAAAAAATGGCATGTGAATGTGACCGTGAAGCTGCCAAATGTTTTTCTAAAGCCCCCTATCACACAAAATACCTTTTGTGGCCAGACTTTATGTGTGGTGAGATTCAGCCTTTGTGTAGATATTAGCTACACAGCATCAGTCTTTATGAAAACTCTGTATGTATTTAAATCTAAAATAACTTTTTTTTTTTTGTCACAGTAGTGACCACAAATGATTTTCCCCTTTCTTGATCCTCCTTCCTGTCACCTCAGCACCTTCACCCCAGAATGGCCAAAATAAATGTTTATCCTCTTATTTACCTTCTAGAGTGCATGGACTAAAAGCAAGTTTGTCAGTTCTGTGTAAGCTTTTATTGACTAAGTAGGAATTTGAGTTTTTCAGCTTGAGTAACTGACTTAAAATTAATTTCATTTATATTCAGATTCACAGTTTTCTCAGTGAATTATATTACGAATCTGAAATTTTCATCCCCTCTCCACTGGCTCTAAGATAGAAATCAAACTTCTCCACTAACATTTACTTTAACATTTGTTTGAACTGACTGGAAGAAATGCTTGAAGCGACAGTGTCAGCACAAAGAGCCTTCCCATCTACGTCAAATTATTGTGAAGACTAATTTAACTTTTGCACCTCATTCACCTAAGTAGTCCTACCTGTATTAAAAATTGCCTAATATAATTATTTCTTTCTAGTATTTACATTTTAAACACAGTTTTTCTACGAAGTTGTTCATTTGATATGGCTCAAGCTCCTTATTCTATGTACACCTTGAGTTTCCTGTAGGCACAAGAAGAAGTTTGACCCTTAAAACTACAGAGCCAGACTGAAAAGTGCAAATGCAAACCATCACCAAGACAGATACATGAAAAAAAGTAGATGTTACTGGGACCAACTGTCTTTCCTGGAAGTGTTTGATCTTGGATGACAGATGGATCTTGGATGACTCAAACAGCATGAGTTTGCCAAGTTCAGAAGTTCACAAAGTTGAGAAGTTTACATTGTCATAAGGATGTAAAGATAGTTTATAGCTAGGGTCACTTCCTAGTTTTTGAAACCTCTTAAGAAGAGGCATCAGTAACACGAATTGCTGAATAATACACTTTGTAACTGCTAATGTTAACAGTTTAAGAACCAGGAGTGTTTAATGTCTCACCCACCTCACTCACTTAGAGCTGCAGGGCTACAGAACAAATTTACACACATCAAAGCTAGTGACAAGTACTTCAGTATAAAAAAACCAGCCAAAACAAACAACACTTCTTCAGGAAGGATGAAGATTTTAGAAGAGATCTTTAATCTTTAAAAATATTCATAGGCAAACTTAAAGTTCGTATTAATGATACAAATGAAAACAAAATCAAAAACAATGTAGAATGCCAGGGGGCAAAGCTCTTGAAAAACCTAAATTTTGCTTCAGTCAAAAGCCATACATTAACAAATGGCGATACTGTTTATACAAAATAACTTCCAGTCAATATTCACCCACAGATCTATATACACACATTGTGTTGCAGGAAGATGTAATTACAGTGTCAGGTCACTTTTCCAAAATAATCCTTTTAAGGGATAACCCTGAATTTAGGCATTAGCATCAAACATCAAGAGGATAGCATTAAAGAAGCTGTTGGTGAAGTCTAACTGACCTGAATAAAAAATTTTGTACGGCGATCACATCCCATTTTCCAAAATACAAGAAATCACATGCAGCCTTTGCCTCCAGCAGGGGAATTTTTGAAGAAACTACTGTGAGACTGTATATTTGACAGTCACAACTTTACATGTAAAGCAGACTGAAAACACTTAAGTACTTTCCATATCAAGCCTATCCAGGAAGAGCCTTCCTTTGGAAAACTTAAGTTGAGGAACATGCTTGCTGGTATGAAATGCTAAGTAAAAAAAAAAAAAAAAAAAAAAAAATCACTATAGCCGTTCCGAAGACACTGATTTTAAGGCAGGCTTGAAAATAACCAGAATGGTCAAGACAGATTACAGAAGATTTGATTTGATTAAAAATAGGGTGACGTAAGTTTTACATGGCTAAATTAGGAATGTAATTTTTTTCCCCAATATAAAATTCCTTTCAGATAATAAAGTCCATCCTCAGAGTTGGAATCAGATGGTTTAACAGTAACTTACCTTAAGGCTTTTTTTGTATGTTCAAGTTAACATAATCCACCAATTTCACTGCCACATATATAAAGAAGAAAACCAAAGCTTACTTCAAATGTCCATTTTTAGAAGCTAAACAGCTCAAAAGTTCCAATGCCAGTCACTGCACTTGTGTCTCCAGACGCCTTACTTCTTTAACCACAAGATCAATGTTTATAATTGGGTTAAAGTACAAGGCCCAGTAAAACAAACAATTGCAGACAAACTGAGGAATAAAAGGCCAAAAAATGGCAACAAAAAGACCCTGGGTTGAGACTTTCCAGAAATGTCTCCACATACTGTGAGGAATAGTCCTGTGAAAAAGGAAAGAGAAAGACTAAAAGGAACTTTCCATTTTGTTTTTATCCATTCTAAGAAAAGCTAATATGCGCTGCAACCTCAAGTTATTTAGCACTTACTCAGGTACCTCTAAACCATCATTTTGCACTCCAGAAAAGCTTCCGTGAAATACAGCAATACTAGATTTTATATGAGGAAGCATTAAGTCAATTTATTCAGACCACAAAGCACAGCAAGTTAATGTGGTCAAATTCCAGATTTATCATACATTATTTCCATGTACCCTGTTCCCTTTTCATCATGTTCTGCCCTCTAGCTGCTGGCAGAGAAAGTAAAATCCCAGGATGCACCAAACAAGAATTTCTCCTACACAAGTTTTAAAAACGACACGTAAAAGATCACATCCATTATTAAATAATATTAATATGCTTGAATTAAGGCTAAAGCAGTAACTGAAAACAGCAATTTTGATCACCAATCACAAATAATGTGTAACTAAGCTTATTTATGATCCTGAGAACTCATCCTTTAATAACTATACTGTAAGCATATCATGACAAAATTCTTATGTATGTAGTTCTCAGCTCACAGATAATACCAGTTTCCATAAAAGGCAATTCTCAGGGTAGGAGTTAATAATTAATTACCCAGTGACTAAGAACATGCTTATTACCGTCACTGCATTTGCTATATCTGATCAGTAAAACCAGCTATAAGGAACCCTTTCAAGTATTCACAGATATTCAGGAGTGAGTACTTGTCTATGTGTGGTTTCAGATTCACAGGTTCCTGTTAACCCCAGAGTTCTGGTTAGAGCCGACAATGTGCCCTTGTGGCCAAGAAGGCCAACAATATCCCAGGTTGCATAAAAAGGAGTGTGGCCAGCAGGTCGAGAGAGGTTATCTTCCCCCTCCTACTCTGCTCTAGTGAGACCACATTTGGAGTACTGTGTCCAGTTCTGGGCCCCCCAGGTTAAGAAGGACAGGGAACTGCTTGAGGAAGTCCAGCGGAGAGCTACCACGATGATCAGGGGGCTGGAGCACCTCCCTTATGAGGAAAGGCTGAGAGGCTTGGGTTTGTTCAGCCTGGAGAAGACTGAGGGGGGATCTCATCAATACCTGTAAATATCTAAAGGCTGGGTGTCAGGATGATGGGACTAGGCTCTTTTCAGTGGTGCCCAGTGACAGGACAAGGGGCAATGGGCACAGGAAGTTCCACCTCAATATGAGAAAAAACTCCTTCCCTGTGCGGGTGCCAGAGCAGCGGCACAGGCTGCCCAGAGAGGCTGTGGAGTCTCCTTCCCTGGAGACATTCAAACCCTGCCAGGACGCATTCCTGTGCTCCCTGCTCTGGGTGTGCCTGCTCAAGCAGGGGGTTGGACAAGATGATCTCCAGAGGTCCCTTCCAACCCCTACCATTCTGTGAGCAACTATGATATTGTAAGACTTTCTATTTACAAAGCCATGTACTTCCTACCCTCTTCAACAAGCTCAGTAAGACTTACTTTAATTCTCTTCTTGACCAGAGCCTCCAAAAGGAGAATAATTCCAGAACAGACAGCAACATGGCATTTACAATTATAAATCTTGATGTCCAGTAGTGCACATCTAGCCAATCCCAAGCAAATTCAGCTATCAACTGGTAGGGCAAAAATATATATTTTACAATGAATTCTCTCCACTGTTTCCAAGAAGGATCTTTAAGGTCCTGTAAATTAGGATAAAAAGACTGTTAAGCAGTTTCCTATTAAATAGACACAATACTGCCTTATTTCTACTACTCTTTTTGTTGAAAAATTGCTTTTTCATATATTGAAAGCAGTAATGTATCTTTCCTATACCTTCTGGTAGATAATACTATAACCCAGTAATTAGTTTAGAGTAAAACATCACAGACAGACAGACCTTATAATGCCATTAAAATACAGGTATTCTGAGTGAACAGCCTTTCTGTAGTCATGTGAACTCCAAAAAATCAGTTGCAGAGATTTAAAGTCTTAAAAGCCTTAAATCAATCTTATTAGAGGTAATGGTCACAACACTGGTGATAACATATAATAAAATCAAAGAACCACTTACTTCGTAGGAATTTTTTTTCTTGAAGTTGTATTGTAAAGAGATGAAATAGTGAATAATTACATCATATGGTTTTATATTGCTAGTCTTAAAATGCTCATAACTGAAGTAAGTAGCATATTTAATGTTTTCAACACTTACTAGTAGTTTTGTGACAGTATCTTCATACTTGTCTTGTGTAGGACAAATTGTGTGGATGAAAGGTAGGAAAGCTTCTGTGTAATCAAACAAATATAGGTATAACATACTGAGTCTTGGAGAACTCTTCAGTGCATACAGAAGAAAGAGTGATTTTCCTGGATTTACTGCCTGAAAGGTATAAAATTATCAAGTTTCAAACAATGGAAAAATAAGATGAAAGGGACATGCCAGTTCTTAGATTTTTCTGACAATCATTTTTCAAAGGATAATTCTTCAAAGACAACGGTTCACTAAACTGAGCAGTTTTTACAATGGTAATTCTTCTACCTTAACACTCCTCCTGGCTTTAAGAGAATTTTCTTTTAAAGATAGTGTTATAAAAATACTTAATATACATAACAGTCTTTTTATAAAATTTACCTTATATTCCCAAAGATTCTGTGGTGGTTTAACACCTAAAGTTTTCACAAATTCCAGTTCTGCCATGATAGCTTTTCTATGGTTACTGTTCTCTATACTGTAAGGCTCTTTTGTGAAATCCTCCTCTGTCAGCGTTAGAAGGAGTCTACAAAAGCAGAGTAATTCAGAATGTAAACAGTGCCTCTTCAAAATGGTATGACTAACAAATTAGCAATTCCATACCGAAACAAGAAGCTGCTAATAGAAGGTACCACTTTTAGGATTACATTCTGTATGAAGTGTTCTGAATCAACTGTGTCTCAGAGCCTGGGTTTTAAATACCCTTCTTCTCAAGTTTTCTCTTGCCTGTTCTCTGCATGCAAATTTAGCAGCTTGTTGGCTATTACTGAGCACAGTTCTTCAGTACTTCACACATCTAGTCTGGTCTGCTGAAGTCTAACCTAGAGCTCTTAGGTGGGATGCAACAATGCGTATAGTTAGTGCACCCTCAGCAAGTTTGTAGATGACACCAAGCTGAGCAGTGCACTTGACACACCAGGACAGGATGTCAACCAGAGGGACCTAGACAAGTGGGAGAGGTGGGCCCGTGAGAACCTCATGAGGTTCAACAAGGCCACACGCAGGGTCCTGCACCTGGGCTGGGGCAACCCCCGTACCAATACAGGCTGGGGGACAAAGGGATTCAGAGCAGCCCTACAGAGAAGAACCTGGGGCTGCTGGTGGATGAAAAGCTAGACATGAGCCAACAATGCGCGCTTGCAGCCCAGAAGGCTAACTGTATCCTGGGCTGAATCAAAAGCAGCGTGGCCAGCAAGCTGAGGGAGGTGATTCTGCCCCTCTACTCTGCTTGGTGAGACCCCACCTGGAGTGCTGCGTCCAGCTCTGGAGCCCTCAACACAGAAAGGACATGAATTTGTTGGAGCAGGTCCAGAGGCGGCCACAAAAATGATCCAAGGGCTGGAGCACCTCTCCTGTGAAGACAGGCTGAGAGAGTTGGGGTTGTTCAGCCTGGAGAAGAGAAGGCTGCAGGGAGACCTTAATAGCAGCCTTCCTGTACCTCAAGGGGGCCTACAAGAAAGATGGGGGCAATCTCTTTGGCAAAGCCTGTTGTGACAGGACAAGGGGTAATGGTTTTAAACTAAACGAGGGTAGATTTAGACTGGATATAGGGAAAAAATATTTTACTATAAGGGCGGTGAACCACTGGAACACATTGCGCAGAAAGGTGGTAGATGCCCCATCCCTGGAAACATTCAAGGCCAGGCTGGACAGGACTCTGAGCAACCTGATCTAGTTGAAGATGTCCCTGCTAATTGCAGGGGAGTTGGACTAGATGACCTCCAAAAGTCCCTTCCAACCCAAACTGTTCTATGACTCCGTGATGATAATAGCATATGCTTTTTTTCACAAGGAAGAAAAGATGGGAGGGGTAGATAATATGTTAGTAGAATTTGAATTTTAGTATCATTTCAGTCTGCATTGTTGGCATTTTAGAGAGTTCTTAGGAAGTTTTCAGTTAGCTTGCTTAGCATCTGCTACTAAAGTTTTCAAGTACAAGTCTTAAAACGTCCCCTGAATTTTGTTCTAGTACATCAACAGAATATTCCCACAATCTAGGGAATGAAGTATGGTCATTTCACAATATACCATGCCTAATGAATTCTATCCAGTAGTCCAATCAAACAACAGCTGTTCTTGACAGTTAGGCCTCTCACCTTCCATTCACTTTCTCCAGTAAAAATCTTTCTTTATAATTGGAAGCCCATGGGCCCAGCTGCTCTAGCCAAAGTATCACTTCCTCAGCAGACCATTTAGCAACAGACTTGTGGACAAGATGATCTTCTTCAAATTCTCTGCTACTCCAGTGATATCCAAGTAGAACTACCTATAGGTATAGTTAAAAAAGACAACCTCCTTTACCTGTAAAGCAAATATATTAATAATACAAGTAAACACGTATTAGGGGCTTGACATGTAGAATCTTCCATTTTATGGCCTCTAGAAAATTCACATTATACGAAAGTATAATGAAGTTTTACCCTATTTGTGTAACTTCCATTTGCTGTATATTGCAATTGTAGTTCCTGACAGACAACTCTGAATGCTACCTTATTTACTCTGCTCAGCTGAAGTCCCTTCTGTGCTGACGATCTTTTATATGCACATGTAAATTAAGTATATTTGATTGCATGCTTAATAAAGTACATAGGGAAAAATCAGCCAGATGAAACTTACTGCTACACAAGTTAAAGCTGTCAGAACGCCTGAGAAAAACCCTCCTCCTCGAGGATTAATTCTTCCTGTGTTTGGAACTGTAGGGATCTGGTCATTCCCGTATTTTTGGAAGGTTGCTAAGCTGCGCGCTACATCACCATCTTGTTGAATATCTTCTTTTCTTTGTTCAATGGCATCAGAAAATAGCTTTTCAATAACATCCCTAATGGGAAAAATATTTGTCATTGTACTATAACCATTGAGGCTTAGCATTCAGAAAAGGGACTGATTTTTTCAGCCACTACTAAAGAATGTCATCTTTGAAAGAAAGAAAACGTCAGTCATTAGTTAAACTTTCAAACAACAGTTTGCTTAGTTTATAAAGATAGAGGAAGTGAAAATATCACATAAAAAATAAAAATTCTTATTTCTTGTATAAAACTAAGTTGTGTGTGTTACTGACAAGCCTGGACTATTCAAACATGCTAAGCAAAAGAAAACATAAAAACCTACCATCAATCCTACCATCTATTTATTAAAGTATTATTAATACAAGAACTTGTGGGTAATTCCAGACAGCAAATGGGTATTTCTCACTTTGTTCTGCAATAACATCACGTTTCTTCCTCTAAGTAATTCCTATTACAGAAATAATTACTCAGTTACCAAAGATCATTCTAACTTAGAATCGTTAGGAAACAACCAGCTGTATTAAAAGATGCAAGTGTCTCAATACTGAAAAAGGATCCCTCCTCTCCATCCCTGAAAAAATTCACAAAGGAAAAAAAACCAAACCCAAACCAAAGCAAATCCACGCAGCCCTTATTTCCATGCAGAAAAATGTACTTGAACAGTTCAGTACAAGTGCAGAACATGAAAGACTTCAGGATTTAAATGTCCTTGCGACATTTCAGATTACCAATAAACTATGAAAATCCGCAGTGAATACAAGAAACCAGATGACTAATTTCAGTTATTTTTGAAATCCAGAAATGGCATAGTACGCTCACCTGAGGAGGATGTTGACTTTGGGGAATCCTTCCCATTTTTCTCTGCATTCGGGGCATTCATTCTTCTTGGACGATACCCACCACAAGGCTAGGCAATGTCTACAGAAACTATGCCCACAGTTCAGGGTGGTAGGATTGACCAGAATGTCATAACAGCAGTGGCAAAGGAACTCACTAACTGATATCTGCCGACCGACCTCAGGAGTAACATGTGTTTCAACATTTGCCATCTCAATTTCACCTTTTAAAGTCTCATCTTCTTCCATTTTCTTTTATGCCTTATGCAGACAGAAAGCTCTCTTAGATCTTCACACCAGGTAAGGCATTACTTCTGCAAAACAATAAGATAAACCTCATTACGAACAACATTACTACAGAAGTTTAGAACTACAAGCAATATAATTTATCACTGTAATTCTTCTGTCGCTCTGATGGTTTTAAACTTTTTAACTAACTTCACTCTCCCAAGAATGAAACACAATCTACTTTTTCAACATGTTTATTGCAAACTACAATGGAAACCAGATTCTAAATGTAAACAGCTGGGCTCAATCTCCCTATATTTTTTTCCTGTCCTATAAAACACATGAAAATGAAACAAAACACCTCACTAACTATGATTCAGATTACTTTTGACCATATCTTTAATCAAGGTTTTACAAAAAAGATACCAATCAAAAGACATATCATTAGAAAATACCATCAGATAATACAAAAATAAAACACCTGTATAACATAATAATGTCATTTACTCCATCACTGTTCTTTCCAAGCATATGGAATAAAACAAAGGTCAGTGCTAGACATTGCTGGGCAATGTTAATCAATCCACAAAGTCATATGCTTCAGAATTCTGAAGGATTCATCTGGATTGATCTGCTTGCCACCTCAGTGAAGGACTGAACGCCATATCAACTTCACTGGTAATTACTCCTTGCTAGTATTTCAGAAAATGCACAGATGAGAAGAGTTTAAGATGGTTCCAAGCTTCCAAACACATAAACCTATTTGCTTGACATTCCTACTATATTCTCTCAGATGGCTGTATCTAGTTTCTTAAGAAAAACATTCACCCAGATCTTATCAGTCATGATATGTTAGAAGCTATCAAAAACTACACAATTCCCTCCTCATGCACCACCAACCCAAAATATGCTTACGCTCTCCACCATGTGGCTCCTGTTTACTACTGAGTTATTATCTTTCCATCCAGATCAAGCACAAAGAGGTAAGCATACACACTGGTAAAGAATAAAAATTAAAGAAAAAATACAAGCAGTACTGAAATAGAAACCAAAAGTGCAGCTAGAATCAGCAGATTGCTTACAAACACGCCTTTTCCCAGCAAAGCAAAGACTGTTGGCTTTCTACAAGACAAATCTCAAACATCCCTTAGGAGAAATAAAACCGAGGTTCTGCACCTAAGACCATTCTTCTAGTTTTCCTGGAAGAGAGAGGCAACAGGATTTCTGCGGGTGCAGAAATATTTCACCAGTCTCTGCAGCAAACAAGAGAAGGGTCAGAATTAGCAAGCTTACTAGCTCCTCTCCTGCCTCCCCTCTCCAACTCCAGCCCGCTGCCTCCTCGCCCCGCCGCGGCCAAACCCGCGGCGCGGTCGGCTCGGTCCTGCGGCGGGGTGCGCCCATCGCAGAGGCGCCCCCCGCCCCAGCCTAGTCCTCCCTGCGACCCCCGCGGCAGCACCGGGCCCAGCGGAACGCTGCCGCTCGGGCGCCAGCGAGCACGGGCCGGGCCTCCACGGCGGCCCTGCCCGGCCTGGGCCCCGCCGCCCCCGCCCGACTCACCCGCCGGCCGCCCCGCGGGAAGCATCGCCTCGACGGGGGGAGGAGCTGGCTCCCAGCGCCCCTCCTTCCCCGCCCCGGGGCGGCGGGGGAAACCGCGCTCCCGGGTGCGGGCACAGGCTGAAGGCGGGAAGGGAGCCGCTCGGGGCGGCCGCCCCTCGTGCCGAGCAGCGGCAGCGAGCTTACCGGGGCCGGCTGCGTAAGCAGAGCCCATTGCTTTTTTATCTTCAGGCGTTGTATTTCAAAGCTTTTTAAAATCGCCGGACAGGAACACGATTACACTCACATTTTTCTTACTGCGCTCACTTCCACATTCGCGAGAATTGAGCTACGTTTGCTGAATGCACGTCCACGCACCCGGGTCATCTTTCCTCACATAAACTTTGTTCAAGTTTTATTTTACCAGTTAAGATCTAGAGGTCTAATCTCAGAAGTAAATTAGACTCTTAGGCGCTAGTTTCCCTGCAATGCTAACGCATACTGCACCTCGTTGGTTCATACACTATTTTTACCACATGAGAGTATATCTATATATACATGCATTCACATTTATATCAGTCTCTGTTCCCTTACTGCATTTCTTTTTGACCAGAGTCCAAAGAAAATTGAGTGATTTTTAAAATACTGTTGAGATGTATTTTTGCACTGTGCAGCAGTGACATTTTCTTAAAGATTTTCTTCTTCCAAGTTGATACAATTCCAGTTTAAATATCTCAGTTACCAAAATCAAAAAATGAACTTTTTAATTATTTCAGCCTATTTCAATAAAGAAAATTATAGTCTCTCATTGTTTCCTATCCCATATTATCCAGATTTCTCCAGAAGACAATTATTACTGTGCTGACACATACATAGCTCTGGTTAACTTCAGAACTATCCTAATCAGATTTCTTATAGGACAGAAAAACATGAAGCTGAGAAGTTCATCAACTGTTTGAGCAATAGTCCCATATTTGTATATTACACTTCTGTATTTAGTTTCTCTACTTAACAGTTACTCTTTCTTTATTCGCAGGTGGAGTTCTGTTAGCAAGACTGCAGTAGTATTGCTCAGATATGTTTGGACAAAACAATCAAGAACCAATTCTGGCCCTCTTTAAAGTAGTACATTAACAGTACTAGACAAAATTCCTATCAACAGGGAATAAACAGGCATTTATCCTCAAGGGTACAGGCCATTTCAAGATTATTTTTTTTTTAACACAAAATTCTAGCTATAACAGTTCAGGGATCATAGGAACGATTATGGATTCCAAAGCAGTTCTCAGCTTTTGTCAAATACAAATTAAAACTCCACTAGCAGCACAGAAGAAGTGCCGACAAGCAGGTAAGTCTGTCCAAACTAGCTTCCAAAGCTTTTTTAGCTTCCAAAGCTTTTTTTTTTTTTTTTTTTTTTTTTACAAAAAGACCTACCAAACAGCTCACACTTATTTGTTGTTTTTATTAAGTATTTGAAGTTAAGTCGCAATCAGCAAATCCTTAAACTACCCTAGCATAAAAGCATCAAAGGAAGTTAATCTAGATCTACCTTAGTATTCGTGAGGTGAAAACGTGGCTCAGAATAGTTAGGCCTTCTAGAATCTTTTTTTCTTTTGTGTGCGTTTGTGTGCATTTTCACTTAGCTTCACATTCCATGTTCAATAAAGTAACAAAACATACAAAAGCATTTGATACAGTCTGCAGACATACCTGATGTTGGGGAAATGCAGCCTTTTTGTTCTTGTTTATAAAACTTTCATGTATATAAAAAAAGCAATGTAGTCTTGTAACTAGCTGTTTGTATTGCTCTCTCCCAAGAGTACCCAGTAATTTGGAAAGCAGCCAAACTTTTCTGGCGTCATTTAAAAAAATGAGAGATTTGAAGAACTCTGATTACAAAGTACCTATTCATAAGTGCAGTTGCTTTAATATATACCTGGAAGGAAACCAAGCAGATAATTAATTAATTAGGCAAATATGTTATCTTCTGAAACTAAACAAAAGCAAAGATGTATGCCCTCTGAAACATTTCCTGACATATAAAATTGCAAGCAGAAAACTAATTAAGGAAAACTACACAATAATGGGGATTAAAACTTGAATAAATATCATAAGGGCTCTAAATTCTTCTTAACACATAATAGCATTTCCTTTTTATTGCAACATATTATATACAGGAAGATGGTAAAGAGCAGACTATTCCTGAAGAGGAACAAAGCCAGAGAATGAGGCACCTGGGCCGTCAACTGTACAGTCAAAAATTAGATTTTTCTCCAAACCAGATCTTCTCCGAAAGCAAACAAAAGGCAAGATACTCCCATTCTATTCAAGCTCTAGTTTGGGACACTAGTAGTGCTAACCCAACACAGAAGTAAATCTGAGGGGATTAATTGGACATTCAACATTCAAAGAGAAACATCTAGTATCAAATGGTAGTTCTGACTACTATTAACTAGACAGAAATTGGTTCAGATGTATAATTGTCGTAATTCAGCAGAGTACTTTGTGCTATTGTAAAAAATTACTTTGTTACTACGTGCAGGGCACATTTCCAAGATGATGCCACCAAAACCAAACAGCGCATACAATACTATATCCAGGGTAAAACTCTATTAACTCGTAGTGTAGATTACTGCACCACATGTTTTTGGAGCTACTATCACCAGAGTCAATGCTAACTCCAATCGCGTTGGTTTAGTTCTGCTATTCAAGTTCTTCATACTTTTTCTCCAAGTTAAAACTAACCTTTTAAAATAACTAAAACAAAAACCCTAAAAGATTCACTTGTTTCAAATTTTCCTTCTAAATATGTAATAATACATACACATTGAAGTAGACGTCTGATCTATAAGACATAATACCTTAATTCCTATTAAGTAACTGCACTTTATTACAGCCTCTTACATTTCTACTTGCGGTTTAGCTTTATTTTGTAGGTGAATGAAGCAAAGAGTTCTTGGATTTGTCAGCTACTTGGGGAAAAACATCAGGTTTCTAAAACTGCCATTAAGCACTTTAAAGTACCATGAGCACTTTAACTAGAAACTCCAAGAGCATTTCTTAAAAAACAGAGGAATAAGATGAAAATTTTTGGCTTCAGCCAATTTACTGCAAAATAGAAAAATCTCTACTACTATTTTAACTGACCTCTTACTGAGCACCATTTAATCATATCGATGAGTTCTGGGAGCGTGTGTAGGATGAATTGCTTATACTAAAACTTCAAAACCTTTAAAAGCTCTCTCCACTAAGTCCTGCGTAATTCCGTATCTTCTATTCTATGCAGAAATCACCTCCCAACTGATAGATAATTTTCCATTTACTTTCATTCTGCTGGAATTCTGGAAAATATTCTTCCCCTGCTGCGCAAACTCTAAACGCTAAACTCTGCATACCGTCCTCGCCCGCAACTTCTGCTTTCTGCTCCCGTGCAACGGCTCATCTCTGGGGCAGTCGTTCCCACCCGCAGCACCGCTGCAGAGACATCTTGCTGCGCGTTGGGCTTTGTTTACGGTTATTCTACAATGATGTAAACGCTGGTTTTGTCATTTCAACAAGTAGAAAACTGCTTCTCCCGCAATACTTTGAGCCTTCCAATGCCCACAATCCCCGGTAGCCCTCCCACTACCCCCCACCACTATCTCCTCAGCCGGCACAACATGGCGGCCGCCCCGCCTGCCACCGCCGCCGCAGGGCGCTCACGTGGGCGCTCACGTGGGGCGGGGCGGTTTCCGGAAGCGCTCGGCGGCAGCGGGCCGGGGTGGGGCGGGGCGGACCGAGCTGGGCCCCAGGCGGGCCGGTCGGTCGGTGCGGGCGCGGGATGGAGGTGATCAGAAGCAGTGAGTGGCCCGCTGCCCTCGCGTCGCGCCTCGCGGCCGCGGAGAAAAACTCTGAGCCGGCGGCGTAGAGGACGTCCCGGCTTCCCTTCCTCAGGCCGGTGGCGGGGTCTGGCCTCAGGCTATTCTTCAGAGGCGAAGGGTGGCCCCGCTCCTCCCTGCGCCCTGAGAGACAGCCCCGGGGGCGGGGGGGGAGGGATGTGCGTCGGGCGGGCGGGAGAGCCCCGGAGCGGTAGGCCCCACGGGCCCCACTGGCGCCGGCCTTGCCGGCCGATACGGACCGCCTCCGCCCGCCTGAGAGGCGGTGGGAGGTCGTTAGGAGTCTCAGATGTGTTTTACCCCTTTACCCGCAGATTTTAAGGATAACCTAAACAAAGTTTATGAAGCCATTGAAGAGTCGGATTTCCTGGCCATTGATGGGGAGTTTTCAGGTACAGTCTCACCTCTTCTTTGATTGTGAACTGTGGCGGTATTTGTGTGGAGTCCCCGGTGCCCCAGTTTGTTCATGTAACATTTCTCAGTGTTGGCTTGAAAAAACTAAAGCTAAGGCTACCTAAGTCACCTATTACATGTGCCTTAGTAAGGAAAGATGCATGTCATACTCATGCTGCTTCTACCTCCTCCCCACAGTAGCCTTTTAACACGTTAATGGATTTTCAGCTGCAGCTCAGGAAAAAAAAAATATTATTTTATATGTGTCATGAAAACAAGAGATTGGGATAAACAAGGGAGGCCCTGCAAGTGTTTGGACAGGGAAAGACAGCAGTAAAAACTTCTACATTTGTAAACCCTGGAGGGTCTGTGCGTCAGAGAGATACCTTACTAAGTGCTGTAGCTTTGGGATATGGAGTCCAGTCAACTGTGAAACATAAATGTGATCAAGATTAGATTTTGTTCGGTGTGGTGTTTATGAAAATATAGTTGTTGTTATGTATTGCTTAAGGTGGTTAAGTCATTCAATAAATCTATGGACAGCACTCTTTCCATTTTTCCTTTGACTTTGAGGCCCGCATTGTGTTGTAAAGACCCATCAATGTTATGTTACTGGTAGCTCTAGTCATGTTACTATCCTGTAGAATAGGAATTAGAGCAGCAGAGCTTCTGCAATAGAGCTTTACTGCTAGAACACTGCCATTAAACTGGGTAGCTTTTATGCAAAGACGTATAATTCTTTGCAGTAGAAAATTTTTCTCAACTGGAATAATCTTAATATGTACTTTAAGTGATAATGTTTTTCTTAAATTACCAGTTGTTGGATTTCTTTGCTGTGGCTAATTACAAAAAGCTTACCCAAAGCAAAATATGTTCTACTTTTTCAGGGATCAGTGATGGGCCTTCTGTTAGTGCATTAACCAATGGCTTTGACACTCCAGAAGAAAGGTATCAGAAACTTAAAAAGGTAAAATGTTTACCTTGACTAAAATGAAAATGCTGGCTGAAGGTTAGAACTTAGTTCTGGAGGCAATGCAGGGAAATATGACAGAGGTCTGTAAAATTGCTTGTTTCATTGCCTTTACTAACACCAGAATTGGGGTGTGTTGCATAAAACTTGAAGAAGTCATGGTTGGAATGGACAGACAGACATGATTCCTCACAGAGGAGTTAGATGTGTAGAACTTGTCAAAGGATGTTGAGAATGTTAAAATTTACTAGTTCAAAGGGGGACTGGGTGAGAGAAATTCAGTGACAGAGAAACTACATCAGGACTAGGGTCCTCTCCAAACTATCTCCCCTGTCAGCATGTAATGTTCCTACTTAAACTTAAATGCCAGCTGTCACCTCTTCCTCTATGCAGCATTAAAAAAAAGGGTGCTGGAGGGCATCAAAAAAGTTATGAAAAATAGCCAAATGACCACAGGAGGCAACATATGGTATGTGAGGGTCAAAACTGTAATGTTTTGGGTTTTGGGTTGTGGGTTTGGTGCGTTCGTTTTTTTGTTTTGTTTTTTACCCCTATAAGAGAAGGGAATCAGAAAAGAGAAGTGCTAAGCATCTTGGCACTGAGAAACTAGGTCAACAAATGGCAAAACTGGGGAGGAGGCTATGGCTAATACAAACCCCTCCAAACACTAAAGGAGACAATGAAAGTAGAGACCAGTCTCTGAAGAGCATCCAAGAAGCTAGAGGATGCCATATTCTGTTCATCTGGCTGAATATGAGCCTTTGAGAGCTTCAGGGTAGCTGACAATTCAGGCGCTGCAGGCACAGCCAGTCTCTGTTGCTCATTGTAAGAGGTCTGCTGTATAAGAAGCCAGCCCCAAAATTTTGTTGTCACCTTCTTGAAACTAAACTTTTACAAGCTTTTACCTTTTTGATAGTTTTGATCTTTGTACTCAAAGAGGACTAATTTTATATGTTCTGTTGCCACCCATTTTTTCCCCCTATGATAAAATTGAATAATCCTATGTCTCCTTTGTGTTTAAAATCGGTGTTTGGCCCTTAGGAGGAATGAGTCTTTAAATGAGACCACAATGCTTGTTTATTTTCTTGTGCACTTGCAGGGGTGTTAAAACCTCTTCCAGTATTGATCCAACAATTGTGAAATACTGGAAGACACGATGATGAAGTGCCTATTGACTATGCTAGTACTTCTATAATGTTTCGTCTGTTAGCCACATGGATTAGAAGAACATTAAACATATTATTACATGAAAACTATCACAGCCAGTGTCCCTCACAGCCTGCTTCCACAATAAAGGGAATGTAAATGAATGTTGAGAAGGAGGACTGGCAGCTGCTTTAGATGCAGTGTCTCTTGTGTGTGAGCAACAGGTGGAGAGAGATGGGACTTCCCTCAGTTCTTGTCTGTTTAGGGAACAGAAATGTATACTACAAGTCATCTCTGGGCAATAGTAAGATGATTAAATGGGGATGAAAACTAGTTTAAAAACTCTGGTGTACTTACTTCAAAATTACCAACAGAAAAAACGCTTGTTAAGAAGACTCAGATTTGCATAATTCTGAAATGGAGATAAATCATATTTATTGTGGATGCACCCCAGTTATCTTTGAATGTGTATGATTTTTATTCTCATGCAAAGTTTTTTTTTCCTTTCCAGCATTCCATGGATTTTTTGCTCTTTCAGTTTGGCCTTTGCACTTTTAAATATGATCACACAGAAGAAAAGTACGTTGTTCTCCTATTCCTTGTTTTCTTGATTGAAGAATTTATGAAGTAATATTGATAAGCTGTATTGACATACAACTCGTCTTTTTCGCAGGTATATAATGAAGTCATTTAATTTCTATATTTTTCCAAAACCCTTTAACAGAAGTTCACCAGATGTCAAGTTTGTCTGTCAGGTTAGTAGAAAAACAAGTTTCATTTGGTTTGGTTGAGGTATACCTGTTGCACACTTATAAAAAGTATTTCCAGGAAAGCTCTACATCGTTGTAGTGGGGGAAGTGGTTGGTTCTTTCAACAGCTTAAAAGGCAGATAAACGTAAGTTTCTGGGGTTTGGGTTTTTTTCTTATAGAATAAATAAGCATCAGTTAAGAGCAATCCATAAAACTGAGCTTTAAGGGAGTATCTTTGACTTCAGTTTTTAAATCTTGTAACATATTACGTTGTGTGGTTTCTGGAGTTGGAGATAATAATCTTGCCAGGTTTGGAACATTTTTTTTTATTTATTCCTTTCTTGTCTGACTTCCCTTGCACCCTTGCTTTTTCTGTTTGATCCTTTATTCCCATCTGCTTATCTTGCTTTCACTGCTTTCCAGACTATTGCCAGCATTTTTCTGGTCTCAGATTTGTTCTCCTGAACCACATTTTGCTTTCTTTAGTTTCTTCTCTCCATATAGCTCGTTCTTTCATCTTTACCCCTTTAGTGTATTTATTGTTCTTGTACTGTATGGAAGTTGAAAATAAATAACAAAAATAGCCTAACCTAGACTCTCTGTGGCTTCGTTAGGGTCACAAACTTGGTTGCTCTTGACTTTGGACCTAGTATAATTTCTTAAGAATTGTCAAAATAACTGAATTGATCTTTTTATGCCAGAGATATTCTTGCCAATTGTAAAGCTATTTTCTTCTGTTGCAGAGTTCAAGTATAGATTTTTTAGCAAACCAAGGATTTGATTTTAATAAAGTTTTTCGCAATGGTGAGTTTTTTTCTTTCTTTCAATGTCTGCAAAATTTATGACATCTTCATTTACTGCAAAAGGAAAAAGGCAGCCATTCCTGATACTCTCTTAACACATAATGAAGTTTTGAAAATTTATTCTTATCTGATCTACGATTGTGCTGATAGTTACTCCCTTTCCAAAAATTAATTGTTTATATTCAACAGAATAGAATTCCTCTTTAGATAAGTGCTTTGTTTATTTTTGTTTGGTGGCTAAGCATAAATAGATGAACAAGTTGTGTAGCTGTGTAATGGATCATAGTGACATTTTAGGAAAAGTATCAGTGCATTGTAATAGGTGCTGCTGCAGTCTATTATCAAAGCAATGCAGATAGGAAGGAGGAAGAGTGCTAAATATTTTTGTGATTGTGATCTACAGCTCTGCAGTCCTCAGGCTCATGCCTTGTGCAGATGAAGCATGTAACTCTTAAAAAGAGTCCATTGGTACCAGGTAATCTGGCATGTGCTAGAAAGAAGCCTGTATACACACAGATAAAGAATGGGGTCTAGAACAGATGACTGAAAGGGAAGGATGTGTTTTGAGCCTTCAGGGGTGTAACACTGGCCAGTGCTTGGTTAGTAATAAGTCTTTGCTAAATGATACATCCCTAATTAGTCTCTAATTATGATGAGCTTTTAAATGTGTGTGGGTTTTTGTTTTCTGTTTTTAATTTTTGTTTGTTTTGGTTTGGTGATTTTAGGAATTCCATATTTAAATCAGGAAGAAGAAAGACAGCTAAGGGAACAATATGATGAAAAACGTTCTCAGGCCAATGGTGCAGGATCTCTGTCATACATTTCTCCTAATGCCACAAAGTGTCCTGTAACAATTCCTGAAGATCAGAAAAAATTCATTGAGAAAGTAGTGTAAGTAAAATTGCTTAATATCCTCTGATGTTGTTGAAACTAAAACATAAACAATAGTGATATGTTTGTATGTTGAAGCTATTTTTTAGTTCACTGGTTGTGAAATAGGTCTTTTTTTGTTATGGTGTATTTTCTTGTCTTTTGGGGAAAGCTGTAAACATTGTAGAAAGAAAATGGTAGTTACAGAAGCAAATAATCTATTTCTTCCAGGGAACAGATAGAAGAATTACTAAAGGATGAAGAAAATGAAAGTTTGGAACTGGAGCCATGTACAGGGTCAGTTTCTGAAATTACGTATCTTCTGAAAAATTATTTATTGTGGCCAGATAGTTTTTCTTCCTTGTCAATCCCCTAATTCTATCTTTACTTGGGTTAACTGTAGCAAAATCTACATTTGACTAATCTCTGAAGGTTGAGAAAATGTGGTAACTCCATTGGATGTCGTACTCTGCTTTATGAACCATAGCTTCTGCATATAGTGACGACATATTTAAGTGTAGCCAAGAAGTGTCTTGCATATGTGAGCCTCCTTCTGCTATTGCTGAATTGCTCCATAGGCCTTGGGTATGCTTTTTATAAACAAATTTCTCAAAACTATTGAGCTATCAGTTATTCATAGTTGACACTGTGTATTGAAACTGGTTTTTGTGGGTCTCCTTCCCAAAGTCTGTTTAGTTTTGCAGTCCAGCTGTTTATAGAGTACTGTTATTTAAAAAAATTAAAAAATGGAATTTAGAAATACTAGAACATTGTGAAGCTGGGGGTAAGGAAGCCTCACTGTACCTATATTCAGTAATCATGACTACAGAATACTTGCTTATGAGAAGGTATGTGGATAACTGTACAAAATGGTGTAAATGCATTTACAGCTTGGCAACTGATCGTCAGAATTTGGCAAAACCCTTCTGAGCCTATTGGTTCTGGTAGCACTGACTTATGCTTTAAAAATCTTTCTACAAATGGACATGGGGCTGGCTTTAACTGAACATTATTGCTTTGAAACACATATGTAAGTGGATTATGAGTTACACAATTATCTTTTGATTTTAGATTTCAGAGGAAACTAATTTATCAGACCTTGAGCTGGAAGTAAGTTACTGGTAATACTGCCTTCCTGTATATTTTTAGTATTTCTGATAAGAAATCTGGGTAAGATCTGATCTACTTAACCTCAGAGGTGATTCATGTAGACTTTTTTTTTTTCTCCTTTGAGAGAAGACTTCTATAATGTTCTGAATATAAATTTCGTTAAACTGGTTTGTCATCAGTCATTTGAATATTTTAAAGCTTAGTATTTATTTTATCATTCCTATCTAAAATAGACCAGCAGAGCCTAGAATTATGTAACAAATGCAACTAGACAAGTTTTTAGTGAACAGAAAGTGTATATACAGATTGTAGGCTTTATTTGAAAAACTACTAGTTCTATAGTAGGTACTGGTATGTTTATAGTTTCCTGTTAGGTGCCAGGTATAAACATTTCTGATGACTTAAAAATCCTAATTTTAGTATTAATTCTCTTCTTTCTTGGCTTACTTTATCCCTTATCTTTGCCTAAATATATCCCTTAAGGCCTTAGGAGAAAGCGTAAGCCTCTCTAGATGAGATTTTCATTGTTCTGACTGTTCTGATAAAATGTGGAAAATACAGTGGAAATCTTTTTCTGTACATTTAGTTAATTCAGTGTTGCAACGGTATCGGGCACTCTGTTACTTACACTGGAAGCAGATAAAGCTTCTCTCTGTAAAATGGAATCTCAAGATGTGAGCTTGAGAACTAATCTGAGAAAGTGGTGTTTTCAAGAATTTTTCTCTGTGGATTTTTTAATATATTGATAGAATATCTACAGCTTCCAATAGCACATAGTGATAGGTTTGTCTGACACTTGTTCTTGAATCTTCTCAGTGGATGGAAGTGTGTGTTCATGAGTTGTATTTTTTTAACATTCAGCTCTGTTGCTTTATGCGTGTACAGCTGCATACACTCTGTGTGTATGTTAGCGAGAGAAAGCAAAGTTGTGAAGTTAGCATGGAAATAATTAAAGCAGAAAACAATGAGGTTATTGATTGCCGTTGTGTCCTGAACTCTTCACAGATACAGTTTTAGTAGTAGCCAGAGGACAAAGCAAACATGCTGGTTCTGCAGTGGTTATATAATTGTGGTTAGTTTAGTATAATGGGAAGATTGGAGTAGTATCTACTTGTTAAGCAGTGAAAGACAATACTCTGCTTACTGTTAGCAGGAAGGTCAGGATTGTTTATAAGTCATAGAATAGGATGTTAAATAATAAATCAATCAATAAATAACATGTTAAAGGCGTGCAGTCACCAAAGAAGCTGTCTTGTGGCTGCAAGTAAATGAGAGGTGTCTCACCAGTGTTTCGGTTTTGGATTTCTTGAAAGCAGAGACTCTAGACTGTGATGAAATACCTAGGTGATGTTTTCTTAATATTACTAAAATAAGAAGTTATATAGGTTTTACAGTAATAGGATGGGAAATTGCATAAGAAAATACATTTTAGTGCTAGTTACTGTTAGGTAACATAATAAGGCCAATTTAACTAGCCTATTATTTCAAATTTTCCATTATTTTAAACTAAAAAGGAACTTCTAATACTACTTTTGCAGTTAAGACTTACAGTAATAATGAAACATTAAATTACTAGGTCACTGTTGTGGTTTCAATATGCTGAATGCCAAATTAATAACAACTTATATTTACTTTTCATCTGTTTTGATGTAGGTATCCAAAAGGTATCCATGTTGAAACTCTGGAGTCAGAAAAGGTAACTAGTCATGTTACTGCCTGTAACATTTCTTTAAAGGAGATTGTATTTCTCAATTTTACCAACTCTCCTAACTTCTAGATCTAGCTAGAACTTTGTTACGCAAAATGCAAAACACTTTAAATGAACAATGAAGTAGTACAATGAACCAGTTTCTAGACATTAAATCTGACCAACATAGGAAGTGTAAGCATGTATTGATGTGGCTTAGTATTATTATTTCTTGTAAAAATACCAAAGGGTATTTTAAGGTGTAGTGGATCTGACGTTCTATATTGGTGAAAAATAAGTCTATTGGTAAAAAGTACATCTTGATCTTGGAGGAAAAATAGTAGCATCACATGCTATATCCTTGCTTCTCAGCACAAATCCCTGTTTCAAAAGATATCAAATATCCCCTGTTTACAAGCAAATGCTGATAACCTTTCCTCAGAAGTAAAAAGTGGATTTAGTGAAAGTTAGGTTTGGTGAATGAATCTAATACAGCTTTCTAAAGTAGGCTTTTGGGAGTAGGTGATTAAGTGGTGCTTACAATAGAAATAGTCATATTGCCACGTAACTGCTGCTGAGGTATGACTTAATTTTCTTTACAATGTAAATTTGCAGAAACCTGTAGTGGTCTTAAATATGAGCTCCTCAGAGTCATTCCTCAAACTATAACTTTTTTTTTTCATTTTAGAAGGAGAGATATATTGTTATTAGTAAGGTAAATGAAGAAGAACGAAAAAGGAGAGAACAGCAGAAACAAGCAAAAGAACAGGTAAATAACTTCCATTTCATTAGTTTACGTGAAGGAGAGAGGGAAAATCTATGACTTCAGCTAGGCAAAATTGCTTGATAGGGTTTGATAGTATTTCCCTTTGGTTTGGCTGTGGCTGTTGTCTGAAGCTGATCCTCCAAATTCTACCAGATAACTTAGGCTTTGCAATAGAGCAAGAAGAGTTGCAAGACACTCTACAAAATTTTAAAGAATGAGTAATTGTAGAATACTGAAGCAATACTCTGGAGCCATGAATTCTTCTTTATATGAATCTTTTCCATCAGAGAAGTGTGGTCCTGTAATAGGAAACATCACTTGATTACATTTATTAGTGCTGTATAACAATAGGTAGTACAAAAAGTCTTGCAGAAATTCTGGAGCAAGCTGTCACATTGTTTGGATTCACAGTCTGTCTTTGGAGTAGTACTCTGTTACAAAACTTGCTTGCTCATAGTTGTCAGAGTTAAAGTGTCCTGTACAATTAATATGTCATCTGACTTGCTGATAGAAACATGCAGCACACAACTACTGAAGTAACAAGTTGACTGGAAGGTCATGTCTGGTATATTCAGGCACTCTCAATGTTCCTTAAGGGACTTGGTATTTTTTGCTTACTGAGTCTGATGCAAGTTTCAGGAACTCTTAAGACTTGAATTGTGGGAATTCTTGATCACACTCTGGTGATTTGTGCTTATATGTTTCAAGATAAAGTCAACTTGGGTAGAACAAATAATACTTGCATGCAGAATGCTTCCTAAGAGGAAAGAGATATCTAAAAGAGACCAACTAATGGGACATCCCTTTTTCCAAAAGGCAAGTTAGGGACAATTTACTACAACAGTAGATTTTTCTGAAGCAGTCTTTATAGGTGTATTACTCACTCTGACTAGTGGCATTCAGAGCTGAATTAAAATAACAGTGAATGTTTTTATTGAATTTCACTTCTAGTTGAACAAAGACAAGGCAGAAATTACTTCCCTACACCTGAAAAAGAAAAATCTGTTACGAAAAATTCCTTAAGTGAAGCTCAAATAGATGCTGTAGTGAGATCCCCCCCAAACCAATCTGAGTCAGTTTAAAATGTGTAACTCCCATTACATAATATTTTAGTTGTATAATACTGTAGTTGTATAATATTTCTTATTTTTGTTTATATAAATAGTGAAGAATGTTTCTTCCCTAATCTAAATGTTAGCATAAAAATACAATCTGATGTAATAGAAATAACAATCAGGATTCAACCTGTTGCATCTTATAACAGTGTATCACGGAATCCCAGGTTGGAAGGGACCTCAGGGGTCATCTAGTCCAACCTTTCTGGGAAGAGCACAGTCTGGACAAGATGGCCCTGCACCCTGTCCAGCCGACTCTTGAAGGTGTCCAACCTGGCCGAGTCAACCACTTCCCTGGGGAGATTATTCCAATGGTGACTGTCCTCACTGTGAAAAATTTTCCTCTGGTGTCCAACTGGAATCTCCCCAAGAGCAACTTGTGTCCATTCCCCCTTGTCCTCTCCATGTGACTCCTTGTAAAAAGGGAGTCTCCATCTTCTTTGTAGCTACCCCTTAAGTACTGGTACATGGTGATGAGATCCCCTCTAAGCCGCCTTTTCTCAAGGCTGAACAAACCCAGCTCTCCCAGCCTGTCCTCATATGGCAGCTTCCCAATCCTCTGATCATCTTGGTGGCCCTTCTCTGGACCCCTTCCAGCCTGTCCACATCCTTTTTGTGTAGAGGGGACCAGAACTGTACCCAGTACTCCAGGTGTGGCCTGAAGTACTCCACGTGTGTAAAAAATACGGCTGAAGTTATCTAGCTTAATTTTAGTATCATCTTCAGCTGTTTGCAGTCTAATAGCTGTTGAGCACTGTTGAAGATACAGCGTTGGCAATGAACTGACTACAGCTGTATTGGTCTGGTTAGGATGAAATTATCTTTCTTCACGGCAGCCCATATGTTGCTGTGCTTTGCATTTGTGGCTAAAAGTGTTGATGCCATACAAGTGTTTTGGCCCCTGCTAAACAGCACTTGCACAGTGGTAAGGCTTTCTCTCTCTACTTCACCCTCCCTCAAAAGAAAGTAGCCTGGGGTGGGTGGGCAAGAGGTTGGGAAGGGGTGTTCGTGGTTATGGCGTTTATCTTCCCAAGCAACCTTTAAGCATGCTGAGGCCCTGCTTTCCAGGAAGTGGCTGGACATCTGCCTGCTGATGGGAAGTGGTGAATGAATTCCTCTTTTTGCTTTGCTTGTGTATGCAGCTTTTAGTTTTATCACTAAACTTGTCTTGATATTAATTAATGAGTCTTTTTGCCTTCCTTTGAGTTTATTTTCTTGGGGAGAGCAAGAAGTGGAGTGGGTGTTTGGCTTCTGGCAGGTTAACCCACCACAATGGCTTGTAACGTGTCCTACTTCACAGTGAACTAGAGCTACATATAACGCTGGAATTCTGTCAGCAACATCCTGCTTGGACCACATGTATTTTCCAAATATTGACATTTCCTCTGTGGTCTGTTCTTGGTTATGTCTGAAAAACAGTTTGAGCCAAACTGGTATGTCTGCCAGTTTGCAGGTACTGTTTTGACAATATTTGTGTTTGTTTCACTAATGTCAGAATCTTTGCTTATAGGAGGAATTGAATGATGCGGTAGGATTTTCCAGAGTAATTCATGCCATTGCTAATTCTGTAAGTTAACGTGATTTTTAATGTACCTTTGGTTGTAAGAAAAAAAATTATTTCAAAGAAAGAACTCTTTTGCTGTTATATTTTGGAAGATAAGATGAAGTACAAGTTAGTACTCTCTTTAAATTGATGTTGCTTGATGTTTTACAATGGTTAAGTATGGTAGGTTAAGTAAGCTCTTAAACTAATGACATGAACAACCTCATTGCCTGTAAGAGTCAACAATACCAATTTCTTACAGCTCTTAACAAGATTCTCTTAAGTAACTAAGCTTTGAGGGCTTTTTTTCTCTCTCCTGAGAAGATTGTTGTTTGTCTTTTTCTGTCAGTTAAGGGCTTATTCAGAGAAGGTCACCTGGTTCTCTTCTACTTATGTAGTTATAATGAGCTATAGTTTCACATCTGTCCCTTCAGCCCAATTATTTTCACGTAGTTGTTACAGCCTGCTGCATAGAAAAAAACCTAACCTATAGGCATATTGTTTTTTCTAGCAAATGGGGGATGCAGGGAAGTAGATAAGGTTGTCATGTCAAATGAATCAAAGATAACATTTAAAAAATTTCTTGTACTTTTTCAAAAAGGAACTTGTTTGTGCAACAGCTAGCATGAAAGGTTCTTAACTGAAAGAAGCCAGAACATGGCCCTAATAACTATTGTATATTACAACTGTAAAGAATATATTGTGAGTTGTTGTACAAGTTGTAAATTAAAAGGTAGGGGACTGTGAAATCACTTGACTTCTTCAATCTTAAATAGATTGCATTTGGAAACCAAGTTCTAAGTAGCTGTTTTAGTGCATCTTCTCAACGTTTCAAGCTGCTGCTGAAGGCTGTAATAAGTGGTTGGCAGTAGAGGAAAAAAGAGAGGCTGCTTTGAGAGAATGGAGGAGTCTGTAGGGCAGGCAAAGAGCAAATGTGGGGGAGGGATTTGATTTGTATTTGTTCCCAGCAGCCCTCGGCTAGCATCTGGGATAGGTGCTTTTCACAAATGTCACTTGCCATGGCCGCGATTGGAAGTGTAACCGATGTTTCATGTTCTTTTCACAGGGCAAGCTTGTTATTGGGCACAATATGCTACTGGATGTTATGCATACCATACACCAGTTCTATTGTCCCCTACCTGATGTAAGTAATCTTCTGACTGTTCAGATGATGAAAAAAATGCCCTAATGTATTTGTTGTTAGTCTTATCTCCAAACTTTCATGTGAATGGAAGACTGTTAAGAACAACAGAAAAGTGTTTTAAAAAGAACACTTGTTACTGCTGGGCTACTGCCTTATTTTCTTAAATCTTCAGGTAGAAAGCTTAGTTTGATTGAATTCTTCTCCTTTACATTTTTAAAACGTTCAAATTAAATGTTGGAATTGAACTGTGGTTTATGCCCATATCTGTTAGTCCTTCAGAAACTGGTTGGACAATGACAGGTAAATTTGACTGACTTGTTAAGATACTGGTTTAGAGCTTCAGCATTATTGTGTGGCAGTTTTCCCTCTCTAGTCTACAAAGTGGAAATACATGTTTTCATATAATATAGTACAATTAATAGAATGATAAGAAATCTAGTAGCAGGATGATCTTCATTGAGGTGAACAGGTGGAATGACTGAATAATTGGAGGGAGCATACTTTCTTGACTGCAGTAGGGCAGTCTAACAATTCACAACCGCTCACAATTCTGTTCACAATTAAGTTAAACTAAGCAGTGTATTGGCACTGAGGACATTGTCTGAAAAAGCCAAAGGTCTCACAGGAAGGATTGCCTACATGATGGTTATGTTACTTACAGTCCTCAAGGGCTTGTGGCTTTTATGGTAAAGACTTGGTTATGAGATGGGAGAAAGAAGTTTGGGACTGGTTCGGACAGTGTTGGAACATAAGCAGTTGCCATTTGTTCCTGATGCTTGGAAGATCTAAACCTGTAGGCAGTCAACTGTCCACCTGGAGTGAATGCTTATATTCCATTGACGTATTAAACACTGAGAACATTTAAGTAAAACTGTTAACACAGCTGGAATTAGAGGTAGTCTAGGTTATATAGTAGGATAGGGTATTGGAGGTAGTAGAACATTTCTCTTACGAATCACATTCAAATCAGAAATAATTAGTCTGTAGTTCTGTGTAATTGCAGGTGGTATTTATGGTAATGCTGACAAATAAATCTGTTATGAGAGTTCAGTCACTGTATCTCAATTTTAGAAGCTGATTGGATAATTGTAGATATTGCTATCTGTCATCATGAGACTGAAAACAGTTAACTTACTTGGATTTTATCTTCTGGATTAACATTAAATTAGGATCTAAGTGAGTTCAAGGAAGTAACATCATGTGTCTTCCCCCGGTAAGTTCTTAGTTCAAACTTTCAACTGTTTTAGTATTGTTTTAACAAGTTGATATTGTTTGTCCTAGCCCTGTAACTTAGCTGTTACTAGAAATAAAATTGGGAACAATTTAGATAAATATATTCTGTAGCATTTTTTTCAGAAAAGCAGCACTATGTTCTACTTCTTGGCAAAATATGCAGCTTTGCTACTACCCCCTTGCTTTCGGCATGGTGTTTGATGTTTTGAATCTGCACTACATTTGGAACAGGGTTTATTTGCTACTTATTGTTTGCATCTCTTGCTATTGTGTAGCTGCTGTCCTTTTTCATGCTGAATGGAGTGTTTTGGCTGCTGTGAGATCCGAGAGTAATTTTTCAGGAGGGTGGAACTGCTGTTTCCCAGCTATTACACCAAAACGTTTTTGAAAATTTGGCGAAATGGACATTCTTCTATTTCAACTTATTTAGCTCTTGCTTTGTTTCTAGGCTATTGGATACTAAACTGATGGCAAGTACACAACCTTTTAAGGTAAATTAATAGAATATTATAGAATTATTTGAAGATACAAGTTTGCATTAAGTGTGTATTGAAACAAATTAATTTTTTTAGAGGAAAATGTCTAACAATGTTCTGTGGTGCCCCTTTTCTGTAAAAGAATTATTTTTCTTAACCCTATATCTAAACTTAAAAAATTTTTAAACTTACAAATTTTACTTGTGTACAAAAGTGACTTTTGTGTTTGTTGCAGTTTTAAGGTAACTTAGCAGCTTTGAATTCCAATGTACATTTTTTGCTACTTAAAATGTGATAAGCAGAGTTTTTGTCTTGTAAATTAGCACAAGACTGCATGTCTCCTCAGGAAGAAAAAAAATAGTGTTGTTCATGAACAAATAGGGCCTGGAAGGTGCTTGTATACTTGCAGCCTTTGAATATTGTAATGCTGACTTAGATTTGTCTAGAAAAAAGATGCTTGAACATCATCATTAGGTTCTGTTGTGGCCTGCTGTTCAGTGAGTAGTCAGCAGGAGGGAAAAATGACAGGTTTCTTTTAAAACCTCTTGCAGCATGAGTTTTAGTCTTCCAAAGATGTATTGAGATAAGTGATCATACTCTCTTGCTTTCCTGTGTGTGCCTTTGGAATAAATTAATTAAAAAACGTGCTAATGAAGCAGCATCTATCTTTCTGCGTATCTCCCTGACTTCAGAGCACTGCATAACAGAAAATCTCATTAAAATGTACTTAGTAGAGATTTTCAGGTTTGTCTTGGATACTACTGTAGTGAGAATAGAGGCTTTTGTATTCTGAAAACTGCACAAGTGCGTAATCCTGCACAAGTTTTATTTTTAGTACAGTTACGTTGATATTTGTAATTGCTTGTTCATTGTACCGAGCTCTTGATAACTTTTCAGACCACAGTCTTGATAACTGTCTTGTTTTAGAATCAAAGAAAATTTGGTCCTCAAAAATTTCAGGCAGCTTTAAGAAAGACTGTGCAAGACTTTAGGTTTTCCCTTGCTATTGATTCTGCATTTTTTTCCCATTGTACTGATTGAAAAAGTATATTTGATTATTCAGTAGGTTTTGTTTGAATAAATTAGTAGTCTAGAAATCTCTTTGTGACATTTTGTGTAAGCATATATAGATTCAATAATGCAACTCAGCTAGGCTGAAGTGTAGGAGCAGCTTTCTGATCATCAGGCTTCTTTCACTGTCTTTGCATTACTTTAAATCAGCAGTATTTACACTTACAAAACTATTCAGGAATGTCCAGTCAGCAAGCACACTTCAATACTCGCCTCGAATGCCTTCAACCATTATGATCAATGTTTAGGATATTTTGCCTTGGTGTTTGTGCCGCCTTTTCCCCTGCCGCATGTACCATACATCAAACCAGATTCAAACAGAAATATTACTTTGGCATAACTCATCATCAAGAATTGTGAAAAGTGTTAATAAATGCTTGTGACTCATCAATATTATGTTGTAGGTGAGGCAAGTTAACTTTTTAAAACTTGTCTTGACAGACTTCTCTGGTGTATTAGTTTGAAATGAGCCTATGTATAAATCCTTAGAGAACACAAGGTGGCAGCAGCAAATACTTATTTTAGCCTATTTGATTTCAGTTTCTAGGGAAAGTGTGCTTGATGGTGGCAGTTAATGGTGTCTTTTCTTGCAGGACATCATTAATAATACATCCCTTGCAGAACTGGAAAAGCGTTTAAAAGAGGTTCCATTCAGCCCTCCTAAAGTTGGTAAGGATATATCAAAATGATCTTATTTCTGAAATAAAATTTCAGAGGAAAGAAAGTATTCTGATTATTTTTGTTCTTGGTCTGAAATGTAAATTCCCATATTAATACTTAGTGTTTTGATGAAAGGGACTTCAAACATGGGCAATATACATATAGTGCAGTTGTATTTAGAACTAATATGGAAGTCCGTAGGAATCATTCAACTTTATTTCAGATAATAAAAGAATTGATGTATTCAGTGAAGAGCAGTTTCATCATCTTCTAATGATGGCATTTTAGTTTTTAGCCTGATTTTTTTGGTGGTTCTTGTTGTTTAACAAGTAACTTGAAATTGTTTCAAATCTAATAGGCACTTGGACAAATAAAACCAAGAAAACTTACATAGTAGTGACTAGTCGTGTGTTCTAGAAATTATAAAAGTTCCTTTAGAGCTTGTCTTGCTTTGAGGTGAATGAAAGGATACTTAATCAAAGGGCAAGTTTATCTCAAGGTTCTGGAGTTTTTCTTAAACTGCTGTTTTAGAAAAGTAGAGTATGAACTGAACAGTAGAGTATGTTGCAAGGGAAAGTGTCAATGCATAATCAAAACCAGGATGAGTGATACTTTTTAATATGCCTGAATGTGCAGAGCAGATGCACTTAGGCTGTAGTACAGGACAGATAATAAAATGGATAATCTGTAATCTTCTTGGACATTAAGCAGGAGCTGTTGGTGCCTAGACCTAAGTAATACCATGCATATGCAGTGTATAGTAATTGCATGCAAACCTTTTAGTGGTGTATCCTCTGTAGCTTCTCAGGATGTAACATAATTTGGCAGATGTCAGATGCTATTTTTTGCTGATTTAATACAAAATAATAATTTCACTTCTTTTTTTCATGAGCAAAATGTGACCATAATGGTTAACTGACGCAGAAATGTTAATATTAAGTCAGAAATTATTAATGTGGTTCAGAACATACAAAGCAAAGCATGTTTAAAAATACTAGAATACTTCTGTTAACAGTTCATTTATGTTTTCTTTTGGATATGTATCTATTAAAAAATAAAAAACTAAGTTAGGCACTAAGAAATGTCCTTGTCAGATCAGCCAGTATATCTTAATGTTGGCTGAATCTCAGACAACTTTATTTTTTAAATAAATATTACAGGGGCTCATCTAGAAAAAGGCCTGATGTTTTGCTACTCTAGTTTTGTATGTAAGATTTGGATTCAAGTTTCTTTTTACAAAATACAACAAGAATGTAAGCTTACATATTTCCGTCGTATAAGGTATGCTGGTATTTCTGTATCACTGTTTTAAATCCTGGGTATGTTTCATCATTGTTTTAGCTTCTTTTGCTGGGCAGAATGCAATAAATTAAATGGAAATAAGACTTCACTTTTCAGTCTCTACCTTAATGTAAGGGTCATGATTTTGGCTTTTTAAACGTTTAACTTTCTTGTTCTTATGTAAAAATACAAAATAAAACTGTGCTTTTTTTCAAAATTTCTTGACATTTCAAAACTTCAGAAATTCTGAAAGTTGTATAAACTTATCCAAATGGTGTTATGCTCTGACAAAATAACTGTGAGGGTAAGCATACAGAGCTGCCTTTAACTTCTGTGGTAATGTGTTTACAAATTATTTTTTCTCCTCAGAAAGTGCAGAAGGGTTTCCAAGTTACGACACAGCTTCTGAACAACTTCATGAAGCAGGATATGATGCGTACATTACTGGACTCTGCTTCATCTCCATGGCTAATTTCCTAGGTATCTATGTAGCCTTTTTCAAACCTTTTCCTTAGTGCTATCTGTAGCTGCTTATTACATACTGAATTTCTTCTTCATTCATCAGGTTCATTCCTCAGTCCTCCGAAAAACCATGTGTCTGCTAGATCAAAGCTCATTGAACCTTTTTTTAACAAGTAAGTAGTTATTGTATCGAAAGACCTGCTAAAACACAGAAATATAACACTAGCCTTAGAATATATATCTCTAGCCTCAGAATCAATGGCTAACTGCATTTTTCTTTACACTTCAGTTTTGATTGGCTTTCTGGTTCCCGCTAGTAATGCTGCAGATAGGCCAGAATTTGTAAAGTGAATATGTCGTCTTTTGAGGAGAAGGGTTTACTTTCTGCTAACCTATAAAAGGACCCTCAGAGTACCTGGACTGCTTTAATGGCCTTGTCCATGTCAATATTGAGAACATGTTTACAGTTTAGAAAATTATTTTTGGAGTAGGCTTTGGGAGTTGTGGAACTGAAGAAAATCTCGTCAGCTGGTTTTTATGTTGTAGGATGCTGTCAGAACTGGTGATAGTTAAAACTGAGTACACTAAACAGTCTGGAAAAACTGAAATGTCCCTACTGTAATATCAATCCAAATAACATGAAGCTATTATATTAATGTTATCAGACAACCCATTTTTAAGAAGGCATAAAAACCTATATGATTACTGGTTTATGGGATGATGCTGTGATTGGTATTTTGCTTTTGAATTGGGTCTTCATGCAAGTTACTTGAACAAATTGAAGTAAGGCTTGAGAAATCTAGAAGTCTTTATGTACAGATTTGATTCTTTGTGTATTTAATGTATGGATTTTACATTATGAAGCTTGTAAAGAGAGTATAACCTGTCATAAAGGGGAAGAAGTTGAAATTAAAAAGCTGCTAATGCTTTAGTCTATTTGTTTTTTTAAATTCAGGAGAAATTCTGTCCTTTCTAACCCTATCACGCAGGAGTTGGCAAAAGTACTTACTTTAGCTTCAGATGGCCCACACAAATGAGGGATAATTGTGATCAATGGCCTTTGGCTTTCATTGATCTGGAAACCAAATGGCTGTAGCGACAGCAGTTAGGTGATTCTCTTGACACTGAGACATGTGAGGCAGTAACTCCATATATAGATGTTATGTTGTTATAAATTGTATGTAAATTCCTTAGATTGAACATGGACCCACACTGACCACTTCATTTGAATGTGAAGGCCATGACAGAATTGATCAGCATAATTTTATTTTAAGATAGGATTTGTCACAGGGTTGTTTTCAGTAACACCAGCACACACACGCCAGCCAGTAGGTGCTAACTGAGGGGGTTATTTTTTCAGTCGTTAACCAAAATGCTTTCAGTTCTTTCTAGAGATGCATGCTGCAAGAAGTACAAACTGAAACGTCTAAAACTGTCACAATAATACGTTAAATTTAAGCTTTTCAGGTTAAATAAGTTTGTGTACTTCAAATGTGACATTCCTCTAACAGTGACATCTCAAAGTTTGGAGAGGAAGCCTGCTGCATCTGTTCTGGCTTCAGAGTTAAGACTGCCTCACTGTAGTGAAAGGAAAAGTTAACAAAAAAGTTGTAGGGAGAACAACAGTGCCTTTCCCCCCCTCCAGCCCCCCATCCACCCCCCTCCAATCCACCCCTGCCAAGCAAGAACTGAAAATTACAAGAAAGTAAGTTATCCATTCTGTTATTATTCAGAACTTGTAGCTTCTTGTTTCAGGGAAGTTATATATTATTTTTAAATCATGAAAACTTGGAAGACTTGTTATGTCTTACTTGCACATCATCTTGGAAGCTTTGCCGTGTTCTAACTAACATCTGCCACCTCAACTCAGTGAGAGCATGGAGTTGAAACTGTCTCACCTTTTCGTTAGAGTGAGCAGGCCAAGACTTGTATTTTTAATGATTTTTTTACCATAATGCAAAATAACAAACCAGAATAAGGCAAATCCAGTCGGAGCTGTTCGATACCTAAATGAACAAGTCTTTTGCTCTGTTCAGTATGTCCTTGCAGACCAGATGGCTGTTTCCAGCACTTGGTCTGTTTAGCACCTGTAAGTAGCATCCAGGGCTTGTGCAATTTACATAGTTAACTTAAGGTTCCTAGTATGTGTGGTGCTTTGGGGTTTTTTTTGTAGGAATGCTCTGGGCTACCAGCTAGCTTCCTGCTACAACTAGTTTTCTCTAGTTTGTGGTCTAGAAGCTTTCCCTAGCTGAGCACCCTCTCTTCTTCCTGGGGAGAAAAAAAAAAACTATCTTCCTCCTTCCTCCAGAAGTTCTACCTGATCCTGTGGGCAGCAGTCAGAACAAGGAAACCTTTTCCTTTGTGCTGTAGTCATGTTCTTCAAGCAAAACACAAAGTACAACATGCAAACAGTAAGCTAAACAAATGAAAGTTATACTATCTGTCACAAAACTTTTTCCTGAAAGAAGCTCAACAGAGTAGTTTATTATAAGGCCATTATTTAGAAGCAATGTTCTCAGTTTGAACTAATATCAAGATAGTCTTGAAAATGTTCTTTAAAGCAGACCATTTTATGATTCTTTGGGTTGCCCATAAAGTCTTAATTTCAAGATCTCTGGATACTAGCTGTTCAAATACAGTTTAGAGATTAAACTTTTACATGATTAGTGTGACTGATAGGATTTTGGAAATGTTTTCTGTTTGAATAGACTTGCCACTAATGTGAGTAGTGGGAGTAAATTTAAAACTGAAAAATCAAGCTTAGATTTTTACAAACTTAGCCTTCAAAGGAAGGTTAATACTTTCTTCAGTAGTTATTTTGACCTTTTCCACAATGTTAGCAAATTTACAGAAGTTCCTGGCCTGCTGTTCAAGAGTGTTGGCCAGCACATAGGTTAATCTTCATACAGATTAATGAGGAATATAGGTAAAATCTTTAGTTTCAACTTCTTGTAAGAGTGGAACTGATTAAGAACAGACTTTGCCTTAGGGTTGTTTGGCTCTTTTAGGCATAATGCAGTAAGTTATATGATAAACAACTCAATAAGCCAAGAATTCCAGAGATGTATTTCTGTACTATTTATGCTTCGTGGTATATACAACATCTTTGAAAAATCATGTTCATGTGAACAATCTGCTGTGAGTAATCCCTAATGAACATTTAGCAGTTAGGATGATGGGACTTTTTGTATTGTAATATCTAAACTCTTATGTGTATCATTTGGATACTATATTGTATTATGTGCTTTGGAGTTGATTTGAAAGTTTTTTGACTTGTTTTGTTTAGAGGAACATCTCTTCTTCCATTTGATGTATGTATAAAAAAGCCTGGGTTTGTGCTATATTTGTGGAAAATGTCTCACCAGGGAGCTAGGGTCTCTGGCATGTATTGCAAATCAGTTAATTTCTCCCTCTGCTTTTCTATATTAATTTAATTTTCTTTGCAAAATTATTGCAAAAGAATGTCAGTGTGCCTTTCTGCAGTTTGGCCAATAGCTTTTCAGTCACAGCATAGTAGTAAACAATTGCTGTCCTTGTGCTTTCAGCCACATGTGGCTGTACTAGTTACTGAGCTGGATTGGTAAACTGATCTGGGTTTAAAAAGATGCCTTTTCTTTTTCCAGCTGGATCAGTTTCTCTACACAGTTTATCACACGGCTGTGAGAGCTTTCATGCTAGCTCAGTGCGGAGGAAGAAATTTGACTACTTGAGACTGCTTATGCAATGCTGTGAAATGGCATGATCATAGCCTTGCTCTCCTTGTTTTACTTGACTTGCCACAAAAACAATTGTATTCCAAGTGGCAGTCTCAAAATACTTCAGAGTTCCTCTGATATTTTTGTGTATTGAGAAGCAGACCTCTGTCCTCTGACCATGTGATCTGGCTGTAGTCTCTAAACAGTGTAGGAAATAACTTTTTTTTTAAAGTATTGGTCGATATAGCTTTTAAATAATTGTGAATTAATGCAGTGAAAAGCAACGTCATAGCTACAGATTAATGAATCTAGCCAATTTAAAGTAGGGTTCCTGTTGTCTTATAGACAACCTTATTAGTTTAAATTTTCTGCAGATAGATGAGGAATCTTACAACCATAATTACGGATACTTAATTATGGATTATGCTGCAACTCCTAAATTCATAAGCCATGTAATGTGTTAGTGCTACAAGATGCATTTACTTCTGTAATGTGCTTTAAGTGCACTTAATAGTAAAATCAGTATTTATACTATCTCTTTAGGGAGTGTGTGTGCGTGTTTGTGTGTGTCTATGTGCTGCTTAGAGAGACAGTTCTTTGACCAAACAATGTAGGACCAAAAAATGTAGGATTTGCCTCAGGGGATGAAAAAACTGATCTTAATCATCTTAGGTATATGCATTTTTTGCCATAAGTCTGTGCTTGTTGTTAGCCACTGTACTGCTTTCCTCAACATGATAAAACCTGGGGGAGGGCAGTTTAACTAGAATTGTCCCCTGAAGTTTCTGTTGTATTTTTAGTAAACTTCATCTTTATTTTTATGAAAACTGCTACCTAAAAAACTAAACTAGTTACTTGAGAACTTTTTTAAGTAGCTGGGTCCAAGAGTTCTGTGGGAGCTTTTTCTTCAGATAGCTCAGCTTAAACCCAATCTGCCTTTTTTTCTTTTTTTTAACTTTTGCTATCCTGCATGGATGATGGACAACCTTCATTCAGTGAAGACTAAACCGCTTTTACTGACTAGCTGAAATACTGTACATTTAGGCTATTCTTATCCCCTGCACTGGAGTCTGAAGAAGACTGTGGCTCCTACTAACAGTGACAGGAGATGTAAGAGTAAGAATGTTTTCCTCTGCTTCTTTGTAGAAGCTGTGTTCTGAAGCTAGCTTCATTCTCAAGATGTCATTCTTGTCCTGTTTAGACAGATAGCTATAATGAAGCCAAGGCTGTAGGAGTATGGCACCGAAGGCTAAACTTTGTCTCCTTTGTAAAATATCCTCCTTACCTAGTGCTATGCTGGAATTGTTAAAGTTTCTAAAATTAATTGGTGCTGATGTTTCTGATTTTTATTGGTAAAATTCCTTTTAGGTTCTGCACTGTTCACGGGGTCACAGTGCGTGTTACACTGTACCTTTCCTGAGACTCAGGAAGAGAAATTAGATGGGATGGTGTGTCTCATAACTGGTGGCAGTTCTCTGAAGACCCCGTGGCTCATGTGTGAACCTGTCATATAGTCCATTTTCTCCCCAGTGGTTTTTTTCCTTTGTGTCTCCTGAGTATTTATAATAAAGACAAGTTATCAACTGCATACCAGTAGACTTTTCAGTGATACAGGTAACCATAAGGACATAATATTCAAACTCTTAAAAACTAATAGTGTGGTATGCTACAGAGAATCTCTAGGGAATTACGGATCAATCTGCACACTTAAAATGTTTTTATCAGCTGTTTATATCAGTTATTACTTAGTTGAATACTGTTATTACTTAGTTGAATACTGTGACTGTAATCTGATAAGCATTTTAGAAGCTCTTTGAAGTTATGATAGAAAAGTTACTTATTTAGCCCTCTAGTGAACTCTATACACAGCAGATGTTTTGTAACAGCAATTTGGCATCTATACCCATAACAGGTATTTAGGCTACTTATTTTTGAGGAAAATAGTTTTTAAAGCTGAACACGAGTATTTATTGAAAGCATTTCTTGAATGTTTTGAGAAACTCTTCAGGTACATGTTAAAGGGCAAAAGACTTGTCCTCAATATCTTCACTAAAGTGTCAAGATGGCTTTTTGCCGTTTTATGGTTTTAAGATCCATTCTGTCTAAAGTATGATGCAGCACTCAGAAAATGGGAAAGTGTATTTGTGTTCAGAATGACAGCTTTTGCACTATTCATCATGTGACTGGCTCTTACTGTGCAGAGCTGCTACTTTCTAAATGTTCATTTCCCCACTTGTTTTAATTATTTTCATCGGTAACAGTTTGGGGCTTCTTTTGTTCTTGTTTTGTTGAGTAAGTAAAATTACTAGTGTGATACCAATTCACTTTTTGAATCTAGATTGTTAGATAATGGATTGGACTTAATTAGAGGGTCTGTTTGTTTTAATGTAGCTTAAGATGTGGTTGGGATGATCAATTCTGCTTCTTCAGAAGCAACATCTAAAAAACTATGAAAAGGAAAGCTTATTAAAAGGTCTTTAGGCAGGAATTTGCTAATGGTGCTTTTCTGTTTTGCTTCAGGCTATTTCTTATGAGAGTAATGGACATACCATATCTCAATTTGGAAGGACCAGACTGTAAGTAGCTTATTTCGTTGTAAACTTACTACCATTCTGACAGATTTCCTGGAGGGAGTGTAAAGATTAACTGTCATGTATCTAAAGCACAGGACGTCAGCTGTGTTTAGGTTATTAGCCACTTACCAAATGATCTAAACGTCCCACTCTATTTTATTTTTTTTTTTAAATGAAATAGCAAAACCATAAGTTCTTCAACTTTGACCCGAGAATCTGCATTATTGGGGATTGAGTAGAACAGGTTAAACTATTGTAATTAAATGTAACAGAGTTTGAAGTTAACAGCTTTATGGTTATTTTGAGTCACTATTCTTATGTACCATACAACATATAAAGAGGAGTCTTAACACTTTCCTCCTCTCCCTTCACCCCAGCAGTAAATACAGATGCACACTAGTGAATAGCAAATGGTTCTGAAAATTCTGGCCACTTGCCTTCACAATTTACACGCAGCAGTACCTTTACTTAATTTCAATCAAAACATCAGAATTCTTTTGCCACATGAGATTACGATTACATAGATGGAAAAATATTACTTGAAATATTTTTACATTTCAAGTTACAGACCTGGGGCTGTAATAAGTTGCTAATACATTTAAACGAAAACAGATTTTACTAATATAAAGGTCCTTACTGTTATGGGCTGTTATGCTATGAGGGAGAAAACTTCAGATGGGTGTTGCCACTGATGTCTTGACTTACAAAAATGTGAAGCCCTGGAGGTCAGTCTAGTCCCCGACTAGATGAAAGCTTAATTTTATACTGTGTAGTCAGATACACAAATGTCTTAAAAATGAATACCCATCTGGAAGCAATACTGATGTGAAGGCATTTTCCACTCCATGCATCAGAAAGCTCAGACTGGAGGATGAACCTTTATTAGATGCTAGTTTAATAGTAACAGAATGCAGTTCTAAAAAGATGGAAGTAACTACTGGAGAGGAAAATATATGCTGTAAGGGCAGATATTTAATTTTTAAATGCAGTTAGGTGATCAGATCACTGCATGCTGGCTCTGCAGGTCTATTGGAATGGTTATCTAATTATGTTGCATACTTCGTTCCCCAACTGTTTGATATTGAGTGGAAGAATGGGTAAATAATTTGGGTCATTGAGAGAGTGCCAAAGCTACTAAGCTGTAAAGATGGTACTTCCTCTTGCTAGCCAACTTACAGGGTTGTTTTGATACTTTGCCAAGAAGAGTTGCCAAAAAAGAGTCTGCCTCTGAAAGTCTCTCTCTTTTTATCTGAAAGCCACTCCTGTAGAACAGACTGATGCAGATGTTACGGCAGAATCTGAACCAGGGAGAATTTCTAAGCTTCAAAATGGAAAGTACATCTAGGGTGGCATGTTTGGCTGCCTGCTTTAGAAACTTTGATTTCTAGTCTGAGATTTAAATGCTACTGTAGTTTGAGGAAGCTATCTGTTTGTTGTTGTCTGTAGAGTGCATTTTTGCTTAGAAGTAAAGCCATGCAAAGAATAACGCCACACTTCTGTGGTAGGTATACTTGGAGACTGTTTTATTAAAAAAGAAAAAAAAGGTGAGGTACAGCTAACTAGGTAACTAAGTTTTGTTGTGTTTGTCAGTTTGTCCTGTACTGTTTTAGCTAGTTTGTGCAATTTTTCCAGAAATAATAGGGTACAGTAACATATGTTAGGTCAAATAATATTAAATATGTAAAAGTGACTGACATCATCATCTTTTGTTACTGTGTATTAAAAACTCCCTTAAAAAGAATGAAGTTGGTGCACAAAATGAGTGCAAAGCAGAATATGACGTGTTTCTCACCTGAGTAGGCAGAAGCTATAGAGGTTTTTTGTAGAGGATTCAAAGTGAATTTAAGAATAAACTGATACTGGAGGGTTAGGACTAGTGTCTTCTCTCTAATCAATAGAAAAAGGCTGTTATAATATCTGAAACTGGATTTTCTTTACGTTCTTTATGTTCTTTACTTATGTGGAACAAAACAAGTAGTCGCTCAAAACAAAACTTATTTTCTCTGGACTTCATTAAGTGTTCAGTATTTATGAGATGCTGAGTTATGGCCACATTTTTACTGGTGATATATGCATAATAGCGCTTCTGTGAAGATTTTCTTTTTTTAGTATTTTCATCCTGTAATTGAGTTCATGCTACAGTCTCTTCCTTAGAAGACAGATGCATTTGGAAATCTCTGTCCTATTTTCATGAGATGTTTTGGTTAGGAATTTGAGTTTTAGAGGCCTCTGAGTAACTGTTGAGTTCTGTTGGGTTTATGCAAGATGTTAAAAATTACTTGGGAATAAAAATTCCATTAACCCGTTGGGCAGGGGTGGGAAGGTTTAAAACCAAAGTGCATAAAAATCTGTTCTAACTATTCAGGGAACACCATAGCTGTTGAAAGCTACAGTT
The DNA here is from genome assembly GCF_963921805.1 of Phalacrocorax carbo. Classification (NCBI taxonomy): domain Eukaryota; kingdom Metazoa; phylum Chordata; class Aves; order Suliformes; family Phalacrocoracidae; genus Phalacrocorax; species Phalacrocorax carbo. The sequence continues at coordinate 12,294,927 of NC_087522.1, read as the reverse complement.
CTCAAGTTTGTGCAAAAATGAAGCCTTACTTGTGGAATAGGTTTACACCTAGAAACGTAGATGCTTTCTACTGTAAAGTATGTACCAGGCGGAGGATACTACCGCTTACTATAATTACTAGTCATAACTGAATTGTAGTAATTGCTAATGCTTAGCTGTATTTATGAAATTAATAATTCACAAGGCTTTCATCAGTAAAGAGTGCAAAGTTGCATCTTAACCAAATGTGGCAAAAAAACCCGAATAGGCTTGCCCTTGTATAACGGGCTCAACTGCACATGGAAGTCGGATATAGCAATAACAAGTGGTTGATGATCTGATTTTGGACATGAGGTCCATGAATAAAATCCACCTTGAAAAACTCTCCTATTTTAATGCTGAAAGCTAAGGAGGTCAGAAACTTGGAAAGTTTGTATCACAAAAGAATTCAGGAGGGTAACTCGCTGAGGTAAAAGTCAGTTCCTGTATCTCTATACCCAAAGAAGAGCTCTTCCTGAGAGTGTTTCCATGTGGTCTAGTTTAAAATCTGATCATATAAAGCTGTGTGTAGTTAACCCTTGAGATACCTTTAACAAACTGGAGCAGTAAATTATAAAGTGGAACACTCCAGTTTAATGGTTCAGCCTCTGTCTAACATCAAATGTCAAATGACAAGGGAAGATCTAGCAATGCGTCATGTGTAAAAACATAAATCCGCAGATACCTGCGGAGAGGCTCAATTAATGACTTGTAAATAGTTCCATATGAAAATGGAAAACATTTCTGTATCTTTGAACCTTAAAATATGGTATTCCACTTGCAGCTTTTAAAAATATGATAGGAATCCACAGGTTTTAAAAGCTCAAGTGTCTAGTGAAAGAACTTGTGTCACAGGTACATTGTGGTGATTTCTTATGTACAAATGGTCTTTACTGGGTGAGGTCAAAGGTCCATCTTATTCAGTAGCGTGCTTCTGATGATGACCAAAACCAGATGTATAGGGGGAAGTGTGTAAAAGTAAGGCAGATGTACAGTGATAATTTCTGCTGTACTCCTCCTTGTCCAGCAGTTTGACTTGGATTCTCTCTCTCAGATTCACAAAGCACCAAATAACTTCCAGTGTACACCAAAGACTTCTTTTGCACTTCTTTAGATGTTGGCCTTGATAGGCTTTTTTTTTCCTTGCTGTAGTTTTTAATTAAAAAAAAAAGTCTAAGTGTGTGTATTCTAGCTTGAACCTAATGTTATATGAAAACTGAATTGAACATTGTTTCATACTAAGTTTTTATTGACACAAAAAATGGCAACATTAAACTATAGCTAAGAATTTTTTAAAGCTAGAGCTGCAGCATGAAGCAGCCGTTGTTTTTTTCTTCTGTCCCTGAATTTGGTGCACAGGATGTAAAGGACTGGATTTGTGGGCATTTCCCACTGTATGTAATGCTGTTTCGATTACAGATGAGCCAGTAGGATTTTAGTATGTCTATTTCATGTATAATTGCGGGCACGTTTTCACTGGTGCCTAATGGAGTTTCATAGATCTTGGCCTGTTTTCTTATTTAAAGAAAAAAAAAAAAAAGGAAAGGAAAAAAAAGCTACATGACTGTTACCAGATAATTTTAGTGTAGTCTAAAGATAGCAATAGTGACTCTTATTTTAACAGATGCTTTTTTGTTTTGCAGTGCAGCCAAAACGAGATCATGTTCTTCATGTTACTTTTCCCAAAGAGTGGAAGACTAGTGACCTTTACCAGCTTTTCAGTGCCTTTGGTGAGTGATATAGTCTATCCTTCCTTATACTTTTTTCTTCCCCTCCTCTCTTTGTCATTAGCAGGTACCTCTGGTTTTGTTTGTTATTTTTAATCTGTCGATGCAGAGTTACTCCTAGTATAGGTAATGGTGAATCACCTTTTGTAATTTTTGGATGGTGTCCTGTGGACTTTCTTTGTAGTGATGTGTTGAAAATGTCTGGCCCGATTAACTGCTCTTTAGAAATTTTTATGTGGTGCTGGTTGAATATTGTGGACCTTTTATCCTTCTATTTACAGCTTCTCCTGGGTTGAGGTAAGATTTCATATATGTGAAAGGTAGATCAGGGTTTTAAAAATAAGGTTCATCTGCAGTCTTGTTAAAGCCAGGTCCTAACTTAGGTGAGTCTAGGCAAGCAAGCAAGCCTGAAAATAGCCAATTTGATTTCAAGACTGTGAACACCATCCCAGTCAGAAGAAACAAGAAAAAAGCTATCTAATAACTAGGGACTAGTAGTCCTGTTGTTCCTCTACTAAGGATTAGTATATAATGTAAGGATATGAAGATCCTAATTAATTGACAGTGAGCTCCCAATGCCTAACTCTTGCAGCAGAAAACAGTCACTATGCTTTGCATCCTCAAATCAGAACAGGAATGATGTTTCATACAGCCCTGCATTGGATGTTGTTCACAAGATTTTTACTGCAGATTGATTTCTAGTTTCTTATTGTTGGGTAAAGTAATACTTCAAAAGAGATCTTTTGGGCTTACAAATAACTCTGAAGTATTTTTCTGTTGTGGGTTTTTTGCTTTACATTACATTAGTCTTGGCAGCTCTAAGCAGGGTGTGAAATGCTGAATTTGTAATTTCCCTATTCCTAAAAATTTTCTGCTTGGCACTGTAGTTTCCCCTTTTTCCTGCCCCCAGTCTTAATGATTTTTGTCCATTGGAGTATAATCACTGTTAAAACTGTGCATATTTTTACATGTGTTCTTAAGCAAATAAGTGACTAGTTGTCTCCCTGTTATGAAATGGACTTTTCTCCTATTGGAGAGTGAAACAAATGAAGAGATGTCTGTTTAGCTAGTACTTGATCAGTGTACTGCAGTTGTTTCAAAGTAATAGAATCATAGAACCATTTTAGGTTGGAAAAGACTCTTAAGATCATTTCAGTCCAACCATAAACCTAGCACTGCCAAGTCCACCACTAAACTATGTCCCTAAGTGCGACATCTACACATCTTTTTAAATACCTCCAGGATGGTGACTGCACCACTTCCCTGGGCAGCCTGTTCCAATGCTTGATAAACCTTTCAGTGAAGAATTTTTTTGTCATATCCAATCTAAACCTCCCCTGGCACAACCTGAGGCCGTTTCCTCTAGTCCTATCAGTTGTTATGTACCACACTTAATGACTTAAGTAAGAGTTTGTAGTGTGGCAAATGGATTCAGGGCAAACCTGAACCTAACTTCCATTGAAATAATTGCCATGGCATCCATAAGGATGTTTAATCACCAGTAAAAGGATGGAAGTCCCTCAGTGTATTCAAGTCTTGTCAGTCCTGTGCTTGCTGAGGGTCATAGCGCAGGCTCACAGAAGGATACTGTTCTCCTCTTCACCTAGAACTGTGACTTGGTAGTCTGTGCAGGGTTTCTGGATTTATATAAAATTCACTCAGTTCCATCTTGACTTTTTGATCTGTACTGTAGCATGATGCCAGTATAACGATGGATAGGATTTTATATTCCCCATTGTGAAATCTAGAATGTGAGCATGTAGAAAGTTACTGAGATTCTTCTAGAGTTGCTATTCCAGGGGTAAGAAACAATTCCATTTGGACATTGTTTCTATATGCTTTTAAAGACTTGGCTGTGTAATTTTTTCTTATTTTAGCAATACTTCCTCTTCAGTGTTCCTGTGAAATGCAAGCGCAGATCACTACCACCAGGGGTCATGTTTACACATCTCGAAATACTATTCAGTTTTGAAATTCCCATTTTTCTCACTTCACATTTCAGGGCTGAATGCTTCCATACCTGAATTTACACACTCCTGGTATTTGGGTAGTACTTAATCTATATTTTGGTTTAGGTCTTATTGCCATAGTATCCTAACACAAACTGCAGATTATTCCTACCAAAATTCTAGGAGTACCCATGAGAGACAGAATGGCGCAATGTGAGGATAAGTGATTTGCCAAAAGCCCCCAAAATATGGCAGTAATAGATATTAATTGTTTTGATTTATTACGCCAGTTAAACAGAAGTGGTTTTAAATTAAGCTTTTACCTGGATTAAAAATTAATGGTTAAATTGCATAGTAACATTAATCTGACTTTATAGAAAAATTATTTTGGATTTGTTTTAGCCTAGTATGAATTGAAGCACAGTTGTAGTCTTCCATGAAGCTTCTAATGAAAACAGTGAAGCAGCTGAAGCGGCTGCAGTGTCAGACCTGGAACTGGTTTATGTTTGCTACTCTAGAGGGGGGATGTTCATGATTCTGAAGTCTTTCAGTACAGCATGCATACCAAGTAGACACCTGTTCACGCAAGATGTTTTTATAGTCTCGTGGGTGAATGTAGTTTCACTGTACAAGTACTTGCAGTACCATGCAGTCTCTTAAAACACTTAATTTCCTTAAATTCTTAAATTTGTGTAGTTTATTTGGTCACGCTGATGCGAAATATGAAGGTATTAAAATAGCATTTGCTCCAATACAGCTTTTGTCTCTGGCCTTCACCTCTACTTAAATGAATGCCTTTGGGCTTTAATTAAAACACATACTATAAAGTATTATAAAAACTACGACTTAAAATTTTTCCGAGTGGAGTCAAACTTATGCATTGTATTTTGTGAGAGCATGAGAGTCCTCTTTGAGAGGGAGGTAAATTCATGGAGTCATAGTGATTTTGAAGATGCATAAATACTTTTAAAATGTGACCAGTCTTTTGTGTGTTTAGATGTTGTTTTAGTAGTCCAAGCTACTATATAGGTGGGTTTTAAGTGACTCTTAAATATATTTTTGAGACTCATTTACAAGTTCCATACACTGTGACAACTGTTCCTGTACTGCAAACTCACTGGTTTTTTCCTTTCTTCTTTATTTTTTTGGGGGGGGAGGGGGAGAGGGAAGGGGAGGTGGAGCTTGGAAAATGTCCCTTTCAAAGGTGAACATTCTTGTTTAAGGAAAACTTCTAGCACACACACAAAAAATACTAAGTGTTCTCCTGAGCTCATGTTCATATAGATATGAGCTTTGAGTGTTAGGGTTTTTTTTTGTCTGTGGGGGGGTTTTGGGTGTGGGTTTTTTGTGGTGTGGGGTTTTTTTGTTTGGTTTTTGTTATTTCTATTGGTTTTGGGGGGGTGTGTGTGTTTAAATTTTAATCCTATCTTTCTCTGTGCATTTCTGGCCTTTCCTCCTTCTTCTCATGCCAATGTTTCCTTCAGCTGTTCTTGCTTTCTTTGTACCCTGTCTTTCTGCCAGAAAGGCGGAAGCTCTGTTAACCCTTCTCAGTCATTCACCAGGAAAATGTTTGTGTTTAATATATGCTTCAGCCCTTGTTTGTAGACTAAAAGCTTCAACTATTTCTGTTGTCTGATGCAGTCAGTGTCCAGAAACTGTCAGCAATTCTATCACGGTGTCAGTGTGGTCTGTTTTTTATTCTAAAAAAGTAGAATATATTAATACATATTTTTTGTTAAATGAAGGTCCATATAGTTGTAAAATCTATCCTAAGCATTTAATTGTCACTAACAGTTGTTTAGGAAATGTATAAGAACAGAGCCAAAGTAAAACAACTTTCCTGTCTTCTAGCGATCTATAACTTAGGGACTCATGAGCTAGAGGTCACACTTGCATCTTTCAGTTTGAGCCTTTCACAGCTTTCTGTAAGTCAGTCTAAAATCATTCTTTATCTGATATGTATTCTTGTTATCCACACCATTTGATGGCAGTTCCTTAACTGCAATTAAGCATGATGTGAAAAATTCTTTTGGTTTTAAAACTTCTTTGTATTGTATTAGCTGTGCTTTAGTTAAGTTGTTTTATAATGAAATAGTGAAACCCTTCTCTGTGTCTTTCATTTAATTTCTGTTCCCATATCTTCCCCATAAGCATGTATAGACATCTTCCTTAGAATTTTCTTTTGAAGGCTGAGCCTTAGTTTGCTTAGTCTCTTATACGGAAGCCTTTCCATACCTTTAGTCATTGTGGTATAAAAACTGAAGGAAAATCTGTTTGACTGACATAATCTATCAGTATCATTTTGTTCTGTGGATTTTAATGTTGTTTGCATGTTTGTGTTTATATAGAGAAAATTCTCAACTTTATTTATAGAAAAAAACATATTACCACCTTCATCTCAGAAGCAACAGATCAGATTTTCACCTACTCCTATTTGGGTGAAGATGTTTTATTTCACTTGATAACTCTTTGCTTGATGTTACTTTTTTTTTTTTTAGCAAGGAACATTGTGTGACAGTGCATGTAATAGCAAATAGACAAGGGGTCATATAGGCTAACAATAGTGTTCGTCAAAGTGAAGACATTTGATCTGTTCTAGAAGTGTAGAGAGAAAGATCTTCTGGTTTATTTCTCTAGAGCTGGTATTCTATTACATTGCTGTATATGGCTTATTTGGATTAGCCTTGCAGTTAAGTTGGCATGCGGCTATGTTGATTGCTAAATATTGTACTTCAAGTGCAGATGCATTTGCTTTTCAGATCTTCATTGCCTTTTCACCGTACTTTTGAAATGCACAATATTTACTGAGTGCTTAGCAATATTGCTGAATGATCTAATTTATTAATCTTGTCTCTCTTAAAGTCTTATTTCTTAATAATAATGAAATGTGACATAATCTGAAAAGAGTGTCTTTTAAGCATGGAGAATTGTGTAAGAGCATTTGTTGCAGTTCTCTTCAGATTGCAGCTCCGTGTCCACTATTTAATGTTTGACTTGTTCTTAAAATTATGTATTAAAAATGTACAAATCTTAGTACAAAGGCAGCATATGCTGGCAGGTATTGAAACCCTTAATTATCTAAAATACCAAAGTCATTTAGAGTGCAGCAGCCTTTCTGCAGCAATGAATGAGTATCTGATACTCAAATGATGTGCCATCAATAGGTTGATTTTTTTTATTTATTTATTTTTAATTGGCACTTAGTGAAAACATGGGCACTGAAGTCCATTTGAGTAGTTAACTGAACTCCTTCAGGAGGTTTTAGCCCATCACTGATCCTCTTTGATGTTTTATGATAAGGGCACAGTTGCAAGATATTCAGGAGAATTTTTCTTTCTGATCTTTTTTTTTTGTCTATTCAGGGTAGATATGGAATTTATTAACTATTTATAGAGGAGAAAAATTTATATAGGTATATAAAACTATATATATCTGGACAGCACTTTCATGTTGAAGAATTACAGAAGAATCTGGTGTCAGATGTCTGAAATTATTGTTTAGAAAATTTTGTAATTAGTAATGCAAAAATGAAGGACTGGATGCTCAAATTCAGAGCAATATCTTGTCAGTGCACTTGGAACAGTGTTAAATTGTGCAGTAATTTCTAATATTTAAAGGAAGCTCAGTGTTGGGATGCTACCAAATGCACTATGATTTTGAACTGCAAACATAAATCAGATTTGGGTTTTCCTGTGCTGTGAAATGTTAAGTGTACTGCCAAGAGTGTGTTCTCCCTACAGTAAAGACCCTTACCCCAAGGCAGCAAAGATCTATGTTCTTCAAAGACTGAATTATTAGAAATTGAATTTAGTTGTTATACGAAGTGTTTAAAGAAATTCTAATGGTTGACTTCTCAGTGTAGGGTCTTCTTAATAGCCCCCTCAGCCCTGTAGTAAAGGGAGATTTCAGAAACCATACTGAATTAATTATGGTTTTGGCAATGATCAAAATGATTATAACTTAAAGTCCAAAATAGCTGGCTACTCAAATGTAGAGCATGCAAACTAAATCTAACTAGGCTTTTATTTTTTATAATTAGAAAATCTGTTTATTATCTGGCTGGATTTCAGAAGAGACTGCTATAGCCTTGTAACCTGTAGGCTAAATTAGATTTAAATAGATCAAACATCTGAAAACAAAATGCATTTTAAGCCATTTTGTATCATTGTTTTTAACCTTGTAATGTCTGAGGGTTAAATGGTGGTGTAACATTATACGTAACTTGATTTTTCTAGTCTGCCTGAAAAAAATTGCACCAATTTTCAATATCTGAATTGTACAAACAGTAGAGCACTTGGAAGAGCACAGGAGATGTAAATGGTTTTCAGAATATAATAAGACCTTGTGTCTGGAATGGGAATCTTTTCCTCCACCTTTGCTTGATTATGAGCTCTTTTATTGCTGATGTGACAGTTTAAGCCAGTCACGTAGAAAATGGACTAACTGCTTGATGAATGGAGGAACTTATTTCCAGTCACTTTTCCATTGTCATAGCTTCCAAATTAGGTCCTTGATTTTGTACATTTGTTCTCATATTTATGGAAATTAAGGTTGCGTTGCGCATCCAGGAAATGGTGTATGATGTGATCCAAACAAACCAGAGTTTGAAGATTTAAAGTGTTGCAATAACTGGAGTTCTTCACTTGTGTGAACAATCTTCCCCACACCCGCCCCGCCCCTGACTCTACTGGAATTTCTTATCTTGGGTGTCTGTACTAGTAAAGGAACACTGAGTGGTAACTGGAGCTTGTCCATGCTGTGTCTTTAGGAAATGCTGCAGTTCCGAAGGATGGATAGCTTTTAAAACCCAAAGAGCTGATCTTTATTTTGGGACAGAGCTGAAATTTGTCAGAAAATATTGCTTCAAATTTTGTTGTAGAACTATATAGAACACATGAAGGGAGGACTAAAAAAAAACAACCCTAAGATTACTTGAATTCTTACAAGATGTAAAAAAAAAAAAGCCATGAAAAAGCAAAAGAATACTCTGGGAGTGAAAAAGGTATTAGATGTGTCTCATTTTCCTTATGGTCCTTACTTCAGTGGGTCTGAGGGTATACAGGATGCATACACAGCCCTAACAGTCATTGCTTTCTGAACAGTTCCAGGCTCATGTACAACTGTGTATGCACTACGCACCTTTACGGTGGACAAAAGGCTTCTCAGGTGAAGTTACTCTTAGTTGACTATCTTTTTCTTATGTCATAGCACATCAGATAAAATCTGTGACTAAGCCTAAGGTAAAAATAGTCCTAATCATTTCTTTTGCCTTTTCTAGGTAACATTCAGGTTTCGTGGATTGATGATACATCAGCATTTGTATCACTGAGCCAGCCAGAGCAAGTACAAATAGGTAAGTGTTTCTGAATTTACTTCAGTATGAAGTCTTCAACTGGCTCCTGTAAAATGCTGAGCCAACAGGGTCTGTGATTCTAATGGCAAAACTACTGACTTGCTTCAGATGCTATATAGCAGGAACTAAAATTTTATAGTACTGGCACATGTGTTACAGCAAAGACAAGAAGGCCAAACTGGGCTTGATTGAGAGAGTTTGGTGTTTCATTCCATGACCCTCTAAGTACCTGAACCTGTAGGTAGAGTAATACTAGTTTCTTCACTTGATGTATTATTTATTGAGGTTATTTAATGTTACTTTGCAAAAAGGAGAGCTCAAAGACTTTTATAGCCTTTGCCTTCAAATATACTTTGGATCGATATAAATGTTTGGTTTGTTTTACATCTGCAAGTAAGAAGTGCAGTAGGCGGCCTTTTGGTGTATTGTCGAACACATGCAAAATAGTCTCCTACCAGTCTGGACTGCTAATGTGTCTACAGTTAGTGTATTAGTAATAGCAATCTCTCCAGACCTTAATTTTTTAATTTTCATTTGAACTTTTGAGGTTAGCTTTAAAAAAAGTTCATGGAAGTATACATGTTTAACTTTTTCCTTTAAAGTTGATTGGGTTTGGGTTTAGGTGTATACATTGCTTCTTAGTTTGGATTTTAGGAGAGGGATTAGTTTAAAGGAGAAAATTTGGGTATGACCACATAAACATTCTTAGTTGAACCCACATTTGTAATTCACATAATTAGGACAGATAGCAATATTTCACTATTTACAATTGTGCGAGATACTCTAGAAAAAAATATTTCCAGGATAAGAAGCTGACTGAAAGCATAGACCAAAACCATTATCTAGGTATCATAAGAAAAATATGGAATAAGTAACACTCTTGAGAAATCATCATGAATTAAGTGAAAAACATAGCAAGAGACCAACACCTCTGAATTTACTGAAAACATTGCTTCCAGTTATGAGGAAAACCAGCCTTTTTCGGGTATGAGGTTTTTTTGTTTGTTTGTTTTCGGTTTGGGTTTTTTGTTCTTGTTGTTTTGGGGGTTTTTGAGGTTTTTTGGTTTGATTGGGTGGTGGTGTTTTTGCTTGGGTTTTTTTGTTGTGGGCTTTTTTTTTTGTTAAGATTTTCGGTTGGTTGTAGTAAGATCCCCAAGCTCTTAGTGGTTCTTTTGGGCATATATTTGAGGACTGACCCATAAATTTACTGCTGAGAACAATGACTGGAAGTGGACCATTATAAATGATTATGGTAGCATCATCCCTATTTATTCAAATGCTTGCATCAAATACCATGGAGCCAGTAAGAACAGCAGTATACACAGCACTTTTGATTAAGTGTCTGAAATTTTGTTGCACTTAAGAGCTATCCTGCCAGAATTCCCCTGATTAAGTTCTAAAGAGAGAAGAAGAAAAACCCCAAATTAGAAAACCCCACTGAGTTCACCATCATCTATCTTATGAAGCTCAAATAAAAGAGCTTGCAGGTTCTGGATGCACAATCAGTGCATCTCTCTAATTCCTCATTAACATCCTGTGAGTGTTTATGATACTTCCTCAGACATACATACCTCTGCAGAGGATTTTGAGTGCTTACCAGCAGCCTCCTTACAGCAATTGCTCCCTATCAGCAAGAGCCATTCTTTCTTCATCTATATACGGATATAAGGACCATATAACTTCTAATGAGAAGTTCCAGATAAAGAATTACTTCGAAATAAATGTCGCCTCATTTTAGCTAGCTCTGTAACTTAGGAAAGCATTGCTAGCACTTCTGCATGTGTTGTCTTAGTTTCTTACCTCTGAAGCATTCATGATTTGAGAACTGTATGTATTATAGTTGGTGGTGATACCAGCACACCATCAAAGGTTTGAGGGAAATGCTGTTCGTGCAGCAATGGGTACATTACAAAATTGGAGGGAATAAGGCTTAATCTAAATTACCTTAAGTGAAAATGTACTCTGAGCTGTGCAATCACAAATCATGTTTGTGAAGTAGCAGCTTATCTGGTGTCTGAAGCTTTTTATTTCAGACCTGATTAATCTTATTAAGTTTGGTCTCCATGTGTGAGACAAATTGGAATAAGGTGTTGAAGTTGTTTCACCTTTTTGTCTTTCCAAGAGGATTTGTCTTTGCGGTGAAATGCAACAAAATCGTGTTTTCTGCTTTTTAGTTTGGATGCCCTGATGTACAGAATATCTGTAGGTCATTGTAAATTATGTATCTCTGCCTGTTTTCTCTCTTCAAGCTGATTGCTTGTTTCTCTGAGTGAGACTTGCAAGGCTATTTGTTTTCAATTTAAAAAAAAGTGTGTTATGCCACTTCATAAGCTGAAAGCCTTCTTAGATTCTTACCAGTTACTTACCAGTTGTCTGAATATTTGGCATACAGATTCACCACTACTATTTTTTTGTTGTTGTTTGTTTGTTACAGCAACTACATATTGTGGAAAGAACTGAATGTCTGCAGGATATTTAAACTGAATCTTTCTGGCACTGCTCTGTGTGTGGTTTTTTTTTAATTAGGCTTTGACAAACAGGGAGGCTTCTTCTGTGGCCTACGTGCTAAGAAACAAGTTATTTGCCTGAAAGCTCAGGTGATTATAGTCTTTCATAGATTTTTATTAAATCAGGTTAGTAAAATCTCACATACTGAAAGCAGTCAGCCAAACAAGCCGATAAACTATAGCAACCTCAATTACCAAAAAGCTATGCGACTTTTACTGTAAAATCACTAAACCTCTTGGGGTTTTTTCCTGTAACAAATACTTCATGAAATCAATTCTGTTATTCGATTTCCTGATCTTAAATTCTTTAATGAACTGCTTTGACAATAAAAGTCATTATTTGTATTTGTGATTTAGTGAGCTGTGTTTAAGTGAAGAACCTAGGAAAAACTAATTATATGACCTGGTTTTTAACCTGTTTATATAAATATGTCTGCATCTTCTGGACTATATAAAAAGCCTTGGAGAACTGGCAAACAATATGATACAATGCAAGATGTTGCTGCAGACATATGTTCATGCTTACCTCTTAAAGATGTTTCTGGCTTTAGGCTGCTATTAATATCTGTAGTTAACAAAGCACACATGCAACAAAAACATTTATGGAAAATAAATGGATTGAGGACATGAAGGGTGTATGGAAGTTTCCCTATACTGATGAGGCGGTCAGATTTGCAACATAGGAGTCTAAGCACTGTAAAAGTATCCAGACTTATTTTGCATCCTTTTAATAAGGGACTAAAAGCTATGAAAATAGGATTAGTTTTGCATTAATTTGGATGGAGTGTTAACTGATTATAGGTCTACCAAATTTTTTTTAAAGTCAGGTCAGATCTGGGAGGTGTCTTTGTTTTTCAGTGGCAGCAGCGATTCAAGCATCCTGGCTTGTATCAGGAATAGTGTGGCCAGCAGGAGTAGGGCAGCGATTGTGCCCCTGTACTCAGCACTGGTGAGGCTACACCTCGAATACTGTGTTCGGTTTTGGGCCCCTCAGTACAAGAAGGACATTGAGGTGCTGGAGGTTGTCCAGAGAAGGGCAATGTCCAGAGAAGCAGGTGAAGGGTCTGGAGAGCAGCTCTTATGAGGAGCTGCTGAGGAAGCTGGGGGTGTTTAGCCTGGAGAATAAGGAGGCTGAGGGAAGACCGTATCGCTCTCTACAACTACCTGAAAGGAGGTTGTAGTGAGGTGGGTGTTGGTCTCTTCTCCCAAATTACTAGTGATAGGACAAGAGGAAGTGGCCTCAGGCTGAGCCAGGGGAGGTTTAGATTGGATATGACAAAAAATTTCTTTACTGAAAGAGTGGTCAGGCACTGGAACAGGCTGCCTGGAGAGGTGGTGGAGTCACCATCCCTGGAGGTATTTAAAAGATGTATAGACACGGCACTTCAGGGCATGGTTTAGGAGACATGGTTGGGCTTGATGATCCTAGAGGTCTTTTCCAACCTTAATGATTCTGTTCTGTGATTCTATGATACAAATGCTGAGTATTTGGCTGAACTTATGTGAAGTTACAGAATTGAACTTGATCATTTAAAATTGATCATTTAAAAGACAGATCTGCAGTCATCGCTTGATGTACATACTCGGGATAACCAGTTGGTGAATCTGGCTTGTTTCTTAACTTTTCTCCAACGCCTTTATATTTTGACACCTTCAAGGTGTCAAAACAGAATCTGAGACATGCGTTTTGTCCATATGATTAGTTTAGTATAACTGTATCTAAGGGTTGTATTGAAATTGTGAAAATTCTGATGGTATTGTGTCCTAAGTACGGGATTTTTTTTTCATGCTGCTTTGAAAACTTTGCAAAGTGTTGCTTTTCGAGATTAATTTTTACCTGATTAAAAAAAGGGGAGGGGGGGGAGGTTGGAGGAGAGGATTTTTTTATTTTGTCGAGTTGTCTTTCACATTTCAGATAATAATTAATTTTCATGTCAATGCTTAACCCTTACATCAAACAAATGACAGAACTCTTAAAATGTGACACTTTGTATAAGATGTTCTGTGCTGTCTCTGTTGCTTCTAACTCTCCTGGGTTCCGGTATTTTAAGTGGACTAAAAACTTGTTCATTTACACCCTGGGAATACGTTGGTTTTCTTATGCTAATATACATAGAAATCTATATTGGATGTGAAGGGAATAAAATGTGTCTGTTCATTCGCCAATGCTCTTTTAAAGGGTTCCTGAGTTATGTAATATCATGGATGGTAACCATTAAGACCTAGTCAAAAACTGATTGATAAACCGTTGGTCCATATGCTTTTCTTTTTAGAAGGTATAAATCTGATTAGCTGAATTCAACTAATGAGTAGCTCTCCAAATTTCACATGGTAATCAGTAGTGTGTATGTGGCCAGGAATAATGCACATTCTAATTTTTTAACTGTTAAAGTGTTACCCTGAAGGACCTATGAATCTTTGAATAGTATAAAAAGACTTGTTCCCTCTTCTACACTTGTTCCCTCTTCTACTTATTTCCCTCTGAAAAAATAAGTAGGGGAAAGGGCAGTATTTTTATAGGCAACTTTGGAAACTTTCGAAGTTTCAAACTGAATATAACATGCTTAAAACACATAAAACAGAAACCTCAGGAAACAAGAAGCAAATCCCTTAACCTTCTCATTTTGCTGCTTATAATAATGTCCAAGAGTCTTCACTTTATTTGGTTATTCATGCGACACTCATATTGGCAGACTCTCTAATTCAGTATGAGTAGAAAGGGCTTGTTATTCTATAAAATCATAATACTCTTTACAGTTAGAACATAAACTTCAGCCTGAAGTGGGAGTTGCATCAAGACAAATTTTGGTTGACGGTTTCACAGTCGTCACAGAGTTAGGTGTCTGCTGTGTCTGTGCAAGTAAGTTGTACCTGCACAGTTAGTGGGGGAGGATTGTTCTTGACTTCTAGTGAGCTGTGTTCTCTGTGTCAGTTATCACTGTTGAACTGCTATGTTATCATGTTAAAGCCAATAATGAGTTTGTGAAAGTGGTGGTTTAGATGGCTCTAACTTGTCACTTTTTGCAATATGCTCTGCTGTAAACCGATTTCCAAGTTAGAAGCACCTGAAAACAATAATGGACAATAAATAGTGTATTTTCTTTTGAGGTTTGCTATTCAAGGCAGGTAATTAATAAGAACTTGTTAAATGGTTGATATTCCTTTAGTTGGACATCTGGGAGACAGAACTTACTGTTGCCAAATTGTACTTCATGTGGTCTCAACATTTCTGTCAATCATGGAGCATGTGCTTTTTAAGTGTGTAACAAAAGAAAAAGTACTGTCCACTCTTATAGTTGATGAGCACAAGAAACTTCAGAACAAACTTTTGGTGTACAACTTCTGGTTCTTATGACTTCCAGCTTGCTAGATAAGCTTGCTTTTGGATGCTCTTCAGCTTTGTATATTTATAAAGTTGGCTTTTCATCTGAAAAGGGTAATTATGAAATAAGTACCATTTCAATGCTTCTTGACTTACAGGGGTCTAGACTTCATACAAATAGTCTGGAAATGTGTGGTGAAGATGGGAGAAACATCAGCTTGTCTGAACTTTAAACCCAGTATATTATTTTAATTAATAAATTGATGTAACCTGAAGTATTTCAGTGTTTCAACCATTTCACTATCTCAACCATTCTGGGCAGTTAACTAGTTTGTGAGTCCTCAGTTAATGCTTTGTATCAACGATGAGTTCTTGTTATTTGTGATTTCCATGCATTTTGTTGCCAGCCAACTTCCAGTGACTATCTAAGTCACTGGTCTAAAAAGAACCTAGACACACTCTTAAAGGGAGGTTTCTCTATATGTCTTTGCACTTGTGGAATCTTTAAAGGCCATCTAAAATGTGTTCTTGAAAATTGCTGTTACTTGAGGGTGGATTAATTTCTAAAACATGGGAAAAATATTATGCTAGATTTTTAAAATACTTGAAAGTAAAATTGTGTTTCTCTTCTGAGACACTTGACATAGTTATATATTAATGGAAATAATTGTCAAGCTTATCAGCAGTACTTCAAAAATATACCTGTTTTTTTTCCCTGAGCAGCTAACGCTTGCTCTTAATTCTCTTTACCTCAGGGTTCAGTGCAGTTTGTTAATGTCTGTGTTCTGATCATGAGCAACTTCTACAATATTTTAAGACTTACGGGTAATTTTAACTTGAGAATCTTCCTGAGTTTTTTTCGTGCTGTTTTAAAATGCAGTAAATACACTTAACCTGAAATTTTAAATACATGTGAAAAGCACCTGCTTGTCATAAATGGCAAGCATTGAAATAATGTTAAGTTGTTCCATGTGTTAGTGCCCTGATACTTGAGCTCATATAGAATTTACTGTGTGCAAGATATCTTCTTCCTCTAGGCATTGAGTAGACCAGTGTATTTAGACAGCAGGGGAGCAATGGACTAAAGCAGGTGCAGCAGCTGAAATTGTGATGGCCTTTCAATGATTCTTGTTTAAATCATTAATCTTTCTGAACTTGTTAGTTTCTCAGACAGGGCTGGACTTTGTGGTTTATTAGTGTTTTATAAGGTTTACTATAAAACCTTCTGCTTAGCATGAATGCTTACCACCACAATTTAAAAATATACACATATATTTTGAGAGTGTGTGCATATCAGTCTCTTCTCACTGTATTTGGGGAAATGGCAGGTGGGACCTACTGTACTACCCAGATACTTTGTAAAACTATATTTCACATGACTCTGTTCTCACCAATAAGATAACGCAAAATTCATGTCAGATATATACTCCAGGCAGGAAACTTCCTTAATGTAGACGAAGGAAGCTGGAGTCATATTGCAGTATGTCTAATCTCAGCCATTACTGTTGTCTTACTTTTTATTCAAATTATGTGCAGTCTCAAACAGTTTCTTGAGCTTTTTGAGATTTCCCTTCTCCTCCCCTCCATCAGATTCTGGATTCTTAAGATCTACAAGGTTTTGATGTTTTAGGAAAGCTTGGTTTAAATTTTGTATTAGTGGTATTTCTTATGTTAATTTTTGAGTGGCTTGAATTCTTGTGCTGCATCAAACTGGCATTTAAGATGAGAAACTAATAGTTGTAATAATTGTAGTAAGATATAATCACCTCGTACATGTGTACTCTTACATTATTTTCACACAAGTTGGATTATTTTTTTTTTAAAAAAGTTACCTTGAAACTGCATATAGTTTTTCAAAAGACTCTAATGATTTGTTATACATGCCCATATACTATGTAAGGACTTGAAAGAAATGGTTTCACTAGGCAGACCTAAGCAGTTAGTCTGTAGGTTTTGCACTCTGCATGGGTAATAAGGGTTGTCAAAATGGAAAGGTTAAAGATTTTGTTTTATTTGGGGTGCCTTTTTAGATGGGGACAGTGTCAACACACTTGTTTGATGCGTTAGTGAATATGTTAATTCTGGCAGTGGGGTGCAGTCATTCCTGTAGCAAACTGTATGTGATGGGTGAACTCATTATCTGGATAGTTCTTTTTGAACTACCTAACATGTGGAGCATTAATAGGCTTTTCAGTTGAAAATGTCTGTGTTGAATCTTGAACAGTCTTCTGGACAGCACTGCCATGAGGGTGTCTCCACGCTTAGTTCACTAGTTCTTGTTCTGAAGTTTTTCACAAGTGTCAGAAATGTCATCAGATTTTGCAGGAATATGCTTCCTGCCACTGCTTAGCCTTAGCTGAAATGTTTAATTTGCTGATATTAAAATATAGCTAATAGTTTGTGCCGGTCTTTCATGGTTACGTAGAAGGGATGACTTTTTCTCCACTCCAACAGTGAGTTCTCACTGTTTTTCTTTTGCTGGTCTGTGTCCAGAAAAAATAATAAAGGAAAATTCCTGCTGGTTCAGTGAGGTGAACTGGCTGATCAGCAGATCAGTAAACACCAGAAACACTGTAAAGGAGAGGCACTGGACCAGGTGGCTTGGAGCAGGGGCTAAACAGCAAGGAATGGGATTTTCCCATTGGTGGTAACAAGCTGTTAGATGAAATTAGCTGTCTAGCCAGACCGTGGGTTCCGTTTCACTCCAAAAAGTCTTTCAGATCTGAGCTCTCTGTGCTTTAACTAGTAATAGACATTGAGACCTTTTATCTGACTGGAAAGGAAGTGTTCTGCACATTTTACACTTTTAATTTGTAGATTAACAGATCTGAACATTTTACTAGTACTCCAGGAAAATAAAATTCTCCAGTGTTGGTTTAAAGGCATTTCTGTGTTAGTAAATGCAGGGAATGAGATGTGGCAAATTTCTACTTACGTGGTTCAGGAGTCTTGACTATAATGAGAAAATGAATTGCTGGTTGATATATTCTAGTCATGGTTTTACTGTGGAACCTGTGGTATAAATCACAATATAGACAGCTATTTTACAACTTTCAGCATTAGTGATGCAGAATTAAGAGGACCTGTTATAGACTTGCCTTCAGGCACCTGCAGCCATATTTTTTTCTCATCAGTTAGAAAACCCCCTGTGCCCTGTAAGTTTGAATATAGGAGTTTTCTTAACATAATGTTGGAAGTCTTTTGACTACCTTTTAATTTGATTTGGATTTTTTTGAAAAGGGTTAATACATTTCACAGCTTTTGTTTCAATTACTGAGGTATTTAAACAGGGTGCAAAGGTTAAGTACCTTGAATTCTTTCAGTAATTAAAAAACTGCATCTTTAAGAAAGTTAAAACCCTTTATAACAATCTGCATACATGTGCATAGTGTGAAATGTCTCAGTGGACTATGCTATCATCTGTGGGTTTTGTTGAAATAATTTTTTTTAGTTTAAAACGTTGAGGATTCTTCCTCTTTGTCTGCCATGCTGTGTACTTGGCATTTTTTCGTTCTTCTGTAAAACCACTTTCTTTCAGATCACATGTGATTTTTCCATTTTCTCCAAAATGGAGAGTCAAAGACTTATTTTTGGTTTGCTCTCTGACTAACTTGCCATCCTCCTTTGCAAGGTGAACAGCTGCTTTGTCACCACATTGATCCTGCTCTGGATTCAGGTGTCAAAAGATACGACAATCATTGTAAAACAGTCTTTTTTTAAAAGTCTAGTTTAGAATCTGTAGGCACCTTCCACTATCTTGGGCTAATACAGGAGAGGAAAACAGAAAGAGGTGGTCAGCACCATGTACAAATTGGAGTTTACAGTTTTGATACAGTCTGCAGATAATTGCTATTATCAAATATAATGCAGAGACTGTGGGTCCTTCAAACTACTAAATTACTTTTCTCTATCATGCACTCATACACAGATTCCTTGGAGCAAGGAAATACATCTTCACCAACCTTAATTTGTGTTTCTGTGCAGTCAGTATGCAGCTTGTGAAATTAGGTACGGAGTTAACTAAAGAAGTTGATATTTTTTGTAACCTGGAAAGATGTTGTCCTAGAATAGTGATTTGTCCTTGAATATTTGTACTTAATTCTGTACCTAGGTCTCAGAACAAAAGTGATTTTTACAAAGTTAAGATTTTCTTCATGCACAGCAAAGAATAATGTAGTGTTTTACCTCAGTTGTTTTGGTTTAGGTTTTTTTCTAAACAAAAAAAAAATTTAAGACATCTGAATTTCCAAGCATGTGAAAATGATCAGGCAAGTATCATTTGTTTTATTTTAGGAAATGCAATGCAGATCATTTCGGAGAGTTATATTTTCTTAAAGCAGTTTGAACAGGTGGTCTGTGTTGGTGAAATTGAGAAAAACTTAAGTTCTCTAATAAAATGTTGAGACTTGGCACTTTTAAAATTCAGTACCTTCCAGCCCGTTGAATGTTTGGGCAACTGAGGAGGAGCAATGTATATACAGAAATCTGATAAATTCCCTTGGGAAAAGGGGGGAACAGGCATGTTAAATAATTGAAAACTTTTTGAAGCACACATTTTATGATTGAATGCTACAACTGGTACTGAGAGACTTGAGGCTTTCTAATAGTTACATTGAGGCTGCTTTCCTTATCACTGAATAAAAGGTGGAATAAATCATTCTGCTGATCTCTGAAACAGTCAACTGTAGTTATACTTCTGGAAATACATTGACCAAGTAAATACTTTTTAACTTCAGGACTTTTGAATTTTTCTAAGTGATGCTGGGATCCAAAATTACACTGCATTATAGCTTTCAAACAATTAGACTGTCACTTCCACATGGCTAAATGTTCTTGGTTTTTGTTATTATTTTTATTGGTAAAATAAATTGTAAGTGAATTTCAATTGTCTCCTGACCTCAGAGCAAATGAAGACTTTCCGTTCCTGATGCTTTAGTGCAGGGTGATCCTAGAGACTCTTCCAAGAGATCTTGATATCTTGTTTTATTTAATTATCTACCTTTTTTTTTTTTTAAATAAACTGCAGTGAGGGTTTTTCTACTCTTTAACCTTTCTTGAGGACAAGGATCTTGAAAGGCACACTGATGAAGTGTCACTTCACTTAGCAATGCCGGGCAAGTCTGCTGTAGTTACCTTGGCATGTGCAAAAGGGTTTTGATGCAGCAGCACAGCTATTATGGAAAATGAAAAACAGGCAGTCAGGCTTTCTGTAGCTGAATTAGCAGTTATTTTTTACTCTCTTCAGTCACAATTGAAATAAATGTTTGACTCTATTAGAAGTAGATCTGTGCAGGGTACTTCTGTTGAAGTTGGAGAAAACTATTTTCAGGATAAGGTTTCATCTCAATAAAAGCTTTAGCGAAGGGTATGCTGAATACATACAACTCAACAAAATAGCTGCCTTGCTAGTGTGGTTTGATGGCCAAGGCTTTAAAGAATTCTGTCTGTCATATGTAGGTGTCTTACCTTGGTAAATTGATGAGGCCTTAGATCAGTTCTGACAGTAACAGTGTTAGATAGGTTTACTTTCCTAAAACCCCACTGTGCTCTTCAGCTGATTGATGTGTTGGGGTGAGTATTCCAGATCAAAAGAATAAAAATAAAAATAATTTTAAAAAGACAACAAAAAAACAAACCACACACAAAAAAACCACAAATCCCACAAAAACAAAGCCACAAACAAAACCCCAACACTTGAAAAGCAGGATTTAAGGAAACGTTCAAGTTTTTCTTTTGAAAAACAAATTAATTTGAATCCTTCTGACCTGCTAACTGTGAAAGGTAACACAGTTTAGCTAACTTTTTTTGGTAACCAGACTTGAGAAAATTATCTAATCCACTACATGTAGTTGCTGCTTGAAATGACTTTTTTTTTTTCCGGGGAAGTTACTCCCAGGATCACGTCTTTGCTGCTAAAGAAACATACTTGTTTTGTAATATTCTAGATTCTTCTACATGCCTGTGAAATTTTGAAAGTCACTGAATAACACAATAAAGTAGCTACTACTTTAGAACTTCATTCTCTGTATGTACTGGGAGAGAAGACAACACAAAGATTGTGAGACTGAATCTGCACTGTGTATTTGAATGAGTGCCATTCATAATTAACTCGGGGGTCCTACATGGGCTTACTCCAAGGGCAGAAAGATTAAGACAGAAAACTAAATACAGTAATTTACTGGTAGGAGTCAGTATAGCCTGCCTTCATCCTAATCCTAAAGATTGCTTATAGTTTTCAAAAGTGTTCATTTAGTCTTGTGGGGGAGGGAAAGGTGTCCTGGTGCTGTCCCTGTTCTTCACGGTGTTCTTTATTTTGGTTTTCAAACCAGACTATTTTAAGAAAAAAATTAATGATAATGGAGTAATTTTTATCATAGACTGGTGCATGGTTCCAGCCCCATTGTCAGCTCTGCTTCCCTCTTTTAAGAAAGGAATGGCCAAGAAACTAGTGAATTCGGATGAGATTGGGAACTAATTAGTTTACATGTTCAGATGGAGCAAAGAGGCTGTGATTGATCCAGGTTTGAAAATAAACCAATTTGACACTAAAGAAAAATGCATTGGACAACCCTACATGAAAAAAAAAAACAACAACCTGGGATAAAGAACCATAAATGGATAATGGGATGTAGCTTGGCTAACTTAAGCAAAACTGGTGCCTAATGGTAGTGGAGACAATGTAAAAACAGAGGTAGAAATACTGCCTTGCCAGAGAAAATAGGAAACAGTGAGTTTAATATTAAAGAATGTTTAGGGTTATGATAGATTGCAAGACCAATATGAGATAAAGACACACCCAGAAAAGACAGAACTGGGAAAAAGGCAAACTGGAGAGGGTAGGCTAAGAGCAGAAATGTTGGATAACTAGTGAGAATGCTCTCAAGTTCATGCAGCCCTTTCTGAGAGAAGCCAACAGCAAGTGTGCCCAATGCTTTTTATATTGACTCAACACTAGCAACTCTCAGTAACTTTCATAATTCTAGTGGGAGAAGCTGGGGAAGCGCATTTAAAATTTCTGGTCCAACTAATTAGTCGTGTGTGTAACAGTGTGGTGCCTTGCGGCAGAAATTGCTCAGGTATGCTTAAAGGTCTGAAAACTGCATATAGGCAAAAAAAAAAAACAAACCCAAAATTAATATTGCAATGCCAATTTCACTAATATTTAATATAATACAGGTGAATTATGCTTATGCATTGGTAAAGTCCCTGGCCATGTGATCACATGCTGTTTCTTTTGGAGAATTTTGATTCATGACTTGTCTGGAAATATGTTAATGCATTTGCTGTGTAGGAACCCTACCCTGATTGAACGTTCTGTATAGTGGGCAATTTAATCCCATTTAGGTTAATTTAAAAGATACCCTCTAATTTGGGATGTTGAGTCTTCTGCTTTCTTGTTATAAAATAGGCACAATCACTCTGCTGCTTCAGCTCGTGAGGTTTACTTTGAAACACTGGACAATGCCATGATGAAAAAAGTGCAGAGGCAAACCTCTGATTTTTTTTTAAAATGGAGCATGAATAGCCCTAGAAGTCAGTAAATAAGGGTGTGGAACCATACAATGAGTAATCCAAATAAAACAAAATACTGAATTAGCTACTCACTAATTGAACAGTTGATTGGACTGAGGCAGCAGTCCTATGTTTTTAGTACATGATCAGATAAGACTAATACAGCATCTATACAGAGGTCACTTTAAGGCTTCACAAGTGAATTTTTACTTTAGTATTTCATAAACTTGAGTGTTAAGTATTGCGGCCTTAACCTGTGTAGCTCTGTGTACTTACTTTATTTATATATTGTGGGGTTTTTTGCCTACACAGTTCACTTAAATATTTGTCTGTCTATTAAGAGACTTAACATTGTCAGTGGCCATCTGACAGGATCTTGTTCTGCATAACAGCAAGGACTTGGTGAGAGTATCTCTGTATACATGCCTCTTGGATCGCTCAACATCAGTCAGCCTGTTCAATAGCTTGCCCGATGACGAGGGGAGATGTCATCCTCTAGAAATGTTTTTCCTGAAATAATGTGCCATTACTGATACTCTACTATAAGACATAAACTTAACTTTACAGCTGCAACTAGTCTTAGAAAATGCAGCCATGTGGTGGTTACTACATTAGGTTTCTCACAGAAAGATCTGTCTTCTCTCTTATGATTTAAATAAATAAGTAAATTAACCTCCTAAGTTCTCTTTAGTTTTTTAGAATTCACAAAGCGTTCTAGCAATGCATTTCTTCTATTGGAAATGCAGAGCAATGTAATTGTATTTGCTTTGTTTGGGAATATGGACAGTATTCATCAAAAAAGCATCAGAGAAAAAATGTGTTTTAAACTTTTACAGGGAGCTGCTCTTCAGTTCAAGACCATGCAAGGGTGATTTATCTGTGTGGCTCGGTAGAATTCTCCATATGCCTTCATTTCAGTTGTTCAGTGCACAAAGCAATATATTCAGTATATAATTTCTTATATTAAATATAATCATATAATCATTAAGGTTGGAAAAGACCTCTAGGATCATCAGGTCCAACCGTCAGCCCAACAATACCATGTCTCCTAAACCATGCCCTGCAGTGCCGCGTCTACATGTCGTTTAAACACCTCCAGGGATGGTGACTCCACCACCTCTCTGGGCAGCCTGTATATACATATATATGTATATGCATATATTTGTGTGCGTATGTGTAATATGAATGGGTTGCTATAAAATACAGGCCTTATTTCAGGAAAGCAGAGTTGTCTTTATTCAAAAATACCAACTCTTACACAGATTTATTTTTAAATTATCTTTAGACTTCATAAAGATGATTTTTAATTTTTTCTTTATTTTCTTAAATACAGGCTGGGTTTGTCAGGGAATTGAATGGAAAAGCCACAACTCTGGCTCTTAGTTTATAGCAAAACAAATACGTGAAATGGTTATTGTGTTTTAACAAATCACTATTTATCAGATGATCCATGGTAACTATGTGCTTTATTTTAGCAAGTAAAAACATGCTTGAGTTTAACTAAACAAATTTTACCCTGAGGAATGTCGGCTGGCATGCAATAACTCCAGTGAGCATTACTAATTCATTCATGATGCCTACACCATAACTTCATGGGCAATAAATATACTCCTAATTTTTATAAACAGATCCTGTAACTTCACAGTTCAAAACAAATATAAGGGGTGTGAAAGGAGGTATGAATAACATGTCTTTGGTTAGTGCAACAATCTCATGAGGCTATTAATCATAATTGCTGGTATCTATTCTTGGGATTAAAATTAAATAGACAAAGCTGTTGCCCAGTTTTATGTATGTTTGAAAGACTTTGCAGCAGCAGTATCTATATGCTGTGACTGGTACTATAGGTAATTCATTTCACAGTAGCATGGCCAATATGCAGAATAGCTGATCTATACTGAAAGAGGAGAAAAACCAAATCCACCCATCTTCCTTACCTTTTCTGAATTGTGATGTTGGAGCTTGCTGTTTCTAGTGCTTGGGCTAAAGGTAATATAGAATACCTGTATTCAAGATGATAACACTTCAACTAGAATCAGAAAGTTATATACACATCTGAAATTTTTACACAAAGATCAGAAGTATCAGGCTTTTTGCCTCCACTACAATTATGATATATTATTGTGCAGCCTAAGTAAATGAAAAACAATCTGGGTAGGTTGTTTTTTTTTTTAAACTGGCTTACTCTTGGTTTGCAATACTTCCTTTCAGTGAGTTAGACTGAAAACAGCAGAGGACACCAGTTGACAGTCAGTTTAATTTGCTGATTCATCTGTTATAGTGATGGCTTCAAGCCAGAGCTTGGCTTGCAGACTAAAGGCTGAGAGCTGTGAAGATCCTGGGATTTGAAGGAATGTTGGTAAATTGTTGCTGAGTGAAGGCAGTGAAAGTTTTTTCTTTATTTTTGAATTGATCCTGATTTTGCATTGACAGAAACCTTTCTACCTTGAACTTGCAGTCTTTTTTAGTTAAATGGAGACCAAACTTTATAAAGATACCAGGATGGAACAGCTGGATATTAGTTAAGTGCTGCTTCCATGGATATCTTGTGCAACCAAAAATGCAGCTCAAATAAGCTTATGTTTCACAGCAATCAAACAGAGTTTTGGCAAAGGCTTTGCAAATGTCGTCTTTTCCTGGCAGACTTGCAAAATAAACCTGCTGGGTTAAGTAATGAGACTAAAAGGGAAAAAATCCAGGAAATCTTTTCTTGCCAACAAGCAATCTGGAAGAGGGTTACAACTGAAGAATTGATGGTTTCTAATTTAAAAGAAAACTCTTAAGTAGATTTAACCCTTTTTGTATGAAGTCTGACTCTAAGAAGAGTTTTGAATATCTAATTCAAACATACTATGTGTATTTAGGAGAGTAGGGCTTCTTCCCCCCCCCCCCCCTTTCTCTTCTCTCTTCCCCCCCGCCTCTTCTCTTCCCCCCCCCTCTTCTCTTCCCCCCTTCTCTTCTCTTTTCCCCCCCTTCTCTTCTCTTTTCCCCCCCTTCTCTTCTCTTTCCCCCCCCTTCTCTTCTCTTTCCCCCCCCTTCTCTTCTCTTTCCCCCCCTTCTCTTCTCTTTCCCCCCCTTCTCTTCTCTTTCCCCCCCTTCTCTTCTCTTTCCCCCCCTTCTCTTCTCTTTCCCCCCCTTCTCTTCTCTTTCCCCCCCTTCTCTTCTCTTTCCCCCCCCCTTCTCTTCTCTTTCCCCCCCCTTCTCTTCTCTTTCCCCTTCCCCTTCTCTTCTCTTTCCCCTTCCCCTTCCCCTTCCCCTTCCCCTTCCCCTTCCCCTTCCCCTTCCCCTTCCCCTTCCCCTTCCCCTTCCCCTTCCCCTTCCCCTTCCCCTTCCCCTTCCCCTTCCCCTTCCCCTTCCCCTTCCCCTTCCCCTTCCCCTTCCCCTTCCCCTTCCCCTTCCCCTTCCCCTTCCCCTTCCCCTTCCCCTTCCCCTTCCCCTTCCCCTTCCCCTTCCCCTTCCCCTTCCCCTTCCCCTTCCCCTTCCCCTTCCGTGGAGCTAGAAGTCATTTAAATGAACAGAATAAATAGCTCACTGCCTTCTGCTTTTCAAAATAAGTTATTTCAAGAGAGGGCATGCTGTTATTTAAGTGTTTTGAATATAACATCGCTCTTCTTCCCCATAGCTGTAAACACCAGCAGGTATGCTGAAAGTTATAGGATCCAGACATATGCAGAATATGTTGAGAAAAAACATGAAGAAAAACAGGCAAAGAGAAAATGCACAGAAGATAGTTGGAAGGAGATTGAGAGAAAGCGGTTAAAAACTCAATGCACACCTTACATTTCTCAGAGTCGATACTGCTGTGTTAACAGGTAAGACTTTTCCTGCATTGCCAACTCTTGTATTTTTATTGCATCTTTATTAGAAGTTTAGCAATTTTCAGGTAGTCCTTAAGCAATAGGTATCTTGTTTTCTGTATATATTTCTTTGCATTTAAATCAGTAGTGGAACATCAGCTGTCACAAGATAATATGGAAAGGATCAGAAAGAAATTAGTCACAAATGTGATTAGACAAATTTTTAAAATATTGGGACCTTGAGGGCAAGTCAGATCAGTTTCTGAGCTTTATGCAGCAGCACCATTTCTTATAACCAAAATAAAAAAAATTATTCATTTGACAACTCTGACTTGTGTCATCTAGAAACTTAGCTGTCATCTTATACGCTTGTAAAGGCCGTCTGGGTTTTGGATGACTTTCCGTGGTGATAATACTGCTACAGAGAAGGGTATAAATTACCATCTTGAGCAGTCCTGATGAAATCATCCTTATGTTTCAGAAAGAGGAGGGCAAATTATGATACCTTCATGGCTTTAAGTTTTTGGAGTAAAACCTGAAAAGGGTTTTAGTTCATTACTTAAGGACACAATTAAGGCAGGAGATGCCAGTTTTGATTCTGGTACAGTATGTTGCTTTGTATATTTCTTGTTCCATTTTTACCCTCTAATATTAATGACAGGTTTTGGATATGATGGTAACAGGAGGCTTCTTAGTCATCTGTGTAGCTGTGAATGGGAAGGGTCTTTTAGTATTACTTTAATTATATAATTGACCTTTCAAGTTTATTGCTTCCTCCCCTCCCCCAAAATCTATATAAAAATAAATTTCAGTGGAGTGCACAGTTACATGTAAGGTGGAGAGTTTGCAGTTTTTGTTGCTTGGTTGGGTTTTTCTCCCTGGTTAAACAGACCAAATGAGATGATCATAAAACCAACATGGAGGTCTTTCTGCTTTATCTTTCTTGGGAATGCTATGATAAGTTCTAGCTTTCATTGTAACTTCCTGTAAATGTTATCTGTCATGTAACAAATCTACTCAACTTGTTCTGTTGTTCTCACTTACACGTGCTTATGATTTGCCTACTTTGCAAAATTAAATGCAGGTGTGTATTTTATCTAGCTGTCAAATTACCATGGCTTTTGTCACGGTGGGAATTCTAAATGTGTTAGAGACATGTTCGATCCCTGAAAACCATATGGTGGAACCTGGTGATAAAATCCATATCAAATGAAGTTAGTTTAATTGAACTATTGTACTTCAGAAAACTTGGGACTGCATGCTGTGAAGAGATGAGGAGCTCTAAAGAGTGTCCTGGCACTAGTTTACATGTGGGTAAGGTTTAGGTCTATAGAAGGAATCATATAATTAAGTCTGTATTAAATGGTCTGAAAATACTTATCACATCTTGGGTCTAATGCAAAGAAATATTAAGTCCTAATTCTATTTCTACTAGAGGAAGTATCTCTCCTCAATGAATGTTTGGTTTTGGGTATCTTATGGATTCTAGACAGATGGTAAGAGTGGCAATTTATGATTTGAACCATAGACAGCTTACTCTTTTAACATATACTCTGAAAAACAGTAAATGCAGAAAGCTGGTTTCTTGTTATCTTGCAAAGAAGTTTGAGGACTACGGCAAACATATTTGGAAAATTGCTGAATAAAATTTTCGGTGAATACTTAAAATTATGATACATTGCAATGAGTGGTATGCCTAAGCACTTAATCTCCTTGAGAATTTTTAATCTGTTTTTTTTTTTCTAGAGTTGTAAAATTCCACAAGAGGCAGCCTTCGTTTAGGTGATCAACACTTTGATAGCCTTGGATAGCAGCCTTTATTTTGTTGATAGAACTTGTTTTGTAATTGATGTTACATGAATTTTTGTTCTCTTGTTATTCCATTAATCAAGTGGTTTGGTTCTGTCCCAAATTCCCTTTCATGCAGGTCTTTTGACATATTTTTCTTAATTTTATTTTTATTTGTTACTAATTAGATTGTGTTATCCTGTGTCAATCAATTTTTTGTAAACATTTCCTCTTAAGTATAATCTGGTTAGGTATAACATGGATCTGCAAACCTTGTGGTCTTTCAGTTCACTTGGGATGAACATTTTCCCTTTGTTTCCAGACAAAGATATCTCAAAAATATTTATTTTTTAATATGTTATATAAACATTTAACTAGAAAATATAATAACTATAACATAATATAAATATTTCTATGAAGCAGTCAGGACAAATATATGTGTTTGTATTTGTCCAGGTTAATTTGAATCATATATAGTTGAGCACTCAATACTGTACTGTATCTAGCAGCTGATCTCTTATAATAGCTTCATGTTACTACATCCTTTATTTATTTATTATTTAGTAAGCTTACTTCATCAGTTTCTGCCAGGGAGCACAGCTGCAGAATAGCTGTTCTCTCCATGATGGCAATATATCCTGGCTACTTTTTCATTCAGTAATGAAGTTGTTGGGTATTTGTCATGATCTTTTGTCTTAAATTGACAGGTTGATAAATATGTAACATAGGTTCTTTAATTCCTGTCTTACTAAAAAAACTATAGTCCCATATTAGAAAGGAACTACTCTTCAAAAACCATAGCGTGATAGTATTGCAAGCAGTCACAAGGTAAAATCACTTATTATTAACGTACACCCTGTGCATACAACCTATTACTACTGTTAGATGTTAAAATTGGTTTTAATGAAAATATGCCTAATTATTAATGTCAGATGGAGAAGTAGATGGAAAACTGATGCATTTGACAAAACTTCAAGTGGTTAATAAGATTCCCTGCTTTAAAGCTGATCACTATTCAGAACACACTTTTGAAATTGATTATGGCTTCTCGTATTATACAGTACCAACCTGCCAGCTCTGCCATGACTGTTAAATGCATGGATTTAAGATCTTTTCCTTAGCAAACAGTGTTAAACTATAGCATGAAAAAAACACGGTATGTTCCATGTAAAACTAGATATCCTGCTTTTCTTGTAGTTAGTTACTCGAATTTTCCTGATCATCATCTAGCAATGAGTAAAATAAAATATGGCCAATGGCAAAGGATTGAGGCTAGTATGAAGGACACGAAAGTGATATGTCATTCTGCCTCAGAAGTTTTCTGCCTAAAACCAGGAGTGCTGCATCTTCTGTCAAGTCAGGGTGCCGTTTGTAGCATCACTTCCTTGAATGTCTTTATTTTGCTGAAGATGGTTTGTCTCATTTTTGAAGTGTTCATGTATTTCTGCTGATTATTCTTTTGCTTTTTACAGAAATGGTTGTTTATAGTGGTTTATTACTAAATAAAGAATAAGAATTGGAAAAAGCTGTGTTATTAAAGTATGGATAATAAATATTGCAAGCAAATTATTATAGTATTCTAGTGTTATTTCAGGAAATTTCACCTGCTTTTAACCAAAAATTACATATTTTTATGATGGGTCAGTAACTATTCCCCTGCTTTCAATGTTGTTCAAAGTGACAAGAAAACACAGGGTTTATGTTTCTGCTTAAATGAAATTTACTTGAAGTTGGAGGTCTGTGTATATCCAGGCCAATTCAAGATGCTCTCTGTTTTGATGGAAGTAAGTGTTCCTTTTAAAAGTAGAACATGCTTTTCCAAAACAGAAAATATTTAATGCTACATCATAATTGTTTTCCCACCTTTTGCCCCCCTCCACTTGCTACATCTTTCAAAATAATTACCACAGTACTAGTTAGATTGCCGCTATTCAGTAGCTGAAATGACATTAAAAGGTTCATGGGCAGTTGAATCAGGTGCTCTTTCTGGCAGTAGAGTGATATAGAAGTCCTCCACATCCTGTTGATTCATCTCGTACTAATGTTGCTAGTCATACTGCTGGAATTTAAGAAAAATACTGTGTTCTTTGTTGATTCAGACTGTACTTAATGGGAACAGAAATTGAGAATTAAATCTAGATTTTCTGTTTCTATCACCTTCCTCCAGTGGCATTCATCCTCATCAAGTTTGCCTGTGAGCTGGCATTAAAATAGGTCAACAGAAGGGAGAGGCTGAGGAAGGACTAGTGGAAACTGCTGTCATTGAAGACACTGGGAACCCCACCTACCATCATCACTAACTGATGTGAAAGCTATATTGTGTTCACTAAGTAGATTTGCCAACTGGCAATGTATGAGAGGCTTTTCTTGTGGTTTTGTTTTTTGGTCCATTCCATCCCCCCAAACAGAACAACCCACCCCAAAAACAAACAAACAAACAAAAAACACCAAACAAACAAAAACCAACCAAAGCCACCTTGATTAGTAATTTTATTTAAAAAATAAGAACAGTCTCCATTTCAATATAAAAAAGAAATTTCAGAACCTTCTTAAAATATTCTTTAAAAAATTATTGCCTGGATAACTCTTGTACATGTGTGTTTTGAAACCGAAGTGCTAGGTTTATTAACAGATGATGTAAGTCCCTGTCTCTAAATGGTTCAGGTGTCCGAACAGTTGAGGATCCTAAACAAGTGTATCTGAATTGGACAGTTACTGGTAGCTGTTAGTTGTTCGGTTCTTCCACTTTGTTTAGTTGTTTCTGTACAGAGTAAGGAAATTGAGACAGAAATATGGACATATTCAAAACTAGCCGGTATAATTAGAAAACTGAACTTTGCTGTGAGTAGTGCTCTACCTTGTATATACAACCATACTGATTTGCTACTATTCCTGAGTGAATAAATAATGTTGCTGTAGTCCTTGAATCTTATTTTAGGTCAAAGAAGAGTAAGACACAAAAAAATCAACCCGTAGACATCTAGAATCCATGCAATCAATGAGTGAATGTAGAGTAAAATTAGTAGTTTGGGAGAAAGCAATAAGTTAACAGTTCTTCAATATAAAATATATATATTTTGGATTTTGTGCTGCTGGTTTTCTGCTGGGTTTTATTCCCCTTAAGGGTATCTGCAGAAAGAATATAAGGTCTAAAATTAATTTTTATTTTGTACTTTGGTACGCAGCTAAATGCACACTGAAGGTCAAGAACTTGTTTCTCTTTATTTGCAATAACTTTATTTGCAATGACTTTTCAAAAGTCTAAGTTGAAAAATATTAAATTTAGCCATAAGACCTTTCAAAAAGGGAACTTCTTTCTACAGTGAATATAACTTCCCTTCTAAAAGCCAAGTGCTCATAATCTGTGTAAGAAGTCCTGGGATCATAATTTATGACTCCTGAGTTTTTTCTTCCTTATGTATTTTTCAGAATATCTTTCCCAAAAGTAGAATTCTTAGAAACTTTTCTAAACAATGTATTAAAAATATATATATTAGTTATTAATTTTCGAAATGCTCTTTCTTCACTAGACCTTTTTTCTTTCCAAACCAGTTTTTTGCCTGTTTTACAATACTGAAGTGTGTGTGTAGGATAAACAGTTCTATCCAGCTTTTTGGCTTGCATCTTTTTATTGATGGTAGTTGTGGTCTGACTTGAAATGATGATTTGCAAGAAATCATGCAAGAAGGCCTTCTGTGTGTGAATGTTTAGAGGAAAAGCCAGCTATTCATCACAGTAAATGGTGTTTGTGCTCCTAAAGTGGAAGTAAGCGCATGAGGCGTAATCATATGTTTCATTTTTGTTTATTGCCTTTGGACATCCCAGAAAGAGTCTGTTTTAAATTGCAAAATGTTCAGCTGAAAAAAATTCCATTTCAAAGCCAGAACTATACAGCCAAATTTAACAGTCTTTTAGCTGAAACCGTATTGAAACAGCATAATTACATGCTATTATTGATTAGAAAAAAAAAAAGCTTGTAAAGCTTTGTTCTGTAACTTGGTATTAATTTTTATTTAAATAAAATAATAAAACATGGCTTAGATGCATACAGCCATTTTGTGTGGTTCTTATTGAAAAACTAAAGGTTTGTATGTCTAGAACTACCTTTATTTTAAAGAGTTTTTTCCAAAAGAGCATTGAAAAAGACATTTAAGTAGCTGATATCCACGTATCTAAAAGTTTGTAATGGGAACTATTTTTTCAATTAGCCCCTTTGTTACTGCCTTCTTTCTTATACTCATGCTAATTTGATTTTAATATAGTCACATTTGTATTTCAAAGAAACTAAACAATAGTGTTCCAGCTGAATGAAAATCTATGCAGTGTTATTTCAATATATGCTGAATGAAATGGAGCTCTAAGTTCATCTTCATACTGTATTAGTCAGGCTTCATTCAAATGCTACCTATGAAATGAGTGTGCAGTTTTTTGTGCTTTTTATTTTGCCAGCTCATTAGATGGTAGGACACTTCACTTTAAGGCCTGATTTTAAGTTTATTATATGGAGCTTGATGGTTTTCTCTTCCTTTCTATAATAGAAATGCTTTTAAAACTGTATATAGTTCCAGGAGAGAGGATGAAGTTAGCATGTAGAATCCTTCAATATCAAGATGTGTGTTTGAGGCTTAACAGTGGTATATAACGTAGTGTCTATTGAGAATGATTTACAAGAGCTTTCATAACTAAGAGAGTAAAAATTAAAAGTAAGCAGAGATAGAGAACAGCTTTAATTACGTTTGAGCTGAGTGATCTCATCAGAATAGCAGCTAAGCCTGAGACATCTATAGTACAAAGAAGCATTACTTTCATCTACATAACTATAAAATTCTGTAAGTTGGCTAAGTCAGATCTTCCAAATAATGTAATTTCATGGTACATCACTTAGTACAGTTTATTCTACTACCTTCATAAGCATTTAATTGATGTACAGTAGCTAGTACCTATGTAATAGTTATTCTTGACTTCTCTTAATCATATTTCTTCTGCACTTCAGTTTTACAGATACCAGTACAGTGGGAAAGAGAAGCATGAGTCCTATTCAGGAAGAAACTGGTTCTGATGATATAGAAGAGGGAGAAGGCCAAGGTCCTGAATATGATCAGTCAGGCTCCTGTGCAAAGTCCCTTCCAGATGGTAAGAAGAGAGCCAAAAAGTTGAAAAAGATCAAGGCAGGACAAGTTCCAGCAGGTAAGTGCAGTTGTTCATGCACATGGTTTTCTGTTTTGTTTGGAAATACCCTAGGCCTGAACAGAACTGAAGTTGTTTTCTTGACTATATTAACTTTTCTGGACTTCTGTGAATGTAGTGCAGTAAGTCACTGTTATAAGTTATTTTGCAATAAGTTATTTATACTGAAGATTACATAATACAAAAACTGTGAAAACAACCAAAAAACCCCCCACAAAAAAAAAACCAAAACCCCACCTGAGACCAACTAAAGGAAGTAGGATGTAGTTAATATCTTACTTGCTTACTTTCCTCCTTAAAATAAAGCTCTTTGAATATTTTTAGCTATTCTTATTATCTTTTTTTTTAATATGACTTTCTATTTAAGGTTATCCAATATATTTTGCATACCATACGCAAAATTGAAGGAATTCTGAAGGAACTGAAGTAGGATTCTAGAGTAGGTTTCCCTGTTAATCCAATACTTTATTGTGAAATGTAAGGTTAACTTAATGCAGACATTTTCCCTTAAGCTTGATTGGATGGAGTCATGGCATAATTGAATGCACATAGCTTGACCTGCCAGATGTGTGTCATTAGACAACCCCTATTGCTGGCAAATGAATCCAGTTTTAATAAACTTACCTGCTGCCCTGAAAGCTAATATATGTGCCCTTTTATTTACACTTTAAAACTAGACATCCTGATAATATGGCACTAACATCCCTTATTTACAGTTATTTGTGAGATAAGGTATTTCTGTGAGTTGAAAAAACAACAGAATTTCTCAATCTGGTCAGAATATTATTTACGTCTACAATTAACCCAAAATTTTGACAGTCTACTTGCCTGCCCCTCACCACTCCTCTGGCACACCTCTTTCCATAGTGCTGTTTGACCCAGTCAGACTGCTGTTTTATATCCTCAGCTATAAATAACTAGGTTGCAGTCCTCTGCAGAACATTTCCTGAGAATGTGTTGACTTTCTGAGACAGCTCAGTGAAGGAGTAAGCTGCCAGACAGGTGCTGATCTACTGGGCTCTTAAAGTTATTCCGGCCCTTTACCTTTCTGGGTGCTTTGCATTTATGAATCACTTAGCTGTGGGGTTTTTTCTGATAACACTTGGCAAGATGGTGATGAAAAGTGAGTGTGTTTAAAATCCCTTCTAAACATTTTTGATAGGTGGATCATAATTGCCCTTAACAGTTTTTGCAGTCTACTAAATGCCCTGAGTAAGCCTTTGCTCATTTGAAAGGCTTACTGAACTGTGAGCAGATCATTTACATTTCATGGACTGCTGGTTGTTGAAGCTTGAGGAATCTCACTTTCAGGAGATGCAGATTTTGAAAAGCAGAAGAAATAGTATTTTTTTTTGTTGTAAAAGTGACGGTTTGTGGTCTTGCCCAAGTGATAATTTTTTTTTCTTTCTTCTGTGATGTATTTTATAAACTTAGAATGTAATGCTTGAAAGGTCAACAGTGTTTCTAATACAAATTATAAACCCAAATAATCTTTTCCTTTGTTCTAAAAACTGTTTTGATGTATACATCACTGTATGCAATGCTCTGTGTGGTGTTTGTAACCATAGCCTTTCTTATTGTTCACTTGGTTGAAGACTTTTCACCTAGGGATGATGATGCAAGGGGGTTTTTGCAGACTTTAATACCTACACATTTTTTAGCCAAAGTACTGTAAACTGTATGTCTGACTAATCACAGGCGGATGATACTGCCTGTGTTTACAAGGTTTTTACATACAAAAACCCTGATATTTTTGCTATGTTGCATGAGTTATTGTAACCTGAACCGAAAAAAAAAATTAACCTTAGGTCACATTAATTTAAATCTCCACCGATTTTACTTTTATTGATCTATTTATTGCTGATTCTATTTCAACTTTTAGTAATTTCTTACAGTAATGGATTAGACTAAAAAATTAAGTCATATCTTAATTATTGGTTATCTGGAGTACTGTCTATACTGAAGTATAATAAAATATGAATAGTTAAAACTTCATTTCAGTATCTGCTCTAGCCACTTTTATCCAGAAAGTAGTATTGTATACCAAACATCCTTTTTGCTGGTTTGTTAGAGTAAAACCTTTCTTGGCTGATTCAAAAGCTGTGGTTGGAAATTGCTTTCTTCTTGTAGTTTATTAGGGCAGTTGGGCTATGCAGCCATATGCAAAATGACAAGACCTGTCTACTGGCATTCCAAATGTAAAATATATTTGGCATTATGGAAATACACATTATTGGTATTAGTGTGACTCATCTTTCTTTTCCAATTAATTTGGGCTGGAAATAGTCTTCACTGCATTAACTACCTTAAACACGAATAACGGCAAGTACACTTGGGAAAATATTATTATTTAACTTTATCATCCCAGTTATTGCAAAAAAAATTACTTGGTTTAAAATATTCATTAATTGCAAAATATAATATTTACCACCATTTGGGTAAGAAACTTGACATTAACTTTTTTTAAAATGCCTATTCATAAACAGTCTCTTGGTTTCCCTTTGTAAATATTGACTTGCCAGTAATGTATCTAGAACATTGCTCTAGAGAAGAAAATATGTCTTTGTATGCTCTGAAAGAATAAAAAGATTCTTGATTTTAATATGCAAACATTGAAAGGAATAAAAATTAAAGTTTTAATATATTGTTCTGTGACTGTCTTTTAGGAAGCGTCACAACCAGTTCCACTGGAATTTTTGAAGTCCCTGAAACATGGTAGGAAACAGCTGCCCTAACAAGTGGATTTGATTGAAAGCAGTTGCAAGAATACACCTCTTGGAAGCCATACTTTATTTAAATAAAGTGGTGTTAACAAAGCAGTATGTGTCCTGAAAATCAGTTTAATTATTTTAAACTGTTTGTTGATCACTGTCAATTTTACTTGTGTGTATATTAACTAGTATATGATTCGTTGTTGATCATGTGATATCTTTGCTGTCATAAATGATAGATTTAAGAAGAAAGACTAAACATATTTTGGTCTCCTACCTTGGCATGCCAGCTATGAAATGTACAAAAAGTACTGGCACTCTGTGATTTCATGCTAGGCTATTTTCTGTGCTTGAGGAGAGTTACCACAAATCTCCTATCTTTAGCTATTTTTTCGGGTAATATCAGTATGCTGTCAGCATCCTTGAAACAGGTAGAACTGCAGTTTCACATTATTGCTTTCTACCAGTTACTTTATCTGGAAATTTTTTTTAGTTCTCCATTCCCTACCCACCACCCCTGTGCAGCCAGTATTCATCTAAATGCCAACTTTATGCATACCTGATCCTTTCAAAAAAACTAACTTACAAGTTTCTCAAACATCAGTTTCCGCATAGAAGGTAGTTTTCCTTTGTTTTCACATCTATTGCTGTTTTCATACTTAAGTCTTGATCTGTTTCTTCCCTCCTTCTTCCCCAGCTCGAGGGGATTTTGTAAAAACATTTTTTGGTTCCTGTGACAAACCTGCTAACTGCACCAGCCCTTTATTTGTTTAAAAAAAGATCTGCATTAGTAGATTTCAGAAAATGTTTGATATTTAACATTTTTGTATCATGGAAATAAGAACAAAAGATGTATTTCCGTAAAATGAAAATTAAAGACATTTTCTTAGGAACTGGTTTGTTTTTATTTATTAGCTTCTGAAATGTTTTTAGTGAACTCTTTTTCTTCATGATACAACAATTTTTTTGTCAGGCTGCAATTAGCAGACCATTTTGGTCCGTGGACTACTTTCAAGATATTTGTGAAATGTAACCAGGAAAAGTAAGTCTCTTGTCATAAGATTTAAATTGCTCTGCATTTCCCTTGGAGGGGGGTCAAAAAGGAAGAGTTCGGCAAATCAGCAAGTTTAATACCATTGCTGTGGAAGAGTGAAATATTAAGAAGGCTTCATCAGGTTGTATTTACATTTGTTATTAAGTATAATTGTTATTAAGTATATATCCTGAAGAACTGGCATAACATGATTTGGGAGGAAGCTTAGAGTCATAATGTCAGAAGGATACAAAAGCATTTAAAGGGATTGTCAGAAGTACAGGTCGAGAGGCAAGGAAGTCTGCTGAAGAGCTACAGAGCCTGCACTTTTGCAGAGAATCCACCTGGAGCCTTTACCCTGAGGTCAAGGTTAGGATTTTTATAGTAGTGGCTTCGCTCTTGAACAGCAACACTTGCACACCTGCATGGAAAATGTCTTCATTCCATTACAATACAATTCATTAAAAACTTGTTTCTTCAGAGTAGGCCATGTATATTCTTCTCTAAACTACAAAGGTGAATAGATATTCCCATTATTTCTACCTTCCTCCCCTTCCCAGTTGTCATTTTGAGGAGCAGGATGTTACTTATCTCTACCTGTAATTACGACCTCTTAAGAAAATAACATTCTTCCATTTTCTAGTCCTTGTATGAGCTTGATTTTACCAGTTAACACCTAGGTAAGCTAATAAAATGTGACTGGATGTGGGGTTATAGGATTTCTAATACTAAGTTTGGCTAGAGAACTGTCAGGGGTCGGTGGAAGGTGGTCTTCTGAGAAGGAACTGACCCAACAGACACCACATCAAACCTCATTTTTCTGTGGGGGTTGGTGCACTTCTCTTTGCTTTAAATGAAAACCTTAATTCTAGAAGGGAAAGAATGTAGCTTCTTCAATTAGATCCACATTTGTTTCCTAATGTACGTTTATGTGCATAGAATTTAGATCTTTACAGCATTTGTTTCTGAAAAGCGAAGCTGTCATCACTAGTTTTCATGGCTGCGGAGATTCCTGGGTCTAGATCTCTGGGGCTTTTATGTACTATTACTCAACCCCAGAGGTACAACGAGGCATTGGTCTGGCTGCTCCATTAGGGAGCTGGGATAGCTGGTAAGTTGCTGAGAGGCAATGTTTTGGCCCAGTAAAAAGTGTGTGATACTGTGTAATACTTTGATTTACTTCTTTTAATTAGTTTTTTTTCTTTTCCCCCTTCATTCCCTTTTTCTCCCGGGGACGGGGCGGGAGGAAACCCACGAATCTGCTGAGCTTTAGAGCTATTGTTTTGCTTTCTATTCGGAGGAGCAGTGATAGCTACACCGAGATCAATGCCCAGCACGGCTGCCCCCGTTCAGGGCCGAGCCCGCTCTGGGCAGGAGGACGACTCCGGCGGGCTGAGGGGGCGGCCGGGGCGGCGCGGCGCTCTCCCCGCTCTCCCCCCCTCCCCCCCTCAGGGACGCGCTGAGGTGAGGGCTGCGGGGCGCCTGGCGCAGCGGCGGCCCTAAGGGTTCTGGTTTCTGCCTTCCAACTACACAGAACAGCCAGCACTACCTGGCTGTCCGCAGTGCCGAAGTGAAAGATTTTCTTCAGCAAATGGCCAGGGGCTTCACTGTAACTGGGTGTCCTGTGGAAGGCTGTACCTGCTTGTGGTGCGGGCAGAAGTGGCCTGTTCCTCACCGCTGGCCGCGAGGGGGAGGGAGTTGGGAGCTGTGTGGGGGTACGCGAAGGACGGTGTTGGAGGCAACAAGCAACAATATATAGAAGATATATAGAAGTGCTGTAAGTAGGGGTTGAAGAAAACGAGGAATTTCCTTGAGAAAATTAGGGCATTTTGTGAGTAGCACTGAGGAGAGAAAATTAGAAGTTGGGAGCATGAGGCTACCTGAAGAAACTGGAGACACATGGGAGAAGTCTGGCTCAGCAGGCGGATGAGGTAGGTGGGCTGAAATCCTGCCTCTTCAGAGGAATAAGAACGTTTTTGACTGAAACTTAAACTTGACAATGATCACTTATCAATGGTGATTGAGCACTTCATTGTTTTATCAGAAAGCAAGTTAAAATTGGATTTGAAGCAGTAATTTTCAAATCTATCTCAAGCATTTATGGGTGAGAAGTCCTAACTTGTGTCAGACTGCACAGGATTGACAGCACAGGGTATAGGAAGTTGCTGGTAGACAAGACACATGGAGAAAAAAGTAATTGGGTAGCATAGAGTAAAAGGGAAGAGCATGAGTGTCCCTGTAATGTGCATTTGAACGGGGACAGGTAAGAGAGAATGGAGACTAAGGGAGAATTAACTATCCCACATAAAATTAAGATTGCTGGGAGTGCAACAGCCTATTTTTGGTCTCTGTTTTGAGCTTATGGTTTGGAGCAAGAAGCTAAAGGCTTCAGATGATTTAGATGGAGGACTAAATTTAACTATCCATTCAGTGGAGAAACCAAGATGAAGGTAGAACGCTAACAGTGATCTGGGGGAAAAATAAATGTTATAACCCTTCCCTCCCCCTTTCTTCCCTCCCCCTTTCTTCCCTCCCCCTTTCTTCCCTCCCCCTTTCTTCCCTCCCCCTTTCTTCCCTCCCCCTTTCTTCCCTCCCCCTTTCTTCCCTCCCCCTTTCTTCCCTCCCCCTTTCTTCCCTCCCCCTTTCTTCCTTTCCTGTCATGATGCCCAGAAAATGTCTGGTACCCTGGATGTGTTATCTATCTTCAAATCATGGTAAATGTAATGCAGGGATAACTGTCTTCTGCAACTGAGCTTCAGAGCGTACACAAGAAGACTCCTGATAATCAAAGATTATTGGCTTCTGAAGTGTTTAGACTATTGCCAGCTGATCAGATGTGTACACTGAAGAAGATTCCTCAAGTTACTGCACAGTACATTTAGTGAATGAATAAACACTTGTCTGTATTGTGCTGTTGCAGCTTTAAACTTACACTAAACTAACATTCCCTGTGTGCTTTACAGAAATACTGCCACACTTTCATTGGATGAGGAGCAATAGATGGTGGGTTATGCTGGGATTTCTAGGGTAAATATACTCTTAATTAAGATGTTATTTTTGCTTCAGTAGGTATGCATGAAGCTCCTTTAAAAAATATTTTTTTTCTAGATAATAATTATTGGTAGCCATGTGCTTCCATGAGCAGTAGAGCAGGTCATGGGTGAGTCCCAGCGCAAGATGAACTTGTATGGGATGCATCTATTCATAAATGCAATACAGAAAACATTCAGCCAAACTGTGAAAAGTTAGATTTCCCTGCCCTTACATAAATTTCTTTAAAATGAGTGATAGTTGTATTTGTACATAAGCAGTATATAGTCTTGTCTGCAGGCAATAGCACGCACACCCCCACTGCTGCCCCCAACCAGCCTATGCTGATATGGTATACGAGTAATACATTAGATACAAATGTTATTATCATGCTCCCATCCAAAGGCCTTCACTTAGAAATCTATTAGTCTATAAACTATATGTATATATAAACATAGTCCAGTTGTTCAAAAACAAAGCCAAGTGTATGGAAAGGAACACCAGATTTACAGATTGCTAGCTGAAGAATAGTCTGATAAAGGGTGTGCCTAAAGTAAAATGGAGATTCAGTGGAGGAAAGAGCTAGAAGGATTAGACTAAATATAAATTATTTTAAATTGACCCTTTCAACAAATGCTTATTTTCCTTACAACTTCTCTGAAAGACATTTTTTAAGACTTGTGATGGCAGTAGTAATATGCTGATTATGAGTACTTGCTTATACTAAAATCTAAATTTAATGTAGCTATACACACTTTAAGAAACTGAGTTTATGAAAAGACTAAAGAACAGAATGATGCTCAATTTAATATATCTCAATACTAGTACCACGCTAAGGTTAGCAAGGTGGAGCTATTTTTTCACCTTGGAAGGAATCTGTAAAAGAGATGCTTCTGAAATCACTACTCCAACACGTAAGTCTGATAAGTAAATTAGAAAGCAGCACTTTTCTGAGGGAAGTGCACCCTTTTTCATGGCAAAAAAAGGATGCAGTGATACGAGAGGATTCCCAGTTATAGCCTGACAATTTTCAAAGGCGTGATGAATGCACAAACTCAGGTCTGTATTTTTAGAACAGAATTTGCCTGGGTTTGTTTTTGGGTTTTTTTGTATATGACATGTAATCTTAGGGTATGTGTGTTATGAGCAAGAGCTAGAAGCCTTTATACACATATTCAAGTATCTTAAAAAACAGGCCTTCTTACTCTGTCTTGTGAAAATGTGCACTCAGGCCAATGCATTTTAGTGGAACAGAAGGGTTTTCAATCAGTAGATGCTTTTCAATCTAGTGTAGATGTTTTCTCAGCTTAAATAAGGAATTTGGAAAGGTCTGTGCTTTACTTCTACAGGAGTTTGGATGAGACAGAGTTGTGATATGTTCTGAATTCCAGTTTCTTAAATAAAGGTAGTTCCCTGCTTTCTTTCCCATGCATACTTCCAACAGTTTAACGCACACCAAATTTAACTATGGCTACCACATTCTCATCTATTTCTATTTGCTAAAATGCTCATTCCTGGAAAACAAACACACACATGAACACAGCTGTACTATTGCATTCAGAACTCTCTGAAAAATGTTTAATGTTTACACTACATATAGTATTACTCGTGGGTATATTTCCTTTATATGTAGGAATAAATTATTGGGATAAAAATACTCCTGTGAATTGAACATAGAGTACAATTTCAAACGTAGGCATACAGGCTAAGGTAGATTTGTGAACTGTAATCAGTATTTAAGTCTCCACTGCTCATTTTGGCAAATAGATTTCAGCTTGTTTCCCTCTGCAAGAACTGGATTTATCACTGTGTTTTGAAATTGCAGTCTCTCTACCTCTCACAGGCTGTTTTATGACTCAGGCAATCTGGGCAATCTCCATGTATTAATGGATAGAGCACTTCAGTTCCACCTTCAGAATATTTACATGAAATGGAACATGAAATTAATAATCTTGCATAGTGACTACTTAATATACTGCAAAGGACTGTGGAACCAATGTGTGGCTGTTCAGCCATGCTACCACCACTGCAAAGGAGTTCTGCAAGCCAAAGCTGGAGGCACTGGCAGACTGCTTGTGCAACACCCTCAAGAACAGTGCATTTGAAGGCTGAAGACCTAACCCAAAAACTAAAAAATCCTAAAACATACTGAAATAAAATGGACAAAGGATATCAGTAAAGATGAGAAGTTAACTGTTAGAATTTTGAGCGCTTCTGCACATCTAATATTTCTTAAATAGAACTGAAAAGGCTTGTGCCAATAAGATCTCTTGTAGGCAGTGTTCAGTGATGCCCTTTGACAAAGAAATGACTAGTGGAGATTTAAATGTGACACTAGATTGAGAAAATAAAGGATAAAAGTGTTTTCATGTTTTGTTCTATAACATGCTGCTATATTAATGCTGCCTGTAAGTGTTGAGTGCTCCGCTGGAACTGCAGGATATAGATGTTCTACACTGGAGCAGCATCACACCTTCTGTTCAGGTGTCTTGTCCTTGTTAGGGGCTATTAATACACAGTCACTTACCTGTTCTGTAACTGTTTACATGGATGTAATAGTCTAAAGCTTTACGGTTACTACTTATTTCCCATAGCTCTCCTGTTAAATGCTAATAGTATGGTATTTATATCACAAATCTTTACAAAGCATCTACTTTTTTTTTTTTTAATGCTAACAATATGCAAACATTTAGTGAAATGGACATTGGGAGCTGAAAGAACCAAATGCTTTGTATTATACAAATTCCTTTCCTTGCTCTTTGTCCATTCCTGATAAGAACCTGGGCACCTCACTAAATAATTTAATTTCAGTTTGTAAAAGTGAGCAATATTTTCTTATCAAGCATTCCAGCTAGGTTTACTACCTGTAAGTTTCTATGAGACAGCTGGAAGATTCTATATATACTGTTAAGTTTTCCATTTTTCTGCTTAATTTTTCAGTTTAAAGATAATTACTGAGGTATTATGAGATTTTGGAGAGAGGCATCACTACAAGAAGACATGTTTGTCTTAGCAGTTTTCTTTGAACAGAATATTCAGTTTATATTCAATTCTGATTTTGGGGTGTTTTTGAAGGGCTTGATTTCATTGCAAGGCACAATCTAAAAATAAAATACGAAACTGTTGTCTAGCTGTAAATGTAAGTATTTGATGACTGCAGTCAAATGGGTATATGATATGAACAGGAAGAATAAGGCCAAGCATTGGCATCTCAATACTGTGGGAAACAGAACAGAGTAAATGATCTTTTTGGCCTGTAAATCTGACTGAAGTTATATTTGCTAGCAGCCCAACTGTAGAAACTTCTGGGAAAAAATAGCAGGAAGCTGACACTCGTCTAGTATTCTGAGTAGCTGAAGTGCTAGTTAACTCATGTTCAGGAAACTTGTTTTCTGTCCTTTTTTAAATGCTAAAAGGTACTTGCATTTCAGATACGTTTAGCATTGTGTCTGGCAAAATGGTCAGATGATTCTCAAGTTTCCAGGTTTAATATAATCTAACCTAGAAAAACAAAATGTAAAAGTGTTTACTGTAGTGAAATGTAAACACAGGGACTTCTAGTAGATGAGAAAAATTTGCAGGACTCTTGCATTAGCTTTTAAATTTTTTCCATTGCTGCTCATGCTCTGTATATTCTGAACCTAACAGACATAGATGTTTACTCTGTAGATTAGAAGACCCTTACTAAGATCTATCCACATTCAAAAAAAAAAAAAATCACGATGAATTTCCAAAGCTTGCAGTGCAAGAAGCACAGTGTTGTCATTGTAGATAATGAACTGACAGAGTACTGCCAAGTTGCAGACTTTTTTCTGTGGAATAAAAATCGGAGTGAATGATCCTAAGAGAAAGTCTGAACTATGCCACTGATCTCTCTGGGTGGGTGGATCCATTTTAGCATGCTCTGGCTGGCTTTTAGGTAACTGAAATTAGTACTGGAAATGGGAATGGAAAAAATGGGTAATATAAATAAGTTAAAGCATCCATAATCGTAGATACACAGTGTCTGCTTAATAATAAAACCAAAGCAGGAACTTAACAACCCTTATAAAATTCCAAATATCCAAACAGAGGAGAACAACTAGAGAATTTACATAGTTGAATTAAAAATTTTGA
Organism: Phalacrocorax carbo; assembly: GCF_963921805.1. Classification (NCBI taxonomy): domain Eukaryota; kingdom Metazoa; phylum Chordata; class Aves; order Suliformes; family Phalacrocoracidae; genus Phalacrocorax; species Phalacrocorax carbo. The sequence continues at coordinate 12,250,877 of NC_087522.1, read as the reverse complement.
GTGCTTTACTTATATTTCATTAGAAGAAGTTAATGGCTTAGTGATTAAATAATATGCCACATTCAAAAGCAGTCTGCCAGTCCCCCTTCATTTCCTGAAGTTTGAGCCCTGTTTAAATCACTGTAAAACTGCTTGACACTTAATCATATTCAGACATGCCGGTTCATGTACTTCTCTGGGATCCAGCTCACACTCACGTGTCTGCAACTGTCTTGCACCTTTCATGCTCTGAAAGACTTTTTTTTTTAGCACTGTGTTGACTGGGAGCTACAAATGAAAGCCTTGGAGTTTAAGCAGCTGCAGAAGTTCTCTTGTACAATGCCCAATTCTCATGCAGTACATGCTGCTGAATATCATATTCTACAGAATCCTAAACTTGGAAGCTGAAAAGCAGTTAGAAATCATTTGTCTGAAGCTATAGTAATTCTTCACAGTGTGATTTGTCTGTATTCCACCCTGGGATATTTATCTTAATTTTAACATTGAAATGCATGGTTGGTGGGAATCTGCAAACCTTTTGATCTGTGCTTTTATATGCACTTACATGGTATTTGTAACAAATATGAATAATGGCTGTCTCTTTTCCCTTAGTTCATTTGTATTTCTGCTGCTCTATGGAGGATTCTATAGCAGCATACAACTTATCCTGAACAGTTCACAAATGTATTTTCAAACTTAGTGTAGAATAAGACAATTTAAGGGATTCCCTACTTGCTTTCACAGTGCTTCTAATTCTTGCCACACAGTCTCCTTCTCAAAAGATAAGAATCTTCTTTGATTGTTGGAACTCGTATGTAAATAGCTATGGCTGGGAGACTTTAATAAAGTATCTTCTGAAAATGCATATAACTTGTAGATAATATTTATTAAGATCTAAATTGAGTAATCAGTGCAGATAATGGTGGCTTTAAACACAGATTTTTTTTTTCCATAGTGGTAATAAAATGTGAGGATTTATTTTGTATTTTAAAAAAATCAGTCCAATGTCAGAGATTCAAGATTATTTTTTCTGGGATACCTGTATTTAGCCACGAGCTGGATAAAACCTCCCTCCTGAAAATTTTACATTTTTATGCTCGTCGTGCTGTAGCAAAGCTCATTCAAGTTAAGCTAATTAGTTTAGACTTAGTTTTTGTGAATTTCAGATAGAGTTCTGACATTCTTTCTTCCTGACAGATTAAATTCTTCTGATTTTAACTTACTCATTAGACAACTTCTGGGGTATATCTCAGGACATTAATTTATGTAGGGTTGGACAGTGCATAGAGTAAAGCTCAGCCACTCAAACCTACATAGGTTTAAAGTGTTTTGTAAATGTGAATTTAATATCATATTTAACTAAAGTTTCTAGCTGAGGGTAGTTCTTTAGTGAACCTGTGAAGATTTATGGCATTATGAGGAGAAACAGTACACCAAGCATTTCCTGGTTTTGCTAGCTCTATACGGAGTAATTGCTCTGGCAATTTTACTAGCACTTCTTTCGGTTTACCATAAAATCTTATCGCAGAGAACTTCACATTCTGCCCCCACCCCTACCCCCCCGCTCCCCACCCCCAAAAAAAAACCAAATAAACCCACCCCCCACTCCCCACCCCCCCCCCAAAAAAAAAAACCAAACCACTCCAACACAAAATTTTAAGGTTTTGATAGATCCTGGGGGTGGACTGACTCCAGCGCTTAATCTGATTGGTATTGTAGAACGTTTTTACTGTTTCAAAGCCAGAAGAGGATGCTCTGCTTAACTCTTATGTTTCATTAGTGTAATATAAGGGTACTTTATTATTTTGTTTTGTTCTGTTTTTCTTCCTTTTAGTAGCCACCTAAAAGGAGCAGCCACTGAAATGCTAAAAATGAGGATGAATGACACATTGTAAGGAAAGAGGCTCTACGCCAAATTCCACACATTTACATTGCCAACATTTATCCACAATGTTGGCAAAGTGGAGGAACACTTCTTAACTGTTATTTATGAGACAGATAATTTTTTTTCCTGGTAGGACAGCACTCGATAATCTGATTTTTGTCACTGTCAGCTTAGCCACCAGTTTCTTATGTGACATTGGGCAACTCACTTTAATCCATCTGTGTCTCTAGTTTCTCCATCTGTAATATGGAGGTAATAGTTATGTATCTGATATTAGTACTCTGAGACTGAATTAGGTTAAGATCCAGGAGTATATTGTATTTTATGTGAGGCATTATCACTTATGAAAATTATTGCTTATATGGATTTAGCGACTATTTACTCAGGATGTTGAGAGCTTTGCCCATAAAGGAAATACACGGGGAATTAACTGTTTTTCCATCTGTTAATAAGTATTTGACAAAACCAGGTATGATAGTTTTCTTCCATTTCATTTGATAGCTATGACCATACACACTTAAAGATATTCCATCTCATTTGTCTTTCTGAAGTCATTCCAGGATCTGCATTCACTGTGAAATACCATGTTTTACCATCTTTGTCCTTTCTATTTCCTCTGTCTCCTCAGTGTTACAACTACACTGTATTATTCTGTGTTCTAACAAAGTTGTCGCGGTTTAGCCCCAGTCGGCAACTGAATACCACGCAGCCCCTCACTCACTCCCCCCTGCTGGGACGGGGGAGAGAATCAGAAGAGTCAAAGTGAGGTAACTCATGGTTTGAGATAAAGACAGTTTAATAGGTAGAGCAGAAACTGAGCGTGGAAGCAAAGCAAAACAAGGAATTCATTCACTACTTCCCATGGGTAGGCAGGTGTTCAGCCATCCCCAGGGAAGCAGGGCTCCATCACACGTAGTGGTTACTTGGGAAGACAAATGCCATTACTCCAAATGTCCTTCCTTCTTCTTCCCCAGCTTTATACACTGAGCATGACGCCATATGGTATGGAGTATCCCATTGGTCAGTTGGGGTCAGCTGTCCCGGCTGTGCCCCCTCCCAGCTTCTTGTGCACCCGGCAGAGCACGGGGAGCTGAAAAAGTCCTTGACCAGTGTAAGTGCTACTTAGCAACAACTAAAACATCTCCGCATTATCACCACTGTTTCCAGCAAAACTCCAAAACATAGCTCCATACTAGCTACTACGAAGAAACTTAACTCTATCCCAGCTGAAACCAGGACACAAAGTGTATAGGGATGGTGTTAATATATAGTGTCTTAGTTTATGGAATGATTTCCACACACCCCGTTTTCTTGTCCTGAAAAGACCCATAATGCAGCCTTTCCTGGTATTGTAAGCTCCCAACAGAGAGCATGAAGTTAGAAATGTATGTTCATTCAACGAGAATGTTAGTTTGAACAATGCGTACTAAGTCATTGCGCATGTGGAAGTTAGTTACTGTGTAAGAGATTTCATATAGATGTTCATTCTGGGAAGCTGCCTTAGGCAAAAAAGACAAATTCTTATTTTTTGAAATGTCTTCACTACAGTAAACAATGAAACCATGTCTGAGTTCAAGCAGATAAATATTCACTTTAAATGTAACCTGTGTAATTACACTGCTATGCAGAAGCTGTTTTTCTATGCAGCTTGAATACTGCATAGGAATACTCCAGCTGGGAGGAAACAGGGGAAATGAAGTAAAAGAACAATTAGAACAGCTGTTCTTTGAAATCATAGTCCAGGTTTTCTTGGTTAATGCTAAGTGTGTATTTGTGTAGGAATGGAGGCCTGTGGAACAACATACCCTTTTCATCTTGGTACTTGTAAGAAAAGGCATTACTTTTTTTATTCCTTGAATAAATATGCAAAAATGCTTTCAAGTGACATTTAGTATCTGCTACAGTTCTCTTCAAATATTTTTCTGATATAGTTTAAAGCCTCATGCAAACACAAAAAGAAAGCTTTATCCTGTTTCATGTGGTCAGTGTTGTTGGACATACTAACTTTTTTCCATTCATATCTAGTGCATTCAGTCTTCCAAAACAGATAGACCAAGACTCTCAACTCCAGTCAACTTATTTCTATTGCTCTGATTACAATAAAAATAGGGATAAGTCGAATTTGTGGGTTTTATGTTTTGGGGTTTTTTATTTGTTTGTTTGTTTTTGTTGGGGGGTTGTTTGGGGTTTTTTTCCCCTTGAATTCTCCTGAGTAGATCTTGTAACAATCTAACTTGCCCCCCTTTTTTTTTCTTTGCTTTTTAGTTTATGTGAGGGACAGAGAGCATACCAAAGAAGAAACAGTTCTTCAATTTATTTTTTTATTTCAACTTCCATTTAGGCTGTCTTTGTATTCCTACAGTTTTATTTTTTTAATGCAAATGTCAACATTAATTTCATTTTCAATATTGATTTTTTTTAAGTTTGAACTAATACAGTGTTTTCTCTTGTGCTTTGTTTGGACTTACTAAGACTTCTAAGTAAAAAGTAAAGTTTTGGGGGTTTTTTGTTTTGTTTTTAAAACATTATGTACATTCTGCCAGCTAAGAATATTGTTGGTGAGACAGATATCTCCAGGAGAAGACTTATAAGGCTGGCTTGCAAGTGTCTAGGATTTAGAAATCACACAGTGTAGAAACTAATAAATTACATGATTTACGCAGAGAGAGTGAGTTCTTTGAGCCTAGAAAAAAAGTCTCAGAAAAGGTCTCAGAAAGAAAGGTAGCAAACTCTAAAAACTACTTTTAATTTTCTCAGATATAATTCCTCATGTATTATATGCATTGCCTGCAAAGTGCAGTATTCGCCTCTGTAATAGAAGCACCTCAAGCAAGTCATTACTTAAATGTAATGTGGTCAAAAATAATTAATTTAGCCAAATTGAATATACATAAATCACACTGTAAATTAAAAATAAAAAAACCAACAAACACTTAAATAAATACTTTGCTATGATATGAATGTTGAATGTGTATGGTAAGAGAGGGATTTTTGTGCAGGCTAACTTTAGCATTTATAGTTTCCTGACTTTCAACTGACTTTTTTTTCCCAAATTGCAGTCTTAGATTGCTGCAACGGAAAATCACCTCTATAAACAGAAATAACATAATTAAAGCTTCTGTTTAAAAGCTTGCAGAATCTTCATGTACACAGCAATCTCAATTTAAAAGGTGAACAGTTGTTAGTTTTCACATTGTTTCCCTTGTCCTGAAGGCAGAAGTAACAACTGTTATTGATATCAATGAGAGAGAAGTTACAAAATTTGCAATCCCTCCCTCAGGTCCCCCAAGCCATTGTGTAGTAGGTGTGGGACATGGATAAGCTTTGTGATGGGCAAAGTTTGTATTTCTTTCAAAATTTCAAATTGGCAAAATGAGATGCCAAAATTTTTTTTTCTGCATTGATTTGTTTATTGTTTCTGAGGATAAGAAACACTTAAACATCTACTTCTAAATAAAAGACTGAAGTACTCATATTCCAAATATAAGAGGATTAATTTTGCTAAAACATCTAATTAAAGCTTCATCTAGTTGAAGCTACCCATCAGTTTCAACAGGAACAAACCCTTCTGGAGGATGGTTCATGTCACGCTAACACAGGTTTTGTCTGATAAGAATTAATGTCTTCTGGAGCTGCCCAGCTATTTTCTTGTCAGCTGCAGAGCAAAAGCAATGGTCAGAACAAACTGATCTTACCTTTAAATGACAATTTATTTGAGAGAAATCTTACCCAAGGTGCCCAAAGGCGAATTGGTCTGAAATAGTAGCTGTGGTAAAAAGCTCGAGTCTGTGGCATGTCACATTCAAGGGTTTTAATTCTGCCCCTGAATTAATTAATTTTTTTTTTTTGACTCGGAAGTACTGCTTCTGCATCTGTAGTATGTCAATGAGAAATATGGGTGTCTGGAAAGTTTGTTACCTTCTGAGATACTGTGAAAAAACTGAATAATAACTGATTCTTGGTAAAGTACAAGAGAAGGCAGATGGTATATGCTCTTCTACACTAGAAGCAAGGGAAGAATGTAACATAAGGACACAAAGTAAATAGTGCTGGTTTTTTCTTCTTTATATTTTGCCATCAGTTGTAAATCACTATAAATGCAAAGAAAGTTAATTTGTTAACAGATTATAAAAGCTGAGAGGCACCTTAATAATCTGCCTGCTAAGGAAAGAGTTTTGGAAAACCAGGAACGTCATAAACATAAATGAAACTACAAAAAACCAAGAAAGTCAACTAGGTATTGCTTTTTCCTTGTACTGTTGATATTACATTTTTCAAGAAACATCTTTGCCCTCTCGAGATGTCATTGTTTCATTCTAAAGAATGGATAACAAAATACTGGAAAGAGGAATAAGAGCTTCTCTTGCATGCTTACACTTGCATGTCAGCAAGGAAGTGCCTACGAGGCACCATTATGGAGAAATCCCCCAAACCTGCTCCAGGAACTCAACATGCTGTAGGTGAGTTCCTGGCATGCCTTTATAGTAGTGCACACAGTACGGGGAATAAGCAGGATGAGTTGGGGATCTGCGTGTAGTTGCAGGGCTGTGATGTTCCTGGGATCACGATGACATGGTGGGTTGGCTCCCATGGCTGGAGTGCTGCAGTGGAGGGGTATGGGATCCTGAGGAAGGACAGGATGGGAAGACGAGGCAGGGGAGTTGCCCTTTATGTGAGACAGCTGCTGTAATGCATGGAGCTCTGTCTGGGGTTGGATGAGGAGCCAATTGAGAGCTTATGGTTTAGGATTAAAGAAAGGACAGATAAAGGTGACATTATAGTGGGTGTCTGCTATAGGCCATCTGACCTGGAAGAACCAGCAGATCTGAAGACAGGTAAGAGCAGCCTCAAGTTTCCAGGCCCTGGTCATCATGCAGGAATTCAGCCACCCCACTATCACGTAAGAAGGTTGTGCATTGACATAGATTATTCTTGAATGTATAGGAATATGATTTGTACTGTTGCTGCAAACAGAGGGACTCAGTTGCTTCCAGTTTCAGGTTTTGCTCTTCGTACCCATGGAAACCTAGCAGAAGTAGTGGGATGTGGACATGCACGTAACTTCACTATCACATGAACTTCTAAAGAAATATTTCCTGTCCTAGTGCCGCGCTGTTGGCCCTTTGTGCAGCAATGGGACAAAAGATATTGCTGGAAATGGAGCGTGGATGGGAAGCAACTTAAACACCTTGTGAAGCCTTGGAGGTAAAGAAAGGAGGGAATAGAAAAGATAAGTGTGATTGAGCAAGACTAACAGAATTGGAGCATTGAAACACTGCCTAACATGCTTGCTTCAGTTCAAGGTTACTTCTCCTTAAATATACAAAAAGGAAATTTGATAATATAAAGTAAAAACACTTAGAAGTACCTTTTTTTAAAGTAATCTTTAGTTAATTTCTTTTGTGTAGGTCGCATAAATGGGATCAAGACTCTTTCCAAGATCAGGGAATAAGAAGATGCTACAAACTGTATTGTAGGAATTGTTCATCTTCTGTAAAGGAATAGCTACATATTAGGAGAGCTATTCCCATTACAATAAAAACTATCAGACTGTATGATAGATCACCCATGAAAACACTAAAGTATTTTGATTTTGTGGGTGGACATATGCAACAGAATTGGACCTTGTGATTGATAACTCACTACTCTGAGTTCAGAATGTTATGCATGAGGTCCCTTATGATAAAGGTATACATCAAAATGGGAGTGTGGTTAAAACATCAGAGTGGTTTTTAAATAGCAAGCTTTCCTTTTGATTTAAGCTAACAGGTAGGAAAAGTTATTTTAAAGAATTTTTAAGTATAAAGCAGATTTTCCTTGACAGTCTGATTCTCAACACTTACAAGGCCTCAAAATACGTAATTAATAAATGGGAATTAAGAAAATTTCATCCTCACATGCAGAAGAGCCAAAGGATGTAAAAAGTTACTTTTTATTTCAGGATGATCTAATTAGGACATTAAGCCCAGGGTTTCCAAAGATTTGTTGGTTTGACCTTCCTGAAAATTTTTACTACAAGCATATGCTGTTTTAAATATTTCTTTCCCAAAAGCATGCTTTAATTTCTTTGACTTCCATTTAAAAATTCTAAACTGCATCTTTGTGGACTCTGTATATACTATGTAAGTAAATGCTTTTTGTTAAATGCATTCTAATAAAAAGACAAAATTAATATACAGAACACCCAAACCAAATGTATTTAGGGTGGAGCTTAATTTTACTTTTGCATAGGCCTATGTAAACCAATAGATCTTCAAAATGACTGGGTTAATAAATAATGGTATTTAATGAGATATTTGAAAACTAAATCAACTTCAGACAACAAATTAGAGTTCAAGCCTTGTGCAAACAGGTGCAATTTAAGTGGCTTCAATGGATTTGGTTATTGACATTTCTTAGGAGGCTGAAAGAGACTCAGGTAAAGCTTTTTGAAAGGCTGTACACAAGGGAGAGTCACCAGTGTGTTTCTCCACAGAATTCTAGGACATCAGTTTTACCTCCTGGGGAAATATTCTCTTTGAAATTTTATAACTTCGCTTTTATAAATTGGCCACTCTTGCCAATATTGTGTCACATTTGCAGCATGAAATTTACTGACTTACCGTGAGTTAGCTTGAACTATTTTGCACATATACAATGACAAATGATTAAATACAGCTTCAGTTAAACTATCTTCCCCTGACAACCTTAAGCAATATTTTATTTCAGTAAACCAAACCATTAGGAAGCCATCTGTTTGAAAATGACAGACTTTGAATTTAATATTTGTATCTACCTTACCTGATATTGAATTGTTCACTCTTGTCCTCCTAATTATGTGAAACCCACAAGCAGGGATATATAAATCTTGGGATCTATATACTAACTGTAATCAATTTTTGTGATTATTTGTTTGCTGCTATAAATTGTCAAAATAAGAATCAGTCTTCTAACTCGCAGTTCCCTAAAGAACTGTAATATACGCAGTCTCCATCACTTTCCTAACCCATAATTTTTTTTTCAGAAGTGGAGAAATAATGTCATACACATGGCAAAATGTTAAAAAAACTCATGTTTTGTTACCTTTCACTTAGCAGTTTCCCATTTGGTACTTTACTTTGGATGGTATATAAAGCCAATAAGCAGGTGGAAATTGGGTCATAGGAATCTTTCTGGTGCCAAAACCCAACTTAATGTAAATTGTTGAGCATGTATTTTCTAAGGAGATTTCTGTTCTCATCTGATTTGGGCATAATATTCTGTATTATGTACATTTGAAACGATTGTAAATTAATGCTGAATCCATTCGTGTCTCATCAGCTCCTGTTAACAGCAAACACACTTAATACAGATGTATGTCCACTGGAAATAGGAAATCTTTTATTTGAAATGTTACAGCTTTACTTTTACATTTTTATGATTGTTATATTTCAGTATTCATCTAGACAAGAGCTGAAACTTTAAAACTTTAGTCTACTGAAGGCTGTTTATTAGGTTAATGCTTACTTTGAATATTATTAAATAAAAACAGGTGTTTGAATAGGACTGACAGTTGAATGGGTAGATTATACATATGGTCTATTTATCTGGGGTTTTTTTTTTCCTTACTATCTGTCTTTCTCAAAAAAAAAAGGGGGGGGATGATTTTTATTTGTTTATTTATTTGCCTTTGATTCATAGATGTTAAGCTTGAGTTCTTTTGAAAAATGTTTAGATGCACAGGGAACTTTGTCCTGGTGATAACTTTAGGTTCCTACAGATGTCAGGTGATTAAAAGGATCAGCAGAGTTTGGACTTCAGTATCCAACCACACTAAATCATTTTGTCCACCCAGGCCTTACTCTTTGCACAAGCTGTAAGACTGTACTTAAAACCCAATTATGGTACTTTCACCTTTGTAACTGGTGTTTCAGAAAATGTATTTCCTGCTAGTTTTGCAGAATAATAATTTAAAGTCATCAGATAATGATTATCTCCAGGGAGCCCAATGCCTGCTCATCTGCAACATGAGTTGTAGTTACAGGTATATGGTGTGCAGCAGCACTTGCAGGTCAAATTGTATGCACTGGCTGGGTGGAGCAGGAACTGACACCCTACTGTGGACGTCCTAATCTTTTTCCGATCTTTCTTTTCAGACTAGATTGGGACAATCTAGCCTATCTTGAACTGTTTCACTTCCTCAGCTACATTATTATTCACTGTCTTCTTGGGAATGAATCTTTGCTAGAACTCAGGTCTGTAATGCACAGTTTTGAAGTACTTTATATAATTGAAAAAAATGAGAAACAATAAGCTTTCCAATCTTGTCTAACCCCATATGATTGCTGTATTATCTTTTGGATAAATTTGATAACTGACTCACAGTTTGCAGATATCAAAACCAGAACTCTATCTGAAAAAACAAGGTGTAACTAAAGGGGAAAAAATTAAATCATTTCAGATAAGGAGGGTGGGCTATCTGGTATCCACAGGATGTCTGAGTCCTGATGTATATTGAAATGGATGGACTAATTTAAATGAAATAACTGATTCTGGGCCTCTTGGAATACGAAAGCATCTGTCGATTTAAAAAAACCAGCATAGACCCATTTCAAAAACAAAAGCAATTCCAGAATTGTTGTCTTCGCTTTAAAACAAAACAAAAACAAACTCTGAAATGATTGTGAGTCAACAACACTTGATTTGCAACACTGGAGAATGAGACAGTAGCACGTTTATGAAACACATCAACACACATGCGCTCTCATTATTTTTTTGCTATTTAATTCTTTTCCTACTGTTTTTTTTCCCAAACAGAAAAGCTTCTTCCTTATTCTTTCACTTGGTTTTCATAAATTGTGTGTTATTCTTTTACGCCTCCATTAGCTAAGTTTCCCTAATTATTTCAGAGCTTGACAGCGATGATATTGAAACTTAAAAAATAAACAAATCTCTTCTGTTCGGTCCAGTTCTGACAGAAGTCAATGTAATCTCTCCTGAGTCAATATGCAAAATCAGTAGGTCATGAGTGGCTGGAAGAAATAATTGAACAGTCTAGATTGCTGCCCAGTTATTTCAGAATAAATGCGAGGTTCTGAAATCCCAGGTTAGTTGCAGGTGTGGCATAAACCTGCCCACAGCAGTCCAGGAAGGATGGCTGAGTTTAAGCTTTGTGTCAGTGTGCAGAAAGACTAGAAAAGGTGGTGATCTGCCTAGTAGTGGGCTCACAACTGCAGATTGCGGTGTTGGCTGCCTAAAAGCAGATGTGTTTGTCAGAAGGAATTATTGATGTGTGGGCAGTGAGACTAAAGAAAACTAAACATACCCGCACTTGTATTACTACCATTACAGTTACTTTTGCCAAGCCACTTTATAAAAGGCATCTTGTCAGGTGTGAAAACAGTTAGCATGTAAGCCCAGTTCAGCTTTCATCTACCTAGCATTCTTACTTCTCATAACTAAATACTATTTTGAAAGAATTACAATTCTTGTGTCTCACCATTAAGTTTAGATAAGTGAAAATTTACAGTTATGCCAACAGATAAGAAAGATACCGATCGAAGACATTTAATACCTGCAAATAAACCTTAGGTTATATAACTTTTTTAAACCAACTCAATTATTGCTGTAAGTCGTGTAAATTGTTTTGGAATGGAGATGAATTTGTTTCTTTTTCAGGAACATTTACCCAGAACAAATGTGTGTTATACAGCATTTTGTTTAGCTACTGGGCTGCTTAACATAATTATATCTTGATAGGATTCCATTGCTAAGAAAGATCAGCACTTTAATCTTACCCTCTTTTTATAATGCATTGTCTAGAATTTCATAAGGACACGCTAATACTGCTAAAAGGCGACATGCAGGACATATAGCAGTATACAATCTTATGAAATAATCTGTTATATCCAATTAATTTAATTTGTTTTTATTAATAATGATTTGTATTGTAACAGAGCTATATTTTGAAGTCATTGGGAGAGAAGATTTTCATCTATTATAAATACGGTTTGTTATGTTCACAAGACAATGATAAGTGATAGAAATTCTGCCAGTTACATCCTTATGTTTTGATGTTTTTAACAGAAATATGTAAAAGATGAGTCTGTGGTAGGTTGACTCCCAGCATTCATTTCATCATTAGTACAACTGGAGTGAAAATCAGAATTTTTTTCATTTGGGGGGTTATTTACTTTTTTTTTTGTTTTAATGCCTTTTGTGCTAACCAATTTGTCATTAGATGTCCACAACATTCCGCATATCATCACTGGGCCAATTACTTTTTTTAGTAACAGCATAATATGCTGACATTATTTACATGTATAATAGTTTACCTCTACTTAGATTTGAGTGAAGTGAACATTTTAGACCGTATGCCATCTCTTTGTGAAATGAAACTTCATGCAATTAATTGCTGGTTGATCCTACATAGTAATTGTTTGCATTTGTTACTTTTGATTTGCTTTTAATAATTATTATGATTAATGGAAAAAACCCACCTTACAGGGTTTTTTTGGTTGGTTTCAGGCATTTCACAGTATGGAATTCCAGGCATTCTGTTACACTGGCTGACAAAATACCCAAAGATTTCATGCTTATCATTAAATTGTTGGTGTTATTTTTACCATTGTATTGTGAGACTTGTTATTACAGAGTTTGTGGCTGGAATAGAGAGGTTTTTAATGTCCTTCACAAATTCTTACTAATTAAAATATTAAGAAACAGATAGAAATATTCCAAAGGACAGGTATGGGTTTTTTGTTCAGCTCAGCCTTGAGATGAATCATCCTTTTGTTGGATTACTGAATAGACAAGACAAAGAAGGTGATATCTAATGTTGCACAAAAATCTTACATTTCGTAATGTTTTCATACCTGACTTTGACTATCTATCCTTTAAGACAGATTTTTTTGAAAGCTAGTACAAAGCAATTACTTTTGCCATCCTGAAGTGAAGGGCTTTTTTCTAAATGAGTACAGAGTTCCAAAAGACATCTGAGCTCATATTTCACTCATCTTTGTTTTTCCACATTTTTCTCCCTTGAGATTCAAGCCTCCAATTCAAATGTATTCTCAAACAGATACTCGTTAAGAAAAAAAAAGCAAATGCATCCTGTACTCGTTTGAGCACTAGTAGCAGGAGTAGGCTATTTTACTCTAATTAAAAAGATATGTGCATACATAATTCTGTTTTTCTTTTAAGAAAGGAGTATGAGGTTGGGATTTGATAGAGCATCTCCTATACTACACTGAAATGTGTATGCTCCTATATATAGTTGGAATAAAAATTGATTTTATATCTGTAAGTAAAAATGTGAAATGCTGTAAAGGAAATATTTCTGGAGATGCATTGTAGATGCAAGATCTTGCAAGCAGTTGTCTTTTTTCCCCCCATACAGTTTAAAGAATGGTTTTCTTTTAGAAGTTTGGGCAGATGAGTAATTTTGTTTGCAGACTTGTGGATCTTCTCATTTAGTATGAATCTGGTGACAGTCCTTGAAATGCCTTCCAAAAGAAAAGACAAAGATTTTGTAATCCCTGTGTCAGAATTTGTGGTAATGCAAACTCATTATATATGTTAATACTTCCTTCATTAGCTTTGATGTCTAATGTTACAAAACATTGAATTTTCTATGAGCTAAGTAGCAAGGATTTTTGCCATACTTTAACTTTTTTTTCTAAGTAATAAGCCCAAGAGAAGAGAGAATGCTCTGGAATGAGTTACACCCAACTTCTTCAGATTTGGTGACTTAAAGGGTTTCTCTTGTTTGTCAAAATTTGTCAGAAAGTTAGGAGTTAAATCTGTACCTGGAATTTTAGCATGTGAGTCACAGCAAGGTCTCCAATAACAAATGTTTTGACTGGGTGTCCCAGGTGGAAAAAATTGCCACTTAGATCTCACTGAAGAACAGTCCTATAATTATCTCTTGACCTTATTTTTTATTAATGTTTTATTGTTTCCTGTGTGGAGAGAATAAAACCCCAACATTCACACAGCTTCTTCTATGGTCATGATTCACCACTATGGAAATCAAGCAAATCTTGGAAGAATACTGCATGATGGCTTGCCAGTGCCTTGAAGTGCATGGCAGTCAAAGCTATTTGGACGCTCTTTAACTTGAACATTGGAAATCACACATTAGCACAAAGTTGCCTCTTGTTTTTCTCCACCCAGAAAATAAAACGACGGTGACAATGCACCCTCATACTTTTGTTCTAAGAATGCATTAGGCATGCATTATAATGAAGAGGAGTTGAAAATATTAAAAATGCAAATTATTATCCTGAAAAGTTGCAGTCAAATTATTCTTATGAATAAAGAAGTCAAGGACAGAATTAGTTACCTATATGTTAAGAAAACAGCTCTGAACGTTGTCCTTATCTTATTTTCGGTATATCTACAAATGGTTTGAAATTCCAGCTTAGTAGCTGGGGTGTAATTTTACAATATTTTAAAGAAAATGCATTTTCATTAGGAACAAGTATTTGTCTCAGGCAGGAAATTTTCCTCTAGTGTTTGGCTAAGAACATAGGAAGAATAGCGAGATAAACAAGTAGCAGCTCAAATTCTGTTAGTTATTTAATGAAGAGCGCTCAGGTAGTGAAGAGCCATTTGTAAGTATGACTGCATGGAGAGTTTCCTAAAATCATCATAACTATGTTAGCTTATATTGAAAGTGACAATTGGACAACCGACCTGCAATTTTCAACTCGTGCAATAGTGAGAAGAAACACGGGCTTGTCACAGGCTTGGTAATGTCCCCTCAGCTGGAGATGGACTGGATTGCTTTGATTCCATTCTAAGCCCGTATACCTTTTGATCAGAGTTGGAAGCAGGTTTCTCTCTGGTTCAGCTTCCAGTCAGGATTATTTCTCTTCTATTCCTTGGTAAATGTGAGACTTTAGTGGCTACTTGCATGTGCTCCCCCCACCCCAAGGATGAGTACTGACAGCTGTGTCCCTTGGTTCTCTGAAAGATTAAGCATATCTTTTCCTTTAGCCCCCATTTTACTCGCCCAGGGTTTACAGTTCACCTCTTAGAAACATGTGATAGTTGAAGTAGACAAGCACTGATGTAAAAATTCCATAAAATCAATGATTCGTTGTATTAGCTGGAACAAAATACCATACAGATGAGAAAACACTAAAATACTGTGTATACTTCCCTTCCTTGGTTTTGAATGTTGTTTTGGGCATAGTCTGTGCACTCCGTGTCATCCATTTCTGTACATAACTTTTCTAAATTATGTTGCATGCATGTCTGTGTCAGAATTCTGAAGCCAGTTTCCTTCTAACTTGGCTGGCCCACAGTTAGCAAAGTATGCCTAACTGTTTCTTCCCTGTGCACAAATTTTCTGTCTCTGTGATTCATGGCATTTCCCAAATGCTTTAGCTTTTGAGGTCCAGTCGTAACATTTGATCTTCCTTTCAGTTTTTTGGGAAATTCCATAGCTCTAAACTCTGGCTTGCAGGATGAGTTTGTGTGAATTGATTGCTGTCTGGCTCAAGCGCCCCACTGTCCTTTTATTTCCCCTCTTGACTGGGAGCTGCTAGGGTGGGATGTTTTTCACAGTCCCATGTCTGAGACACATATGACTCAGCCCTGACAGCATATGGTTGACTTCACATCCTCTGAGGTATTTAATGATACAGCAATTTCATAACCACAACCAGGATTCATACTTTGTACAGGGATAGATTTCCCACATCGTGACATGTGCTGTTTCAAATATAGTTTCTTAACAGTTTTGAGTATTTTACCTACAAGCTGTATGGGTGGCATTCTACATTCCACACAATATTTACTCACCTGACTGTTGCTTCTGTGCAGAGTATGTAAACAGGTGTTAGAGTGGAATAAAATACAAAAAATGAGAATTGACACACCACATAACTTCTAAGTAGAAGGGTTAGTTACAAAGTCAGCAGCTGCTTTATATAAAACTTAAAAATATATAGTCAATACTTCTCAGAGCAGAAGAATCTCACATTGATTATGAATCAGAAACATGAGAAAAATGGATGCAACAAAAGCCTATTCCATTTCTTTCCAGGTGTGTTTTAAACAATTTGGTGTTTGCTCATAAGATAAACTGACAAGAAGGTTGTGAATGTGTCTTAAAGTTTTCCATAACAAACCTATAATGTGTATATCTCAAATTAATATAGATGTTATTTATTGGACTGCAAACATTTAAAATAATTGGCGTTTTCATAGCTTAGTTTTATGAGAACATACATAGGTCTCAGAAGGCAAGGTGCTCATGGAGGTTGTGCCTGACCAACCTGGATGGCTTTTGTGATGAAAACGACTGGCTCTGTGGAAGGTAATGTAAGTGATTATTCCCCTTGTCACCAGCACTTGTGAAGCTGCATCTCAGTACTCTGTCTGTTTTTGGTCTTCCCAGAGATACAGACAAACTGGAGGGAGACCAGCAGAGGACTACCTCGGAGACCTGGGGACTGGAACAAGGCATGCAAGGAGACACTGAGGGTGCTTTTCTCCCCAGAAGAGGCTGGGGTGGGTGGAATCCAGACTTAACTAGACATGTTCCAGAGAAACCTGCTCTAACTTCAACGTTAGTCCTGCTTTGAGCAGGAGATTGGAGTAGAGATTTCCAGCAGTCACTTTCAAACTTATTTTCTATAATTCTAAAGCATTATTTTGTAGTTTGTTTTGTTGGGTTTTTTTTGGGGGGTGGGGAGGTTGTTTGTTTGTTTAAAAAATCACATTGAGCACATAATAAAGGTCTTGAGCAGCATCAAGCCTTGTATATCACAGCTTATTTCTTGATGCATTAAGAATAATCCATTTCTACATGCTTTATTTACCAATTTTCATCACTCAAAATAACAACCAAGTCTTATTTGATAATTCTTCATAGATAAAAAGATGGTGTCTTCTAATGACACAGAAGGCTAGAGGCTTGGAAGCATAAGTTTGGCTTTTGTCACCCCTGAAGACAGAACCTTTTTTTTTTCCTGCTATAGTTTCAAAGAAAATAACAGCATCATAAGTTATTTTTGACTTTCACACAGTAAACTTTCTGCAAAGGCATTGGAGCAACATCACTTCTGCTCTCTTTTGTGCTACCCTTAGTGTGCAGTTTGCATATCTGGCTGAGTCAGTCTAAGAGCTACTCCTGATGGGAACAGTCATCTTGATCCTGGCTTCAGATTCCTGCCTCTCTGTTATCCCAGTTCAGGGAATTAATGTGGCAGAAGGTGATTTCCTTTTCTGTAAGGATAATATTTTCCTTGTTTCACTCCCAGAACTTAACTGAAAAAGATCAGAAGGGTGCTTCAGACAAGGATCTTGTCAGAAGATGCTGGTTCAAGGGGAGGTAAAGAATGCTAATTGATGTACAATAGAACATTTAGAAGAAAAAAATACTAAAAGACAATTTTAATTGTTCTAATTTTACACCAGTGTACATTTTATTGTATCTGCTTGTAATCTCATCACATTAAATATTTCTTGCATATGAAAAAAATAATTGAGAATGAAAGAAATTTTAAGCTTCAAATTGTGCACAGGATTAATGTTTTGGCACTTAATCCAAGCATCTAAATAGTCTAAATAAGTATTCCTAGACGTTATGTTGCTGTATCCAATATCCAGATATGATAGCCTGGGTCTTAGTTTGGCTAATTCTGTGTACCATAGCAATTCTTAAAAAAAAAAAAGCCAAACTCAAAACAACTTAGAAAATAAACTTTGACCCATTCTTCGTCTGTAGAATGATTTACATTAACAATACATTAACTATTAAAAAGAAGAGAGCATAGAACAGAAATCTTTTGTATCTCCAGTGTAAACATGGTAAACTTTTTTTTAAATTAAGCTGCGGCCCAGTGTTCTGTATTGTCCTTATTAAAAAACAAAGGTCTGGCAACTTTTTTCTTTGAAATACTGGAATGACCTAAAGGCTTGGAATTGAGATTTGATGTTGGCAGGAAAGCAGCCTGCCTGTTGAGCATGTGCTTTTTGTTATTTCTGTGACAAATCTACATATTTAACCAAGTTTTAACCCTTTTGGGCATAACTCCCAGTATGATCTCTGCCTGCTGTTAGCAAAATTTTTGATAATTCTACTCCCTGATTATTCCCATAACCTCTTTCTGCACGGAGTATATGCATACCCGCTCCACAGAGCTGTCGGGTACGCTCTGTGGCCTTAGGTGTCTTAATGTGACTAGACTGCAGGTACCTTTCAACGTAAACATAGTGGCATAATGAATTCAGTCATCTTTAACTGTTGTTGAAGGTGATTCAACTGAAGCTAACTGGCTCAGGAAGTCCATTTCACTTACTGGGACTTGAGGATGGTAAATAATTAGTAAAAGTAGTAACATCTTAAAATTATCACAGCTGTTTCTGAAGTGTTTGACCACAGCTGGAGAGGCCCAGTAGATGAATTTCTTGGCAAGCTGGTTAAAGAGTTTACTGCATCTGTCTCTCTGCTCTACAACTCAGCTGGCAGTGCCCGTCCCATAACGGGGCTGCAGAACCAAAGGAATGTTGGCTTTGCAGTCATTGCAGTTGACAGCTCTGTATATTAAACTTTAACAAACCGCAGCTTAATTTCACATGCTCAGCAGTGAACTCTAGTAGTTTTCCCCCAGGTTTTGTTCTGAGGAATTAGCATAAGAAATTACGACCTAAGCTGTAGATGTGGCTAGCATGAAAAAAAGTACAGTGTGTAAAAGGTTGGCCTTATTTGATGTTACCAATAGTTAATGGTTATAAAGCATTTGCAGTTAGTCAGCCTTTTCACCTGCTACTGAGAGAGTTATGAGACATGACAGTTATATCTGATTATGATAGTTTAAGGAACATAATCTGCCTGAGGGATTCTGCAAAACCACTGAATTGCAAAAGTTCTGAACTTTCCTTGTAAAACAGAGATTTCTCTTCACATTATCAGGTTTACATGTGAACCACCTTATGAGTTACAATAAGATAGCTGTATAAATTAATTATTTTCAAGGCTTTAACATCAATTCTGCTCTCTGTAATTCCTATCGCTCCTTGTAGTAGTATGTTGTTAAGTAAGTATTAAGTGTAATGATTTTGTAATCTAGGATTTTTGTAAGAATCCAGATGTTTTGAAAAAAGAAAATAAGTCATTCACTGCGAACATCAGTTGAATGTTGACCTTCCTCAGGCCTTAATAAACTTTAATAATTATATTTTGGTGACTTATTTATTATTACATTACAATTACATTACAATATTACATTACAATATTTAAATGTTGGGTTTTTCCCTGCATTATGACTGAGCATTCTGGGTGCTTACATCTTAAACTGAGAGTAGAAATAGTTCATCATTCAGACAAAACTACGCAGTGGATTAAATCTCAAGCAGCAAAATTCCAGTTGTCTCATAAGCATGCATAAATGCACATATAATGTTACATATGTAACTGCAAAGGGGAATCAACAAGTAAAAGTCACGTCTCACCTTGTGGTATTTAGAGTGTCTGTTAGATAACAGGTAAAATTAGTGCAAATAACTGTCAGAGATACTGAGTAGGCAATCTTAGTTTTACTAACAGTTTGCACAGAAGTAAATATGCATATGAAGTGCCATAAAGGAGAGAATAAGGCCCCCAAAATCACTACCTTTTAACTCTAGATACTTCTTATTTTATGCTTTCATTTTTATTGACATAAACATAACATTTAGAATTAAATAATCTTCATTTAAACAATTATTTTATATTGAGTATATTTATCTCCTGAGCATATTGAATCTTTGCAAAGCTTATGCTGCAGAGAAATACCCTCTAAGTATTTTTCTTACTGCTGATTTATAATGAGTATGACAAACTGGCAGAGATACCTCTGCCATTCTGGCATGCTCCTCAATATTTCGCTTGTCTGCTAAAAGCTCTCTCCAGTTGTGCTAAAAAGTTTTGGTTCCCATCAGTCTCTGGAAAATGCTATTTTTCTAGTAACTCAAAATGTTTTGGATATCTTGACTTTCAAATAAGCTTCTCCAGTGCCATTAGAGTTTGCTGCATCCTTTGAATCTTGCAGCTTCCAATGCCTATAGGATCCACCTTTCTTTAAACCCAACAGAAGTGTCATTATTTATTGGATGGTGGATCTGAGTGTTGGTTTAAATTCTGCTCAAGATTTCCTTTTTCTTCAAACATTGCAGCCATGTATTTTAAACATGCCAGATATACAATACTTGCATGCATTTGGGCACTATTCAAATATGTTGCTTTACATAATTTTCTCTGAATGGGTCTTTGAAAGACCCCTGGATTCCAGTACATAAAAGATGTGACATTTAGGGGTGATAGTGGAAATACTTAGAGGCAAAAGCATTACTTCAACACCTCTCACTGCAGCAGATATCTTACCAAATTGGCATGAAGACAACACCCAGCAATAGCAGCAGCCACTGAACTTGTTGAAGTAATTCATTTACTTGTAAAAATGCAGCTCTAGAGAAAAGAATACAAGTACATTTACTTCTACTTACTTTATTACTTGTATATTTGTCATCATACAGGATGTCATGGATGATGTAATGAGATTTTTGCAAAAATTAGTTGAATTTCTACATAATCTAAAATTAATGTATGTGAAGTGCTTGATTACACTTTTGCTTTCTTCTTCTATCTTCTTTCTCTCTATCTTGGAAGAGTTTCGCGAGTTTAGAATTATAGAATCATAGAATGCCCTGAGCTGGAAGGGACCCCCAAGGATCATCGAGTCCAACTCCGGTCCCTGCACAGGACAACCCCACAATTCACACCATGTCTCTGAGGGCCTTGTCCAAGTGCTTCTTGAATATCAGCAGGCTTGGTGCCGTGACTGCCTCCCTGGGGCCCCTGTTCCACTGCTCCACCACCCTCTGGGTGAAGAACCTTTTCCTAATACCCAACCTAAACCTCCCCTGGCACGTCTTCTTTCTAGTTCTCATAATAGCTGTAGCCAAACTTTTGTCTGAAGTTTTGCCTTGCCTTCAGCCTGGATCTAAATACCACCTTTTTCTGTTATGTTCTGTTTACCTCAATAGAAATATAACTTCTGTTGGTACATTTCTGCCTCAGAACAGAATCTGGCTTTGATATTCTGCTCTAAGCAAAGTTAATACAACTTTGCTGTTGATTTCAGTGAATAAGATTCTAGGCTGGTTCTTCTGAAAACCAGTAAGTTGATTATGCTTGTCCAAAGCTAGTTGCTTTTTATTTGTTTCTTGGCATGCACTGATTACTGTGTAGTTTTCTGTGTTTCTTACCTGAATGAGATCAATTGTTTGCCTTTTCTCCTACAAGACATTATTTGAAAAGAATCCTGCTTAGCTTTTGTTGGATTTAAATTGAATCCAGTTTGTCATTTCATATGAAATCCACATGGTCCAGAACCCTGGAGATTAGTTGTCTTTGTCAGTAGGAAGAAGGAAGCAAATTTCATTACACTTTTCATTTTAAACATTAAATTGTAGCGGTCTTGCTGCATTTGTTTTCAATTTCTCATACATGTCTTAAAATGTGAGCATTAATTTTAAAGGTTGTTTTTTACAAATAAGCTGTGGAATAACCTGACCATTCATTTTACAGATGCATAAAAGATGCATAAACTGACTTATAGTTTCATGTTTAACAGTTTCATCCACAATCTGCAGGATGATACCTTTGATTTTTCCAAACCTTTGTACTTTCGGGAATATATTAGTAGTATTTACCTGTTGACAATTAATGAGTGGTCTTGCAGGTTGGATTGAGAAGGGCTTTTGTATACTATTCTTTTTGAATGGATTGCTTCCCTCCACCCCCAACCCTCACCCCCTGTAATTTTTTAAATATATTAAATATTCAGTCTTTCACTGCTTTTTGTCTCCTTCTCTGTTTCCTGTTGCCTTGTATTTCACTTCAGATTGCTGGGCATGTCTACCCCTTCTTCATTTTCTCCATGAGTGCATTATTAAGTATGTGTGATGATATGAAATAATTTGGGACAAACATTACTGTTAACCAACTGGGTTTTGTGGCAGTGGTATTGCAATCAGAAGCTAACATCTTGAGAGAAGATGGTATCTTTATAGCAAAGGGAACATCTGTGGACTGATTTGTAACACATACTTGAAGCATTTACTTGTGAATTCTCCAAAGAATATGGATTCCATCACTGAACCATGTTCATATGCAGCAAATAAAAACCATTATAATTAACATGCTATACCAAAGCTCACTTTAGGCTGGTGCACCCTCTTCAATTAGCAGAAATAGAACTCAGAAGGAACATTAACTCCAGAAAGAGGCAGATGAAAACTGTGGTAGAGAGATTAATTCACTGCAGCATGGTAGTGTTGGAAACACTAACTTCTCCTTTTCCTTGTGGGTGAGGAAAAGTTGAAAATGTTACAGAGCTACTAATAACCTTAGGATCTTACATCCTGCTCTTCTGGAAGCTCTTCTAGGGGAGCTGTTGAGCTGGTCTGTATTCTGTTGTCCTGCTGCACCCTAAGCTTCTCAGATAGCTGTATTTCGTTACATCTATTTTTGAAACTATTGATCGTCTTGTTTGTGTTTGTTTTCTGTATTTGAAATGTATTAAATCAATAGGTCTTATATTTTATAATCCTCATAATATTCTTCAAAATCACAGAAATTAATATAGGCTTTCATGCTTCCAATTCTCTTGATGCTCCCCTGTACCATGAAGTGTAGTAAGGAAAGCAACATCTCGCTTTCTTCTCTGCTATGAAATTTCAAGAGTTTTAATTATGTGGGATAGGATTCTCATTATTGTTTCACATTTTTTTCCATTTTAGCGTCCATATAAAAGTGAGATTCTGCAAAATGGCTACTGTTCTGCTGCGGTACGTAATGCAATTTCTAATTCCCATGAAAGACCGTAGTTGAGAATGCTTAACATTTTGAATTTCTTAGACTTAAGAAAGATGGATAATCATCAGAGTCAGCGATTCTGGAAATTACACAAGACTAAGGAAAGGTATCAGCTCCAATTTGCCACTTTTCTTTTTAATGTCTTGCATAAATATTTTGGTTAAGACATCTCTTCAGAAACAATATATTTCCTGAAAATAATAAGATGATTTATAAATTTAAAATATGAAATTACTAATACATAACACATTACTTAAAAAGAAATTTACAGCTTGTCACTTATATCAGTTGATTTGTATGGTCAATGTATTAGAAAAATATAATTAAAGAGAAGGAAATGAAAGGGTGCAGGGGTTTCTGTGCTTTTGTTTTTTTTAATGTTCCATTTAGCAAGTAATTATTCCATGGCCCCCTTACTCCACAACATAAATATTTGAACAGCTTGATATATATTCCAATAAGATGCAGTTTTTTGTATGTTAATGGTAATGTATGGTAGTGGGGGAGACAGTTGTATTTTAAATATGCAGAAAATATAAAGCAAAATTTCTCAATTTAGCAGAAAAAGAAATACATAGACAATACCATGCACTGCTGCCATAAAGCATTGACTTATAAATGAATAAAAATAGTGTAAATGTTGGATTCCATTACTTATGTTTTCTCTTGCAGAATGGTCTCTTGCAGAATGGGGTGGGGTTTTTTTTGCATGAGTGGGAATGAAAGTGCATGAATTAAAACAAAAGAACATTGCACTTATCTCATAGAGCAGTTTCTGATTCTTGCAGACCACAGGCTGAGAAACTTTGATGGAAAAGGTTTGATTTTAACCAGCTGGCTGAATTTCATTGAGAACTTAGAGAATGAGAGAAATGGCAGTTACAACATAATTTATCTTGATAACCAGAGATTGAATCACTTACTACATTCCCATAGCGCAAATATTTGTGCAACTAGGTTTTCTGGGTCCTTTCTTTGCCTAGTCAGAATCTTTGGCAGCTTTCCTCTATGCCTTTCTAATGCAGATTTTTTCTAGGCTTTTCCTAGACAGGTATTGAAGAACATGAAAGAAGTGCAAAGATTTTGTTTCTTATGTCTAATTACCAGTGCAGAGATAAACAAAGAATTTCAGAAAGCAGAGGTCCCAACAGAGGGGCATTATTTTGTACACGTGATTTCAGAATATGTAAAAAGAATTGTCTTGTTTAAAACTTCTGAAGCATAGTCAGGATTTTGTGGAGTGCTTGATTTGTTTAATTCAGATTATTTTATTTTAAATTGTTGACATTTAAAAGCTAGTTAAGAGACCTTGCAAAAGTGTATAATTTCATCAGTAATCAAATGTGTAGAAGAACATATCTTCGAAGTCAAAATGGATTAAAACTCATACTGGATATATTTTAGTTGCATAGGGTTTTCAGAAAGTGAGAAACATCAAAAAGTTGGGTGAATATATGTGGTTTTGAATTTATTTTTAAAATATGAAAATAATTTCAAGATTAAAAATGAACCTTTGAACAGCTGTGGTATGTCAAGTGTGGATAAAGGAAAAATAAGCCAACAGCAACAGAATATTTGTAAGGATTTTAAGCATTATATAAAAAACACATGCCATCTTTAAAGCGATGTTACAAAGTACATCAGAGATATTAGGGACAGATTTGTAGAGTCATCTTGGTATTTGTTCCAGTCGAGCTCTTTTCCACAGTATTGTAGTCTGTAGCCATGTGAGTTGTCCTAAGTCACCTACATATATGTTGTTTCCTCTTGAAGAATAACCATCCCATATAAATGGAGCACTTGCTCTGGAAAGGAAGTAGTTCAGAACTGCTACTAGCATAGATTCTGTGACACCTTGCTGGGTTTTTTCTGACTGTATCCACCATAAAGTAGCAGACTGTGTTCACAGTAGTCATTTAAAATCAATATATTCTCAAGGAACAAAGTACTATTATAATTTCTCACTAGTAGAGAAAAAGTGCTATGATAGAAGCATAGTGTTTTTGCTCAAGCTTCTCAGGAAATACTTCGCAGTTATTTTAGCACTGAGAAGCCAACAACCAGATTATAGAAATTTATTTTACCAAGAAGCTAGGCAGGAAAGGTAGTCAGTGTCATGAATTGTCTCCTTATCGGATTCAGGTTTGCTATCTCACAGTGCTGTTCCAAACTCCAGATTGCTAAACTCCATTTTAGCAATCCAAAATGCCATTTTAGCAATCTGGAATTTGTTCCCTTCACTTCTGAAGCCAGATGAGAGAGGGAATTGTCTGCTGTGTTTCTATATTTCCAGTTACTACAGAAATCTTTATTTTAGAAAAATCTTTGAATTATTCTAGAATTCCCTTTCTTTAGAATCCTTCCTTTTAGGAGATAATTTTTTTTTAGGGAATCTTTCTTTACTTCTTACTAATTTTATTGTGTCAACTATAATCATACTTTCATAACAATGAAATAGTATAATGGAGTAGAGAGATAGAGACAATAACAGATTGAAAAACTTTAAGACTAAATTTGTATAAGATGCCGGCTAATTATTTACAATCAGCTTGGTATTATCAGAGATTCTCAATACAGAAGTTGTAGCAGAAGACTTAATTGATTTTTACAGAACACATGTAGCGCTTATCATCTTATATATTCCTTATAATGCAACTCCTAGATATTATGAAAAACCGAAAGGGAAAAGAGAAATGAAAAATGTGGTTTGTTTTGGTTGGGTTTTTTTGTTTGGTTGGGTTTTTTTTGCTTTTTTTGTTTTTTTAATGAAAGGGTGGAACTTCCCTTTTAAAAAGATGAAAAGTATAATAATAAAATAGCAGACTTGTTGAGGCAAACACATTGAAGTCATTCAGAAAAATAACTGCATGACATCATGTGAGAAAGACAGAACCAAAAAAGGGCAAGTTTTATAGGCCACATAGCTTCTATTCATTCCCAAAGAATTTGTCCTACTCACACAAGAATTGGGAGAGAGAAAGAAATAAAAGCTTTATCCTTGGAAGCTCACAAAATACAAATATGTTGTCCCAGATAGGAAAGGTCAAAAAAGTAAAAAAAATAAAGTAAACCCAGGATTCTAATCAGAAATGCTTACTGAGAAAAACTGACTTGCTGCTCAGAAAATCAGAGCTGAAAGTTACTTCCAATAATCCAAAAAGTCCTGGAGCCATTGTGAATCCCTGTATGCTCTTGTTACCTTACATGTTTGGCAAACTAGTGTTTGTGTATAAAAGGATGATTTTTTACACTTTTCTATCTTGATCTCTCAGAGCCCCAGGAAGAGTTTTACCCCTTTATGAATTCAGCAAGGTGATTCCCAGGCACTTTCTTGGCACTACCAAATTTCAGAAACGTGAGCTGCTACACAAGCTGATCTGTGCCCTATAGCTTATCCTGTTCTTAGTCAGATAATTGTATTGTCTAAACTAACCCACATAGTTTAGGAGGAAGTGAAGCATTTGGCTTCAGAAGACTTCCAGGACTGAAGTACAATATAATCTCAGTTTTTATGTCCCTTGACATATTCAGGCTACTTTGAAATAAATGCTATGCTAAATACAATGAGGTAAATCTTGTAATGGCTGTTTGAGATTACTATCCCTACTTTTCTGCCCCAGGCCTGTTTATCTGCCCTGGGCTGTTAATCAAATAGCAGAACAGAACGAGCATCTGCCTCAGCCTTTTCAATTTGTTGTCTGACATGGTAGCATAAATCAGTAAAATGGGCTTCTATCTTCAAGGTTTGGTAACAGATACATGTGCTGTATTGCACAGGCTGAAGACTATTTACTGTTGCAGCACCTATAGTAGGCATACTTGTCTCCTGCTCTTTCTTATGTTCAGCGTATAGGCAATTAACATTCAGCATGGCCGTTCCCCATCTCTGTTACTCTGAATGTTGTCTGCTAGGACAAGCTTTTCTGTAGTAGTAATGTTGTTGCCATGATAGTCTCCAACGCTGTATGATATGCCATGTAATACAAATTGGCCTACTCTCTGTAGGCTTTCTTTTGGTCCACAGCTGTCTGTAGCAGGACTGGTTTCAGGGAATTGCCAATTGAAAACAAAACAAAACAAAACAAAAACAAACCCAAAACATTTTGGAGGTATAAACTGTGTGTATTCAAACATCCATACCTGATGGACCAGTTCCCTGATGATTTCTGTGACCAGAGCCTGTTGTTCTGATCAGCTCAGAGAAAGTTTTAATCTCTTCTGTCGTAATGTTCTTACTCCACCTTTTTTAAATATTGGCTGTTCAGTCTCAGTTAGTTAGAGTCCCTCAAGAGTCAGTCCCCAGGTAACAGGGAATTTTTTTCCCCTTCAGGAAGTAGGCACTTCCAGAAGTCCATTTTGATTGCCTTCTGTCTCTTTTCCCAGGCTGCACAGAGCATGTAGATTTAGATGAACAACTTTTTTTTGCATATCCACAGAAAATTAATCCCACCTGAATCATGATAGAAATGGTCCTGCTTCTTTTGCCTTGTTTTCATATGCTGATAGAAAGCATTGAGAAAATCGTCCAATAACTATTTTATGAAGGCAGAGTCCTCTTTAGAAAGCTTATGTGAAATATATGTATGTGGTAGCAACTAAAAAAAAGAAAGACCTTTTCTTTTGCACTGTCCAGAAAGAATTCCACATACTTGTTTCTGTAATTCACTCTAAAAATGTAATTGAATGAGCCTACAGATTTAC
Source organism: Phalacrocorax carbo (assembly GCF_963921805.1). NCBI lineage: Eukaryota > Metazoa > Chordata > Aves > Suliformes > Phalacrocoracidae > Phalacrocorax > Phalacrocorax carbo. The sequence goes on along the minus strand of NC_087522.1, from coordinate 12,223,482 downwards.
ATAGTGAATTGTCGTATAAATCCATTGAGCAAAGAAGTATATACTGTAATAATCCAGAAATCTTTATAAATGTAATAGTTAATCCCTTATAATTCAGATCCAAAAAAAAATGTGTGCCAATATTACTTTCTCATAATTGAAGCATATTCAACTTTCTAAACAGATGAAATGAGTTTGTCATATTTAACAGGAGATCTAGGCAGAAGAACAGAGTTTTCTATCTGAATCTTTAGTAAGAAGGGAGTTGTAGGTGAGGCATAAAAAAACCCCCAAAAAAGAGTCATGACAAGACATTTCTTTTCAAGTAGGTACAAAGAAACCCCCCACCACAAAGGTAGCAAGGTCTGTACTAACGGATAGCTTTCAAAAACTTCTGTTTTGGATTATTTCAATTACTATCACTTTAAAGCCTGATTACAAAAATAAGAAAATGATACGTGGAGAATGTTAGAGGAACATTCAGTGTTTTATTTTTTGGCATTATTAGTACATTTTAGATGGCATGCACTAGTAAAACTCAGAGCAAAGCATTGGAATTTGGCTTAAATTATATGTTTTATTTCTTCCAACAGAGATAAATTAAAACAAATCCTGTATGAGCGGGTTTGAGTTCAGCATTTCACAATCAATGTGGTTAAGTAAGCAGTTGAACTAACGTATATACTATGTGTCAAATCTTTTCTTATAAACTATTGCTTTTGAGTTGAGTATATAAAACCCACTTCTTACTGTTATATTCTAAACAGTGTATGTGCTAATACATAAAGTAAATATCCATAGAGAAAAACCACTTCTAGTCTCAATAGCTTGTGGATTGAAGTTCAAAAGAAATCCAAAACTCTCTGCAACAAGCAATTAATTTTAACCCATAAGACTAATAAAATGATGGCTAGTATGCAACCTGGCTCACAGAAAGATGATTTAATATTTCTAGCATGGTAAAAAAGCTTGGTGTGGCCTTCAGTCTCAAAGACAATTTCACCTGTTGCAAAGCTTGTCTGAAGTCCACGTATTTTTGAGTTATCAAAACATACCTTAGAAACAGAAGCTCAGGGTTTTACTACCTGTTTGGGGTTTTTTTTCTTCTTTTTTCTTTTTTTTTTTTTTAAAGGCATATGTCGCAGTAAAGGTTTTGCTTCTATCCACTGGAATAGAAAGAACAGTTTTCACAAACCACGTGACAGTATTATTGCACTGGATTTTAGACACGCTCTGATGGTATATTCTTTTTTTCTTAACCATTTTGAAGATTAGCAATATCAACAGCAAATTTTTAATAATAATGCCCTTAACATACTTGTTAGTAAAATGGAAGATTTAAAAATGGTTAGTAATAGGATAAAAGAAATTGTTGTGGATGATGGTCAAAAAGGAAGGAGCAAATGGAATGCAAAGCTGCTACAGAAATTCATTTGACGGAGCTCTAAGGGTACTAATGCATGTTAAACAAAATATAAGATCAGGAAGAAAAATGAAGAGAGAAATCCATTTTAAAAGCACTTGATGAAAGTAGATATCTTTTACCTTTGCAAACCACAAAGAACAGGTGAATTTTCCTGTAACTTAACTGAAAATATTACTTTTATTCATGAATCAAAACTCACTTCTTTTTTACTAAGTATAAAAACTAAAAAGTGATGAATAACCTAATAAAAATAATTTGCAGTAATCCAGAAGATAAGTAGGAGGTGAGTAACAGGATGGATTTGTGAACAATGAACCGTGTTAAGCAAGTCTGGTTTCCCTCTACGACAGGGTAGTGGCTCTTGTGAAGGAAGGAGGGGCAGTAGGAGTTGTATATTTTAATGAAGCTTTTGAAAATGTCTCAAATAGCATTCTCATAAACTATCTAGGGAAGTACAATCTAGGTCATATACTGGCAACATGAAGGGCTGTATGCCAGACTGAACTGCCCCCTCCAAATACTGTGATAAAGAACCTGGCACAAGTTGGAAGATGTCGTATCTAAGATGCTTCTTACTGACAACCTGTCACCCCTATGAAAGATAGTGGTTTCTCGTATGTATCCCTATCAGTGTGCTGTGTTTCCTGTTGTTAGGGCAGGCAGAAGAAAAGAGACAGAAATATAGGATGAGAAGGCTGTAACAAGCAATAGCCCAAAGAGGCTAAGCTCTCCTGCTAGCCAGTTTTAGTAGCTCTCCTGATGGCAACTGCAAGGGCTACTGAAAACACAGTATTAACAGAACAGTGTCTTCTTTGAACAAAATATCCCTGAACCTATCTTCTGGCCTTTCTTTTAGCAGCTCAAAATTTATGCATAGATTTTTGTGTTACCCTTGCTGTAGATTTAGTGACGGTTGAAAAGTACTCAAAAATTATCATCATCTTGGTGAGGCTTTACAGAGGTGTCTAAAATCTTGTACTTTATTTTTCTTTTTTTGGTGTCTTGGATGCTGGAATTAGATGTTAGAATACAATTATTAAAGTTTCACAAGATTGAGAGGAGCTCCCAGACAGGATTAGACATTAGAATAGTCTTTACAAATTCAATAAATAGTCTGAAAAATATAACATACAATTTAGTAGGGAAAACAAAAAACTTAAATGTTTAAGTATAAATAATTCAAACACAAGGGTTATACAGAAAATTATCTGATTGTTATAAGGCACTGGAAATAGACTATATCACACTGTTACAAAAAAGGAAAAGTGGGAGTTCTGCCATAGCCCTTTAAGCAGCTTTACTGTTTGTTTGCACGTTCCTGTTAGTCTTTCAGAATGGCTAAAGTCTTTTGAATTAGGCAGCTCCACACCAGTCATCTTTTTAAAAATCTGTGGCTTGGTTTCCTTATACCTGCAAATTAAGTCTCCTATGAAGCACATTTTTTAAAACTTATATGATTTTACAAAATGTGGTTTCCATCTCTTGCTATGGAGTATTTGAGTACTTCACTAAATTCAGGCCATGATGACGCACACAGCAACTGTGCTGGACAAACAGCATAGAGGGTCCCTGTTTTCCACTCCTCCTGTTCATCCTGACTCTCATGCTACCCCTTTTGCTGTGTTGTGCTTGCATAACTATCTGTGGGCTAGCATGGGGCTGAATCGGGGCACTCATCCACCTGAAAAATAACACTATAAAAGCTCACAGCCAAACAAAAGATAAAGCCCACAAACAGAAGTCAGGAAAGACTCTGTGGAGATCTTGGGGACACCTAAGGCACACTACCACCAAAGAGATTTACAGAATCATAATCTCGGGGTGTCCACAAAGGGCAGGTTCACAACAATTACTTATTGGGGCGTTCATGCTGGGAGTTGTCCCATTAATATTTTCTACTAACAAAGGTCAATATGGGACACAAAAAAGTGGTTGATTAGGTAATGAGGCATAACAGTATGGATAATTTTTTGCTACTTGGTCCATAGCAAGTGGGACTGCTCAGCGGTGAAAACCTCAAAAGCTGCATTTGGAGTCACTGCTGACAGCTTGAGAAATAACAGGTGATGAAGAATGAATCAGCACCAACAGCTAACTGTTCATTCTCTGCTAAACAAACTGTCGAAAAAGCAAAGCTTGGCTTAGAAGTTCAAGAATTAATTAGTTGGTGCCAGGAATGGAAGCAGTGATCATTAACGTGCCACCTGGGCATATTCATGTCCACTGATATCAGCGGATATCGCTGATATCATCAGCAATAGAGAGCAGGACAAATTCAAGTCAGGGAAGGAAGAGTGGCCTGGCTCAGCTTCTGAGTTTGTTTTGGAGGTGGATTAGTAGCAGGGTCTGTCTCTCTGTGGTGAATGTCTCTGATCTGTTACTTGTCAACTAAAAAAGCCAAAACAAGAAAAACAAAGCAACTCACCACCTCCAAATGAAGTAGAGTGTGGGTGCCAGGTATGCTCAGCTATTCACTCCACAGTGAATCTGTCAGCCCTAAACCTGCACATTCTGACAGCTGCTATTGCTTTACATGGGGAAGAGGATCAAAGGAAAACATACTGAGGACAACACAGATCAAGTCTTCTAGAGTCCTCAACTCCAAACACTTCTTTCATGTGAGAACAAAAAAATCTGTATGAAAAGTTGAAAAACACTTCCATAACACTAATGAGGAAGTATTCTTCTGTTAACACAGCTTAATTTAGTGAATCACAGACCATATCTGGTCCCATGTAACTTTAGGTACTGGTATGTAAATTTTGAGTGTAGTCATCTTAAGGTCTTGAATCATCATCAGAAAGTTACTTTCAGAGTAAGTAACTTTTCAGGGTTAGGCTCTCCTAGGTCTGGGTTCTCTCTGGAAGTAGCTCTCATTTCTGGCTTGGAGTCAGTCAGTGGCTGAAGCTCATGCTATCTCAGTTACAGACACTATTGGCAGGTATAGAATACCTCTGGCACAAAAGGCTTCTCATCTTAGTTCCAAACCAATGCAACAGCTCCATTTCCCCTCAAGTTCCTCTCTGTCCCAGAGGTATAGCAATGAGTGAACTAAAATGCATAGTGAGCATTCTCAGCCCTGGCTATTCTGTGCCATCAGATAAACCTCTGGTGAGCACAAGAGTAAAAAACTGTTTTTGTTTAGGTCTCCAGCAGAGAGACTGTTAGTCTATAAGGTCAGTTTTGGGTACAATTGAAAGCGTCGTGCTTCACAGAGTATGTTTTGCTTCATCGACTTGAAGAGAGGCTTGCTCATAAGCAATGAACAGACTAGCTCAAAATTTATACCAGCTAGCACGTGAAAGGTGCTGACTTGACATCTTTGGGGACTGTCTGTAATTTTTTCTTTTTTTTATTTCCTTCTTCCCCCCTCCGCCCCCCGAGTCTGGCCACCAAGCACTCTCCTCAACCAGCTTTCTCAGGACTTCCTTACTAACGGTCAGTCTTCAGTCTCTGTTGAGATATTAACAGCAATGAATATTATTCTTGTCTGTGAAGCTATGTTTATTTTCTAGAACTCTTTGTCTTATATTATGTATCACTGTCTCAGTTATGTATTGCACTCTGAATTACTTTTTTTTTTGATTGCTGATTTCCATTTTCCTGAGGAGTAAAACTGAAAATAGTGGAGCTTAATAGGTCGTTAATATTATACTCTGGAATCTGTTTATTTTTTTCCATGGTTTCTTTGTAGAAATAGTCTAGTGGTGGTGTAAAAGAGGTAATTTTAGTAAATTACAGCAAAACAATTAGAGAATGAGTTTAGTTTGCAAGGAGGCATTTTTAGTGGTATTTTCTGGACTTCTTCATACCAAAGAAAATGTTTGGTTTCTTAATTATAGGTAATAAGATAAAGACTGAAGAAACTACTGAGAAAACCAAAAAAAATGTTTAACATTTTATCACTTAGGTACAGAAACAGATTAAATTCCTCCTCATACTACAAAAATTGCACTAAAACCGCTGTTACTTACAGTAGCTCTTAGTTTCATAAACATTGTATCTTTAAAGTTCACTAAATTGGCTTAAAGTCTATGGGAAGATGGCTTAAACAGCATAGCTCGAGTCAAGTGTGGCAAAATGTCCAGTGATGTGAACAACCTTTTGAAGGAAGTTCATCTGCATTGATTTGGTGAGCTCTGACTCTAAGGATGAGCTGAATGGAGATCATAGTAGTAAGACTTTGCAGTGATGTTTTTACTTTGAATGGTTTGGTAGGAATGTACTTAGGATGCATACAGAAAGAGTGAGGGAGCTATTGAGTTATGGGGGAACTCAGGTGTCCTCCATTGGGACTCTAAATTTCCTCTGCTGAATATTGGAAACCATCTTGGAAGCAAGGAGTTTCTCACACTTTTATTAGGTGATCCAGACCTTTTTTTGATGCAATAAGGACTGTAAGGACTAGTGTCTGAGAGAGCTACTGCCCCATCTAGCACAGCCAGCCACATAGCAAAGAATGATGCAACTAAGTAAAGCAAACATTTCATTAACCCATCAATTTACAAGAAAATACCAGAGGACTATAGTGGAGGTGAAGAGAATATAGTCAGCCTTTACAAAATCTTGGTTAAACAAGTTTGAGTTGAACAAGATAAAATGTGGGAGGAATATACTGGTGTGGTCTGTTTTATTGACATACGTGAATATGAATATCTTGACTAGCATGGGTAATTGTAATAACTTAAATATTAAAAGTCCTAGCAAGAAAATACTACAACACACTGGAATTAAGAACTCACATTTAAATTCTGATAAAGAAAATAACAGGAGTCAGCAAGACTTCTGGTACTACAGGACATTAAAGAATAGCAATTAAGACTTTTTGCCCTGCATGTTAGTATTTTGAACAATGCAAATTATAGTTCTGTGCTTCCCACCAAAAGTCTGTAGGCAACGTGATTTCTCTTTCCAAATGTTAATTTTTTTCTTTAAAGAATGTGTGTACATGATTAAACCAAGCTTGCCCTTCTACCTACTTCTTAGAGAAGAACCATCTTTCTATTGGTGTATTGTAGGAATTAAGCTCTCTCCCCCTTTACGGAAGATGGCACAGTTCAGAAGAAGTTGTTTCAGAACATACTCAGTTTAATTACAGGATCAGTGAACACAGCAATGTTTTCTTGGCAACAGGTAGAAAAGCTGGCAGTTAATCAGTTTCTCTGGAGCAGTTTCTTGGCACTATATCACTACAATAGAAACTTGGATTTCATTTCTTATTTTGTTTTTCTGTTCCCCTGCTTCATTTCCTCTTTATCAGTTTTTTTTTTTCATAGTGGTACATCAAAATAACATGCTGCATTCTTTTTTATGAAGAAAGTATTAACTCCGTTGCTTTTTGAGTTTGTAAACAATAGTGGGATGTGGTTAAGAATTCTGCATAGGCATATGCATTATCTGATAATAAATAAGGTGGCTAAATGAAGATAATGAACAGCTTAAAAGGAGAGGAAACAGTTTAAAGGGATAAGTGCTGAATGTTAAACTTACATAATTGCCATTGCTGAACTTACATGTTAAAATGTGTTGCATGCATAAGAAAAAAAATCATTTAGGTATATAATGTAAAACTACTAGTACATCAGGCAAGAGAAAACCCTTAAGGTAGAAAGACAGAGAACGCCCACAAAGCAGTACTTGTGACTTATGTTAGTGTTTAATCGCCATTGCCTTACTGACTTACTGCCTGCCCCATAAAGTTCATTTCTGTTGATCACTGCATATACTAAGCTGAATTTAATACTTGGAAGTGGCTATGATATATTAAGAGCAGTATTTTTCAGAGAAAATACTTTGTTTTCCTCCCCTTGTCCCTTTGAGAGACTAAGCAAAACAAACAATGGAAGTAACTGCTGACTGAAAAGATGTAAGGCCTGTGTATGTATCTACACTTGACAGAAGAGCATAGCTTTCCAAATTTTACAATTCAGATTGCTATTTTCTATACTTCAATATAGTCATACATAGATTATATGAAGATTTAATTGACAGTCTGCACTGGATTCATGATGGAGCTATCTGAGCAAAGATGAGTCATAAAGAATGGCATGCTTAATAGTAATGGATAGAACTTTTATGAAATAATTTGTATACCTGTCTAGCATTCAAAATTGTCTCACTTTTGCTATATTCTTACCTTTATTTATATCATCTTTGCTTTTAATGCTATCTGAAAATAGTTTTATCAATAATTTACTTTTCATAAATGAGATATTGTATTTTTTGCTCAGATACATTGTTATTTTTATGTTTGTACAGCATATGGAAGCCATAAACAGACAGATTCTTCTTAAGAGTGTGTGATGCCAGCATTCTGGCCTTATAGTTTTAGTTCATTTTTTGTAACTCTTGTTCTATGAAAGCTTCATCCAAAGGAAAAAAAAACATTGGAAATAGTTTCTTTTCTGTCTTCTTTTCCACTTACTTATGCCATCGTACAACAGTAATTGAATATGGTTCCCATTGCTAATTCACATCATGTACATTATCACATCTGGTAACAGTTTCTCATTGTATAGTTTCTAGTTTAGGATTGGAAGGATTACCCAGATAAGATAACTTTTTCGAAGTTTTTTGTCTGAGGATGTAGTTTTGCCCCATTGCTGAAGTAAAATATTTAAATTCCTATTTCGAGGTCTGCAAATTAGAAAATAGGGCAATACTTTATTAGGTTAAGATAGTATGCTGTGTTTTGTGAATGCAGAGCTTTAGAGGTTGGGGTTTTTTTATATGGCTTGTTAAACAGGCTTTCTGCACATCTGTACGCTTCCATAAAAATGAAACAAAATAAAATATTTTCAGAGGTAATGAGGAACAGGACAAAAGGAGTTAACAATCGAGTAGTATAGCTTCTGGAAAACTTTAAACCTCTCCTCTACATACTCATCACAGCAGTAGCCTAAAATTTTAGTTTAAATTTTGCATCATGTTATGAAGTGTTTATAAGACTTTGCAGTGTTTTTCACCAAGTCTGGAAATAATGCATTGAAGTTTTTTTCCAGAAGTGTTGATTATGCATGTCTAGCTCTCACTTAAGTGACTTAAGCTTATGTCTAACAAATAATGTCTGAGTAAGACTACCTCCATATGAAACCCTTTTTTTTTATGACAGGGATGACATAGATCTCTACCCCTCTATGCTAGATTTTCTGCACAACTTTTGTATTCTGTGCTCAGTTAGAAAAACAGTTAATAGAACTAGAGAATGTTTCACTCGTCCTGCAGAAACACCTTAATTCTGGAGAAAGATTCTGTTTATCTGATGAAGTACATAGCAAATATTAAATGCAATACTTGGTACCCTGTGTCTGCAAATAGTTTACTGAACCAGGCTGGTATTACTTAAAATCATTTCCTGAACTTGGGTGCTAAATTATGCAAGTCCTTCGAAGCAAGACTCAGGTTCAGCTACTCACTTGCTCAAGTGTCACTAAATCATGCCTCAAAAAAGGGCTGTACTGAACCTTTAAGGTATTTTTGTGTATTTTTAAAATTTGCAAATACCTAAATACAGTGTCTGAATTTTATTTCAAATTATATTTCAGAGAAACATAAACTAGAATGTTACTTCTGTTTTAGTTCTTTTTTGAGAAATTCTTTTGAGCGCTCAGAGAAGCATTTCCTATTTAATACTACTTCTAGTAGTAATCTTCAATTTCTTGCCTTTGGTAATAATATTAAAGATGTGTCTTGGATTTGCTCTTTTCATCTTGTTTCTTCTTTTCCTCTTGACTGCATTCTTATACTATGGTTTAGGTAATGATAAATACAAGAGTAACGCCTGGTGATTTTGACTCACTTCTGATGATAAATATGAGAGTAACCACTAGTGATTTTGACTCACTTTTTATTTCCTTTCAGGGCTTTCTGCTTTTATTTTCAGGCTTAATCACTGCTATTGTAAAAATATTTGCTGTCTTCACAAAAGTTCCCAAGTCATTTTTGACTATGTCTTGGGTGTGTCCTGTTACATGTATGTAACGGGCCCATATATACACATTGGTTGATTAACTGCCAGTTAAGTACAAAACTCCTTATTTTTTCCAAATATTAAATATATTTTTAGCCTGTCATACTGTGCCACACTTAAAATACTGTTTGAGGTATTTACTTGATCTTTATTTAGATGTGCTAATCCTGGTAAAATATTAAAAAATATTTTTGGTACCTAAGCTGAATAGGTTCTTGTTTGTTCTACTGTTATTAGATTTAGTATCTAAATTTTGTGCATTAATATAAAATGTTTCTTGAAGTGCCCAGGATCTTCATGTTTCCAGATTTAAAGTACTTAGTAGAGTCCAATCTTATCTCAGCGATTTCTGTACTCTGAATCTAGAGTGAATATTCTGTGTCCACTTCCAAGGGTTAGGAAATAGTTTTTCTTCTTTTTAGGGTCTTAATTTGATTTGTTTCTTAACAGAACACTTATTTAATCACATGGCACTTACTGTGACTTCTCAGTGGAGTGTAGTATTATTTTGCAGGGGTTATAAGTCATTTGCAAAGTGGAGGCTTACTATTAGTCTAGTTATCTCACAATTTTCTGATACTAAATGTGAGCAAAAAGCTTTTTTCTGAACTGCAGTCATGGGCGTTTATAGCTTACTTTTGAGCCATGCCATGTAGAAAGCAACTGAATTTGTTTCCAGTTTTTCACATAGATATTTTTCAGTCTGATATATCTTTTTCATATTTTGTTTTCTTTTGAGTTGTATTATTGCCATTTACAATATCAACCCATGTAAAGTAAGAAATAGAGGACAAAAAGGAAAAGTAACAGTAAACAACTTGTAGTCTTAATTCCTAATCAGCTACTGCTTTTGATACTTTAAACATGGTGATAATTAATGTGGAAAGCTCTGGAAGCCTTAGTAAGCTAGCTTGATCATCTGAAGAATGCCAGTACTTATTAGGGAAAGTTCATGATTCATACTCAAGGATTAAGCCAAGAGAATCTTGTGACCTAAGCAGCCTGGCTCTCCAGTGGTAAAAATGGGATTTTCTTATCTTCAGAAAAATAATAATTGAGACAGAGAACAGGGATGGAAGCAGACAGTACACATTTGATTTAAGAGCTAGCAATATTCAGTGTGTAGGGAAATCGCTGTTTTGGCAAATTGTTGGTGTGATGGAAATGTGAAGTTAAACTCAGTATATGAAGTATTCCGTGGAGGTGAATCAGAGCATGCCTGAGAAACAGTAAAGATGAGAATTTTGACATGAAATGTTAGGTATTTTATGTTTGAGTTATCCTTAAGAAATTTTTAGTCATTTGCCTGATATTCAGGCAAGTGCTCTTCCCGGGGTATTAATTACCTAAAACCAAACACACGAACATGTGTCACAGTATGGTAGGTAGTCAGTGCTAGAAGACTGGATGCAAGATTTGGAGTGACGACATGAAATCTAATCCTATTTCTAATAGTAAACATTGACTCGACAGAGTCAGTCACCTTCAGCATTTCAATTTCTCCATTTCTACAGCTGGGATAATGATTTAACTTGTGGCTTATTTGTTTAGAATGTTGAAATAAAGGCCTTTAAAATATGAACAATAAAGGATATAATGTGTAAGGGAGCATTGCGAACAATCTCCCTGACCAAGAAAGACACATAAACACATGCTTATTCTTTTGCAGAGCTCACTGACATTAACGGTCTTGGTTCTATTTAGTTATAAATCTATAAATTTATATTTAATATATAAATTATATATATAAAATTTATATAACTGTGGTGCAGTTGACATGCATGAGGAATGGGATACCATCCAGAGGGACCTGGACAAGCCTGAGAAGTGGGCCTGTGTGAATTTCATGAGATACAGCAAGGCCACATGCAGGGTCCTGCACCTGGGTCAGGGAAACCCCCGTACCAATACAGGGATGAAGGAACTGAGAGCAGCCCTGCAGAAAAGGAACTGGGTGTACTGGTGGACAAAAAGCTCAACATGACCTGATGTGTGCACTCACAGCCCAGAAGGCCAACTGTATCCTGGGCTGCACCAAAAGCAGCGTGGCCAGCAGGTCGAGGGAGGTGATTCTGCCCCTCTACCCTGTGCTGGTGAGACCCCACCTAGCATACTTCGTCCAGCTCTGGACCTCTCAGCACAAGAAGGATGTGGACCTGTTGGAGCGAGTCTAGAGGAGGGCCACAAAGGTGATCCAAGGGCTGGAACACCTCTCCTATGAGGACCGGCTGAGAGAGATAGGGTTGCTCAGCCTGCAGAGGAGAGGGCTCCGAGACCCTATTGCAGCTTTCTACTACATGAAGAGGGCCTACAAGAAATATGGGGACAAACTTTTTAGCAGGGCCTGTTGCAATAGGGCAAGGGGTAATGATTTTAAACTAGAAGGTATATTTAGACTAGATATAAGGAAGAAATTTTTTACTATGAGGGTGTTGAAACACTGGAACAGGCTGCCCAGAGAGGTGGTAGATGTCCCATCCCTGGAAACATTCAAGGTCAGGTTAGACGGTGCTCTGAGTGACCTGATCTAGTTGAAGATGTCCCTGCTCACTGCAGGAGGGTTGGACTAGATGGTCTTTAATGGTCCCTTCCAACCTAAACTATTCTGTGATTCTATGATATACTTTTAGATGCCTTACCACCTCTGTCCTCCTCTCTTCATCCTTATTTTAGTGCTCTAGCTTGTATTTTACAAATTGGAAGGGGAAATGAAAATAAGATTCAAAAGCTGTACCCATCATCACTTTTTAATTGGAATCTGCATTCACAAGCATGACAAAAGTAAAACACTACTGGTTCGGTGTAACTCTGTCTTTTTATATTGCTTTCATTCCCTTTCAAGAATGGATGAATATCAACAGGCAAAAATGTAATCATTGTATAAAACTGATCATCCTGTTGGTTTCTTTAAAAATCACGCAGTCAAATTCCTTAGCGTTCACGATGTAGAAATCTCTGGCATGCATTGAGAGAAGTTTCCGTGGCAGCTTTTGTGGGAACTGCATAGGTAGTGTGACAACAAACTCCTTTCTGTGCAGTGTTTTGTACTGGCTTTTCTATCGTACAAATAAGTTATAAGGGAATGATGCTGTAAGGGCCATACGCAGGCATGTTACTCATTTTAGTAACATCAGTGGTTTGGTTTGAGTTCTGTGGAGGTAATCATACATTTAAAGCTTCTTGCAAGAAGCTGATTTGTAGGGGAAAAATTTACCATCTTTACTCTCCTGTGCTCACTTGCAGCATCTCAAATTCATGTTTATTCATACCTTCCTTTGCGATCCTGTTGAGTTGCAGTTGAAATAAAAGAAATTATACAATGAAAAAGTATAAACCATAGCAGTACATAAAGCAAATTCCATCGGTGCTGCCAGAATCTTTGCTCAAATAACAGAATAGTTTAAAGTATTTTGTAAAACATTTTGGTGTGCATTTAAATTTTAATACGCTTTTGTGATGTTCGGAGAAAAAGTAAACAAATTGCATTAAGGAAGTCAATTTCTTTATAATAATACTTTGGACAATACAATTTCTATACAATAATACGTTAGTTTCATAAATTGCAGTCTAAATCTTTTAACATTTTTCTTAAATTTCAGTAGTGCACCAGCCCTTGGCAAGAAGTAGAGGTAGACATTTAGAGACATATCCTGGACCCTCCTTTTGTCCCCCTTAGTGAAAAAAGGATGGGAAAATGCTCTATCAAAAACAGCACTAGTTTTCTGTAATATAATCTGAAATTATAGAATTGCTATTGTACACGGAAACACTGTATAGCAGCCCTTGCCCAGCAGGGCTGTTCCCATTTTTACAAATATTGCCACCTCTGTTAGCAGTCAGGAATTTTCATTTCTTCTCATTATAATCACAAAAACGGGAAAGTGAGATTTAGGATAGCAACAGATATTTTTTTTTTTATGTCAGTAATGAACGCTTTCATGTGTACTGCATTGTTACTGTATTTTCAAAGGGAAGACTCTTAAAAGCAAAAAAGACAATTAGATCCCAAACTACATGTAAATCATGTATGATGACTAACCTGCCTAGCTCCATTTGTATCTGGGATATAACCAAAGTTTTGTTAACAGGTTTGTTAAATGATATTTACTACATTTGACAAAAAAAAAAAAAATTATAAACATAAAAGACGCATTATTCTACAACCTCTTTCACCTGCCAGGACAAGACAAAGTTCTATTGTGGTAAAAATGAGGACCCAAAGCTGTAACATATTTTTAGGTAATACTATTAAGAAACTATCAATAATTTAAATTTTAAATTTAAAGTGATAGTTCCTGGTGTTAAACTTGTCCTTCTTTCTATGCAGTGGTTATTTCACATATAAATTCAGAATTGTTAGGTCTTTAGATCTTGTTTTTTAATGTATGTGTTTTAGAAGTATTCTCCAGCTGAACTTGTAATTCTGACTTCCCTGATTCTCATTCCCAATTAACATTTAACATTTACAGCTTCCAGTATACAATTGTGTCTAAGTTGTTAGCTTTCAGTCCATATTTTATTATTTGCTGTTGTGATATTGTATAGGAAAATATATTTGAAGTGTTATACTAAAAAGACTGCTTTATCTGAAATTTCACTTCTAATTACTTTTACTTCATTCTTGCATATAACTTGCTGTTAAATGTGGCATAGATGTAGTTTTCTCACAAACTGAAATGAGAGCTAAGATTCAGTTTGAGAACATGAAGACCTCAACTAAGTGCAAGCAGGCACTGGGTAACTCCCTTGCCCAGCCTTACCAGGGTTTGTTGGTTCTGACTTGCAGAACCAGTCATGGGATTCATTTAAGTAGGGAAGAAAAATGACTGCTGAAGCGGTTCAAACCATACAATGTCTGCAAGTGGGGAGCAGTGTGTTCCAATTAGTAACATTTTTTTCTTTATGCCACATATAGCAAAAGATTTGACGCCATACCCCAGCATCTATCCAGTCACCTACTTCTTGAGTCTATTCTTTCCATTGTTTTTGGAAAAGCCTATGACGTGCCAGCGCAGTTCAATTGTGGTGAGAAAAACATAAAGAAAATGCATCTCTGCCAGTCCCTAACACTCACTCACCTACTGTTTTCTGGAGGAAATTAGTATTTTAGCTACCAGTCAGAAATATCTGTTGAAGGAAAAAACATCAAGGAAATTTCATTTGGTGAATGGGAAGAATGTATAAATGTAATATATTTTAAAGTGACAGTTGTAAGAAAACAAAAAGCATTTCTTGTTTCAAATGTATAGTTGATGCAAATATTCTTATATTTGTAACCTGTATTTATATTTTGGATCATCTCCGACTTCCTCATGCTAGAAATAATGTCATTGCACTAAATGTGAGCAAAGTAGAGGGTTTCTTTTACGAAAAATGCAATTTTCTTAGGACTATCAATAATAGCTTTGCTATTATTAGCTAAAGATGCCTTGTTTATTAGCATTTATTCCTGTAATCAATATCAGTAAGAGAGAACATCTGCCGCAGAGAAAAGTGGGCCCTATAACATTTGTGAAGATTAAATAGTCTTTCAAAAATCTGTACAGTTTGTATTGGAAAAATATTTGGTACATGTTTTATTCTCATATCAAAGTCATACCCACTGTGAATATCTAAAACTCATATACATAATCCTGACATTTGTGTGGACATAAATTATCTCAGTTTTCAACATAGCTTTAAATAACAAACTAGAATATTTTACCCATAAGAAAAGCAATAGGCAAAACAAGGATTATGACAAAATTTAGATCTTTTAATTCCCATATTGTAAAACATTAGCAAAATATATTTATTTTCTGCTGAGTAAAAAGAATAAAAAAGTCCTCAGTTCTAGACAGCATTGTATCCAGGCAGTCCAATTCCTGTAATGAATCCCATCAATTTAATTATGTTCACTGCAGGTTACAGATTTCCTTGCAGAAGCACAGTTTGTACAGGGAAGAATAATATGTTCATATACCATAAATAAAAACTACTTCTACAATGTTATACAAATTTAGGTTTTAGAATTCAGAGAAAAAGCCAAAGCCACCTCTCTACTTAGGGCAAGATTTTGACTTTGTTTATTGGATACCACCCATGGATATGGAATATGATGAACACAGGTTTACAAATTAGGAATAATGCCAGATAAGTTTAAACTATTTTAAATATAAGATGTAAACAACAGAGTTATAAAATTATTCACAAAATTCAGTCACCTGAAACAGGAAACCAGTTTACTTGGCTTTATTTAAACATAATTTAAAGTTTCGCTGTGACATGGATTGTCTGCATGCAAAACTTCTCACAGTGAAAGACTGACTGAAGGACAAACTCTGGAAGATTGACAGCAAAGAGCTTTATAAAAATTGCAATAAAATCCAAGTTTATAACTTATTTATATAGCTTCAAAGAGAAATTAAGTTTATCAATGTTGAAGTTCCTCAAGCAAGGAAAATTGGTTTTCTTTACAAAAAGGAAGTAAAATGAAGGCACAATATAATAATTAGGAATATTTACATACCCAGAAATTCATAAATGCAATACTTCTCATTTATGTTTTTCAGCATTCAGGTTCAATACTCAATGATTCAAGTTGCTGGAGCATGTCCAGAGAAGGGCAATGAAGGTGGTAAAGGGTCTAGAGAACAAGTCTTATGAGGAACAGCTGAGGGAGCTGGGCGTGTTTAGTCTGGAGAAGAGGGGGCTGAGGGGAGACCTTATCGCTCTCTACAACTACCTGAAAGGAGGTTGCAGCAAGGTGGGGGTTGGTCTCTTCTCCCTAGTAACAAGCGATAGGACGAGAGGAAACGGCCTCAAGCTGTGCCAGGGGAAGTTTAGGTTGGATATTAGGAAAAACTTCTTCACCAAAAGGGCTGTCAGGCACTGGAACAGGCTGCCCAGGGAGGTGGTGGAGTCTCCATCCCTGGAGGTATTTAAAAGAAGGGTAGATGTGGTGCTTGAGGATATGGTTTAGTGGTGGACTTGGCAGTGATAGGTTAGCTGTTGGACTCGATGATCTTAAGGGTCTTTTCCAACCTTAATGATTCTATGATTCAATATCTGCAGATGTGAGGTTCATCATACATTAATGAAATACACCTCTGTGTGTTTTCAGTTATCTACATACTGCCAGCACAAACTGTATTTTCAAATATTTTTTTTTACTTCTGATTTTGCATGCTTGTATTTTTGAAATGTATTTTCAAATATATTTTCAACATTGACAACTCCCTACTGATGTCAGCTGCAAATGAAACTCCTCAAAAGAAGCAGATTCTTTTTACACTTGAGATTAAAAAGAGAGTAAAGTCTTCAGAGTGAGTGGGGAAGACAGAGGTTCAGTGGAAGATACTTTCGACCAAACATTTCTTTTACAAACATAATCTTTTTCAAAACAGTTTGTAAGTAGAATATAAAATCCATTTTTATAAAAACCTAATAGCTATATATTGGAATAGTTATCTTAAGTCACTTTATTCCCTGCCCCTTTGTGAGTCATGCCACTATCCGTAATTCAAAATTCAAAAGGATTTCTTCATAACAGGAAATGGGCTGAACAACTCAGTTTTATAAATCCCTGGAATACAGAGATTATTTTAAAAACAATGTGCATTTTGCTGAGTTTTTAACTTGCAGTGTTTATTTTGACGACCTTTAGAAATTTCATGTAAGCAACTGAAACTCAGTCTTTATCAACGTTTTAGGAATGTGGCATATGGACTCTGTAAATTCCACCAGTGCCCTTAAATTCCACAGAGTGGGGTTCCAGGGTGCTCTGCAGATATCTAGCAGCTAGCTTGTATCAGAGAACAACAATTTGCTAAATCTTTTCTAAATATAAGTAACTTGGGCATTTCTGTGAGCATAGTATTTTATTTGAAAAATCTCATTGCAATGTGTCTTAATTAGGAGATACCTTTTTTTTTTTTTTTTAGGTATTGATCTAATCCAGGTTTACCTATCTCTGATGTAAGGCTGAAGTGAATTTTTCAGCTTGGAGCAAACTTCATTGCTAACTAAAACCTTCCCACAAACAGAACAGCAGAAACACTAACACCACATCCATAACTATTTCACTAAAAGCTGACATAGATCTAACAATGATACTTAAAATCATATGGTTATTTAAAAGACGATTATTTTCAAAGTGAAAATATTTTTTGGAGTGAAAGAATTGTAAAGTCTGTCCATGAAATTTTTATAGTGCTGTTTTTCTTTAAAAAGTGAGAGAGATGTCTGCAGTATTTATATACTCCTATACATGATTAATGGTGTCAGCGCTGTCTTTTTTATTAGCATGTCTTTCCTATGGTATTTATGACATTAGAGGATTAATAGTACTGGCTGCAGTCAAAGCTAGTGTAGAGAGGCACTATGCAGGCTTCTACATATTTTAACTAGACCACTGCATTTTAGGACAGACTCTTAGCCTAACAGAGTTTGCTCAGATTAACACATACAAAGCAGCTAAGCAGGTTAAAAGTCTAATGCCAAATGGAGTAAAAATCTCATTTGGCACTCAGCTGCATTTTCTTCAGGCAAAAACCTCTGTAAATGTAGGTGGTAGCTAAATGAACATATTTTGTCTGTTGTTGATGATGGTGGGGATAGAAAAGAGCTTGCTCCAGCACTAAGCATGCTATATTCCACATAGACTTTTGACATTCTTCTCCAGTAAATCCTTCAAAGATTTCATCTTGTAATTTGTCCATGCTAGTGAAGAACTGAGGAATCATGACAGAATTGTGTACGCGTAAGAATTTGTTTTGGCGAATAAGTGGTTATCACAGTTTAATCAAGCTAGTGAAGGTTTTGCCAGATAATGTCAATCCAAGTATTAAGAGACCTTTTTAATGCCAAGCAGTTGCAAACTGTAACTAAGTAGTTTTCCGTCACTAGCCATTAGCGATTCATTTAGGTCATTGTTTAAGGTGGCTGGACTGAAAATGTGCTTTCTACATTATTCACTATAGTCGCTCTAAGGATAAACCTTATGCTACAGAGAAGAATCCATGCTTGGGTTGGGGTAAGAGTTATATTTTTAATGGGCATGTATGAAGAGTGTAAATATTCAGTGAAAATATATTTGTAAATTTGAAACATGGAATCAATTGTTGTGCACAGTGTGAAATAATGCCTACAGATAATGGTCCTGAATATAAGTTTTAAGGAGAAAGTGTAGTTGTCCTAGGTGATTTCTGGATTTTGCTAGCCATTTCACATGATGCGCTGCAGCTCAAAGCAAGTACCTGAAAGGTGTCTCTGGGATAACATGTCACAATATCTCTTTATTTGGTCCAGCTACTGGAATAATGTAAAAACAATTCCCTAGTTATTGGGTAATGTGCTATTTTATAATGAAGAAAGCTACTAATAGTGCATTAACAGTCTCATTTTTGCATAATGTTCCAGCCCCTGCCCCAGACAATGATCAGTGTGAAGGGGTATACAGCTATGCTACATTTTGCCCTTATGCAAAACACATCCTGATTAGAGTGGCAAACACCTGATGCAGCAGAGGAACCTATTTAAGATGCTGAATTTGATTTATGGTTAATTTGTTGTGCCCTCTATTCCTAAAGCACCAGGAGGATTCCAGAAGAATGAGTACAAAGAAATTGCCAATAGTAATATCTAGAAGGTCATCATCCTCATTTATTCAATGTGTTAATCCAGCTATCAGTCTAACTATGTTCCAGCGAGAACCTCCTCTGGGAGAGGCACCAGCCATTTTTATCAAACAGCATTTACAGTCTCCAATGTTTAATCACTGTGCATATAATAAGAGAGGGAACCTTGCTTGTTCAGCACAGTTGTACAATTTGCAATTTCTGATTTATGAATATAGTAAAATCTTTTCATTTTGGTAAACAATTTGGCATGAAAAGATTAGCATGGGTATTTCCTTCATTTCTGTACTAGTTTCTCACACTTTAGAGTTACTAATACTCCAGATTCCACATGAATCTTGGCCAAAATCTCTCGAGTTTCACGTTATTTCCTGTCATGAGTACTAACATTTTGCTGTGTTGAAATGAAACCATAAATCAGCTCAGGCGTACTAAATATGTTAAAGGGGATCTGGTCTGGGTTTCCAGACCAGATTTAAAAGCAAAACCTATTGAAATCAAGACTCTTTTCCATAGATAGAGATTTCTTTTTTACTGTTTCACACTGATCTATGTGACACTCAAAATTTACATAAGTGATTTTTAGGGTAAAATAAAGAAATAGGGACTCAGAACAAAATGTTCTGTCAAAAGAACATTCTGCTGTGTTCCATTATGAACAAAATGGTTTCTTACAAATGTAGTTGTTTGAAGAGATGCTAAACTTACGGTTGTGCAGATCAGTTTCAGATTTCAAAACGGATCTATGCCTAGTAGAGATGTCAGGTGATAGACATATCTATTTCTGCATTCTTTGATTTTTAGTAGGGCTTCTCTAAATAGGGAAATTCAATAGTTCCATTATAACCTTATACTACAAAGGTTTTCACAACATAACATTTAATGCACACTCTTTTACTGTAGCAAGTTTTATCAATATAATGACATAAAAATATTACTGCCAGTAATTTTCCTTAAGTAGACAATTACTAAGAAAAACTGTGTTTTGTCATTTAGACTTTGTCTCTGATCATACTAGTTCTTTGTGAGTCAAACATCTAGTTGCTTTATTTTTTATGTGATTAGCCTTGTCTAGTACAATTTAGAATGTGTTTATAGGCTGAAATGATTTATGCATGATAAACGCATGATTTTTTCCTATATTCATGCTTAATTTCATTTTGTCATTTAGAGTATCTGTAGGTTGCATAAATAGATTTGGGTGGTTGATGAAGTGGTGTCATAAATAGAATAGGCAGCCACAATTATGAAAATAGGAATCCCACCAAAAGCAAGATTGTTCACCCGGTGTACAATATGCCAAAATACACACAGAGTGGAGGTATTTTATTTATCTGCGGGATATCACAATGAGATGATATAAGAATAGTCCTTTTTTCAGTATTTCTTCTGATCTAGTAAGGAAGAAAAATAATGCGCTGGCTTTTCACTTCTTAATCCTCTAAGAAATATAAAGACTTTAAGGAGAATTAATCCCTCCTTACTCTGGGCATCTAAAACATAGGCACCATGATGAATATCATCACTGAGTAGTACCCTGTTATCAGAGAAGAGAAATGGCTACTGCCAAAGAGTTATTCATCCCCTCATATGATAAGCATCTAACATAGGTAGGACTCAAAGAATTTGGTGAGTTTGGAAAGACTCTACCCTGAATATGGATTTATTCTACAAAACCAGACTGCCATCTTTAGGGAGGTTACCCTGTTAAGTCACACTACAGCCATGAAAAGGTGGATTTTATAGAAAGGGCTATTTCCTTTGCATCTACTAAAGCAAACCATATGTGTCTGTATATATATCTCTATATATAGTTATATCTATATATACATAGATAATAGGTTTTGTTCCTTAAATTATCATGTATTGCAGTGAGGCAGAACCAGGTACAATACATTACCTGTATTCTGAAATGTTTGTTCATTATTTTAATTACTTTTTAATTTAGACCTTGGCTAAGAACAATCAATATGGCCTTAAATCTGAACGTCAAGTAGAAATAGATACTGCAGCTATAGGAGTACAGATAAAGTACTTCTCATGTTATCAAAAATTGTTTAATAAGAATTTGTTAGATTTGTAAAATTTGTTACTTCAATAAGGACTACATTAGTCATGCTCTGTAGAAATTATTTCTAATACTCTATTTAGTTTATACTTCTTTGTAGTGAACTTACCATTCAGCTCTATAACAGGTTTTTTAGCCATAGAGGAGGACTATATTATTTAGATTTCATTCATCTTTACATTCCATTTGCTGCTTTACTAGGATTAACAAAGTGTTCCAAGTATTTTAACAGGAAAGTAATACATTCACAAAAATTCTCCTTAAAGTCTTTATCTTCAAGTTACAAAAGACTGCACTTTTTTAATGATTAAAAACTGCATACTGAAGCAGCACATACTTAGAGAATGATTCTGCTAGTACTTTAGTTGCATTGATTTGGGAAGATCCCTTTCTTTGCTACCACATTCTTGTGTCTTGGGGCTTTATTACTACAGTAATAAATATTGAATTCTAATTCCAGGATATAATATGTAGCTATCAATGCCTGACTAATTAACACATATCTCTTCTATTATTATAACAATCCCAATATGGAAAAGTTTAGTTCTAAATCAAGAGGATTAAATTATATTTCGTTTCGTACAAAGTGAATAAGACTACAAGCATACCTAAATAGCACCTTTCCGACATAGGTGTGTTGCCTTGCAAGATTTATGTCTCAATTTCACAAAATTTTGGGAGGATTCTTAATTCATACTGTATTTTTTTTTTTTAATTCAGAAGGGAAGTCTATGTAATTACAATCAGTACTGGAATGCATTGTGTAAAGAGTAGACTAGATGCATTACCTCTTTAAGCAGAGATAAACACTAGAGGTCATTAAGTTGAATTCCTGCTGCAGTACTCCTGGTGTACTACCTCTGAGCCATTACTTCAGGACAGTTTCTCTACCTCTAGCACTTAGCAACAAAAATCCAAATAAACAGCATTCCCTACAGAACATTCTGAAATGAGGTGTTTCAGAATCAGGACATGTTCCCAAGATGGGTCTTCCCAGAGAAATACTGCCAGCCTGTTGTTTTAAATAAAGGGGTCCATGAAGCAGCTTTGTAGATTGCTTCTGCAGTAATGTGTGAGCAGAAGAAGAGAGACATGATTTCTCAAACGTGGTACCTACAGTGAAAAGTTACACACGTTCAGATCTTAATTTTGAGCTACTCAGTTCTGAGCAAAGCTCATATTAACGTAATTGTGCAGTCAGGCCTATGATGTTGCAGTTTCTAATACATTTCAAGTTACCATTGTATTGACAAAATACAAATATGGCTGATTGCTTTGGGAGATACATATATACATTGCAAATTAAATGAACTGTTAGAAAAACATAAATAATTTTCATGCTGAAGAACACTGGATATTCTCAGAGAACTTAGAAATTAAGAAATGCACTTCTTAATTGTTGTTATTCTCCATGCGCTTTAATTCTCTGTGAATTTGTGATCATTTATGAATGCACACCATTGTTTGCTTCTATACGCATACACTTTCTTTCACTCACCTCCCTGACAGAGGGGAGGCAGAGCTTTGTTTCTCAAAAATTAAGTTTTCAAAAAGTTTTGTAAAGTACTGTATGGCAGGTGTGTGAAAAGTGGCATTGTAGAGAAAATAATTTTTATGGTAATTTCTCTGTACATGTCTATGGGTAATTAGGAATCTTTTGGACACTAAACACATCCTGCAATGTTCAGTACAATGCCCTGCACTGTGAAATTTTACAAGTTCTATTGTACATTGAGATGTGATATAACTTGGCGTTATGCAAAATGCTATTATTGTATGTCTTTTCTGTTAGTGTGAAAGAATGCAAAAAATGAAAGGAAGAACTGGCTATAGAAGAATTATGCATTTGACTGCATATAGAAATAAAATAAGTTGTGAAAGCAAATATTTAGATATATTTATACATTTACAGATAAAATAGTTCTGATTTTTCTTCATTCATGGTTTTAATTTAATGATTTAAAAGATGCAGATGGAGTAGGAGAAATTACATAATTTCCATTTTGCCAACAGGTTTCTTGTGCAAGAGTGTTTTCCTGAAAAAGATATAGTCATTTCAGCCAATTAGTCATTCTTCTCCCCCTAGCCAAGTTTCTGTTGTCACCTTCACCAATGGAAATCGCCAGCCCATTATTACTACTTGAAGTGGTAGGTATTATAAAAATACTAGATCCAATAACAAAATGAAAATGAGACAACAGCATGTTGTCGTAAATGCATTAAAATCATTACTTATATAACCTTTCAGAATTATATCGAATATTAAAGGGAGGCAAATACAAGACTGCTTTAGCTTTTCTTTTAAAAAAAGTCCCATTGCTGAATATTTTGCTATTCATTCTGTATTTGTAGTGAATTTCCATTCTTGTGTAAAAAGACTTGGATGTAACTGCACAATTTAGATTTGATAAGACCAGTGAACCTGCCTATAATATGCCTCAAATATTTTAAAAGACTGAACTTTGTTTTAAAATAAACAATACTAACCACAAACCATGTCAGCATTGGGAACAGGGTATATACATTCTTAGGTAAGGAAAATATTTTTAACAGACATTCACTACCTATATTGTTTTCAGAAAAAGTCAACTTAGTTTTAAATAAATCCTGCATTCAAACATTGCATATCTCTTAGTTAAAAACAATAAAATATTTTCTAGCTACATTCCTGCTGCCTTATATTTCCATGTAAAGCTAATGGGCAAATGTAATTCTGTGTGTCCGTTCCCTTTACTAGTTCTGGAAGAGGTCCTAACAGATTTAGATTTATCTACATCATGTATTTCAGATTTGGCTTGTTGATAATCAATTTCTCTGGAAGAGAGTTTTACCTTTAAATTGTGCTAAGGTGTTTTCTAGGTTCCAAGAAATTATGAGCCAAAACTTCAGCTGATATGAACTGGTATGATACTACTACCCTCAAAGCTGATGTATAAGGGCTACTGTGTGAGTCTCACTTTTTCTCTAGACTTAATAAATCAGGTAACAGAACAAGTAACACGTTCCCTGTCTCATTTCATTACTCTAAAATTGAACAAGACATTTAAGATCATTCAGGTCAAATTTTGTGTCTAAATCAGTCTTCCTTCTTGAAAGATGATACTTGTTTTGGGAGACCTAACCTAACCTAATATAACCTGATGACAAAAAATAAGATTGAAATCTCCTTTAGGCAGAATGATGAGTTTGAAGTGCTAGATCAGTGTTTTTTTATGATATATGAACTTTATTCTACCCTAAACATTAAAACCATCAGACCCAATATAAGACAAATGTTATCAAACAATTTTCTCTTCCATGTTAACTTAGATTTATTGGCTCCTTATGGCCTTTTGGGTTTTCATACAAACTAAGGAAAAATATTCTTAGACCTCAGAAGATAAGTGCTATCTGCGTCTGGTGTGTCTGTGCTTGCCATATGTGATCTCTCTTATGAAATACCAGCACCAAAGTTGGTGCGATGTAGAAAGACAATTATTCTTTAAGCAGTGTGTAGCTCCTATAGGCAGCCAGTCAGCTAAACTAGCACATTTCTTCTTTGCTTCTGCATTCTCACAGGTTATTATTTATGTTACAGGCCTACATGTGTTCCCTTGATCCAGAGCTAAAAAGCCTGTCGAATGGTGATCTATTAGTATCCTGCCTTCTTCATGCCACAGTCAAGGTACAGTAGTTTCATAACATGGGTTATCTGCTGATTATCACAATATGCATTAACACAAAACAGATATCTGCTGATAATCTGTTATCAGCACACACAGGTAGCAGATCTATCTATTATCTGTAACAGATATATACAGAAAAATTGGGTGCATTATCCCAATAATGGGTCTGCAGCCATGAAATATTAGACACTTTGGAGGAATCTCGCTGCACTGCAAGAAGCTATTGACCTCACAGAAGACTTAAATTGAAATTTGCACCTTATAGGCTGTCTTACTAGACTGCTTGCATTCTGAATCTTTCAGTTACTCTTAGCCCCAGTTTCTTAATAGTGGAACTACCTCTTGTACCAAGAGACATCTAATTTCAGTGTGCTGTTTTACAAAGGCCATATCCTATACTTGAGTTTACATTTATATGTCAGTGTCTAGTCTGTTGCTTAAGTTTTAATATTCTACATCTGAGAATCAAAAGAAACCAGGATAAGCAATTAAATAAATGAACTTAATAAACGACTAATTGAAAACTATTTATTTATTAAATTATTGAACTTATTTACTTAATTAATTGAAAATATCTAACATGCCAATAGGAATACTTCTGTGCTATTAGCCTGAGAGTAGTTCAGTTTAGAAAATAATAACCCCTATTTGACTAATATTAATACGGTGAATAAATATGCTACCATGAAAACTGTTTATGTTTTCAAGGAAGCCAAGCATCTGCATGCAAACAATCTCTGTCTTGCAGCAGAATGTTATTCAGTGTCTGAGATACAGAGGAAAAAAGCCTTTGCTCTTTCTCCTTCAAGACAGACAGGAGCATGTTTACTTTCACCAAATATCCATATATGTGTAACACACCCTCTCATGAGCATTTGGTTGCTGGATGAGTAAAACTTTTTTATTCCTTTCAATAAACATCCTGCACATGCATCTCCTCTGTGTGTACAAAATAAAGGAGGAAGGAAGTCCTGAAAGACTGCCTATGTATTCAGTTGTGAGCTCCCTGTCAGAAACCAAGGCAAAGGACACAATTCTCATAAAAATGGGCAAAGGTATCTGCATTCCACAGTGCCAAGCAACCATCAAATCCAGAAGAAATTCCTAGTCCTCATCCTTGCCCTACTTCAGGCATCTGGGAATCATTGAAGTCTTGCAAATAACTGAAAATATTACCCCTCTGGTTACTGATCACATCTTGCTAAAGTATATATTTCATCTACCCGTCCTGATTTTCTTGTCCCTTTTACCCCATATTGTGAGACAGGATATTAAAATAAGTTCCTCATAGTTCTTTGACAGAGTGTAACAACATTTTCCAGGTGAAATGTGTCACAATTTTCTCCACAGTGTATTATTGTTATTTCTCTAGAGCCATAAAAATTGGCATACCACAGACATCAATGGTACTTAAAAGCCTGTGCCTTAATGGGGAAAGGGACCATAAAAATAGTATGAATACTTTTGTAAGAAAAAAAAACAAAAAACTTTTCTAAAATAGTTGTTCAATAAAATAAATAATACAAAGAAGTCATTGGAGCGTAGGATAAAAGTCTCTTTCTGCAACCTAGGAAGAAGACCCTTTTCCTTATGTTTTCATCATCTGCGATGAATGTACCCACCTCCAGTTTTTGCCAGTCAAACCTGATACTGCAGCACTGTGCATGATCTCTCTGTTTCTCTTTGTTTATATTATGCTGCATACCATTACAAAAAGGTAACTAAAAGTGGCATTTGGGATTTTTAGTATTTACTTTGGCAGATCTTAGTTCAAATACAGATTTGGTGACAATATCAAGGGTCAGACACTATCAATTTGTTATAAGGTATATAGGCCTACGTCAGAAAAATAATCAGGCAAGAATTTAAGGAGTGCTAAGTAGAGATGTACAGCAGAACCCATCATAGCACCTATTTTGTACCAATACACAGAATTTCATTTTCAATATTTACAAAAGGCAAAAATATGGAAACAAGATCCCAACATCCACACTTAATGTGAAAAGATACAGAGCAGAAAACGCTCATTTTTAATCTAACAAAGTCACTAAGCCAAATTTTGCCTATTGTGCCATGACTTCAGCATAGTTGCTTAAGTTTATCAATGCAGAATTTAGACTCCTGTATTTGTACCACCTGAAAATACAGAACCACAACACAGTGGTGTAAGGTGTACAAAGGAGGCAGATACACTGAGGAATTTACCACAAACAGAAAGAAAAGGTATCTATAGCTCCCGTTACTAAGAGCGGAAAACCTTTTCTCAGCAGAACAGTTTGGGCATTGACCAATTATTTTTCATTTTTCAGCTGCACATCAAAACTTTTGAGCATATTTCTGTCTTGTTCAAATGAACTAATAAGCTCCTGATACAACTCCTGATACTGCTTATCAACTTGTCATGCATGGCAGTATTTGTTAACTTGCAACAAGAAAATGTTTATCTTTTTGCTACACTCAAAGCAAGTAGCAGAACTGAAAGTTCCTGAACAAAGCAGCTGGCAAGTGGCTTGCAGTCCAAAGAGACTTTGGTTTGCTATATTATTTTTCATTCCCATGCCTCTTCTCAGCAAAACATTTTCTATACTCCTAATGCTAAAGATTGGTAATAATTATTTACAGCCTGAAGTTCAAAAAATGTTCCAAGATAAGGAACAGCACCTTAAAATTATTATTTGTTCTTTCCAATCTTTTAACACCCACGTGTTAAACACATAGGTCAGGACTGTGAGATGTAGAATCACAGAACAGAAACAAAGTCCCTATCTCCCAAATATGTTTAGAACTCCATGTTACTGCTGTAACACTGCCGTATTCTGGTGCATTAGCATAAAATACTGGAGTGTTTTTATATGTCCCATAGGTAGAATGGGAAAATACATTTTCCTGTTCTCTGTCATATAAATTAAAGGTGAGAATATGTCCTTGGAATATATAGTATATATAATGTTAATACCATCCAAAATTGTGCTTCATTAGATGTTAGCTTTTTTTTGTGCAATAAGATAAACTTACAGGTATTGTCATACACTCTGCAGCATTTGCTGTTCAAGTATATGGCTCCACTCATATTAATTCCCAGTGAAATCAGCTGAAACTGTGTAGCTAAACAGTTTGTCTGCTATGCAGGATCAGGGTTGTAGGCTGTTTTTCAATCCCATTATTAACACTGATAAAGGAAATTTTCTTAGGGAGTTAGGTGAGGTGAAACTCACAATGCAGCAGTTCACCATTTCTTGCTATCTTGTGAGTGACATCTAAGAAAAAGTCAACAAAACCAGACACATAAAATAGCAATAATAAAGGTCAAGTGTGGTCTGCTTGCTGACCAGTCCCAACTAGCGCGTGCAGCACAAAGGACAGAGCCACAGTATTGCCCTGCAGGCAGAGGACTGGTGCCTTCCAGCCTCCCACCACACTCACAGGGTCCTGCCAGGAGGCGCCTTCCCCCCAGCTCCACCTTCGCACTGCAGTCTCCTCCTATCACGTGCACCAGTGTGTTGTATGACCCCCTGCAAAAACATGCTTTTATTATACAACCCGACACACTAGATGCATGTCTGTGTTGCAGGACATGATGCATGGAGTGTCCTGCTTTAAGAGAAAATCAAGAGGCTTGAATTGACTCATTGGTGTAATTTTTCCACTCACACACACCATACTGGGGTGTTAGCAAGAGGTATGTTATCAGGAAATTGCAGCTGTGGCCCAGTCTTTCTGGTGGGCGTGTCTTGAAAAGGAGTTACCTCTGGTTTGAGGTGGTTTTTTTTTGACTTCTTGGAACTTTCTGTTTGTAAACTGGATAATCTGCAAAGGAGGAGATAGGAATACCACTGGTACAGAAAGATACTATGTTTAAGGCCAGAGCTGACTCGCTCTGGCTTACTGTCCCAGATTAAAATGCATTCTGAAATTAGCTGGTAGCTGTACTACTCCCTCTGATACGTGAAGCACATGCAGCACCTTACCTTGCTTAGGTTCTAATGAAGGCATTTTGCACCTTCCTGCAACTGGCCAGAATGCAAATCAGGGCCCAGACCTTGAATCTGGATCATCTTGAATTTGCAACATTCATCTCCTATTACTCAGACTAGAACCAAAACTCCACAATTTTCATTTCAGATATGTTTTAAGAAGGGGTTTATTTTCCTTTTTGGTTTTAGATATACCCAGAGTTTTAAAAGAATATTAGTGTGAAATTCTGGTACAAGGTAGGATACATTGGTAAGATAAGATGATTTTATATGAATTATCAAGGTATTGAATCTAGATTATTTGAATATGAGTCCAGATTATATCACAGAGTCTATGTTTGATTCAAACTGCAATCTGAAGATCTTCTGGACACACTCAGTTCTCCTTACTGCCAACGCCAGTCATGGGATAATTCTGTTATGGATTAGTTCAGAACTCCAAAAATTACTAGCACAGATTCCCTGGCTTTATATATGAATATCTTATTGCTTCCTCTGACACAAAATTAACCTGCTGCAATCTAGCTAGACATTTGTGCTGTTCTCAGCACTGAGATCTCCGAAAGCCTCAGACAGCAGTCATAGCAAGGCTATAAAAGGAATTCACAAAATATAATTGTCATTGGAAAGGTAAATAAATTTTTAAAGTGGCTTCTTAAAAAAAAACAAACCAAACAACAACCACCCAGAAGTCAACAAAAAAAAATAATTTTGGTTAAGAATTCCAGTTGCTCCTAGATTATTTATCAGGTACTATCACCTGTCAAGTCTAACTACTGGATAAGTTAATCATCTCCAAATATTTCAGCTTCTATTTCAATTCCTTAAGTGTAAAATAGGTTATATTGACTTGATGAAAGCATGATTATGAAATGTGTGATTTCTTTTAATGATCTTTATTAACTTACAATGATTCCTTGTATTTCTACCCTGTATACACACTGGCAAATCTTCTTCCAGCATGTATATGAGTTATCTTCTTCATAACTTACATTTGCACTTGTTTATAATACAACCATAAAGATTTGCTTCAGTCAGAATCTTGGCACTGGTGGTTTATATTTGGGAATAAAAATGTTTATACACATTTAAAATTTAAGGAAAATTAAAACAAAACCATTTACATGTCTTTAATCAGCCATCAATGGCAACAAATTAACAAAGCCTGAAACAGTTTAGTGTAATTGAGAAAGGTAGTAGTGACCACTTATTGATGGATTTTTATATGCGTTTCTGCTCCCATAACTAACCATTTAAGGAAAAGATGCATTACAGGCTGAGCCTGAATATTGGTCTGCTTCCTTTACCCTTACTTCTGGCCACATTCTGGTCCCCTGTTCAGAAAACTAGTTAGGTCTTTGTTCTATAGGCTTACTTCCAGCATCCGAGTAGTGATTTATCTCTTGCAGTTGACTTGCTACTCTGTTTGCTATAGCTCTTCCCTTTCCCACATCTTCCTCTAACACAGTGTGAACCCAGATGGCTTATCCAAGCTTTTGTGAACAGCTTCCTTGTGACACAGGTACAGTCCTGCTTCCTGCATTCAAACTCTGATTGTGTTATTACGTGGTCACACGCCCTACAGGTAATGGTACAGGGAGCTGCACTGGTATCCCCTCAGTACTGACAGAAGCAGAACTGATACTATCTTAACTCAGTAAGAAACTGGATCCAACACATCAGAAGCCAAATAACATAGTAAATAAATATTATTAAAACGGGTAAGCCAAGTTCTGTATTCTTAATTACATTTTAAATAGTACATAGAGTTGAGGTAATGTTCAAAACCTGAGATGGTAATGGGTGTATTCAATACAAAAATGAGATTTGTTTATCTTATTCGGCCTATTTAATAACTGCATGTCTTTTCTGCTATTTTTGTTTATCTATTATGAGACTGTTGCTAATCACAAAAACTTTAAATATAATAAAAACCTAAAATGCTGTTAATGCTCTTCCATTTTGTAAAAGAATGAAAGTATTCTTGCATTACTCATTTCTTGGCACATAACAAACATTTAATATCTTTTCCACTGTGGAAATTCTATTTGAAAAATATTACCTAGTTGCTACTGTTCTAACTTTTAGAAAAACACCATTGGTTCCTGTTAATGACTCTTGGTCCTATAATTAAAAGAAATTAAAATCCCTAAGGAGAGGCTAATAGAAATCTTTGCTTTGCTCATATCTAAAAAACAACCAGACAGCAAAATTATCTTTTACAAAATATTTAATATTGAAACATACTGACAGCCCATTCGCAGACAAAGTGCTGTTAGCTTCAGCAGAGTTTTACAGATGAGTTTTGCAGTCCTTCCTCTGGGGCTGTATCAGATCCAGAGGTTTTTGTGACATACTATTTGAAACCAAAATAATGTAAATACTTAAAAACCAATTTGATGCAAGAATTTGAAGGTTTAAGTACACATCTCAAACCATGTGCTTGGCTCTTATTTTCTAATGCTTATTATTCAGTGATAAAAATGTGTAAAAAAAAATGACAGTAGTATGTCAGGTGACTCCTATTACATATAAAAAGGGCTGGAATATAGTGTTACTGATTTTGTTTCCCTTCCTTGAATTTAATCTCAGGATTGCTAGGTCTAAGCAAGTATTTGTGTCAATAGCAGTGTCATATTATAAATATATTTTTAAACATTTACAGAGCATATGTTCACAGGGAATCTGACTTTTACTAGGTCCTGCATGTGTATAAGTAGGTATGTATGTAAGAATTAGCTGTTGAAATCTACAAATTATACATGCAAGCAATCTTTCGTAAAATTTCATATGTTAGGAAAAGAAATATTCTGATATTCGTGAAAGATTAAATGTAAGGTAAGATTGTAACATAGGACAAATACAAAATCAGATCAGTTTTAATGCTCAAATCTATCACAGTATTCTTTACATAGTATTGTGACTAGCATAGCTCCCAAAAGACTTTTAAAAAGGAATTAAAATTCAAGTCTGTTCATATTGGCAGTGTCTTCTATATAAAGGTGATACAATTTATAGCTCTGGGAGTGCTTTCTTCACTGATCCTTAATATTACAGAACTTCATAGAATATTTGTAGTCTCATACTTTTTTTTTTTTTTTTAAACATTTTCAATTAGCTGCAGAGTCTTTAGCTAGGAGTGTTACTTGGAAGTAAAAAGTTTGCTAAACACGCACACAGACGGCAAAGAACTTTACTAATAAAATTAGTAATTTAATTAATCTAGTACCTTGCAAGTAACTTTATAATTTAAAGGCTGCATAAGCCTCGAGCCAGTCTGTGTTACAACACCTTTCATTTATGTCAGAAGGTGCTAGGAATCATCTTGCCATCAGTGGTCCAAATAGAATCACTGAAGTATTGATATGAAAATTTAGAATTAGTATAATGACTAGTTTTTATACTGCTTTCTGTCTGTACATACATTTGAAATGCTGTTGCATGTGGAAATGTTTTATGTTGAAATGCATATGCCAGCACGTTTTGACCTGTGAATATAATATTGTGCAACATGGCTCATTCTGTCCTACTAGAAAGTAATTTTCTTGTTACTGTGGTATTTATCTGGGCATCAAAAGCTCTGGGTTCCAGTCATAACAGCAAGCTTGCTTGGTGACCTATAGGACATGACTTAACCTGTAAGATTTTCCTGCCTGAAAAATTAGGAACACTCATTTAGCAGAATGAAGACAAGGATTTTCTTGGGGATTAAACTTTAATATAAAAGGGGAGGGGAGAATCTATCCAGCTAGTTTCTTTCCTATGTCACCAAATATTTTGAAGGCTATTTAAAGATATTAGACACCGCTATATGACGCTGTATATCTATTATTTCTTTTAAGCTAGCCAGTGAAGGCAAGGGTACATTTAACACAAACCAGTTATATTACTGTTCTACACACAGCTACCGAAATAAATGTTACCAGCACTGCACGTTAAACTGATGATATATTGCGCTGCAATACCCAGACAAAAACAAACCATGTTTACATGTATATGTTCTGCCTTTTCCTTCAAGAACTGCAGAATTCTGCAGACTTCAGGGGAACCTGCCACCTAGCAGGAATAAACTGTGCCTGAGAGACTAAGTGTGGGCACTCCCTTCTCGGAGATCTCTCTCCCTCACCCAGAGGGGTAGAGAGAGGAGCAATACAGCACAACTGCATTCCCAATGGACTGCGCTATCCCTCCTGCCTCAAAGACCCAGCAAGAGGTATGCCCACCCAAAGACCTTCTGGGTCGAATAAGCATAGAATAGCTGAGAACCCACAATGTCTTTTCTAGGTTTAATTGTAAATTTATTTGGGGAATGTATGAAAATTTTATTTTAATATTTTTATGCATTTAATTTCAGTTAAAGTACTGGGCAGGTCTATTAATTTGATAAATGACCTGACATATGTCCTTAAAAGCAGTTAATATTCTAAGTGAGGTCCACTGTAGCAGTCATTCAAATTAGCTTGCAAAATCCGCATAATGTTTTCAGACATATACACTAAATTCTTCTGATAAAAACAAGTTAATCTTACCAAAAGAGTGAAGATCTCACTCTTAAGCCAAAATATATCCCTCTTCATAATATCACGCAGTTATCAGCATGTCCCTTGGATTTATGACTTATGACATTTGTTTACCAACAGGTGGTTGCAAATCTTGCCATTTATATTTTAAGCAACAGTAAACACAACTAAAAATAATATAAGATAAACAAAATAAAACTCAGTGGTTTTTTTAAAAGTGTTCTTAGAGAAAAGCTGTACTTATAAACTAGGTCTTCAAGTAGGTCACACCAGGCCCAGCAACACAGAAGAATACTGCAAGAGCAATAAGGATTTTTAGGGGCATTATGATAGTGTAATGGAAACACATCTGCCCCCAAAAGTCCCTCATTTTCCCTGCGGTGAAGAGCCATGCAGGAAGTAGTGAATGCTGTGGAACATCAAGAATGAAACTATAAAGAAAAATTATTTAAGTTAGAACAATTTTCCAACAATGCTTCAGGATTTCATAATTTCCTGTTAGTCCCCTGCATAAGAAAATTGTAGTTTTTCAAATAGCCGCTAACTTGTTTACTTTGGAGGTATAAAATGGTTCTGTCCATTCACCAAAGTGAATTCTGAAGCAGCTATCTTAGGAATACTATTAGTATTGGGAAGCTAAAACCATTATGTGTAAAGCACAGACAATCCAGGACCATTTTTCTTCTTTCAGCTCCCAAAAAGAAAAAAACTAATCATCATTAACAGCTGACCTGCATCTCCCATTTTTAAGGATTTACTTTAGTGACAGTGTGAACATTAGTTTATAGAAGAAAATGATACATAATAAAATCATATAACATCTATCATTTTAAAGAATTTTAAAATATGTTCCAGCCAACCATGTGGGCAGTTTTCCATAAATACAGAAAGTCCTATCAGAGTAAAAATGCAAAGAGGAATCCAGTTTAGTATAGACTGAATGCGCCACATTTAGACATCTCCTTAGTAAAATGGGCAGCACATTTGAACTTCTAGTTACACCTATCCAATTGATATGCCTAATGAAAAGTTACTCTTAAAATAATCCACACTAAATGGCACCTAGCAGGCATAGTCTTCAACGGATTCTTGTAGCATAACGTATAAAATATAATAATATTGTTTAAAAAAGCAATGCTCAATTCCTCATGTATTTTTTCATATGGTGTTCTGTGTAATACATTTGCTCTTTGTTTGTGTTATAACATAAAAAATAAACCCAGTTCTTTCCTCAGGTGTATGAAATTTTACTGTGATCTCACTTGTATTTTTTGTTGATGTAGGTCCAGTGATTTCAGTGGAGATACTGCTGACTTACACCAGCATCCAGGCACCTACTGACAGAGGTGTGTGCAGTTTGTGTGGTTTGAAACAGGCCTTTTATTACAAAAGAAAGCTTTTATACAAACAGCAGCAGCAAAACAAAAATCTAGATTATGTTGACTCAAATAGACATTTGTAACAATATGTAACAAATAGAAGTATCCCTTCAGTAAAATTACTGCATTCCGTTATTTTTAGTGACCCTTGTGGGCCAATCCTGAATCATCCTGATTTTTCTCACCCTTTCCTAAAACCATTTATATGTGCCTTGGCAGAACACATTTTGTCTTTTTTGTTTTGTTTTAATTCTTATCCTGACCTACAAAACAAAAGAAAAGCTATTACTTTAAAAATTTGGTGTCTAGCTACTATTTTATATCAGTTCATATAGAAAGGCCATGATTCCACTAAAAGGATTTGGACTGTCTGACTGAAGCTGAGATACTTAGAATAGCAAAAATGCATCAATATTACATTACACTGGTGAATTGTAGTCTCGCCCATTAACAGCTAAATTAAAATATTACAGCAGTGTTAACTGAAAACATCAGAATAGTTTTGTTTAAAGTTATTAACGTGTATCAACAATGTAAGCATTCAGTATATTAGGAAATCAGATGGGACAGATACGTCAGTTAGACTTGATGATTCTAGAGGTCTTTTCCAACCTTAATGATTCTATGATAATTTTTAAGACGTTTTTTGAGCTCAGCTAGGAGCAGGTGTGCTCCAAACAGGAAAAGAAAAAAAATATTTCAAAACTCGGGAGCTTGTCTCTCGAGAATTATGATTCCAGTGTGAAAAATAAGATGTTGATAATGGAAGAGCCTTATATCCAACAAGAAGCAGAATACAGTGATAACCTTCTGAAACCTTCTGCTAACATGTAGCCATATTTGGCTAGCTCACAAAGCAAGTTACCTCAGTAATAGATGTGTTTTTATTTCTATTCCTATTATCTTTATTTATTCTGTACATGTTGTAGAAATGTCCTGAAAACATCCACAAGCTGAATAACGCCTATCCATTCACACATCGCCTAGATAAACATTGCCCTTGCCCTGAAACCTTGTAAATAGAAATTATTTGGGCATTTTGACAACAGGCAGAAAAAGCTGATTCTTTTGTTTCTCTTTTCCATGTTTGTACCTTTACCAAATTCCCTACACTGTTTGACTGCAAAAAGCATACAACGTTGCAACAAGAGATTTGCGTATTTATTAACCGATGTGCACTGTGATATGGCAAATGATGCCTTAAATTAATTAATTTCACCAGACTTTATAGTCTCAAGCTGCATGGTCTGAGGTGGATTTGGAAGTTCATATAATACAACCACTTTTCTACCACTTCCACTTACGGGTGCAGCTTCCAGGTGATAGCAATGTTTTTCCCCTAATATTTTGACACCATCAAAAAAAGTCCAATTTTTTTCCTTCTTAACCTGCTAAATGTGATTTTTAGGCAAATAAAAAAGGATTTCTGAGTCATACCTTTGCAAAATACATTCTGAACATACTGGTGTATGTTTGCATAGACTTTCTTTGTGACACGAGGCCAGGATTTACACAGGCAGTGTTGATGTGTATCATGTACAGAGCAAAGAACAGGACACAATTTAAAAGTCATACCTTAGGTGTCTGTGTTCTTGCTCTGGAAAAACTCTGGATAGCTGCATAGGAAGGGACGATTGATTCTGTAGCCTTTATTAAGGCAAAATTTTTAGTTGTTCCAGGTCATAAGTTTCCAAACTCAGGGTCACTACCTCCCTCTGTTTTTTTATATGGCTAGATCAGAGGGGAGTCACAAAACTTTTCTGTTGCAACACGAGGTCAGGAGATGTCAAAGGTTGAGGCCCTGCTTCAGAAAATGCAGGCTACAGACCAATCCCCAAACCACGCCACTGAATTCTGGTGGAGATCCTGATCTTTTCACTGCTTTCAATAAAATTTCAAAAGTAAACAGATTAGGCCATTTGATAATCCTTTGCTGATTCAGTGTTTGTAAGCTGTTTTTTTAAAGGTTTGCTTAAAAATGCAAAAAAGTAATTCTAAAAATGTAGGTTTACATTTATTTTAAATAGAAACATAGCTAGTAGGGCTTTCAATTTTGTAAATTATAGATGCAATAAATAATTGGAGTTGATCTTTCTAAATATTATTTTTTCAATATTTCACTACCATTTTCATTTCAAGGAAAATTAATTTTGATTCCAAACATACCACCTACTTTTTATCTTCTGTAAATTTCTTTCTTCATTTCAAACAGCAAGGTAGACCGATCCCAGGTATTTAATTATTAATACTCTGGATACGCAATGCACTTCAGGAGTCTCAACTCTGAGGCCACCACCCCATGCTGCATGCAAACCTTGTGGGAAAACCAGTGTGAGGGAAAGAGGTCAAATTTTTATACTATAGATGTTTAGGGAATCTATCATTGTTTTGTCTAATCATCATTAATTTGGGTAACACATATGAAATGAACTTACATTTAAAGTTTAATAGATACGCGTGATACCCACAGTAGTAGAAAACTGACAGTTGTCCTGCACGCTAGAGACAAACAGGAGCTCTTTCTGTAAGCTTACTAATGGGAAAAAATGTGACTAAAAATTTTGTATGAGGAAGGCCTCCAGAAGTGTAACCGTGTTCTTTAACACTGCTCATTAGTCATTTAAATAGTTTATTAATTCTATAGCTGGGTTATTGGCGCTAGAAGAAATGCATTTGAATTTTGTGTATCTTCAATAGAGAATCAAATAGAACCTATCTGAAAAAAATATCTAAAAATAGCTGGTTAAGGCACGGCTATGTAAAGCACATCTTATAGCAAGTAGCTATACAACATTACATGTTTTAATTTAAGAGCTTTAAAGTAATAGTTGGTGAGAAGCAACTGCTGTATTTCAGCAGAGCAGAGTTGATCTTTGCTGCTGTTTGGTATGTACGTTGTTTCTTTTTCCCTTAAAGCAAAATCCTCACATTGATCCACTTTCTAATCTCTGATTTTCTGCTCTTGTGTTCTCAGAATACTAGTGAAGAGACCACAGGAATTAAACCAATCCAATTCTGTCAACTTGTAGTATTGGACTGGTCTAGAATGTATTCACAAACTAAGTACTCTAATTCAAAAATAAAAAATTTCTACAGTTAAATTTGTAGCTTAGTTTGTTCATGAAAATTTAACCTTCTCATAAATGCTGCTTTTGAACAGCATTATTTAATGCAAAATAGTAGCTAAAATGCATACTAGCAGCACAATTCTACCCTAAGCTCTTCCACATCAGATTTCAGTCTTAAGCAAGTGAGGAATTTGTTGCACTGAGGTTTGGATATGTCCTATTTCACATGTGTAGCGATTATATTGCTATGCAATGTATAATACCAGAATTCCATAGAAAGATCTTGATCATTCAGCATGATCTCCCTTTGCATGAATATGTAGATCCTGCATATAGTTATGTGGTACATCACATACCAACAACTTCACTCTAACAGTGTATCACTGTGTAACTGCAGCTGAATTTCCAGGCCTTTTTGAAATATTCAAATTGATTCAGTCAACCTGAGTAGGTCAGCACTTAAAATGAATCTGACTGCAATTATAATGTGACCACAGTGTGAATGCCTAGGTGTTTATGTGTAACTTAAGCAGGTGATTAGCTGGCATAGGACGTCAAACTATGACAGACACATTTGCACCAGCTGAGAGGATGCTCGTGTATGTATTTTGTGTGCATGTGCTGTATGCATAAGCCGTTGTATAAATTCTATTGTGTGAGTGTAATGTGTTTCATTCAGTCTTAAGTATGGGTACAGTATATTCAGAACCACAAGAAAGTTCAGCTTATCTACTAACAAATTTTCAACACATACTACAATCCCATCGGGAAAGTAGAAGTATATAATTTTAAAGTAAAAATTATGCTTAGATTCTTCAGGATTTTGATAGCAAAATGTAAATAGTAATATGAACTTCAACAGCTTTACAGTGCCTTACTCATACAAATATATTCTACAACTTTTATCAGTACAAAAATTAGGAATCTTTAAATTGATTCATAGATACAGAGTATACGCATGTAGACACACAAGCACACGCACACACTCACAAAAAACCAGCTAGTTGAAGAGATACATTAAAACTGAACACTTTGTGAGCAAAAAATGGAGGAGACTGACAATACAAATGTTACTGGTGTTTATATGATGTTTGCGGGCTTTAAGCTGCCTCTCTTTTCTAGGGGCTTACTTCCTTTTCTCTCAATTCACCTATGTCGAATGACCACTCTTTGAAATATAACATTTTCTTCAGCCTTCACTAGCTTTTTAAGAGAAAAATTCCACCAACAGTTAGAAAACTTTTTTTTTATGTTTAACTTTCAGAATGACAGTATTTTCTATTCACTTCTTATTGCTGAAGACAACATTAGAGTATTATAGTTTATTTAAAGTGTATAGTAGCCTTTTTTAAAAGCAACAATAGTTTACTACATTTAATGTCCACTGTAAGAGCCATAATATA
This sequence comes from Phalacrocorax carbo, assembly GCF_963921805.1. Classification (NCBI taxonomy): domain Eukaryota; kingdom Metazoa; phylum Chordata; class Aves; order Suliformes; family Phalacrocoracidae; genus Phalacrocorax; species Phalacrocorax carbo. The sequence goes on along the minus strand of NC_087522.1, from coordinate 12,184,414 downwards.
CTGGTTTCTTTTGCAGAACAAAGTGACCACCAAAAGCGGGACTTTGTGGGCCAGTTGGATAAAACATAAGCTCATCTCGCCCCCAAAACCCCGACTCTGGAACCACAACCTTCTGAGATTCAATTTTAAGTAAGATATGCCCAATCAACTGAGAGAATCATTGCCTATAAAGTGGGTAATTTTCAGACTAATAAAAGAGAATATTGTAGCCAAGTCACAATACACACTCCTTCGCTTTCTGGACAGCAGGAATTGCTAACAGATACTATTTGTTTTTAGTCACTTTTTATGATTTATTTATTGAGTAGGTAAGCAGCACCTTCTGTGTCTCTAAAATGACAAGGAACTCACCCAGAGTAACAGTTATTTATTAGATCCAGCACTCAAAATACCTATTAAGATTTCTTTCAAAGTAACAACTCGTTTCTCTGTTCCACTATATTTCAAGCTAAAGTTGACACACTACACAGAGATGTCTCCCATTATTCTGTTTGTTATTTGTACAATAAACTCGAAAATATTTTCACTTCACGTGAAACAGTTAGGTCTTTTCCCACTAATAGTGGTAGTTTCAAGTATTCAGCTGCGTGTCTAAACATTACTACCCCTACATTATGTTGCTTAATAACTTCTTTCAAAGATGAGAGGAAAAGTAGGGACAAAAGGAACATACTTTCTAAATCCTCAGTATATAATTCCAACAGAACTTCTAAATAAAATCCAAGTTTAAAAGCACTATAGTTTACACTTGGATGACTGAAGTAGGTAAGTGCTGTCAGTTACTAAAAAGGAAACTAATTACTGCGCTTGAAAAGCCTCTGTTACAGTTACTCGGCTCTTTCTAATCGAAGTACCGAGCCAAAGAATGCTGTCCTCGCTGAACTGCTGTGTAATCGGCAAATGCATCTTGAGGGAAGAACGCAGAGAAGTTGATGGAAATTCCGGCTAAGTAGGAATGTTAAAATGAAATACATGGCCTGTAGAAAGAGGAATTAACTGACTGCTTTAGGGTTATGAGGATTTGGAAGATTGGTCTTATTTCCCACGCGCTTATCAAACGCTACGTATCGTCGCCTCTCCCAAGCACGCTTCTTTGCGGTTATTTGCGTTCGGCGAAAGTCGGCCCCCGCAGCGCGCCCGGGGCACCGGGACGGGGCCGGCGGCCGGGCTCCCGGCAGGACCGAACACCTGTGGCTCCCGAGGGTGCCGGCCGCGGCGGCCAGGCGGCCCCGCTCCGCGCCGGGCGCGGGCCCGGCCTCCCCGCCCGCCGGCGGCCCCTCCGCGGCCTGCGGCAGGTGGGCGCGGGGCCGCGCCGGGAGGGCGGCCGGCGATGCGCGGCCCCGCGGGGCGGCCTCCCGCGCCCCGGCCGCGGCTCCGGCCCTAGCCCCGGCCCCGGCCGCCGGTCCCGGCCCTTCGGCAGCCGCGCCGGCCCGGCCCGGCCGCCCCCCCCGCCCTCCCGGCCTCCCGGCCAGGTGCCCGGCCGGGCGCGGAGCCGCCCCATCCCCGCCGCAGGGCGCGGCCCCGGCTGCCCGCGGGGCGCGGGGCGGCGGCCCCACCTGCGGGCCGCGGAGGCGGCGGGGGCGTGCGCGGGGCCGCGCGTCGCCCCGGCGGCGGGAGGGCGGGGGGCGCGGAAGGAGAGCGCAACTTACCACTTGTCAGTGCCCCCGCGAGCCGCGGACAAACGGACGCCCGCAGCGAGCCGGGATCCCGAGGAGAGGGTGCCGCTCGCCTGGCAGGTTCCCCCTCTTGAAAGGAGACAGCCCTTCGGTCCTCGCTCCGAGCCGGCTCCTTCCGTTGGCAAAATCCTGACTCATTACATAAAAAGATCACCCTGCCAGGCGCCCAGAAACATTTCTTCATCACGGTCACGCCACGAGCTAAACAAGAGGCCACATCAAGGGGAGGGGGAGAGGGGGAAGCGGAGGGGCAAAAAAAATCCACAAGGGTTTTTTTTTTTTTTTCCTTTTTCCTTAAGATCCTCTTCCTTTAAAAAAGGGGAAAGAAAAAAAAAAAAAAAAAGTGCAGCGGGGGAAGAAGAGCAGCCACCAGGAACCAAGTAGAGGAGATTCACTCATTGTTGCCACAAAGACACCTCTCCTCTTCCCACTCGCTCTCCATGCTCATTCCTCCAACAGTGCTACAAAGACGCGCAGTCGGCGCCGGGAGTTGCTGAGCCCGAGCCGTGAGCTCCCCAACTCCGCGGGGGCCGTGCCGGGAGACCCGCGGCCCAGAGTCCTCCGAGAGTAGGTGTGGTGAGTCCAAGACCGTCCGAAAATTATTTATTTTTTCCTAGAAACTACCTCCAAATACAGTAAGAGGGAAGGGGCATTCCTAGAAATTCGGGAGACGTCAGAAAGGGAAGATTTGTGAAATTCAGCTTCACTTCCTGCAGAGGGCTCCAAGCACAGGAAAAGAAAAACCAAGTGAGCAATAAAGTGCTTTTCATGCTTCTCGGATCAGATAATGGTTAAAAAAAAAAAACCAGAAAAATGCTAAAGCACTTAACTCGCATTTCTCTGATACGATCTAGGAGTTTCATATGGGAAGAAAGCTAATCAGTAACCCACTTTCCTCATTTTCTACTGATGTTTATAGATGTCTATCTTCCGTATTTACTTTCCCCCGTGTCCTTGTGTCAGACCTATGCACACAGCAAATAAAAGGAATCCGCGTACGAGTGAAAAATGGGCCAAATGAGAACCCTCCTGTGTATCACAGGAACACTAATGTCTGTGTGTTATTTTAAACAGGCTTTGCGGGTTGCATCTTCCACGCTACGCTGATGTGAATAATTCATGTTACTACCTTAGATGTGTGCAGTATCATTACTCGCATGAACGGGAATTTGTAGGTTGGCTTTTATTTAAAGGCCCCAATGCTGAGAACTGCTGAGCACTGTCAGTCCCCATTGACCTAATGGTATCTTAAGTGGCTATTAATTAATTCTGCTCAGCAATTCACAGGATCAGGCCCTGACTGACAAATGTAAATCCGCACTTGCAGCAGACCCCCATGCTGTCATGAGCCACTATTATTCCTCATGTGTCTCCTAAATCGGTATGTTTGCTTTGCGCTTGTGTCTAACACCAATGCTTCTTTAGTTATATCTTTTAAAATAAAACCACTATTTGATACATTTCATAGGAAGCAGAAAAGAAAGTTTGCAAAGCAGTAAGGGACGAAGACATTATATATGCTATTAATTATATAAAGATGTCAGTGCGTTTGTAATAAAGCTTTATTTATCCAGGCATAGCAAAGGTTGCTATAAAAACCACAATAGCCAGCTTTTGGGGAAAGATAATAGATTTCAATGTGTGCAACTCTCGCAGGTTAATTGAATTTCCATAATGAAATTCTCCTCAGCCGCATGAAATCCTTGGGCTTGTTCTTTGAATTTCATTATGACTTGCAGAGTCTTCTCTGCCCCCAAATCAAATGCAATAAAAACATTGGAGTAGGGCTTTACTTCAGTGTTTTATAAACACTCATATTTAATCAAAACTTAGTTATAGACACCTTCTCTGTCTGCAGTTTTGAAGGGGAATTAGCAGAGTTCATCTGACAGTCCTAAGTGTGCTTTGACTCCTAAGTATGTTTTAACTGCTGTCGCAGTGCTCAGTGAACAATTGCTCCAAAATACAGACCTGGCTTTCAGAGAAGTGCACCCACAGTGTTTCGTTAGCGATAATGCCCGGTTAGAAGTAGATTTATTTTAAGTAATCTCTTGGAATTCAAAACAGCTCTGGTTAATTGCAAAAAGGCCTTTTTTAAGCTGTCTGGCTTACTTATGGCACACTGCTCTACTCTGCCTGTCACTCATTTCCTGAGTGAAAAAGTGAATGGCAGCTTCAAGTTCAGGATCTCTTGATCATTAAAAGAAATGGATGTGCTGTCCTCTGTTGGTCATACTGGTTGTCACATGTAAAATTCAATTAACTCAAAAAGGCAGCAAAAGGCTCTCTTGAAATGACAAAAATGATGGAACTAAATTAAATTTGCTTCACCTTCCCCTTTCACCAGTAAGACTGCACACTGTGAGGGAGTTCTAAATAACTTCTAAAAAATGATGCAATGATGGATGCTAGAAACTGGATTAAGGAGAGGGCTCATTTCACATGATTCCCTACTGCAGATTCTGCCCTGGGGTTCAGCCCCACTGGACTCCAGCTGCTGTTCTAACCACTTGCTGTGGTCCACCTGCCCTGCCGTGCCTGCCGTGCTGGGTGACACCGGGAGCCACAGCCGCGCTCCAGCTCCAGGGCTGGCCCCCGGTGGGGCCAGGGTTGCAGGGGGACTGCAGCACTGCCAGCACGTGGTGAGAGAGGAAGTGGAAACTTAAATTTCATGTCACACAGTCCAGTCTGGGGTCAGGGCCACGTGTGCCAGTTCGGCTAGTTTGTGCTCATGGGTAATGACGCACATCGTGTGATGTGATGGCAGCTATGCAGCTTCTCATAGCGCTGTAACTACGGCAGTTCAGGCTTTCCTGGGTACCTGTAATGCAAACTCCTACTTTTACCGCTCATGGTGTCCTTCTGTAAGTCATGATGTACAGAAGTGCTCTGCGCTGCTCAGCGTTGGTAAGCAGCACCGTGTGTCCACTTTGGGTCCTCATTTCAAGGAGAGTATGTACCAACTGGAAAGGATCAGCGGGATTGGGGCAAGGATGATTAGAGATGTGAACAGAGGCATAGAAAACGTGACCTAAAAGGAGAGATTTAAAAATTGGGGGATTGTGTTGTGTAGTAAGGAGAAAGCTGAAAGCAAATATAGTAACACTTTCAAAAAGGTTTGATGTCATATAGATGAGTCTGTGTCATGGCAGTAAACCTGGGTGGTATGCTAATTCTACCTCAACTGCTAGTGGAGTTACCAATATCTGGTCTGCACTAGCTTCTCTTATGCTGTGATTTGTGGATATTTTTCTAATTACAAAATTAATTTCAAGTAAATAACCATAAGACATGTCTTTAAATGTTCCTTAGAAAGATTATTATCATGTTAATAATGTAGCAATGCTATTTAGCAAAATCTAAGTTCCGTCTGCAAACTATAGAAGAACAGGCTCTGTATTATCTGATATCTACGTGCGTCACGCACACAGCCTCACAGGCCTCAAACCACTGTTAGGTGGGTGAGATGCAGCCATAGCTCTCATGCATACTGGGCGTAGTCTTGTATTTCTAAAAAACGAGCAAGAATTTATGAAAGCGTTACTCATCACAGGCAGGGTCGCTCCTCTCCAGGTTTATCCCTGAGGCTGTTGAAAGCAGTATTTATCAGATAGGTGTCTGGTCCATGAGTTTGATTTTTATGTTACGTTTTGAAAACCCTCTTGTGAAGGCAGCTTCAGGGACATGGCTGTTCCTCACCGTCCTTTGTATCTGTGAGCAAAACCACGTAAGGAAATATGAACCAATTTAGAACATTTTGGGTTGTAGTTTTGCGTGTGCTCTGTGCTGAAACTGGCGCTGCTCAAAATCCATAGTTTACATTTTTCTTCTCTCTAGGGAGATTGGGCAGTGTTGTCACGGATGTCATACTAGAAATTTCAAGTTCAAAAATGAACTGGAAGGTATGCACTATGATTTCCTCTCTGCTGATGCTTCATCAAAGTTATGCGAAATTAGCTAAAGAGCAGTTCTGGAGACTTGTGCATATTGACAGTAAACTATGTGCAAAAACCATAAATCTTAATTACATGTACTCAGTACAGTCAGATAATCTTCATAATGCTAAATCTGTGCGAAAAACATGCCTTATACAGAATAAATGGTTACAGCCCTTCTTTAAATCAAAATGCAACTTGAATGATGATTTTGACCTACCAACACAATATGTATTTTATTTTAAAAGATTTCACAAAATTTAGGGTAAATAGTTAATGACAGTTATTTTTGTTCATACAGGAATTGTACAGTTTTGATTCTAGACAACAGTGGTGCAGAATACGAGAGGAAGATTTATCAGGAGGAAAACAAAACTGACTGTGTGGACTAACCAAAGGTCAGCAAAACTTCAAATGGTAAGCAAACACCAGACATGAATCAATAAAGATTTCCTTCAGCTTGTAGTGTTGTTACTACTTACATCACTAGGGTGCTTTCAAGCGCCGTCAGCCCTTAACTGTCTGTGCTGGTTTCGTGGCTGCTCCCGTCAGTGTCCGAGTCGGACTTTGCGGCCTGCTTGCGATTGTGCCGGACCAGCTGTGCCTGGAGCCCTGCCGGGTGCCTGCCTGTGCGTGGAGACAGGCGAGCACTGCGCATCTCCTGGCGTACCCAGCCCCACCTTCCCTTGCCCGCTCTCACTGTGAAAGGTGGTTCTTCAGTTTACAAAAATAGGAAATGTAGAGTGAATACTAACTAGATTGCAAATAATCCTTCTAAGTGGTTGGGGATACAGCTGAAGAAACCTCATGTTTTACTAACCAGAAGACAGAACGAGATTAATAGCTAATTAAATGAATTTTGGGGGCCCAGGGATGACCAGTGAGAAGAACCGGGATGACCTCGGTAGCTGCAGCCTGCGGAGAACATCTCTTCAAACAGCAGTTTGTAGCGGCGCCATTTGCTCCTCACAGGAGCGGGCCCGTCGCGGTGGGCGCCAGCACGTGCTTCGGGGCCGCCGGTAGCAGGCGCAGGTGGCAGGGCTGGCCCTGGGCGCCGGCTGGCATCTTCGGCCCCCACGTGTGAAACTACCTTCTACTTTTGTTTCTTCAGGTTGAGCACGAGGGTCTCTAAGTGCGGGATTAGGCCCCAAGGAAGGTGGTGTGAAGAAAAACGCCTCTGTTGATGCATATGTGAGGAGAGAGGTTTTGGCAGCCGGCGTCGCGAGGCAGAGGAGCGCGGCCTTGACCGACGCGAGCCGCGGGAGGAGCGGGGCATTGGCCGCTTCGTGCGGGCCCCGCGGCTGCAGCCCCTCCCCTGCCTGCGCCGGTAGCGCCGCCGCCGCCGCCGCCCGGCCCTCCCGGGGGCGCCCCGGGCCCTGAGGGGCACCGGCTGGTTCAGCCCCTCCGGGAGCGCTGCCGGGCGGGTCTCCCTTTGCCCCGGGGGCGGGGGGGAGGCGGGGGTCCCGCCGCGGCGCCAGCTCCTTAAAAAGAGATGGGGAAGGCTGCCACGGCGCGGCTCCGCCAAGGCACGGACGGGGTTCGAACCCGTGATCTTCGGTTTACGAGACCGACGCCTTACCACTTGGCCACCGCGCCTGCGTTAACGCGCTCTCCCGACGCCCTTCTATCGCTGGCGCCGCTCCCGCCCTGCCGCCCGCGCCTGCGTCTGGCGGGCGCGGGCGGCCGCCTCTGCCTCAGGCGGCGCGGGAGCGGCGGGTCCCCGCGGTAGGTGTGCGCTGGGGCGCCGTCCGTGGGAGCGGGGCTGAGGGGCGTCCCTCCCCCCTCCTCCACCGTGGGGGCGCCCCCCGCTCCCGCGGCGGTCCCAGCGAGGGACGGGGCTCTGGGGCGCTGCCGCCTCCGGGGGCGGCCGGGCCGCGGCGGCCGAGCGGTGTCCCTGCCTGGGGCGGGCGGCTGGCTGCGGCGGGGGGTGCCTCACCGAAGGGTGGCACTCCTGCTCTTGGATTAGTAAGTGTTCTGGAAGCCAGGGAGTCCCAGACCAGGAAGAACAGCTTAGAGATGTAGGGGGAAAAAAGCGGGAGTAAAACTCCCCTCCTCCGGGAAATGAAGGGAAAGGCAAAACGTTCGGATAACGAAATGGTAAATATTAAATTAAACTCACTAAGCACCTGGTACTTGTTCCCTAGAAAAAATTCAGTGTTGTGACATGCAGAAAAGATACTAAAATACATGTTTTTCTAGATTTGGTCTCCTAAATATTTACAAGTGTGACCTGAAAACAAAGCCTTTAGTTTACTGTTCCCTGTGAAACTTTTGCTGGATGCCCATGTTCTGTCTCCCTGGGTGAGGGAATTCTGTTTATTGACCTGTGAGGGGTACTGACCCCAGTTATAACCAGGTGTGCTTTTTTTTTTTTCCTCTGGTGGAAGAAGCATGTAAACATGTTACCAGACGTACCTTTGTAAAGGTTGAGATCAGCGGTACTAATTTGGTGGTGCTGGTGCATTAAAAGATTAGTATCTCTGTATCCATTCAGGATGTTCTTTGAACTGTCATCAAGAAAACTCATGCCTGGTGGTTTGACTGGGTGAACAAATTTCTGTTCTTTAAAGGCTGCCATTTGTCAGCTTCTCCATGATAAATCTATGCGTGCCTCTGTTTCAGCAAACCGAGCAATTTGAATTAGCTTCACCTGCAGTGAAAGGTGTCTAATTTAAATGACTTTACTGAATAGTCAGCCCATGTTAAGTGTGTTTGCTGCTACCCTGGGGTAGCTGTTCCAAAGATGATTCTTTCTGTTTTTCCAGGCCTGGCCAACCTGCACACTTGCTGCATTTTATGTGCTAGTCTTGTTCATCGCTAGCTTTGAAGGACATACCCTCATCTGGACTATGGAAAGCTGGGAAGCCAGGATAGTACTGTCATATTCTGCTTTTTGTCTTGATCATTGTGATAACTGCAGCACTTCAGAAGTGTGGTGACGTGTAGGAGTGGAAACTGCCTCAACTCAGTGCTCCCAGTGAACTCAGAGGGCCAGTTACCTTAGCTGCCTGAAGAAGAGTTACTCCTAGTATTACCCAGCTGGCAGTGGGAAGGAGTTAGATTTTAATAAGTCATCTTTGACTGATGTCCTTCCACTTCTGGCCTACTAGCTTATTACAAAATACGCTTTTTTATGTATCATACTTGCCAGCTCTAACTTGTCATTGCAGATCACATCTGTGTTCGTTTTATTCATGTTTTTGTACCTTTGTGAGCTGAGAAGTAATTTTGTGATGGGAGGAAGCAGAGGGGAATTAATGAGCTGTGTCTCTTCAAATACACTACATTTTTAATAAATTTATTCGGTTGGTACCAGAAATAGAATTCAATGGTAAAGCAACTCCTAATGCTAAAATTCTTCCTTAACTGTATGGGAAGATTGAAAGTTCGATTTTAAATCATAAAGATTTTCTCAGCAGATTATGAGGAAATACTTCACTGGGTTTAAAAAAAGTTGCCTACTCTCTGAGCCTAACTTCGGCAATGCGTCTGGAAAAAATGTTACTATCTATCTAAATAAAGTGCTGTTTAATGGTGAGCTGATTTATCAGAACATTAGTTTTTATAACTAAAATATACATTTGATTTTAAAATGTGTAATTTCCTGTGGTTTCTTTTGACGTCTGGCCACTTTTGTTTGAAAGTGTCTTTTATGTTGGTCATTACCCTTGTTCAAACGCTCTGTGAAAGCCCTTTTTCTTTATGCTGAACCCTCCTTATGCAGTGTTCACTTCTGACAAATTATTTTTTAAAACACATTAATTGCCTAAAGGAAAGTCTTTTCAAGACTCTGCTGAAAAGATAATGTCACAAATTTTATTGGAAGGAGATTATCACCAGGTTTGGTTTTTTTTCCTTCCTTCCTTCCTTCCCTAAGCCTCACTCTTACGAGATGTAGGTCCTCGATGTCTGTTTTAATGTACAAAACTAGGCCTTTCTAGAAATCTCCGACTCTCGTGGAGATACAGGGGAACAGTCATATTTATACAGAATTTGTTCAGCTGTATAACTGAGTTTATAAAGACTTGCTATGGGGTAGCTGGAATGCTCCTCAGTTACCAGTTACTTAAGCTTAGGTTTTGTCCTAGCTTTATGAAAGAATGGTTCTGTTCACTGTTTTTTGATCAACAGCAGTTGCCTTGGAGGGATTCAAGAATGATGCAGTGTTACGGTAGAGTGGCCCTGCAGTCCTTGTTCTGCAGTGAAGACTGGAGACTCATCTTCAGGTAATTTTTTTTATGTGAAGGGAACTATTTCTTAAGAGTTACTCTATAAAGAATTTATAGATAAGCACTTAAAGGAAAAAAAAACCACCCATACCTCTAGCTGTTGCATCTCAGATGCTCGTCTGTTACTTTGATGCTCTTTTAGGAAGGTCTTGGTGGGGTGTAGACTAGTATAGGGTGTGGGGAAACATGTGACTTCTTTGCTATCCAGGAAACATCTCTGACTTGAGAAAGTACAAATATTCTAAGAAATATGTCACTCTTTAGCAACATTTGTGTAATACACAACAAGCTAATAGGCAGGAGTATTTGCATTTAATATTGTACAGAGTAAAGACAAATATGATGATGGGCATTTGTAGAAGGTGGTTTAATATATTCAGGTTTTATTGAAAACCAGGGTTTAGCATGTGGAAGAATCATAGAATCATAGAATCGTTAAGGTTGTAAAAGACCCTTAAGATCATGGAGTCCAACAGCTAACCTATCACTGCCAAGTCCACCACTAAACCATATCCTCAAGCACCACATCTACCCTTCTTTTAAATACCTCCAGGGACGGAGACTCCACCACCTCCCTGGGCAGCCTGTTCCAGTGCCTGACAGCCCTTTTGGTGAAGAAGTTTTTTCCTAATGTCCAACCTAAACTTCCCCTGGCGCAGCTTGAGGCCGTTTCCTCTCGTCCTGTCGCTTGTTACTAGGGAGAAGAGACCGACCCCCACCTCGCTACAACCTCCTTTCAGGTAGTTGTAGAGAGCAATAAGGTCTCCCCTCAGCCTCCTCTTCTCCAGACTGAACACACCCACCTCCCTCAGCCGCTCCTTATAAGACTTGGTCTCTAGACCCTTCACCAGCTTCATTGCCCTTCTCTGGACACACTCCAGCACGTCAATGTCCTTGTAGTGAGGGGCCCAAAACTGAACACAGTACTCAAGGCATGGCCTCACCAGTGCTGAGTACAGGGGCACGATCACCTCCCTGCTCCTGCTGGCCGCACTATTCCTGATACAAGCCAAGATGCCATTGGCCTTCTCAGCCGCCTGAGCACACTGCTGGCTCATGTTCAGGCGGCTGTCAGCCAACGCCCCCAGGCCCTTCTCCACCAGGCAGCTCTCCAGCCACTCTTCCCCCAGCCTGTAGCGTTGCATGGGGTTGTTGTGACCAAAGTGCAGGACCCAGCACTTGGCCTTGTTGAATCTCAAAGAAGTTCATTCAGATTAGCTCAAGGTTCAGCAGTCCTTAGGATGTAAACAGCAAGATGATACTAATACGACCACAGCTTGGTGGGGAGGGTTTTATGTGTTTGTATTTCTTGGTCTTTGTAAAACAATCAACACCTCAAATTGCCAGCTGGCACAAAAAGGAGTGGTTTATCTCTGATTTATTCTAGCTATAAATTCTGTAATGCACAAACACACAGTCAAAAAGTGCTGTGCTTGTTTTGCAGTGCACGTGTGTGGTGTGTGATACCTGCCGGTAACTTTGTGGCACATACAGCCTGCTAACTTTTAAAATTGGTAACGTTCATCAAGAAAAGGTATTTATTAAATTTACAGACATATTAATAAGTTTTAATTTGTTCAGTTTTGTGGGTACTACTTACTAATTTATGGGTTTTGAAATACTTGGCCAGGTTCTGATGTCATTAGTGTAGAACAGAGTTTAATAAGGAAAGGGGGGTGATCTAGTATGGGGACTGCCTCCACAAGAGGTATTATAATAGTAAATATTTAAATGAAGCAACTTCATCATGGAAAGAAGCTTTGTGCATATTGAACAGCTCATAGCTCAAGAAATGCATAGCGGTCCTCTAGAACACAAGCCAAATACAAAACACAAATACGAAACCTCACAATCCAGCACATCTTGAAAACCTTGGAAAAATTCAGGAAAGTAATGAATGAAAGGGGGTGTAATCTTCTCTAAATCAGAAGTAATTTTCTAGTCCTTTCTTTGCTTTACTGTAGTTCTGAAATATTCCTTAATTTCTCACAGAATAGCTTTATTCTTTGTACTTTTTTACAAATCTTTTGTATTGTTACAGAATTACAGGTAGCCTCTAATCAGAAAAATGTTGTACAAAGACTGTTTACTTTCTTGTTAAATTCAAGATTAGTGCTGTAGAGTATTAAAAAGAATTGCAGTATTCTGATAAGAATGCCCGTATAAACTTACTTGGGGATTATTTCTGTATCTGTGGTGGCATAACTCAATTAGGAGCAGGCATCTGCATTGCAAGGTGAAATACACCCAGTAATCGGCAGTGATATTTTAATAGTTTTTGACTTTGCTCTGAGAGACCTTAGAGGCGCATTTGCGTAAGCGAACAAAATGTTGCATTTGACTCACAAATGAGGTCGAGCTATCTGGGGAATATTCAGAAGCTGGCCTGATCGCACAGGCACAGCTTTCGAGAGATGTATCTGTGTGGCCTGATCTGAGCAGCTCGGTGGAACCAGTCCGCCAGTGTGCTCTGGCGCAGTGACACAGGAGTTTCACAATAGGAACGTCCACCTCTCTGGAATGCTTCGTTTAGTCTGTATTTTGAGTTGCCCTCTTTCTCTCCATGAAAAAAAATATCATGTGGAGGGAGGAAGAAACTCTAGGTATCTCCTTCTTCCTTTTTCACTCTGGCACTGTGAGTCAGAACAATATTAGAGCCCCATATCTCTCTTGCTGTTGCTTTTATACACGATTTCAGTGTTGTAGCTCTCTCCACCAGCCAAAGGTGTGGACTAACCCAAGAGATTATCCTTGGAGAATTTTGCTACAGACTCAAGACTCTGGGGTTGGCAAAAATACATACTAGAATCATATCATATTTTCCCAAGTCTTACCACAGCATGTCAAGTTTTGATCAGTTTTTCTTTTTGATGGGGATGGGTTTAAACTAGTCTGTGTTCAGTAGTCTCTTTAGTACCCTAACGCAGTCATACATGGTCAATGCATGCATTATGTAACTGTAAAGTCCTCTTCTGTGCTAGACTTTAGAAGACTCTTTAAATAAGGTGTTTTGCTCTTCTGAGAAAGAACAGAAAATGTCCAAAATTACTTAACTGCAGAGACATATTGTCAGTACACTGTCAGAGCTTCTTAGGTTTGTGCAGTTAACGCACGGTTACTCTCTGGGTAGCCTAGGAAAAGCACTCCTTTCCAAACTGTTCATACGTTCTAAAAAGTACTATTCTTGGAAGATTTGGCTCAGCCCAATCTTAAAACCCTAAGAAACAGTCATTTTTCAATGAACTAGTTAGTAGATGAGGTGTTGGGGCGGTAAAGCCCAGCAGCTGCACATGATGAAAATCCATTAATAAATTACCAAGTAAGGACTGTACGGCCTATGAGGCACTTAAAAAGGTCATTGATTACAATTGTTTTAATTTTTATGAAGCCACTTCATTCAGAATATATTGAAGAGTAACATACGTATATTTTACCTGAGTGTTGACAGTTACACTTGTGCATACATTAGGACTTTTTTAAAATGACAAGCACTGAGAAGTCTAGGTTCTTATCCTACCTTTTCTTGAGAACAGAATAAAAAACAAGAAAGGAATTAATATAATCATACTGCTTTAAAAAAAAAAAAAAGTCCAAACCTAAAGTTTGAGAGTTCAGGAAACCTGTTCTTAGAGATTTTGACGACAAACCATCATTCTTTTGGAGTTTAAGTGCAGATTTCATTCTTGCTCCCTTTTGTGAGAAAGGTACTTATGAGTCAGAAACATTTGGCCTCTGTTCTAAGAGTGAGAATTTTTTATTACTACTCATGGTATTTTTCACTTTCTAGTAGTAAGCATGGACAAACGAACACAGTTTTCCTTTTTTATTTGAGACACTTAGCAAAAATGCTGAAATATCAAACATTTCCTCAGTAGCTACAATATTGCCACTATGTACAAAATATTTGATAAATGTAGTACACATATAAAAATACAATATGCATTACATATATACAGTACAATGTGCAAAACATATGGCATTCAAACATATGGAATTGATTTTAGGGGTGCAAACAGCAAATACAAAGGCATCATGGTTTCTTATAGAAAGGCAATACATAAACTGACGCCCTGATTGCCATAATTTGCATTTAGTAAAGTAGTGCTTAAATGAAGAGGGCCCTAGAGACGGGTGTCTATCTTCTTCTTTTCACAGAATGAGATGCTAAGACATAATTATGACTATGAAAATAAGAAGAGAGACACCTACTAGGGTTAGCGTTATTTCTACTGCAAGCAGTTCTGTGAAGAAAAATCCTATCTGGAAGAAAGCCTGTGCTATTACGTAATACAAACTTTTCAAACAACAAAACCAAATCCTTACTGTTAAACATCAAATACAGCTTTGAAAATATCTACATCCTTAATTTTAAAAAAGTACAGGTAATACTTCTGGGGATTTCATTTCCTATGCTTCAAAATACAAAGTGCCTCCTTTGGCAATATAAATGGCAATGCTTTGGTTCCTATTTAAATTTTTATATTATTATAGTTTATTTTAGGCTGTCTTTTGAATATCTGAGCTGTATTTTTTACAAAAATAGTGTGATTATATAGTTATTAACCATTCCCTGCTTTTTATTGAGAATGTGCTCTCATAGCTAGAATGGCTTTTTTTTGGCTAGATTTCTACAAATACATTTATGCACTTTTAACTTAAAAAGTCTTTATATTCAGTACTGGACACTACAAAACGGTGTAGGTGTCTCTTTTTTGCACTTGTATAAAAGGAATATTTGAGATTACTTCAGATTTTAATGGATGCTCTTTATTGGCCATGTATATACTATATGCAACTCCATTCCACTTATCTCACATAAAAAAAACCATCTGTAGTATGGTCTAGAAGTCATCAAAAGGAAATTTAATAGGCCACAACATAAAGAGTTTTAACAGAACATTTACTAGAGATAAGTGGAAGAAATTTTTTTCCAGTTTTAACAGAATTTGCTTTAAGTTTATAGTACACTGAATATGGCATCCATAATAATTGTTTACATCGGTGAGCTTTACTGCATTTTGATTACATAATGCCCTTCCAGTTAAATGTATTCTGTGACTGCATTTTCTCTGCCTTGAATGCAGTTCAGCAGCTTGTGCTTGGCTTCCAATTACAGTGCCTACACTTTTCAGGCATCTGAATGTTTGAGATTATGTAACATAAAAAAATTTAATACTGAAACTTCTATTTTCATCACCTGCTTCTTTGAACATAACTTCTCTTGGTGAATTTAGAAATACCTCAGAAAGAAATTTCAGTATGAAGTAGTCATTATTTCTAAAAGCCGTGGCCTCAGCTTTTTAAAGGTCTGATTCTGCAAGCCCACATTGCTGGATTAGACTCTAATTTCTGTAAAGAACAACTGCCAAAACCAAAAATTCATTTTATTATCAGAGAGAAGTGCTAAATTTATGACAATGATTTCTTAACTATTTACTAATGCTGAATGGCATAAAAGTGCATTAAAAAAATACCATTTCTGTATTAAATGCAGGATGTGACTCCTCTTGATTAACATTAGGCTTGTAAAACATACATCTGAGTTCTCTCCGTGTCTAGAAGTGTAAACACCAACTTTTGATTTTCACACTGATAAAATCATATTCTTAATTATTTTGCAGGCTCTACTAACACCACATTTGATAGGATGTGTTCTGTTAGCGTATCGCAGCCATTACATGGCAAATTTAGTGCCAGTGCATTCCTTTGCAACTGTTCTCTTAATGAGAAATATGTTCAGTTCTGTACAGTTAAACTGCACAGTCATGATTAAATTCCTACGATGTATTTGTGCTACAAAAATTGTCATGTAGAACATGCACACACAAAAGTCTAAGCAAAACCTATTTCTGCCGTAACAGGCATACATAACTATGGCAAATATATCACATTTCAGAACAAAGTCTAAAGCAAACCATTACATACAAGGTTTAATACATAATTCTGAAATGTACAAAAAAGTAATCACACGTTCCCTACACTAAAGTATTTGTACTTCAAAAACTAAAATGATCCCTTAATATTTTTTTAGGTTTTTTTTCAAATAGACTTTTAGAGTAGAAAGCTATACCGTACTGATAACAACACATCTCAGCTGTTTGGGTTTATTTCTGCACATAGATTCCTATGGATTAGTTAATATTCTATGCTGCCAATAAGGATAGTTTTGTAGCAAGATGCCTTTGCCAGTTTTAAGCTCTATTTACATGCACATCAGAAATGACAGTACAGTTGCTCTAGGTTAATTTGTCTTCTAAAAATTAATTTACTTGCCTCTTATTTAATCAGAAGGCAGGGTCAAAAAGGGCTAACTCGAACCACACATGCGTGGTATGATGTCTGGTGTATCACACATAATAAATTGACAGTACTGCAGAACGCTAAATTTCATTCAAAGTTGTTCCTATTGACCAAGAGTCCTTAATTCTTATTCTCATAACAGCTGAGGGCACTTAGTATCTCAGAGTATTAGCTCCCAAGATAATATGATGAAAAGGAATGCAAAAGGTTGAATGTATTTTTTAAGTGTAATTGAAGAGTCCTATACCATCAAAATTTAAGGCAGACAGTCCACGTGTAACAATGTACTCAAGTATTATAGGCACCGCAAGAAGGAATAAGGAAATGTGTCTTTCAACTTCATCTTTTGTTGGGAAAATCTTCATAGATTGTTTTTCTGTACTTGATTTCAGATTAAAGTAAATCCTGGCCTGTAAAACTACTGAAGATATATAATGATTTAAAGTGCTGATAACTGGTATGATGCAAACATATGATGCCAGTTTAAACCCTTAATCAATGATATAATCCACTATTTTATCTGAAGCCAGTGAAATTCTGTAATATTTGTAAACCTAGACTTCATTGTGTATCTGAAGACATAAATCTGCCGTTAATCCCACAAAGTTTTCTGACAGAAGTATTTCGTTTGATGGTAACATGATTGTGAGAGTGTGGGGTTTTTTTGTTTTTGTGGTTTGTGTTTTTTTTTTAAATGTGATACAGGTTGTTAAATAGTTAACAGCTACTTTGTGCTTTTATTTCTTTGATACTCTTTGATACATATCAATACTTTAAGAATTAAGCAAAAGCTTCAGAGCATTTTTTCATTATTCCTAAAAAACTTATTTTTTGAAGATGGCAAAGAAGGAATTCTGCAACGAGATCACTTTTCAGACTAGAAAAGATATCACGTTTCCATTGTTCAGGAAATAGGGGACTGTTTCCTTTTATCTTAATTTAGGAATTCCCTAATAGGAAATAATTCCAGGTTTGTGTGTGATTATCAGGCTGTATCATCTATGGCAACATTTAACAGCTATTACCTGAGAGACAACTATAGAATTACAAAGTATTTTACTTCTATTTGCATTTTTTGTTTGTTTTTCCAACTGCTTTCACAACAGACTGAAAAAACCAACTAAGCGCTTTAAAAAATATTTTCATGTGCTGCCACGCAAGATCTTAATTTTTGCTATTATCTGTTTCAGGTATGAAATATGCCTTCTTGTCACAAACCAGTACATCCTGATACGGCTTATTAACCTTTTATAATTTTACATAAGGGTGTGCTATTTAGGATTCTCACTGAGCATCTTCTCCGTTAAGCTTCCCTGGTGTTATGAAGTGGTAGACAAATCTGTTCAACAGATACAGCATTCATTAAGAAATTATGGTTGTCCTGTCAGTACTGTCCCCTGCAACTCGGTCTGATCCTACAAATATCTACTGAGGGCACTGGGGCTCTTCTCGCATAGATGCTTGCAGGATTGTAGTGCACAACAGCATTAATTAAACCTTTCTACTTTCTCATACTGTTCTAATATGCTGAGATACTGGATTCAATGATCTAATATCCTCAAACACAAAGTAAATAAGGATATTTATTATTTCCATTGTAGTAATATCTTGTTTGAAGACCACTGTTCCCCTCTGTTCACAAAAATAAGCTATACAAAGTTAAAAGAGTATACAAATAACTCTCCGATATACACATTAAAACCTAGCTATTAAATCCAGAGCATTGCTATACAAAATTCAGTGTTCTCAATATTACCTGGCGTAGCTACAGTGGATTTCTTGCAGTTACACTTAATGTCCCTTTGGATGCAGTTAAATTCTTCCCTCATGATTAAAGAATGGGGGAAGAGTTTGAAAAACCACAAAAGCAAAATATAAAAACAACTTGAACAAATTAAGAGACTAGATATATGAAATTTCACTGAACCAGCCAGTGCTTCTACTTGCCTTTGCCCTCACAAGTCATTTCAAACCTGGCTCAGGCTACCCACAGGAACAATGAAGTGCAGCGATACCTCACCCTCCCCCAAACATTTGCTTATTGTGTCCATACAGACAGTTGAAATCTCACTTTTTTCTCTCTAAGTTTAGCCATGTTGTGTTGCTCACTTAAGCATTACAAAGTCAGAGACATGACTTCTTAAATATTTGCGATGCATTTACCTTGGGGTACTTTTAATCAGTAAGTACAATCATCCTTTCTTGACTTGTGAAATACAGCTTTCAGAGGGCCCTGATCTGCATTACTGGTAGGAGCATAAAGTAATTCACTGTTGTAAACTTGAAAAATCAATAAGGAATTAGCTTCAAGCATTTGTTCTTCCAACATTACTGTCTTAATTTATCTTAACTGCAACCAGAATGTTATAATAATGGACCTCTGCTGTAAGGAGACTTGCAGGTCACATTCTCATTGGCTATAGCTTAATCCCAGTGCAACTGTAGATCTTGTGGATCTAGAAAGTCAGTGGAAAACACGCTGGGGGCAGTAGAACTGAGAGGAGTGAGTCCAGACGAGGAGCTGGGCATTGTAATGTCTAGCCATTCCATATTGTCCAGATTTGTATCGGGAAGGTCAAGAGACAGACAAGAATTATTTGTGGTAAACTGGGGGTCAGATGTTTCCATGGGTGAATGAGAGTGATCTAAAATGCTGGAGTGATTAAGCAGATCATTCTGGAGGTCTTCAATTAAAGAAAATGACTCTCTGTCCTCATTACTGCTTGTCAGTTGAGGCATTTCATTACCTGATGGTAAAGTTCCATCCAAGAGGGCTTCAAGTTGGTTTTCCAAACTTATAGACAAGCTGGTTGTTGGTTCTAAGGACACAGGAGGAGGGGCCATCTGGATTTGTGGTGGTGGGCGGGATATCACTGTATTCACTGGCATTGTAGTGATGTTGGCTGTTACTGGTCTCATTTTAGAAATGGGAGATGGTTCCTCCTTTATTGGAAGGGAAATCTCTGTAATAAGAAAACCCCAATACTGAATTCAGAGAAGATAATGACATATATCCACAGGCTTACAACTTCTACCCCATTTTTGCCCACTTTGAGATGCATCCGTAGGGAACTCAGTGGAGTAAGAGTCACTTTGCTGTTCTGATAATACAAACATTACATGTGTCAGACTATGTCAGGTGCTCTATGAAATGACAAAGTATTTTAAAACAAGTTCCAGAGTTCTGCTTTCAGTAATACTTCAGCCAATTAGAATATTTACATTCATGGAAAAAAGGGAACCATTTTCTAGATGTTAGCTTTACCTCCTTTATGTTTTTAGTTCTTCTGACTAATTAAAATAATTATGGAACCAACACATTTCCTCATTTAGAGGAGAGTACCTGAAATAATTTTCAGTTCCATCCCTGTTTAGTACTGTGTCCACCTTGATGAATTAGTCTAAGAGATCAGTTGATGGGATTAGGATGCATTTATTCCTGATTCTATAATCTAAAACTACTCTTCTATCCAGAAGTTCCATGTAATATAGTGGCAGTAACAATAAAAGGAAATAAAGCAAAGTAAGTTCCAATGAATTCTTATATGCAAATGGAGTCCAAAAATAAGATTAGACAGACCAGAATATGCAAATAAATCCTCTAGCACAGATGATGTTTCTGCCAGCAAAAATATACCTGATCAATATATTTTGCACCAGTTTGCCAAGCAAAAACCACATTCTTAAAACCTGTAAGAGCATCTATTGAAATGATTGCTTAGTAAAAGCAAAGCATTACTAAACAGACCCTTTCCTGAAGTACTTTAATACACTAAACATTTTTCAGCATAGAACTAGCTTACATAAGTGCAAGAGCCCTGAATGCTTTACTTTGTTTTTCATAAAGATGATCAGGAAATGTTTGCTTTTTTTTACGGCAACTTTGCAAACATGGAGCGGTTGTTACCTTTAAGATCCAATAGGTTTAGTAGTGTAACACTTGAAGTAAATATTTAAGCAAGCACACCAATGTTTCCTACATCCTCTGTTCCAAAGGTAGAACTTTGAACTACCCATGCAATATTTTAATAAAAGCACTGAAAGCATTTTTGCATTTAGCTTGAGTTGTTCACTGCACAGGTCACTTATCTCGGTCTGTCACTGTCTACACTCCATTTTCTTCAGCTGACTGCTATTTGCTTCAAAAAAGAGAAAATACTTTAATGTTTAGAATATGGCTAAAATCTTCTAATAGCCTACAATCATCACTTATGTCCTGGCATTCACAGCTGTCAAGATCCTTATATGACAGCAGTACAAAACATTAAGTTAATTGACTTGCTGGGTACCAGAACACTTCCCAGTACTATAATGGCCTCTTTGCCTAATTATGCCTGAAAGCCGCCTCCTTTTACTGAAAAGCTACTTTGTATATTACGTCAGTTATTTCAGTTTCTTTCTGATAGCTCCCTTATTTTAACTGACACAGAAGGTTGTTACTCATTAATGTCTCTACGTAGTTCATACATACCTTTTCCAGTAATGTATCTTCATGTTTAGAGTTGATAATACGTGGTTATATTTAATGAAATTTTAGTATCAACACACTTTAAGCCTTACCTTATTCTACTTTTTGTATAATTTCAATATACATTATACAGACTTCCTCAACTTTTCCAATTTTCATAGAATACATCTGTGCTAACCTAAGGTGTTATTTTCATAGAATCAGAATGGTTTGGGTGGGAAGGGACCTTAAAGATCATCTAGTTCCAACCCCCCTGCCATGGGGAGGGACACCTTCCACTAGACCAGGTCACTCAAAGCCCCATCCAATCTGGCCATGAACACTTCCAGGGATGGGGCATCCACAGCTTCTCTGGGCAGCCTGTTCCAGTGCCTCACCACCCTCACAGTGAAGAATTTCTTCCTTATATCTAACCTAAGTCTACCCTCTTGCAGTTTAAAGCCATTACACATTGTCCTATCACTACCTGCCCTTGTAAAAAGTCCCTCCTCCCTCTCCAGCTTTCTTGTAGGCCCCCTTCAGGTACTGGAAGGCTGCTATAAGGTCTCCCCGGAGCCTCCTCTTCTCCAGGCTGAACAACCCCAACTCTCTCAGCCTGTCCTCATAGGAGACGTGCTCCAGCCCTCGGATCACCTTCATGGTCCTCCTCTGGACTCGCTCCAACAGGTCCCCATGTCCTCCTTATGTTGGGGGCCCCAGAGCTTGATGCAGTATTTGTGTGAATGCTGTGTGGATTATTGCAAAGGTTTGCCTGGGCTAATTTACAAGCAGAGAAGTTCCACAGCAGGCTGACTTTTTATATCAGGTTCTAAATCACTACATCATATAGATGCCAATTAGCTTACCTCCACTCTTGATGAGAATATCAAAAAGATCGTCCATCTGCTGACTTTGTGCGCTGGAAAGCTGTAGTGCATGAGAAAAGGGTTATTCTTTTTCATGTAGTAATTTTTCCTGAGCTGATTGATCCTAGCTTCTCTCAATAGTACATAAGTACTAACCTATGATCAAGATTAAAATTCTCCATATGAAACTGTCAATCTAGAAAACAGAGAAATAGTTTGGAGAGACACTTGTAATCCCTGTGGTTGGTTTCAGCAGAAAGCAATAGGGAAAAAATCTGAAAAGCAAGACAAAGATTTCATGAAGGCAACCTAGAAGAGAGGTGCAGAAAACTAGCGATAAGAAGAATTACTAATCCTGTTTTGTAGCAGGGTAAGAATTTTCAGTAAGTGCAGGACATTGGGGGTGCACCCTGAATTGCTTTTTCTCAGAGATATCCTGCAAATAGCCATCTAGCAAGATGCATTTTGTTAGGTATGGGTTGTTTTTTGGTTTGTTCCCCCACAGTTTGTAGATTCACGTTCTTTTCTAAAGGGGGGGAAGCTTTCATCAACGGTTTCTTTTAAACATCCATCTCCTGAATATTAAGCAAAAGGTAACAAAACGCCCACAAACCCATTCTTTCAAACACGGTCTAGGAAAAGTTGAGACTTTTATGATGGTCTCAAAACTAAAACAGTGTTTTAAAACATTGGTTATACTCCGGAGATGGGAAATAATTTGTCATCAGGAGATTTAGTTCCTGAGAAGAGGCCACTGGGGAGGCAGTTTGCTAACTGGTAGCAACAGAGTCGCATGAGACAACCTGTGTGCCTTCACTGTCAGGATGTCTCACACGTCAAGAACATATGAAATGGCATTAGATATCCATGCGCCTGCCTGAATGTCTGCCATCACGAAACAAGCAACCAATACTAAGTCACTACAAGGTTTGGGGATAGTTCTGAAATGCATGAGGTTAGGGATGCTCATTAGTTTTGTCTGCAACTTCCCTCCAACATGAAGGTGAACTGACAAAGCACTCTGCAGGATTATTCATCAAGCTCACTACATATAGTCTCTTTTGAAGCAGGCACCTATGCTCAAGTATATATAGGTTTGCCTGAGCATGTATAAACACACTCACACACATTCTCCTCCAGTTTACTGACTTTGGAAAAAGAGAAAAAAATATACTAGTATTTAAGTCAGAAGTTTGGATATCTTACATCCTTGAAACAAGTCAGTTGAATGATAGTTACTGTTAAGTAGCAATAGCAGCATTATCCCAATTATATATATGTATCACCAACTGGATACTGTAAAACATATTTACACGTCTGTTGCTTTAATAAA
Source organism: Phalacrocorax carbo (assembly GCF_963921805.1). NCBI lineage: Eukaryota > Metazoa > Chordata > Aves > Suliformes > Phalacrocoracidae > Phalacrocorax > Phalacrocorax carbo. The sequence goes on along the minus strand of NC_087522.1, from coordinate 12,161,628 downwards.
AGAATCTTGAAACAGAAGTCCTGTGGTTAAAAACAGTTAGGAAAATATGAACAGGGTATGTTAGAAAACCTTTACACCAGACAAAAAAATAAAATAAGCAATGGCTTTGATAATTCTAAAGAAAAAAAAAGTGTTTTTAATAGACTAAAGAGGAGAAAATACCTACCTCACGGTGTGATGTCTGAATATTGCGAGTCTGTTTTATGGCCTCTTCATAACGAGGGGGATCTTTTGTCTTGGATACTGTGCTGTTGAAGAGGGATTGTTGAACAATATAAGGCTGGGCTTGAGATGGAGAGCCAGGCTGTGGGAAACAAGAAAGTAATGACTAAACAATACGTTCTAGTGAATTCAAGATGTATCAAGTTCTACAGATTATCCTAGTTTGTCATACCAATCCACGTATTTACAAATAATAATAGCATAGGTAATCAGAGGGATAAAATAAGTTCTCACACACACATACATACATATATGCATTATTAAAATCCGCAAAACTTTATTCCTCCTGGAGTGAACTGCAGTATGTACATAGTCACATCTTTATTTAAGAATAATAATATAAAACTGAACTTTATAGAACATTGTTGGGCTAATCTTACCTTATTATGAGTAGCAGGTCCATTCTGCACAGAGGGAACCTGATTGCCACCACTGTGAATGTTAGAGTTTGATGTTTTATTAATAAAAGATTGTGAAGGTGTTGTAACTGGTGCAGTCTGATAGGAAAATACTGTATTTGATGTGGTAGGTGGAAAAACCTGTAAAGGATTAATATATCAGTCTTTAATAACATTGGGGAAATGACATTAAAGCTCAAGAAATATTCTTTTTAAATACTTGCTTGCTTAAAATCCCTCTTAAGGAAGTGTAACTTGTACTGATTTTTCCCTCCAGTGGAATAATTTGTAAATCTAGAACAATTACTCTTTGAAAGAAGCTTTTTGCTGTGACATGCTTTCATTCATCACTGATAACTAAAAATATTTTCCTGTGATTTTCCAGGAAGCATGAGGAAGTGTAATGTGATTTTTCCAAAATACATTCAGAAGAGTATGAACCAGTTTAATACGCATGATTTCCCCACCTAGTGGACAGTCAATAAAACGAACTTATTTTGATCTGATATAAACCAATGTATGTATCAACACTTGTCCTGTGCTGCCTATTTTAAGACAGCATGGTTTGGTTTGTGCCTTATAATTATAATTTCTTTTAACTACAGATATCCAAGTAGTGAGGGAGAGGCAAAAATATCTGACCAACACGGATATCAACTGTAAATTTTGTTACTGGTATATAAACTTTTTATTTCTTCAACTGGGAGTCCCATACACTCATTGCAAATGATTCCAAGTAGTATCTTACTTCTCATATTTTCAAGTTAAAGGGAAAGGAAGAGGAGCTATGAATGTATGAGTATATAAGACTGTTCTTTTAAATTCAGTATTGCTCCCAGATACCTTTATGACAAAAGTGTGCCAAATCTTACATCAGGAATGGAGTGAGGATTAGCTTTGTGGAGTACAGTGTGAATACCAAATTAAGTCTGCTGTGAGGTGGCTTAATACAGTTTTTGTTAGCCACCTGGATCATCTGTGTGGAACTGTTGTACTTTCCAGCTGTCTACCACTGAGGTGAACAGCTGTGGAAGTGTCTCCTTATTACTGAATGAATTGAAGACCAAGGGCCATGTGGCAGATAGAATATGAAGAGACACCTCGAGTGTGTAGGAGAAAATAAGTGGAGTAATCACCTGGTTTGCATAAAAAGCTGAGCTACCTGGGAAAGTCTAGATGGCTTCAAGGTAAACTGGTCTGGAAAACAAGTATTTATGGAGATGATCACTACTAGGAAGACTAGCTTCACTAAAAAGTGTTAATAAGTAGCATTACTTGCTTGCAGTTCATTAGCTCCATATGCCTGCTGAAATATCCAAGCCTCATGAACTGCAACGAGCAGAGATGTGGATATAGTACTGAATGCAGGAAGGCTGTCCTGATCTATTGTACCACATCAGTATTTTACATTCTGATGTAAAAACCAGTGCAATTACGCTGTCTGGTTTCCTGTGTAAAAGATGGCAGTAGGTGTGAGAGAAAAACAGCTGGGATAGGCAGGCTCTCCAGCTCCAGGATGGCCAGATGCAGACTAAAGTCTGCTGGGAGCTAGGTGGTCTCCACGACAACTGTTCTGAACAAGGGGATGGACCAGAGGGTATAATTATTGGTTATCTCCTGCAGTCATTTCAAGGAACGTCTAGACAGCAAAGGAAGCAAACTGCTAGTCTCTGGCACAAGTACGTGCCTCAGGATGACTGGAAAATTTCTATATGGGACCTGTCGAATTCGCAAGGTAAGACTGGCCCCTCACCAAACCCCAGAGAACCTGGATGAAATCTGCTTTTTGGATATATGTCAGTTTTGACTTTCGTAAGATAAGCTCAATGTCCATGCAATTGAACAAGCAGTCTGAAGAGTGATGATGCTCATTTACTTGTGTTCCTCTTTATTAGCCAGCTGTCTAGAGGATGGCAGGCCATAATCATACATCATCTAAGATAAATTCTTCCCCGGAACAAGGGCCTTCGCAGAAGCAGATTAGAGGACACTGCACAGGTAGAAAACCCAAATCACATCAGGACATGGGTTTTACAATGCACTTTTGTGAACTGAAATATAAACTTGGAAGGCTGAGATATTTTGCAACAGTTACATATCATACTGTAAAAATTAACCCTCTTCATCTTGAAATTTCAGTTGTTTCTGAATTATCCTGTCCTTGGGGCAGGCTGAAAAACACTGTTCTCCTAAATGATAGGAGCCTTAGAGTCGACAGCACTGATATGGAAGCAAGAAAGGTCCAAAACCAATCTCTGAGTTCCTAATAATAGAGGTCAGCCTGGAAGAGGCTCAAAGAAGGAGAAAGCTTTTTATTTTGTGACGACTGGTGCTGATGGGTTGATATCAGTTGCCATATGAACACAACTGGTTTGGCACTCACGTCCAGTGCTGACGAACATCTCTCGTGGAATGGGAAATTTCAGAGCTGATTGTTTTGGGCAGAGAGGAAGAGAAGGATCTTTCTCTGAATCATTCCCTGCATTCCTCGGGAAGAGATGTATTGTGGTTATGGTGGGGTTTCGACTCACTAGAATTGCTGTCCTCAGTATCTGAGTCCATAGCTTTCTTTGTAAGTAAGGACGAAATCACCAAGGGAAGTAGGAAAACTAAAAGGAACTCCTATAAAAGAATAAACCTCTGAAACCACAGGTAAAAGCTTTCTCTTAAGAACTGCCTACAAGAATCTTCCATTTTAAGCCAATGGCAAATAAGAGAAACTGACTGGAATACCTGGTATACCACTTGTGCCAAGCATGAGGAAGAACATAGTAGGAGTGGTGCCATAAGCGTACCATCCAGATAAAAAAGCCTTTAGCCTTATGTACTTACTTGCAACTGAAAAATAAGGTCCTGCACAGATTAAAATTTTGGAAAGAGGCGTTACAAGCCCATTGTATCACAGAGGAAAACACGCTACAGAGATGTTAGGTGACTTGATCGTTTATATATGCCGCAGATGACACACAAAAGATTCTAAAAGCACTGCCTAGAATTAGGTTACACAACTATTTATCGTAATGCTTATTGCTATCCACAAACCTTTCGGATTTGTTGGGTCTGACCAAGTGCATGCTGCGTGATGGTATTTTGGTTTGATTGTGGAGTATGCATCTGAGGTGCTGTCTGGACCAGGCCAGAGGAAGAAATAGGAGCAGGTATTTGTGATGGGGTCTGTATTCCAGCTTGTGATTGAGCCTAAAGGATGAAGATAAAATATTTGCATTATTCATATCTCAGTGAATTACATCATGTAAATATCTATTGCACAGATTATGCAGAATAGCAATAGCATGTATTCTGGGAAGGATGAGCGTGAACTGTGTATGAGAGACAGAATTTTTACTCTGGTACTGGTGAGTTCCCAGCTAAAAGGAGGTGGTTATTTTGCCAACAGAGTTTAAGAAAGATAAAGGAAAACTGGAGAGGGACCAGTGAAGAGCAATGAAAATAATAAAGGGCTAGAGCATAACCAGTAAGAAAGGGCTGTAAGAACTGGGTTTGAGTAACCAGGAAAGATAGAACTGATGATGCAAGAAAAAGGTTGTTTCTAAGAAGATCATAGCAGTTTTCAATGGCCACCGAAAGGCAAGAAGCGTGTCTAACCTCAGAAAGAACAATTTTAGTTGGTAGTTAGGAAAACTCTGCAATATCAGTGAAGTGAAATACCAGAACAAGCTGCTTAGAGTTCTTACAGAATTCTGGCAGGATTTTAGAAAAATTTACAAAGATCAGGACATGGGTTTTACAATGCACTTTTGTGAACTGAAATATAAACTTGGAAGGCTGAGATATTTTGTAACAGTTAGATAACATACTGTAAAAATTTCCCTCTTCATCTTACAACCACCACATTTATCTATTTATACTGAATTATGCAGATAGGGCCATGCAGTATACATGATGAAAAATAAAATCACCCTTACCTGCAACTTTATATTTCCAACTGGTAGCTGCACTGCAGCGGTAGAATTCGGTCCCTGGATAGAGAGTGGAAGGAGCAGCTGCGCAGTTCCTTGGGTAGTTAATAAAGCTTGAGGTTGGGCAACAACGGCAGTTTGCGGCTGCCTCTGTGGATGAACATAAAATTGAGAAATGGCATTCTGAGGTTCAGCTTTGGCCACAGGTATCTCCTGCTTGATAACAACTGCCTTTTTGGCAAGTGGATTCTGGCCACTAGTATATACTGATTGTCCTAAAGAATGACTAGCTACGGGTACAGATTGACTTGTACTAGAACAGGCAGTAAGAGCATTTTCATCTTTGACAGCAGCACTGAATTGTTTCTGTTCCAAAGCAGCTGAGTTACCAGAAGCTTGAGACTGTTGCTGTTGTCCGCGTTTTTCAACCTCAAGTTGCATTTTCAGTACTTCCACAAGTTTTTGCTCTTGTTCCAGTTTCCTTTTGAGCTCTTCAATCTGCTTTTCTTTTTCTTGAAGCTTGCGGTCCTTTTCTGCGACATCAAACTCCATGGTTGAGATGCTTCCACTACTGCGATTCTGACTATCTTCACTCATATTTGCTCTTAGTGGTGAAGTACTTAAGAACTGGGATGGTGACACCATGGTCATCATTTCTGTGAAAGTATCTGCCATACTAGTATCATCTGTGCTTAGACTAGATTGTTCTGAAGGGGAAGGAGATATAGGCAAAGGAGAGCTAATGTTTTCAGTATTTACTACTTTGCAGCCAGGTCCAGTAGATGTTTTTTCTGGAGGAAAGCTGGATATTGTATTAGCCACTGGTTTATTTAGTGTTGCAACAGGAAATGCCACAGTCACCTCCCCAGTGTTACCTGTGGCCCCAGTAGAAGTGGTTACTGTAACAGAGCTACTAGTAGCAACCCCATTGTTATTAAGATCTTGATAGGGTTTCAGACGCTCAATAAGATCTGTTTTTGTTCCAGACACCGGTAATCCTCTCAATTTCAACTCCATTTTAAGCTCTGCTACCTGAAATGAAACAGAGCACAATAGTAAAAAAAAAAGAAGAAAAAAAATTTAAAACTACGTATATATACATTCTAGTTTGTTACATCCTATTAAGGAAAATTATTTTTCAGCATATTTGCTAGTTATTACACCTCTGGGTTCTGACAGCATGCGTGATCCATGAGCACATTTCCATGACCTGCTACTTACTTTCATTGTTTAAGTGGCCAAAACCTTAGCAGTGTTCTGTTGTTGTACAATGAATAGTAGTGAAGTTACACTGATTTTTCATAAATATTCAAAATAGGAAAACAAACATACAGCTCTAATTTTCTGGGCTAAAAACTTCTGAAGCAAACCCATACACTATGACAGCATTGCAGATAAAAGCACTGAACAGTAGCATGCTGAACTCCTTTGTTACGCTGTCAAGACAAATAGATCTGTTTCTGAGAAGCTTTATCAGGTCTGTTGGATGATTCAGTAGACCCATCAAACACAGAAGACCTCCCTCTCTCTCTAATTAGCAACTGAACAGTTACAGCTATGGGCCATCTGGGTTTCTTTTACAAACATAAAAAGTACAAGCAGTCAAAATTAATCTAATTTCTGATAGAAAAATGTTCTCAATTTTCCAGTAAGATTACAGACAAAGTAAAGTGCAAATGCGCTGAGTGTAAATTAATTCTGTACTTCAAAATATCGATTAAAAAAGAACAGTCACCATGAATGGCTTCTGTTTATGATATACATACTCTAACTGTAGAGTGTTTGGGCTGTATGTGTGTTAGAACAACGTCTAAAAGAATAAAAGGTAGTGACCTCAGTAATAGTTCAGTACTTTGCCAGTCTAGAATTTTAAATTATAGGTCTTCATGATTTGGAAAGGATTAAAAGTCACAGCAATCCATTTGCATCTCTGAGAACCCACAGCAGTTTTATGCTGAGTAACTGTCTACCTAACAATGATTATCAGTGTTTCCCCCAGTCTGGTATCCTCTACACTTGCTTGAGAGTGCATTCCAATTTTTCTGTTTTTCAGCAATGAATTTCTGAATCCTTAATCAGAACTGATTTAGATGATTCAGTGTTGAAACCACCACCAGCAGGTCTGTAAGTATGGCTTATGTTACTGTTAGCACATCAGCAGCGATACCAGTAAGTTATGCAGAAATGGTAAGCGAACAGCTTTAATCACCGCAAAGCACAAATTCAGATATTAACGTACATACTTTTAAAAGTTAATAGTTAATAACTTAAAGTTTAAAAAGCTTATTTCAAACACTGGTGTTTGAATTGCATTTTATAGACTTGTTTCATATTAAAGGATTAGCTTTAACTGACAACCATAGATTACTGTCTCGAGAATCTTGTCTTCCAAAATGTTTTCTAGCCCCTCAAGTCTAGAAAAACCCCACTCACTCCCATCCCTCAGAAACGCAACCCCTTGGTAAAGGGAGGGGGAAATGAGTACACTGCCCACTAGATGTCCCTACTCCTCCACTCAGGTTTGGCACATTCGTGTAGCTGCTACTGAAAGGAATCTTGTGGGGGTTTACAGTCAGATCTTCAGATTCATTTTCATTATGTCCCTCACAGTATTAATTCCTGTCAGTGTATTTCTTGAAGGAAGAAAATCCTATGCAATGCCTTCATATTGCAGTTTAAACAGAGTTCACACAGTTAGTTATAACTTCAAGAAGCTTTTATGAAATTTAGTGTTCATTTTCAGATGATGTGTTAAACTCCAGTAAGATGATCTCTTATTTTCTGTTCTCTTTTACTGGTGTTATTTCTGTGTTGGCTTTATAGCAGTAATCTCTCTGAATATGTTATTATTAGAGCATCTTTTGATTTATACAGCTTAACTAAACCTCTTCACTGACAGACTAAAATTGTCATGATGAAATTACCATTCTAGTGTTTAAATCTGCCTGGGCCAAAACTTCACATGAAGCGCACATCTGATACCTAGTTTACCCAAAGTATCAAATCATGTACATATACAAACTGTAAATTTTCTAATTCTTTGGGAATGAAATGCTATTTCTAAAAGATATGCATCTGCATGTGCAGAGGCTAAATTGAACAAATATTTAAGTCCAGAAGAGTTGTGTACAACAACTTTGACAAACTTATTCTAAACAGTTAAGAGAAAAGTACAGTTTTCATTGGTAAATAACATCCAGGCTTATTCTTGACAGTAACAGTTTGCAAGTTATGACCTACAGTGACACACAAGAATGGTCAAATCCCTCTTATTTTTTACCTTCAAGTCATCCAAGCTTGAAGGCAGAGGTCCTGGTTTCCGGCTAGGAACACTACTGTTCTGTCTTGGTGAGCTGGCAGCTGATGTCGGTGTACTGTTGTTCAAAGTATTCAGTGGCGTATTCCCATTGCTACTCTGTTTGTCATTCAGTGGCCTTCAAGTGGTAAGAAAAAGGGGGACAATAATGTCAGTGCTAAATATATTTATGTTCTCAGTCAAGCGGTTGTGATTCTGAATCTAGTATCTATCAAGTTAATGAACAAATTAATTTTTTTTAACAAATACATATTTAACATAAACCAAACATTATTTTTAGTAAAAGAGCACAAAATAGAAAACAACTGTGAGTAGTATGCTGATATTTTATTTTCTCTTCAGTTAAGTGTACTAATTTATGCTTCATAATTTTTATTATTGTCATGGAATTCCTGAAGTACACTATGGACCACAGAATCAGTTTATACAAATTAATCGTCAGCTAGCGGAACTAGTTACTTTTTTGTCTGACACCAATAAAAAGCCCCCACAATATTAAACTCTATGTATCAACCCTACATACATGTCCAATGTTCATATACAGTAAGGACTGATGTGAAGGCAGTTTACTCTGGAGATGATGCATTTTTATCAGCTGTACTTATAAGAATAGTCTCATACAAGGATCTCAAAATAACTGTAAAAAATTTTAAAATGCCATCATTTACAGTAGGCACCATAAGTCAGCTCTTCTATTTTTTTCAATTGATTTATGAAGAAATGTTTCTGAAATGTCAGTAAATGGGACATAAGAAGCGTGGGTAAGCAGGCAGAAATATCTCTGGTCCAAACATTAGGATACATGGTAATTATAAATATAACCACAGATGGTATCTTTAACTTTTCTAGCCTCACTTGCTGAGGGAAAAAACTCATTAAAAAAACCAAAACCACCCACCAACAAAACAAACAAACAAGCGAAACAGGTGAAAGTAATTCGAATTAGGGTTATGTGACTGTGGCATGTTCTACTGTAAGCACTTCTAGGAAAGGATTGGTCTTAGACGGTGAGAAGGAAACTCTGCAGATAGCTTCTCATTCTGCTGTAGGGTGCTGGCAACTCTGAAGATTTATTTTTCTGACTGCGTCTACCTATAAATCACAAAGTATACTTCTCACTGTTAAAAGTGCTAAAGATCAACACTGATGAGGAACTCAGATAAGCATTAGAGATGAGGCTATAAACAATGTACAAATTTTACCTAATTTAAAATGACTGTTTCTTCTTATTTGTAAACTACAAAAATGTGGTCTGTGAAACTGAAGTAAAAAGACAATAAAACCACAACAATAGTATGTGTCTTTGTAAAAGCCACTGTCTGTAAGCTTCTCTTCTGCTCTGCCTACCTACGTGACATCTGAGTGAAAATGGTGTCAAAAAGTTTCTTGCTTTCACATGACTGCTCTTGATTTTCAAATATGCCTCTGGTCAGAAAAAATGCGTCTGACAGGTAGGAGGTTCTGTTTCCATGTCACACAAAAATAACTAGGACCAGTTGAAGGCTTATCTGACTTCAGGAGTATTTTAACAAGAGAACCACCTCATCATGTTTTTTCAATGAGGTATTAAACACCCACAGTGATGCAGACTGCCACTTAAGTTTCCTTGGGTTCCAACCATCTCTTAACATCTGCAAAACACATTTACTTCTAAAGCACAAAGTCTATAATTGATGTATGTATCTTTTCTTTAAAGGACACAAACAATGCCTCACATACTTCAGCGGTGCAGGTAGAATTGTCTGGTAGTTGTAGTGTTGTTGCTGTTGGCTCAGGATCTGCAGCTGCAAAAACAGTTGCTGCTGTTGTAGCAGACGAGCATAGTTGGAGTCCATCTGTGGCTCATTTTTCTCACCTTTCTGATCAGGTGGAATATATTGATGATACTTCAGTTTTTTCACCCTTGGCTTCGGTTCTTTACATTTCTTGCTCCGATGCTTATCGTTTGGGTTCTTTGGGTGGCTTTGCTGTTTATGTACGGACAAGATTGCAACAACTATAACAGACATGTCATTTACAAGCAGTTATGCAAGTTACAAACACAAAGCATACAGGAGCGCATTTACTGCGGAGTTGCTGAATACAATTAGCCCTGCAAACCTGCCCAAAAGGATCACTTGCCATCCATGGCAAGGTAACATTCTCCAGCTGGCTTATACTGTGCACAAGAAGGGATCATCAGATCACAGTTTTTGAAGTTCTTTTTAATAGATGGCACAAATGAAGCTAAGGGATTCTGCTAGTCATGACCTGTCATTGCAAAAAGGCATTCTTCTTAAATGGGTAAGTTTAAAGCCACTTAGTACTTTGTACAAGTAAAAGCTAGTATCTTAGAGTCTGCCTGTAAACACTTGCAGGTCAGAAGTACTTGCAGGTCCAGATTAAAAAGCATGAACAGAAAGTCCTATAAATTACAGGATTACTCTTCCAAAACTTTCAGCAGTATCTGTATTAGAAGTACCTGCATGCGTGGTAAAAACCTCTTCCTTTGTAAGACCTTTGAAATTATTTTAAATGAGAAGTTGAAGGCAGTTACCTAGTCATACAGAAGGTATCAAAGCAAAAATCCTGTGTCGATCCATGCTCATTTATTACACAAATAGCCTGTTTTGCAGGATATCTGAATATGTCATTAAGGTTCTGCACTAAGTAAGCTGGTACAAGTCCAGTGATTTTCACTGGATATAGCCAAATTTATAAGAGAAATTGACTATTAGAGATCAGCCTTGTAAATTTACCTGAGAATTAATTAAAGATAGCTAGGTAGAAGTCTACAGGCATATAATAATTATACAGCTGAGTATCTTCAGCAAAGTTGCTGAAATGAAGTATTAAAGACATCATCTAACACAACCCCCTCTCTAATCGTATTTGAACATGTTTTCCGTGCTGCTGGCTAGGTCAGTGCAGGAAAGAGACTTAAGTATATTCTTCTGATACTCAAATATAAGGATACAGTGACTTCTCTCACACAGTGCATTCTGCTTATACAACAAATGAATTAAGAAAATAGTTGTGGGAAAGGAACAATGCTGTGTGGTTATAGGTAGATTAGGAATGTGGTCACCTCTGTTCCTATCACATTATTCTCCATAAAAAACTAGATTAGGAAAGATTAATTTCACCAATAGACAGTAGAAACTCAATACTGCAAAAATCTATTGTCCCTATTTCCTAAAACTTCCATAGCAATGTAATGCATAATTCTGCTTGAAAGCTTTTGTCAACCGTACTCTAAGGACCTCTTGAAATAATGAGCCAGTCCCTGCAAGTGTTAATGGTTGATCTTAGCATACTAAAGCTTTCAGTCAACAATCCAGTATGTTCTCCTGAACGCTAATAAAAGTTGTTGTTATAGGCACTATATTAATTTATACTAGAAATGTGTATTTTCTTTTCATTAAATATAGCATTGGGAAAGGACACAGATTAAGAATATAGTCCTCAGATGCCATTATTACAGATACCTACCTTTACTAACGTTGGCCCAGGCTTTGCTGCAGATACAGTATTTGTCGCCAGCGTGGTTGTAGCAGTAGAACGTGTGACCTGCTGTTCGATTGTAGAGGGAGTTTTGAGAAAGTCAGGAACTGGAGAGGTTAAAGGTGGATACTAGTATTAAAATATAAGGAAAAAGAGAAACATTAAAAACATCCACCATCTGAATAACTGAAAAAATACTGAAAGGTTAAAGCAATTTACTATCTGTCAGATTCACAAAATATTTTTAGGAGGAATGGTGAAAACAAGACTCTCTCGTTACATTTTGGCACACTTAAATACAGCAAATAAGATAAACTGGTTTCTTTCCTTGACTTCTTGGTTTGCATTTTAAATACCTGCACGTAAACGTATCCAAAATCTGTTTTACTAATACAGGATTTACTTCTAGTTTCACCAAAGCAAAACAGTAATTGATTTTAATATCAATTTTTGTAGTATATCATAATAAATATTTTTCCAACATTAATTATTGTTGGTTTTTCTGCAGGTAAAAAGAATGATAACAAAAAAGGAGTTAACAACATAAAACAAAGGAAGGGCTTTGTTTTCATAACCTTTATGCTGTTCTTTTCATTTGCAGAAATCTTTTTTCCTTTTTACATACATGAAAACAAATGAAGAAACATCATGAAAGCATTTTCTTTCTTACAAAATCATGAAAAAAAGAGCTGGAAGGACCGTCAAAAGTAACCTCACCCATTCAAGTCAGGAACATTTTACTGCTTATAACATGTATTTGTCTCTGATTGGTAGCCCAGAATCTGATTAACTAATTGATGCCAGTTCTTAACTTTATAATTGCAAAATTCTTCTAGAGCTGACAGTTGTCATTAAAGTACTTTTGCTCCTGGCGTAAGGATAAAAAAACCAAACCCCTTCTTCAAGGTAGTCAGTCAGAATTACAGGGAAAGGTTATGTCAATTTTCTTTTCTTGTTAGCACTACTAAGTTTCATATATGAAGGCTTCTGGTACCAAAGAATTAGATTTTAAGGATACAACTAACTTCTATACTTTTATACGAAACTACATATGGAAAAATAGTTCAAACAAAATTTTATTAATTATAAATAAAATGAGATATAAGGGTTAAAATTATTTAAAGGAAGAATGGACTGCATTGTTAGCAATTGTTAGCAGAGATAGCACAATTTGTTATTACTCTGCTTGGAGCAACACTAAAATCTGACCCTAGACACCTACATGCATACTGAAGCAGCCCACCAAAGTTACAGAAAACACTGCTTTATTAGTACAAAATTGAGGCCTTCACTATTTTCTGCTTGTGAAGTCAGACTCTTGCCGCTCAAACTAGTACTGTCGGAAAAACCTCTCTTTCAAGGTCAAACGTCAACATACGAAAAAAACCTTTGTGTTGCAGAACGATCACACAGCAGCAGAGCAGATGCATCTTGAAGAGACCGCTTCCTATTGTATTTTCATGGCAATCACACCTCTGACCGTGCCAGGACATGCATTTCTTCTGTATTTGTCAGCCAGCACCATTATATTGCTGTGTAGGCACAACCCAGTAGCCTGAACTTCACTGAGCTTGTTCCCATGCTGTTACAAACATCACATAGGAGATTTCTTCTATAAACGTATGAAATGCCATATAGGCTTAGGACTTGTTTAGTTTTCTTCTTTTCCTGGCACCACCATGCCTACCAGAAAATTGCCAAAAGTTTTCCTCTACAATAACCAAACTTCATTGAGCTTAACTTTGTCATATCAATTTTTTTCTGTGCTGAAATTTTCTGATTTAAAACGTATTTCCTTCTGTAGTGAATATCCTTCTGATGGGGTTTAGACTCTGTACATACACAGATCTCAGCCCTTGTTTTTCTAGCTACACAAATTTTTATTATTTTCTCATAAAAGATTTTTCTTTCTCTGATCATCTTTTCCTATTTGTGTTACAGTTTTCATTAGTCTTTCTTGGATGTAAATAACTGGAAATGTATAGGATATTGCATATGGGGTCTCACTGGATCCTTGGAGTGGCATTAACACTCCTACTGGAATTACCTTGTCTGACATACTTGCAGTTTTACAGAGGGAGTACACAGTAGCTCAGTCACTTCACTGGTGACCACTGCACCCCATCTGCCTTCCTCCTCAGCTCTCTCTTGAGTCAGAGTCCCCAGGTTTCTGCATTTCTTTCAATGGGAATGGGAGGTGGTGTGTATTTTTCTTTTTAAGAACTATTCCATTCTACTGGAATTCCATTTCTCTGCTAAAAGCCAAATCAACCGGTTCTTTCTGCTTTATAACAATCAAACTCTGTGCTGGCTATGTCTTCCAACTTTTGTTACGTGACCCATTCTTCTGTCAAGGTTGTTAATGGTAACACGAAACCAGAATGTCCCCAAATCAACTCCTGCAGAGCACTATTACCAACTTCCTTTCAACACAATACTTCCCTCTTTCTGTCTTATCTCTGCTAATCTCCATCTTCTCCAGCTTTGCTAGTGTTTAATACCGTACAGTATTAAATCCAGACAGATGAGATCGGTATTTCCATTGTTTAAGAAAGCAATTAGATCACCTAGTACAATATTCCTTTTATAAAAGCTCATCCATTTCCCTTATATTCCTGCCAGTAAATATCCTTTTTCTTCAGAATACATTTTTAAAACCTTGCATTCTAAGCAGACAGGTACTTCTCCCCAGTTCATTTCTTCCTGTCCTCTACTATTCTTCCATGAGATTGTACCACTGAGGACTTAAATAAGTTTGCTAAAAACACTTGGTACACGTTTTGCAACTTTATGTCCTAGGTCCTTTTTATTTCTGGGACAGCAGTTATCAAGCTGCAAGTCTGCATGCACTAAGGTCTCTGACTTTTGCTTACAATTAAATTATAATAATTTTCCCTTCTATCTCTGCATTTCTTTTATACATTTTGCTATGTCTCCAACCATCTGCTGCGAAGAGGGAGCTATAGCTAGCTTGCTGTAACCTATCTAAACTGTATAGTGGGTTTGATCCTTCTGTAGCGCAGCCATCCAGAGGAAAAGCTCCTGATACTGCTTTACTAAACTGCAAGATTTAGTATGCCGTGACTAGTCACTGAAACATTGCACGCACGCCTGTCCTGGAGTTGTGTCAGTTTATGGTGGCAGGCTAAAGATATAAATGCCTCTATTTTTATATCCAACTTTCAAAGCGTTTGCTCTGGAAAGCATCTGGTATCTACACGGTATCTGTTATTTGCCGGACTTGCGTAAGAATTAACAGGTGACTTTAGAGGGATTTAGCCTTTAAAAAAGGGTGCTGGATGCTGTATTCCAACATACTGCACTCCTGTTGCTATCAGGTTTAAAAGGCTTATTCTAGCTATAGCAGTAATATGTAAAAAAGCACTTAGTTTGTCTTTGAATGAAAGTCTCCTGTACAGTATTACCATAAAGCACAGGATAATTCTACTGACGATTTTCACTGGTTCTTAAATTTTCTCATCCTGTTGTCCCACCTAAAAAGCATCTTAAATGTTTGACGCTTCAGCATATCATTACATACCCTTTTACCATTCATCATCCTGATCCTTCCTGAACTCAAATAACTTGACTTCAAACATCCTCTTCGGCAACCCTTTGCAGGCTATGAAAACCCCTCCATAACGACAGCAGAACAAAACTCTTTAAAATGGAAAAGCTAGTAACTTTAAAAAACAACTAACCAAACAACCCTTGCCCCCTACCCCTTTAATTTATACTGCTTGAAACTTATGTGTTAAACATTCTCCTCTTGCCATAGAGTAAATGAGTTCTTCCTTACATTAGTTGTTATCCTCAACTATGAAGGATTAATGGCTACACGAAATAAAACTTTTTACAGACTTCCTAATTTTACCTGCAAGTGTTAGATGAGGCAATGAGCCATGCAGATAATTTACTTGATAAATTTTTAAGAATTTTTCTTAATTAATAAATTAATTACTAAATTAAAGAATCCTAAATTAACAGATTTCAACTTCTTAACTTGTTTACTTCATAAAGTAATGTAAAGATTATTTCCTTTGAACAGATCTTCTATTTGCAGTTACAGATAATATTTCTGGACCTTTTCCTCTAACTGCAAACAAGCATCTATCAGGTCACCAAGCTACAGTGAATATATTAAGGAAACAGTCATATTCTGTCTCATCAAGCAAAATACTTCAGCTGTTTTGAAGATAACTGTTTAATGTCTTCAAAATTGTGAACGCTGCAATTTGATCTGTTCAGAGTGGTGTGGTTAAAATGCCTAATCCTTACCAGATGCAAACACATCAGGTTAAAGCAAGTTTTAGCTCATCAGTCAATGGGAGCTGAAGGTTCTCAAAGTTACATTACATCCTCTGAGGCCTGGAAACGTGTGGAGGAAGAAGCCTTGAAAAGAACTCTGGCTGCACTCCACTGTTTTCAAAACATTCTTTGTAGTTTATGTTGTAATAAAATGTAAAATGTGTCAAAGGAAATGAAAAGAACGAAGGAGCAATTTCCCAGACACATCTCCTGTAGAAACATGCTGTGCTGTTACTCTCTATTTCAAAAGGAACAAGGTAAGCATCAGTTTTATTCTGCAGAAGAGCAGCTTCGCATTTTAGATCTCTGCACAGAAGCGGCTGTAGTATGAGATCCACAAGCAAAGGACTGAAGTTCTATCTGAAGTGCTTTTTCAACCAAGTTCAAGTGCTGTTATTTTGTTGCTGCAATGACATATCTAGCTTACACTTCCTACTTGAAAAGCTTTTGGTATGTATTGCTTTGAGTACTTTTATTTAACTCTCCATTAGGAACCTAACTCTTTACTTAGGAATCTAATTTAATGTGGTTTGTTTTCAATTTATTCAACACAAATTACATTCTCTTGACATGAAACCCAATTCACATCTCAATCCGTATGCTGGGCAACAATGAAATAAAACGGATGTGCTGTACTTTGTGCCCAGCATTGTTTTTGAATATGAGCTTTCCAATAGTTTTTCTATCTAATATAGTAATAAGAAAACCAAGGAGAGTAATCCCAGATCCTGAACCGCTCAGCTGTCAAGCATCCACGGTCATTAGGACAGTAACATCTTTGAAGCACAAATAATACTTATAGTTAACTGTTTAATTTTACATTACTTTATATAGTAAGAACTCAATACTCAGTTCTGTCTTGCCTTCTGTTTGTGTCTTAATTTATAAACTGCAGCACAGTTCCCTATGTGCCTTGGCTTTGCTATGAATCCTCTGAGAGTTTAAATATATAAATGTGTTTTCCAAAAGACTGCTCAATAAAAAGAGAAACATGAAAATAATTTGAACTGCAAAGTTATGCATCTTTTTCTCCTTTGTGTAGTGGAGAAAGTGATGAAGGAGCACTCTTAGGAAGTCCTCCTGAAAAAAATCCAGTACGGGTTACAGTTGATCAACATTAACCTGAAGAATATTACACTCTTATAGTAGTACTGTTCACATATTGGTCAAATTCTGATACACTCTTACATTCTTTCAAAATAAACTATTTTAATGTTTGTGTTATACAAGCTAAAACAACTTGTTGTTACCAGGAACAGACTTGCACAAAATGAAGCAAGTTAGAGTCCTAAAGCTTTTGAACTTCATCAAATTCACACTTTCTGCTTAAGGAATACTGCTCAAATTAATCCAAACATTTCAGCTAATTAAACAAAAATGACAACATTACTGAAACTTCTGTTTGCTGACACATGCATAGTATATTGACACCAAGTACACAAAGCTGAGTGCAATATTATTAAATTTGTAAATCACTTCATATATATAATATTGTGATGAAAACCCAAGTCTTTCCACTAAATTTATTCAAGTGTAAACATGGATAGTATGGTAAAATGCATCAAATTATTTTTTCTGTGATAATATAGCTGCTTGCATGTATGTACAACAGGAAAATGGGCCCACTGGGAGAAACAGTAGTTCAGGATCAAGGACTTCTTTCTAGCATACATGGCTTCTCAGCAGACGTGCAAATTTATTTCAACAACTCATTCAGCATTGATACAAGGCAAAGTTTTTGTCACTCTTCATTTCAACACACAAACACAAACTAGTGGTTCCTCTAGGCAACTACAGCTCAGCATATAAGCACGAATTGCCATTTACTTAGCTCAGTCCCAAATGAACCAGCTGTTAATGAGTGGAGATGAGTATCCTTAAATCTGGCTAGTCTGGAGTTTGCTGACTGTTCAAGCTAGCTGCCATCAGACAGTGTGTGGTGACTTTGCTTGCCTTTTCCTCCACTGGAGCCTTAATCTGGGTCTCTATCCAGAGAAAAAGTTACATGGAAGTTGCAGAAATCTAGTTAAAAGCAAAGCCTTATTCCTCTTAATTGGGCTTAAGTTAGTTAAAAATTACTGGCTGAGGTATGACAGAAAACTTCATAAAAAAATCTATTTAAGCTCAACATAGTAGCCTTTATATAAATACATGTGCCTCATCAATGAATAAACTTCCTGATTAACTCAAAGGTGAAGATAAAGAGCTGTGAAGCAAGTGCTGTACAAAATATTCTAGAAAGCATCCAGACAACTGTATGATTATGCATACAACCCTGTGTTTTCAGTAGCTAATAGGAAATAAGAGAAATTCACTTGTAGGACATGATGTTTCTTTCACTACTGTTTTGGCAAATTATATCACATCAGCACTTTGTAATGTGTTTAAAGATAGGGTAGGTGATGTCACTGTCCATTTCAAATCGCAAAATTAAATTGTTTTAAGAAGAGTTCTCTTTCAAAACTCAGTTTTGCAACTCTTGTGAAAACAGTCTTGTTTTCATTCAAATCCACTGTTCTTTATAGTAGAGAATTTAAATGTGTGGAGATTTAAAGACAACATTTTACCTGCCATGGCAAACTTAGTTACTTCCCTTTCTTTATAAGTAACTCAAGAAAATACTAAAAACCTCATAGAAAAATCAACATAAAGGTTATTTTCATTTCTTAAATAGTAAATTCCTTAGGCACCATTTTAAAACTATAGGAGAGAACATTTGCAGTTATGTGGGAAACCTTATTTTTTATGGACTTTTCTGGAGATAATGGAACTGACGTCAACTGTTGTTGTTTCAGCTAAGTTTAATTCTAAATGAGTTCAAGACCTTGCCCAGAATGAAGACAGACATTAGGTAATCAATAGCAGCTGGAGTAAGCCATGGATATGACCTTTTAAGCAACTTCTGGGAAAGCTGTAGATTTTCTATGGGCCATAATGAATTTCAGTGAATTTATGGCTTTACGACAGTCTATGGGAATTTCATCACTGCCAACTGCTAAGCAAGGGTTCTACGCTGCACACTCCCCAATGGAAAATGGAGTCCCAGACACTCCCTTGCAACATCAAATGTATTCACTTCCACATGAAACTCTAACGCATTTCTATAGTGCCAGACCAAAACACATACTGTGAAGATTTTGTTTCAATGTTTAAAAACTGTACCTGTGCTGACGTAGTAGCATTTGGTGTTATTGGTGATGATGAGTCACTTGCTTTTGGCTCACCAGGGGAAGCTGCTGAACCCTGGGATTCTTGGCTGGCTGGCTGATCTGGTGATAAACCATCACTGCTGTCTTCATCAAATGAATAATCATCCAAAGCTTGAGGATAATTCTCTTGTCCAACTGCTAGAATATTGACAAAGAAACAATCAAACCAATTTTTTTTTAGTTACACAAATCAGATTTAGACATTGGTGGCAGAATTAGCTAATTGCTAGAAAATGATCAGTTTTCAGCACACTCTAAACATGTGGTACATAAGTATTTATTGTGTTTTTAAGATAATGACAGCCATATTAAATCGTATTCAAGGAACTGATGAAACGAAGTGCATAGCAGAAGTTGTTTTAGTAAGAGATTAAAAGGTCTGTTCAACATATGTAGAATGCACACAGACACCTATGACAGACTGAGTAATGGCCACATATGTTTGATCATTTTGTATTAATTTTTTTAAGAAACAGGTCTTTTCAAAGACAGTATTATACTCCAACTATATAATTCTAACTTATTTTCAGACAAAACCAGGATAACTTTAAATTATGACAGAGTTTAGGACTCAGACTTGAAAGAGTAAGTAGTGATAAACTTTGACCGCTACTTGCCTATAATTGCTTCTTTAACGCTGGAGTCTACAGGAAGAATATTTTTTTCTACCAGTTCCATAGGGCCAGGCCTCTGAGCAATCTTCTCATTCAGATCATCTGCCAACCGAGCTCTCTTCAGTTTCATCTGAGTGGCTTGTAGCGAAGGCTCTGCAAAGGTCTCTGAAAAGATACATTGATTTAAATATTCTGTTCCATCTTTTCCCCACTTTCATGATGAACAACAGTGTCTTGTCTTTGCAATAACCGTTCCACTTTTATCAAAAGCAGGCAAATATTAATCTGAAAATCCTCAAATTAATAACCAAAATAAGGTTATATGAGTAGATGTTGTTCATAGTCATGATCATATTTTTTCTATAAATAACCTTTTTTAATAGCAGTAATACTTTTGGTGGACATTTGTATAACGTCCAACAAGAAAGCAAGAAATATAAAATAACAAATGCTAATTATAACCTGAAGACAGCATTTGCTGTTCTAATGGTTTACCAGTGTGAGCTATGGTAAAGGTTTAATTAATCATTTCATTTTTTGATTCTCTCTTGACAAACATCATAAAAAGTTTACCTTTAAAAACAGCTTCTAGCACAAATTTGAGTTTTCAAAATTGTATTTCAATGAAAAAATTGAGATAGTCTGTCAATTCAGATGTGATCTATCAATATGGAGACTCCCATCTGGGTTTAGTATCCAAATGCATGTTTTGAAAACTAATGGCTGTTAAACTGGCCTGGATTATGGTTATTTGGTAATTTCTGTATTTGGTAAGATTATGGTGAAACACAGTAATATAGCCCCATTCATAAAAAGACTAATGTTTCAAATGACCTGAGCAACAAGGAAGATAACACAGCAGGGTAAAAGTCCAGTTTATTAAAGATTGTTTGGGGGGAGGGTTGGGGAGGGTGGTAAGTGCGAAGCTGTCAGGTTATTTTAGGTTATGCAAAAAACTGAAGCAACAGGTACACTACATGTACATACACCGTGGTAAAATTACAGTTATAGAATAAAAGCAATACACAAGTGCAAGAAAACAGTTGAGAATACTTTCACTGCCATAGATGCAACCTATTATTGTAGACATGTAGAATACAGATTACACCAGACACCATAGAAGTAGCAAAGTAGAGCATATAAACCTTTAGAAATAATTCCTATCAAAGCCTAATTCATTTAGAAAAGAGAGTGCATAATAGAAGTTCATTCTAAGAGCAGCTCCAAAGGCACACACAGCTGGGTACATACCTTCCAGGATGTGCATTCTGACCAGCTCAGACCGGTCTGGCCTGCTGCGAATCTTGTGCTTCAAAAAATTTTCAGTCTTTAAAGAAATGAGAAAATAGCATTAACTACTGTTTACTAGAAAAATCAAAGTAGTTTGATAAATCACTCGTGTCCAGTCAATGAATATTTGCAGTTGTATTCAGATAGGTGGACATCGCTGTCAGAACATGGGCAGTAGAAGGGTTTGTTTTGATTTGTTCTGTTTTTCTACCAGTTAAGCACTGCTAACGAATTGCTATCTTCCCCAAACAAGTTGGGAATGTTTCTGGATTTGATCCCGTACCACCACACAAAATCACAGTAGTATAGATTTGCTACAGGAATACTGCACAAGCATCATTTACCCAGGGATCCTATCCTTAACTGGAGGTTGCTATGTATTACCTTGTGACCGTAAGTTTATCCCTCTACCCCTTGATCTGTGAAGGACTAAGAAAGTTCCTCTCAGATCTGACAACAATATTTCATTTTAATGGATTCTTCCAAGATAAAAGCACATGTGATTACTGTAATGGTAATAATTTTTCATGTACTCAGAGAGTTTAGTAACACATACAACTGATAATCCATTTTCAGATATTAATAACAAGTTTACACAAAGTGGTTTACCCTGGCTCGCTCCAGGCTCTTTATCTGCTCATGGAATGCAGCTGGACTTTTCAAAGCTGTGAAGGAAGAGTAAGAATTAAATTGACAGGAAGTGATTTCCAGAAGAAATATCCTGATTAGTATGTGTGTATGGGTGCTTAATACCATCTCAGAGTTGTGTTTGCACCAAAGCAGGCTTACATTTGACTCACACTAGTTATATTTGCTTATATTTAACAGAGATGAGCAACACGCCTATACAGAATACTTGGAATATTTGATTTTAATAGCTATTACCATGTAACAGTTAACTTTCACTCTGTACACTGGGGTCTATTTAGCAAAACTGTTCCACAGTAGAAATTTTATGAGGTAAGGTTCAGAATGCTGAAATACTGTTTCATTTATTCCACTGTATTTACTGTCTGTCCGTACCTCATACTTACTGTTACTAGAGAAGTGGACCTTCCCTTAAGAACAATTTGTACTGATTAAAAAAAATAATTGTAGAAGCCTCAAATGTTCAGGATTAGAAAACAGAATGATGGTTAGCTGCTAAATAGCCAAGAAGAGTAAAAAAACCTGTTCAGCTAGAAATAATATAAACTGTGGAGTACTTCATCTCAATTGGTGAACGGCAGTGAAACGGCAGCAGGCATGAGCCATATTATTTGCCATGCTTTTGGCAGAGATAAGATACTGCAGAACAAAATCTTTAACACTTTTGACAGTTTAGAAGTTTTTTCCCAGGTTTTACTCAAAAAGAAATAGATCATTCAGTTTCTGAAGATAATCTAACACTACGGACCTGGGAAGGTGAAGATGCTTTAGCAAAACAATCTGAAGTCTGCTGCATACTCAGAAGCCTTCCAGAAGAAACTAGCTTTAAGATACTGTGCTTTCAAGCTAGAGTTCACCATGCATACTGGGCTATTCATAATACCTTGACATAATTTTGATATGTTTTCAATGTCCAGAGTTTGTTTGTTTTAAGAAAAATCACTCTTCATAGTTGAATCTTTGATAACTTGGACCTATTATCTTGAGCCCAGTCTCATCCCATGCTGTCTACTTGGGGATTCTCAATGTTTTCTGTGCACCCCTCATTCTGAGGCCGGGCTGATCTCCAAAACAAGTCAGAAGACGTTATGCTAAACCATAGCACAGTCATTGGGAGCCCAAGTGGAGGAACACCAAAACATCTCTAAGAAAGACTTAACTGCAGTTGAATTCTAGGCCACTAAATATCTGTATTCAGGAGGACCCTCTTGTGACTCCTAAATGGATTTTAGGTATCATAAGTGCTGCTGCTGAAACAACCGTTGTCTCTAACAGACAGAAATCAATAAATGTAACAAACATGCAAATTTACAAACATTATTTGCTTGTCAAAGCACTATGATCTGCAATTAAATGCCAGTGGTAGAAAAGAGTTAAAGATAAAAATGGTTTACTGAAGAACTGAAATTCTTGCATAGCTGTCAAGGATGGCAGGTAGCCAGGCCAGGAGTCAGAAGCTCAGCATTACAGAATCCTGAAATCATAAGTACATCTCCAACTGTATTTATGAACTTGGTGACGTTGCTGCCTTAGTGAGACACCTCACACAAAGGCGATCAGCAGCATCTTAACTCTTTCAAAGGTTGCATCTTGGAAATGAGGCATTCATTGAATTTTTACCACTGTATCATATTTGTTTTGGAAGAGAATACAAGCACACCAATTTGGACAGTTTGCCAGATGTGGCAAGTTGATCAGGAACTTCTGGCAACTGGAAAAAAATGTTCTAAAACCAAAACAGTTTTCTGAAAAAAACAGAGCCACTTCCCATATTCTTGGAAACGTATTCATAGTCAGAATGGCCTAGGCACTGAAGCTTCCGCATTAGGTCAGATGATTCAGTGTACGACACCCAGCCTAACCCACTGCCGCATGTCCTGTAACATCATGCAAGATTTGGCCCAGAAGACACCTCTGCTGGTGCATAACCCACAACTTCTATGTGTCCTTTGTTTTTGTTTGGCAACCCTTGCCAAGACTGCTGGCTTTGTTATTGATGTCCACTCATTTATATAATCCAATTTATTTCAGTAAGATTAGCCATAATTTAAAGACAGAAGATAAAAGAGAATCAGACTATGTCTGCAAAGCCTTGCGTTTTCATCACAATGGCTATTTTAAGTGAAACATTGGGTAAGCATGATGAATTTACTTCATGCTCACTTAGATTAGCAAAAGGATCCCACAAGTCTTTTCAAACTATAGAGTTATTTTTAATGATTCTCACAAAAATGCTTATCTTCGTTATTTTATATATTCAGTTCATAATTAATACAGTATAGTAATACAAATTACTAGAAAGAGCATAAGTCTTACGTGGCATGATGCCCTGGTCCACCAGCTGTTCTCGTGTCCGTCTTTGTTGTAGCCTCAGCTGAAGTACTAACAAAAGAAAACAATCATTCGTTCATATGTAAGCATACCGTCCCTCTGAAAGTACGAAACAAAACACATTCAAAAGATAACAATATTTTTTTCTATATGTATTCAGACCTGACAGTAACCTCTGAGATACCTATCATTGAGGATCAACTGCTATGAACACAGTTCGGAGCGACTGCTTCCAATCCCTTTTCATACTGGAGTTTGCTGCTTTTGGTCACACCTGATAAAGGGACTGTATTTCATACATACATCCACTCTTCCTATCAGTAAGGCCTCATAAGAGGTATTAAGTATACATCTCAACCTAGGATTCCGCCCCCACCCCTCTTTTAACACTGCTCTTAGATAACAGATTTAGAAAAACACAGTGAGGTATAAAGAGTTTATACCATAAACTGCAACACGTAATGACTATATAAGCCTTCTTACATGTCTCAAACCAATCTTACATGACGGCACTATGCTGAAACAGAAGTTGTGTTTGCAGAACATTTTAAAAGAAAAGCTGTATGTGTTTGGTTGATTGTTTTTCTGTAAGGATTTTTTTTTAATATGAAGGCTTATTATACATTTAAAGAAGTCTTGCTGAAACACAAGAAACTGAAGTCAGATTTTACGCAGCTTACATAAAACAACAAAAAAGTGATACAGTCAGGAACAGACCTTATCCTCTCTCTGAACATCAGAAAATGCTGCTTTCCTGATTAATTGCAGTATGTGTTGTTATAATATTTCAAGGACTGTCAAATACTGTCAAATTTGGAAAAATTGTTTACAGTTTCAGAGGTAACTTCTTGTGTTCCATTACATTTAATAAAATGTACAAAGGCTCTCATCTTATTGTTACCATAAGACTAACCGATATTAACCAATAACCAAATAACCGATATTTAATAACATTAAATACTACACCAGGAACTGCACATAATGGCCTTATACTTTCAGAGATTAGGGCTTTTTTTTTTAAAATGTTCCCAGGAAAAAGACGACCAAAAAAATAGTAGTTTGTTTCTTCTATTGTTCCCTTTGTTTCTGTATCAATTTATCACAGTACTTCATTATTTCTTAGACACATATAGCCGTTACCCCAATGTGAAACTTCATCTTTTGAACAAGAGATGGCCAAGATGCTTGGTCAAGGAAAAAATATATTAAAGGTGTAATATTTACATTCTTAAATTCTGCCTTGATAGCTTATTACGGATGTATGATTATGAAAAGCTATTCTCATTGTATTTCACAAGGAAACAAAACTAACGCATTGTCCAAAACATCAAAATGAATGTAATTTCTAAAAAATTAGGCTAAGGACAAAGTTCATTGTTTTCAGAACTTAAAAGGAACCAGCTTATTTCCTGTTCTACAGTACAGGAAGGATACTCCTCTGGCTAAAGCATTAAGACCAGGAATAGCAAGTCCTGAAAACAAGGACATTATTTTCTTGTGTCACACAAACACTGAGAATTTAAATTCAAACATTTCAGGGCTGTGGCATGGCAGTTCTGTTCAGAGTTTACAATATTGTTTCACAAGAATTAGAAAGGACAGAGATGGGAGAATGCAAAAGTAACAACAGTAAAATGTAAACTGATGGAAAGTCATTCAAAATGTATTGAGTTCCTCTGGAAACTTGAAAATAACCTGCTTTAAGTATTAAATTCTATTTTCCAAGTAATATTAAATGACTGTAACAAGTTAACCGAAGAATCTTGAATGATTTATTTTTGGTCTTCCTTAATTTCATGTGGCTCCAGGCAAGCTGTGACCTCTTCTTACGATATCTCTTACAAGTGGATGCAAACTTGTGCTGCCTAAAGTCTTGAACCAATGCAAATGGTGCCATTAAACACTCATTCCAGCAGCGCTTCCTAGGATGGGTTTGGCAGCCTAGTATAGAGGGCTATATACTCCCAGTAAGTTCAGAGCATGGGTGAAGAAGGTTCAAATCTTTCTGCAGCAAACCATGTGGGTTTCTAACTCCATTGGTCTAATCTGCCCCAAAAAATGCAAATAAGTGTGTGCAAACACACATTTATGCAAGTGTACACCCAACTTTAAAAAAATCTACAAGCTTTTTTCAAGTAAGTGTGAATTAAGAAAAATAATGTATTGGATCAGGACTTAGCCCATTCCTACAGAAAACTTCAAGAAATGCACATTTCAATGGAAATGCATTTTATGCATATGATATAATATTATGATGTTAAGCTTCTGGGGCTACTTCTAAGAATTTCTTACTGCACTAGCACAAAGCACTGAGAAATTCACTAACCAGTGTGGTGTTCACACAAAAGCAAAAACTCTGCTATGTTCTTGCTTACAACTCTAAAAATCAAGAAAGCTCAGAGTTCCTCTTAAAACTAAACAGGCAATTCCTTTAAAAAAAAAAAAAATTAAGTTTCACCCATCCAAATGATGAGAGGCAATTTATAAACAGCACGGCAAGACTCCCGTATTTCAGACCCAACAATTTTGGTCTTGAGGAGATTAAAACTTGACTTTCTTCTGTTCTTCGCTCACACTATGCTTCCTTCTACACAAATAGGAAGGCATGGAAAGGGTTGAAAAGCATGTCCTGCTCTGGGCAGGAATCTCATCCATGCTGTATTTGGTCCAAATTTACACCATACTTAAATTCAGCTTTCTTGGAACACTAAACACACTACAAATATGTCTACCAAATCTTTTAGCTAGTTACAAGTCAGTTTTAAACATACACCTCTCTGTTTCAGGCTCAAGGTCTTCAAGAAAAATGACCTGCTCCAACATCAGTTATGCCCAGGGTAGAGCTGATATACATTGTCAGACACAGTAAGTAAATCAGAATTAGGATTTTTTTCAATTCCATCACCTGGAACACAGTGGATCAACAAGCAAATGCTGGTAATTTACAACAGGTGAAGGAATGTTATCACTGATGTGAGTCATCTACCAACATACGACAGGCAAGTGATCTATTAAGAAAAAAAATGCAGTTGTGGTACGTTGTATTTCCAATTTCTAATAGGCTTTTTATTCAGACTTTTTTTTTTTTAATCCTAAGCTTTATCATAAAATCTGTTTTGTAGGTGTAGCTGGTTCAGCTGTGGCTAGCTAAGCATTGTTGGTGTGGTGCTTTCAGATATTAGTGAACAGAAGTGGGAAAGTTAAACGACTTTCAAATTGACCTTCGCACTACAGAATGACCACACCGTTTTGCAGGGTTGGTATCAACAATTTGGAAGCCCTCACTAATTCAACAATTTGGACAGCTGGCTAAATTGGAGAATTATTTTGTAAGATGTGCATACACCAGCTACTTTATGAAACCTACTACAGACAACAGGTACTTGTTCTTCATCGTACCAGACTTATTTAAAACTCTAAAGTAGTATCACTGCAAGTGTGATGTGCAAAGCCTTTGTGCAGGAAAAAATAGCTTGAGTGTGCTTTTTTTAAGAAATTAGTTTAACTGTTAAAATTACATATAAAGGAGCAGAGTTTTATCAGAAATGTACTATTTATTAATTAGAGATTGATCTGGCTTTCCCAGATCCAGATACTGACATCACTCTCACACCATGACTTTTTCATCTTTCATATGAACAGGATCAGACTTCTATTTGGCATTCTGCTACACCAAGACAAACGATGCTCACTGTTAGGTCATACAGTTGGATTGACTAGTCTAAACACATCCCACCAGTTCAGCATTTAGCAATTCTTGCATTTTAATTTTTCATTTGTGGGAAGAAAAACCAGAAAGGCCTCACACTGCACTTTGCCAATACAAGTAAGCTTAATAACTGCTCCAACACTTCTAACACGTATTTCCCTGTATTCCCCTAAAGTATACTTTATACTTCAAAATTAGAGTCTGCCTGAGGCACATTCAGCTGCTGAAATTGCTCTCGGAAACAAACAAAACATCCGAAAACCCCCCAAAAATAATGTACCAAAGTTTCTGTGTCGAGGTCCCATTCTGAACCTTCTCTCAACAGTACTAGTAACGTGGAGGTGTCAGGAACATAAACCATGTGTGTGTCCAAAGAGGAAGAACTTTGAACACTGTGAGCGCACTGGTATGGACTCAAGTGTGACGCATTTCCTGCGGCTCCCTGTTTGTGCTATCCAGTGTGATGTGCATCAGGAAGGGGGTAAGACTCTGCCTCCCTCTGACACCACAATCACACACAGCCCTGCACCATGGAAGCATTAACGCTGTAAAAGAACACCCTAGTAGATGTGTTTACTTATTTTTGTGGCTGCTGCGATTTCTGTCAGTTCCTGAAAATTAATGCTGCTTGGCCATGGCCATGATAGGTAGTATTCGCCCAGGAGATGGGGGAGGGAGACTAAAATAAATTGGTCAGCAAAAATAGTGGTAAGAATATAAGTAGCTTGTCTCTTATTTTCCAACTGGTTTCAACTAATTCTTAATGAGCATTAATTCCAAATGTAGATGAGGGGAAGCCCTGTTACATAACTTACAAATGTATTACACCTTCAGCTTTGCAGTAAGAGTAAGAAGTGAGCCGTATCCTAAACAATGTATAGTCTTACAAGAGAATACACAGCGGACTATAAAAAACAGGAGGATGAGAAGACCAGTAAGAACGTACATGCACATAAACCATATGCATTCAGGTGTGAGGCTTTAGTGTTTTTTAGCTCGTATATATATATATAAAACAAATAGTTATTGGCTCTCATAACACTAAGTTGCCTACCCATCATCTGTTAACCTACATTGAGCATCACAAAGCAAATAAGGGAGGATTTTGAAGTTGTCCCACGTGTTATCTGGACAAGTCATAAAAACCGTGGGAGGACTGAAAAAACAAGAGCTATAGAAGAGAGAACTTATTAAACAAATATCAGGAACTTTATATATATATATATATTACACAGTAAAGAAGACAGGCTGTAGCATGACTAACAGAGAAGCACTACAGAGGGAATAGTAAAGAAGAGATGACTCATAGTTAGAAAGATGGTGTATGATGATAATCATTGAAGATTTTGACTTGACCAGAGCAAGGTTAAGCCGAAACAAAGTTGGATGAAAACCAGATGTTTGCATTTGCAAACAACTCCAAAATTAAGAAGGTTAGAAAAAGTTTGGTCTCTGATTTTTTTGTTTGTTTAAATAAATATTGAGCAGTTGAACCTGTTATTAAAGAAAGTCTCTAAATAGAAAGTAATTGTGAATAAAAACCCTAAGTGCCTTTCTTTAAAAAGCTGAAAAAAACCTTTTGCTTTTCCAAAGCATACAGATCAGGGAAAAAGCTAATATTTATATCTCAATAAAAGATGTAAGGACCTAAAATACTTTTAGCCCCCACAGTGACAAAAAGTAAAAGGCAGAGATGTTTGTAAGAAAGAAATGGTAACACCTGTATGAGTTGCATAGCTACGTCTAGTCAAAGAGGATATTTGGCTTCCAGCTCTGCATGTCAGAGCAGGTGGTCACACTACAGGCAGTAAAAGCCTTTATATTGTTACTTAAGTTAGACGGACTGAGCCCTACAACTGAGTGTACAAGTTACAGACTTGTATCCTTAACTGGGTATAAAGGAAGGGAATAGGAATAAGATTTGTGAAGAGCTCAAAAGGAAACGGGGACCCACAAAAAGCAACTCAAAGAACAGCCAGAAAGATAGGGAAAGTGGGAGTCGTGGAAACTAAATCACAAGTTTTCAATACGGGAAATGTGATGAAGTTATCTTCAAAGACAAGAATGGCCTATGTGAGAATGGAGCACAGCTTTGCACTTTTGGCAAAGAATTGCTGATTTATTTCAGTGAGAAACTCTCTACAGAATAGACTGGAGGTAGGCTTAAATCTGATGTAATTAAATCTAATACAGACTTTGCTTATCATGTATATAGAAATCCATATAGCAAGAGATTTCTAGAACAGTCAGTAACACACAAAGAGGTAAATCTAATAAGGACAGAGGAGAGAAGAGCACAGTTTCTAAAAAATTTCAAAACCACTGAGGCATTAGCCAATTATTATACTGTATTTGTTCTAGTGCTTTGGGTTGGTTTTTTTTTGTTGTTGTTGTTTGGTTGGGTTTTGTTCCTGGCTTGTTTTTTTGAATCCAGGGAAGGGAGAATTCAAAAGGCATGAGGTACTACAAAACAGAGTTCCCCATGAGGTGGTACTTAGCCAAACACTGTGTATAACAGATTGTTCTTATCGGGGTAAATCCGTTCAAGCTTGTTGCCCGATGGCTTGCCTCTCACTTTTACACTTTTAAAATCAGGCAGTTACCTGCTTAACATCTAAAATCATACAAGACAATCTCTAAAATAAAGGCCCAAAACTGACAAAGATTTAGATATGTTAATACACTGTTAACGCCAGTAATACTGTTCCTCATATTTAAAGTGTATGTGCAAAAGAAGGGCTATGTTAACACCACTGAGCAAATTTGGTTGCTACAAGATGGCACAAATATTTTGCACTTCACATTATCTGGCAGGAATCCCCCTTCACAACACTGCAGCTCTAAGAAATTGTCTTTGAACTGCTTCTGAATAAAAGCCATGCTCAGAGAGGCCAGTCAAACTCCTGTTTTGACTGAGGGGGAAGGGAGGGTGTTCTTTTTTATTTTCAAGCCAGTGTACGATTTTAAGATTAACCCCTTACCACGAGGTGAAGAGATTCCAAAATTTCCATGTGTCTTCTTCAGTCAAAAAAACCTATCATTCAATCTTAGATAGCTTATGCAATACTTACTGACAAAACATAAAAGCATAATCCCTCCTCACAATAAGAACATCTGGTTATCTGACTCTCATAAGGTCAATAGGAGCCTTTTGACTTCACCAGAGGTATAGATTTTTGACCACCTGAAAAACCGAGTACCAGTGGCTGATGCTCCCACTCTTACAGTTTCTTCCAGTATACCAGGGAATTAACACTTCTATATGCAAGGGAATGGAGATGATGGTACTATAAAGGAGATATTATCTGTTAACCAATGAGCTTCATTATTTTGAAAATTATTTCTATATAGCAATAAATTTTATAAAGTTAATGGCTTTTGTTTTCAGACAAAGGGTACTGTTCAGGTTCACAGACTCTGTGCCCTAAAAGGACATAAAGAGTAAAAATAACCGAACCAAGCAGATCCTCAATAGCTTGATGAAGCACTATGCTGGTTCAAATGCAAGAAAGCTGGCAAAAATAGGCACTTAAGCAAGTACACATCACATCCTGTATAAGACCCGTTGAAAGGTAAGAAACATAGCAGTCCAGTCAGGTCTTGTTCAGTGTGTATAATAGAATCAGTGAAAATAAAGTCTATTATTAAATCACTTAGAACAAACAGCGATTATCAAAGTTGAGCGAGTTATTTAGTTTACAAATCTCTCATTTATATCCTATGGAAAAGATGTCTCAAAGTAGTACTATATAATCACAAGCACTGGAATGTAAAGAGGCCAAAAATAAATTGATAGATGTCCTGCAGGAGCAATGCTATCTACACTGATTGACAAGCTTTCACCACTGCTTCTTGTCTTGAAAAAACCCAGAACTCATACTGTGCACAGTTCCAGCACTAATAATTCTACATCTAACACTGGTAATTACATATCCTATTAATTTAAAATCAAATTTATTCTTTTTACAGAAGGTACTATGAAACAGCAAGTAGTTGTTGACATTTAACAATTACACAGACGAAACAGACAAGAAAGCATCGGGAAGGGGTTCATTAGACAGCATTCAGTCCTTTCAAATGACAGCAAGAAGAAAAATAATGCATCAAGGTATTTTATGTTCTGTATGTAATCATCTCATTATTTATTCTGAAGTTAAAATCCAGTGGATATTAGCTATTTAAGCCCTTAAAACTGCAAGTAAAAATGGTAAACTAATGTCCAACATTCCTGCATACTCCCTTGGAAATTTCCAAGGGCAGTAGAAACTCCAGTGCAGGCTGCTAGGCTGGCTGCCATGGAAACAGACAGTGCTGGAAACGGCTGTTTCCTTTAAATTAAAAGCTGTTACACGGAAAGCCTCCATTTCTTTCTGTCAGCTTAAAACAGCTTTTACGCAGCCAAGGTCTCTAACATGTTGAGGTTGAAACACAGAGCAATAGATGTTAACAACAAACGTTCCAGTTGCAATGAAGCACTACTGCAGCAGATGAACTATTCTATTGTGTCCTCAATCTGAAGTAATTTATAACTAGTTATTTGGCATCAGGACTATAACATTAATACAAGTACATGAACAGCAGAGTGGCAGTAAAGTAGAAGAGAGTATTTTATCTGATGGTAGGTGGAGAACTATACAAGTGATCTAAGCATCAGCTTTGTATTAGAATTCTGGACCAGCCTCACAGCGCTGGGTGACAGTTACAGAATTGTGGAAATCAAGTACGAAGTACTTAACTCTGTGCCTCTCTCAGTTGTTGCCCTCGTACCCCCAGGCACCGTCTGCTTGGACTTAGAAGTTTATATGGCATTTTCTAAGCAGCGTTAGTTAATTTTCCAAAGTAGATGTTTTGCTTTCTCCCATGTTATGATTGTGTCTCCCTGAGCTCTGTATGGGGTGTTGTACTCTATAATTCATTAAATGTTTTACTCAGACAAAAAAGCTGATCTTTTCAACTAGTATTTGCAATGTGAATAAACCAAAAAAATTTAATAAACTGAATGTTTTGTATAATAAGTAAAAGAAAGAGCAGGTGATATGCAAGGAACGCATTTCAGGAAGGTTATGGAATATGACAACTAGTTTGCACCTGGCAGTACTCATTCCGTATGTGTCCAAAGTAAAAAAATTTGGTAACATGGTGTTCATTTATATGGCATGTCGAAGGAAGGAAGGAGAGGGAAAAGCCATGAAAATATTTAACCACCTGTAATTTGTTGGAAGTGATTGTAAATAAGTTGTACAGCATTTTAAAGATAAACTGTGTTTAAAATTGTGATACTCACCTCCCACCAGCCTGAAGATGGTGGTACAGTAGGTTAAATACTCTCTATTTTAAAATAATTCATCATTAAGGAAATCAGACACCATCTAAACATGAGTGAATAAGTTACATTATGTTCAGTTTTCAAAACTAAAAAGAGAAAATATTTTACTTTTCACAAAAAAAATCCCTTACTTATTTTTATATCTTTCATGTTCTTTTTTCCATTATTGTATATGTGATTTTTCTCCTAAGACTATATCCAAAATAATTAAGAAAAGTGAAACAGCCTCTGATACATAGTCATTTTAAGCAATTATTCAGTCATACTTTCATTTCAGTTTAGAATGTTCTGGATAAATGCAAAGCAGGGGAATGGAGACTACTGAGGGCCACTTCAGATAGTATCTTCAGAATTCTGGAGGGAAACCCTGCAGGACCTCCAAATCTTTTAAATTATACCACTGTGATTTAAAGCTTTTGTCTGTAAGCCAGTAATAATGTACACATAACTGTTTCCAGAAGTATCATCATCATACTGAAAGCAGAAAGTGAAAAGCTAGATGGGAAAGACAGCAAAATGTAAACTTAACATTTAAAACAAAAACATAAAGCATAAAAATATCACCAGATGAGAAGCTTAAATGACTAGGATATAGGACAATCTGTATTGTATCTGATTGCTATGGAACATGTTGCTTAGAAACAAGCCAGAACATACACACACTTCCAAACAAATTGCTGGAATGTCTGCTGGGATAAATATATATACACACACACGGATGTATATGTAAAAAAATCAAAATCTATACTTTTCACAATTGTGTTTAAATCTTTAAAATGAGAAAAATCACTACCATCTTAGGTGGAAAGTCTGAATGAACTACAGCTTACATTTCAAGTATTCTGTAGAATTGCATACCTTAAGTATATTAATAATTATATTTTCTAAACTTGCAAGTATTCCTCTTAGTACAGTCTTACATTTTTAAAAAAAATAATTTGCATTTTCTCAAATACTACTGTCAACCAAGAAGTGTTCTGTCAAGGGACTCAGGAAGCTTGTGTTCAAATTCTACATGTACTACAGACTTGCATTGTGATAATCTGGAGCATATTACATTCAATGATGACAGATGATTTCCACTCAAGCCCTCTTGAGAAGGTACTACCTCCATTTTCCATGCTTTTCCTAGGCACAGTAAAGCCAGCAAACAAAATGCATATGCAAGCAGATCCTCCAACTCACAAGATTACACATTAGTTCAAAACACCGAGGAAGGTGGATTTACACTAAGATGCCTGATTGCAAACTGGGATGTAAGCAATGGCATTGTGTCAACTCTGCTATATAGAAAACAAGATCAGATTTCTGCAGATGCTTGCTCAGTGGATAAGTCAGATTGCTTACAGTGACAGCGATGTTGCTGCATTAAAAAGGCGTTTGCATTAAAAAGGCTGAGGTACATACATGTTTTGTTGGATGCTTTATGAAAGGAAAGAAGAAGCCTCCAGCATAGCAACAAAACAGACAGTGGTTTCAGAGTGTGGTTTCATAACTTAGTATGACCTAAGACAGGATTACTGATGAAAAGACAATGGTGTCTTCCTCCCTCAAACCCCAGCTGCTTCTGTTGCATCAACACTGGCAAAGACACAGCCTGTCAGGTCAGGGCTCTGATCTGGCTGAAAACTAACATTATTGCAATAGTCTTCAGTAATACCTGTTCACTGATCCTACTCACTTTAGGGTTACATAATTACTAATGCCAACACAAGAGGCTGGCAGTAGGCAAGGTAGGGTTGGATAAGACTACACCTACTTTTGGCAACAGCAGTCTTAATCCCAACCCTTTAAAAAAAACTTTAAGAAATCTTCTAGTTGCAATAGCAAGTTTCCTCAGACCTCTTGGTTAGCCGCTGTATCCTCTAATTCCATACAGATTACATGTACAATCAAATTAATACATTGTGGCTTTGTTTTACTGAAGTATTTAAGAATGTGTTTATTATGATGGGATTACCACATATTTATTCTTCATGTAAGTGCTATGCTGAAGAAGAAGATTTTTTGGAATAAGTGTTGATTTACTTGTAAGACATACCATTATCCCACTGTCATTAAAGAGACTGTTTATGGTAGATACATAATATTAAGAATTTAACACAGCCTCACAGGATCAGTACGCTGAATTTATAGTGCTTCCTTTATTAACTAACATGACAGGAATTGTACCTTTTTTTTTTTGCCTTCAGTATTTTTCATATTATCTCTGTCTCCAGAAACATACCCGATAGACTGCCACTGATCAGGGGTCATAAAAACACATCTAAATACCATAAAGCAAAACTTAAAGCTTTTTTTAAAAACATAGTAAACCAACAGTAGAATCTTTACATCTAACATGCCACTGCAGGAGAGAGGTAGAGGTCAAGAGATCACCAATATGCAACATGCCAGCAATAGCAGGAAATCTGTTAAATAAACTATTCTCATGCAATATTGATTTGGTTGCAGAGGAGGAAGGGAAGAAATCCTTCCTGACTAAATCTGGTAATCTATTAACCAGACAGCATGAAGATATTTCCAGCAAGAGCCGTAGAAATCCCTGTGCTTTACTCATTCCACCCTGTATCCTGTTTCTAGCACTTCCCAGTCTCCAGTTCCTCACCAAACAGTAAAACTAAAAAGCAATACAAATCCAGGAAAGAAATTATGTTTCCAGGTGGAAAGAAAATTTCCTTCCCGGTTAGGTTTTTTTTTTCCCCATACAGTAACCTCCAGGCAACTGGTACCTTCAGAGCTCAGATTAGTATATGAAAAATACGGTGCAAACAAACTGGGATCCAATCTCCTTTTAAATCCCACCCGAGATAGCACCATACTGATTTATTTCACCAATTTAATTGTGTTTCTTCAAGAGTTCTGCATGGTCATACACTCTTGAAGGAGCTCATCAATCATTATATTAAAAGAACTTAGGGTACAAGGCAAGACATCCTAAATCCACTCAATCTTCAGTTAGAAACCTTCTAATCTGCAACTTAAATACATTCCAAATTCCTAATATATGCAATGTTGATGATATTCTTTCTTACTGTGTGCAAAATGATGTCCTGATTTCATTCAAGACTCTACACTTGAATTTTCTAAATGTTTTAGCCACTTACTTGACATTAGAAATCAATGCTACAGGAATTTCTGAAAAAGCTGTTTAGTTAGCACTGTATTAGCCTCAGAGCCAAAATGTATTTTTGTTCCTTGCTCATAAAAAGGTAATTTTGATAAAAAATTAAGAGCAGTTTTAACAGAACAGACAATATGTAACAACAACATATGAGTTGTTTACAAGAAAACAGGGTAATTAAGAGGATTTCCTCCTGTGCTATTGGACACTAGAGTGTGTATCTAAGAGTATTCATTAGCCTAAGCAAAACAAAAAATTCATCCTCGTAATCTAACCTTCTAATGCCCTTAATGTTAATTTACTGTAGACAATGCTGGGATTTTGTTTCCATCAAAAGTCTCTGTCCTTATAGAGAAATACTAAGTAAAAGAAGAACCACACCTAACAATTCTTAAGGTACTCATTGCTGAAATAAACACACTGTACTACCTCTAAATTTTTAGATTTATCAAACTGTGAAAAACAGATTATGAAGCAAAGGCTGCAGCACCTTCTGAATTACTTGACCTTCTGTGTACTTCATCTGGGTTTGCCAATATAATTACATTTTTAATTTTTGCAGTGTTAACCATTCAGACAGTATTCTTAAGTATTTGTGTGTCCTAACAAAAAACAGTTGATTATTCAGGTGGCAGAACTAGTCATACCATCATCTGAATTAAAGGAAAAAGAAAGGGGGGGAAGAGAGACAGAATACCACAAGCTAATTTAGAATATACTGTTCTGTAAAATAAGAGGTGCTTTAACGTTATTTAGTGTTATTTAAATAGGATGAAATTAACTACAATTGAATATTTAAAAAATGTACAAAACACCCAAACTACACATTTTGTAACATTATAAACTGAAAAGGTGAAGCTCTGTTTTAGCCTCCCTAGATGCAAACCAGGCAGATCTGCAATTTTTTCAATAATCCGTTTTGTATCCTACAAGAAAGAAAATGCTTGTTTTTTCTAATCTTTAGAAAGAGGAAAGCCTGGAAGAGGAGATCCTGTAGTCATTCATACTCTCAAAAAGAGGTTCATTATTTTAATTATTAGGCTGCCAAACTTAGGGGAGAGAAAAGGATAAGCAATATTCACTGGTGAAAAGTGAAAATGGAGAACAGGTACTAAAACAGAGAAAAGGAAGCAAAGACATGATTGTGGAAAACAATTACATCTTTTATGCACTGAATAATTTAAACTCTAAAATATTCATTAATTTAGACTAGAAGAGTGTCTCATAATTGCAAGTTTTTTGCTACTCTGACAGACCATCATTATCATAATGTGTATTCCTTCATCCATTTTCTACATAACTGACCTATTCAAGGAAGACTGAACATAGTGATTACCGTGGTTACTTATTAGCCCACCTACACTATCCACCATGCTCGTTTTTTCACTTCTTTCTTCCCTTTATTTCTTGGTAGCTTAGATTAGTTAGGGATTTTTACCTACAGTATGTCCCACAACAGCATGCTTACTCCTTTGTCCCTCTCAACTTGCTTGCCTTCTTTCTTTGTTCCTGTTGCCCCACAGAGCTCCAGAGGTAGCAACAGCAAGTTTACCTGGGCCTGTCTGGAGGTGCAAGGCAACCACCATGACAAAGAAGCCACTGCTGGCCCTTTCTCTTCAATCACTGTCTTTTAATCAGTACTTTTCTGCTGTAAAGGAAGCAGAACTGCCTATGGTATCAGCCACAGCCACATGCATCAACTTATTATTCTCTATCTTTCCAATCGATAAGAAGCCTTAAAAATCAGTACATTATATAAAAATCAGTGTTTTCCCTAGCCCTAATTTAGAGCTAAATAAAAGGGTTGTTTGGTTTTTTTTAAAAAAAGAAACTGTCAGTTACTGAATTAAATAATGAATATGGGCTATCTTTTTGCTGTTTGAAACATTATTAAGATCCATGTTTAAAAACAAAAACAAAAGCCCCAGACACAGCACTGAAATTCTGAGAAAGGCATGATCTGATGTAGAAGGGGGAAAAACAGCAGTCCTGCCGCAGCAGGAAGAAATCTCTGAATCACCAGACAATCCAGAGAGATCTGGAGTAAAAGCCAAGGCAGAATGCTGTGGAAGGAAAGAAGGAGCTTTGTCTACTTCTGAGGAAGAAGTCAGATTTAAGTCTTGAACTGTGAAGAACCTGGTGTATTAGCATACACCAGCTAACAAACTGTTCTGTGCAGGGCTGGCAGCTGACCTCAAGAAGTCTCTTCCTTCTCCTCCTTAACACAGCCCAGCTAGGAAGAGTAACACAACTTCCATGTCTCAGCAGTATCATTGCCACAGCCTAACAAATACTACTTGAGATGAATCTGGTAGAGTACTACTTGTCAGCTTTAAATGACACTCCAAACATCCTCAGACTGCTGCTATTTTACAAACTAATGCTTGTGCTTTATATCCATTTAATACACAGTCTAAAACATTTAGGGAGACATAACGTGATCTGAAAAAGCATACATCTGGAAAGCAGAGTCAAATCTAATCTAAGTATGGGGGAGAAGGGAATTCTAGAGATAGACAGCTGAGAAAAGCACCGTTGAAAATGAGGTAGTAATACATGTCTAAAACTAAAGGTTTGTTGGGTTTTATTTTTAATAGTGTCATATTAATGGCATTTATTTAATTATATTTATTTCAGTAGTGACATTTTGAAGCCTTTTGTGCAATATTTACAGGACAATTTCAGCGTATTTAATGAATTCAGCACTAAATGCTACTCTGAAAAGAGTAATCACTCATATTTCGTCATACTACAGTTTTTATCAAGCTATTATAATTATTTTAATAGTTTCAGGTAAATTCTAAACTTAGCTTTTAGAAATTTTTAAGAGGGAAAATGATACCTTAATTTAATGTACAAAAAGTCTTCCTGACATATAGCATTACTCTCCAAATGCTGGTAAACTGAATCTGCCCAGTACTTGCGCACTGCCTGTCCCCCAACCATCAAGTGACTGACCTTCCTTGAGACTTTTCTGGCTGTTCACCTCAAGGCATTCCTTCTCCTTCAGCGGCTTAACATCTCCTGCCGGTAAAATCTCAGAAAAGCCCTGTTGCTGCTTCTTGGAACTATCGATCATGATGAGAATCCTTTAGAATGGCAACATCCAGCATAGGAAAAAAAAATATTACAATTGTCACCAAGCAGTACACTGCTGTCCCGAACACTGCTTCCAGGTCCTTCCTCCTAAGAAACGGGCAATTGCGCCTTCGTGCAGCCGAAAGCAGCCATCATCCTTCACTTTCTAGGCTGACCTGCAGTATGCTCAGTCTGCTCTGGAGCCTGTAACTCACTCAGGCAGCAGGCACAGAGCATGTGAAGCAGGACTCCCAAATCCCACCTCTTTTCCCAGTCAACCACTCCCACTTTTCCTTTAGTTACGCTTGCTTCCTCTGCACATTCGTTTTTTAATATGCAGCTTGATGGTCAATCATCTGACAAAGAATGAGTCAAGCAGTTAAAAATAAATCCAGCAGTTGCTGAAGGAGCAGCATTCGCTGATACCTAAGACAAACTACAGCCGAACACTCTCTCGCTTTCCTCCCTTCCTTCTCCCTTCCCCCACTACTCTGAACACTGCTGCAGGCAGCAGAAATACTTTACCTCTGCCTGACTGGCACATTCATTACTCATTAAGTTTCAGCAGTAAACAAAGCTGCACACTGGCATTTGAAAAAGTTATGCTGAGGAACCTTCCCACCCGCCCCAGCCCCAGGTCTTGTTTCAGAGACATTTATCTAGCAGAGGTAAGTGGGAAAACGGTTGACTATTTCTTTCCTTCCAATATAAGAGAAATCCTGTTCCTGGTTGTAAATATCTAAACCCCAAGTATTTTATTATTTTCCTTTTTGCATTACAGTTACACATCTCAGTATTCCCAGCAGTTTTAGGAGTATTTCCTCCCACAGCTTCTGATCTGCCATTCTTTCCAGCATATCGCATTTATCATACAAAAGTCATCAACTTCAGTGTCAACCTGGAAAGTTTTGGGGAAAGGGATCCCCTCTAATTATCTGGCATTGGTCATGAGGGAAACAGCAGACTAGTTTGCATTTCATGTACTTCGAGAAAAAACTATACATAATTTTAAGAAGTCACTACATGTCAAAAAGTAACTCTAGCAGGTGCATTTTCCCTTCCTTTTGGCCTAAAAATGCTATCATCATACATATCTTCCACACCCCTACTTTATATTTTAAATCCTTCAGCCTGAAATCATAAAGGACAAATCCACTCAGAAAAACCGTTTCACTTTTATGGCATCAGACTTGGAAAGATCTATATACAATAACAAACACCTGATGCAGAATTTTAGAAGTGGAAACTAGAAAAAAAAAATCGCCTCGCCTCTTTGGATCTTTCTACAAGACAAGCATTCAGCACCAACTCTTCACCTTCACAGTGCACTCTTTGGACAAGCAATTGATACCACAGGGCGTGGGGCTGCATGACACAGTCAGAGGGACTTGAAAGCCTCTCCCTATCCTCCTGCTTCTGGGAGAACAGAGACCTAGATCTACCCAGAACTGCAGAGTCAACGGAGACGTGAGCTTACTAGACCGTATCAACTTCTTGACATCTGAGGAGCTGAAAACACAGGCAGAAGAAAAACTCTTGCAGCATAAATGATTTGAGGCAGCTCTCACAGCTTAAAGATTTGTTATTGGCACATCATCTGTATAAAAATTATCAGCTGATATTAGATTTTGCTTAAACACAAATTATAGTCTGTTCTAATACACTTGCTTTTGCAGTGAATTTTTTACTGAACACAAGAAAAAAAATACTATGGAAGAACTCCTTCATAAATCAAATTAACTTCCTCACTGCCAGCAGCTGGAACACTTACTATGCATAAGAAACAAAATTACTATTGAGAAAATACCCACATTCAGAAAAAAAAATATCCAGACAAACAGAATACAAACAGATACTGCTTAAGAAACCTGTATGAAAATCTGACACTGTCAATAAATAGAATCTTACACAGCTATGGATATACCAGATTAAAACTCCACATTTTTCTTGTACCAACACAGAAGTTGACAGTTTGGATGGATTTATTATATTCTAACAGTGTAACAATATGTAATAGCAGACATGGTTTTACAGGAAGGGTACAGTGAACTTCACACATTTTCTGAAAAAGTGGTACTTTGGTCTGAAGCAATTTCAAAACGATTCAGAGAACAGAGTTTTTTGAAATTTAAAAAATCAACATACTAATAAGAAAGTGTGTAATTGAAGAACCCAAGGGGTAATACATTTTCCTTCAAATGTCATAGCTCTGAAGGCAGTTCTATCCATTCCTATCTGTTTGTAGTGCTTTATATAAGTTAGAGAGTGTCCAGTGCTCAAGTGAATGCTGGGATCACAATAACAGCAGTTGAGTAACAGGAGTTCAAGCCTTCATGAGTATTTCTCACCTGTTCAGGAAGATGAGCTTTAGCAGCATGGAGTTCCTGCTATCCACTCCTCCCCTTTTTTAAGGGTACCCATGCCACAGCAGAATTCACAGAAATGAATATGCTTGTGCTTCAGCCACTTGGAGTTAAGCCTAATATTTTGCTTCAAATTCATTTTCCAGTTTAATACAAGCTAACATACAGATTAATATTTTAAAACAGATGAGAAGTCTGATCAAAATCTCAACAGTAATTTGCAAATTACTTTATGAAGAAAAGCACGAGTCACAGAATTTATGGAAAATTAGAATCATTAAATTCTTGTGCAGATTAGGAGAGATCAATGGTCAAAGTGACGCTGCATATTTTCCATGTAACCAAATATTGTAGTTGCCAATAAATGCTGTACAATAGTGAATAGTTGGGGTGAGGGCAGCCATAACAAGTGAAGAGGAAGAAAAGATACCTTGGAAGAAAAAAAATAGTTTTTATTCAGATTCAGTTACACTGTGAATATTGAGAACGCCTGGACATTCTGCCCACAGAACAGTTTCTCTTAAATCCCTATAAGAATAACAACATTTATCTCCCACAGCATTATAATAAGACTCATATTCCAACATCATCTGGTTTTCCCAGCAGCCTTGAATATATATTAATCCAAGCTCAACTAGTAATTTGGACATACCAGTTACTTGAGTGATCAACAGTACAGTTCTGTTTTTAGTGATAACACTTCAAACAATCACCATGTCTCAACATGTCTATTAGAAAAGTCTAAAATTCTGAGGCAGTTTCACAGGCACCTGGGGGCATCCCACAACTGCCGCTCAGTAGCTGTGGCTGCAGCACTCTAACATGGGAAAAGTGCGAGTTTTTATGAGCGACTTTCTCACATTCCTAAGAACTGTACTAGAAGGAATAGAAACACTGTTAGCACATCCAAGTACTAAATTAATCTGCTAACTAACAATACTCAGTTGTTCAAAGGCATCTTCCAGTCACGAGCAAGTCCCATGTGAATCAGGGCAAAGTGCCTCCTCACGATCCCCAGAGAGCCAATCCACCTGCCGTTTAAGAGCTCCCTTCTCCCTGCTAAATAAAATAAATTTGTAACTCTCCTAGAAAGGTTTGCATATGTTCTTACCTTTGGCTGCTAAAGCACCATACCCACTTCCCAGATTTACTTCAGCACTTTCAAATCTGAAAGCAATTTTTTAAGCTCTTGCAAAACAGCAGAAGCCTGGTCATCAGCCATCAACACCATGCTGATACTTTAAACATACTTCCTGTGTTTGGAAAGTATCTGTCTTGAAGGTCATTGTTTTGACATATAAAAACTGCCTTGTACAGCCATTGCTTTCACTGTTGGTTTTAAAGAATGCTAATTCCACATGTATGTTAAAAGAATTGGTGAAAGACTTCAAAT
The DNA here is from genome assembly GCF_963921805.1 of Phalacrocorax carbo. NCBI lineage: Eukaryota > Metazoa > Chordata > Aves > Suliformes > Phalacrocoracidae > Phalacrocorax > Phalacrocorax carbo. Next base: position 12,118,896 of record NC_087522.1, on the reverse strand, counting down.
GGTGGGAACTTAATACTTCCCCATTCAAATTACCCATTTTGTCTTATAACAAAAAAATGCTTTAGAATAAGTTCTAGTGAAACAACAGCAACTTGTTTTTTCTTTGACTACTCTTTAAAGCCTTGTCTTTATTGTAGCAGTTACACAATAAATAGAACACAATCCATGAAATATAAAATATATACAAAAAAAGCTTGGTGTCTTTCAACTCTACTCAGTTTGAAACACTCTTGTGTTCAGTTTCTAAAAGGTAGCTGTGATTTGGATTGTAGTTTGAAATTGATGGCATCATTAAAAAACAGGCCAAAAAACTTTTTCCAATTGCTGAATTTTCATCTCAACTTTCTGCTGCTGTATACTTCCAAATATCCCAAAATATTTCCAAAGTAAATATTGGATGTATAATGTGTCTGATTTGAACACGTACCTGTTTCCAAAGAGCTTTTTTTAACAGTGCAAATAGCTAAATGTCACCAAGGACAATACAGAAAGCTGTAATGAGCTCGAAACAAAGTTGTGGCTGAAACACTAGTTTCTATCAAACAACAAAACATAAGTATCTCTTTAGGCTAAAAGAAAAATCTTAAGCAGCACATGTCATATCTATTTGTACAGGTTTGGGCGTCTATTTGTACAGGTGTATCTATTTGTACAGGTTTAAACCCAATTACAAATGGCATCAGTGCAACAAAAGCAGAAGTTGAAGTAAAAGAAACACAACAAGCTTTTTGGTTCAATAAAAATTAATTCCGTTGGAATTCACATCACCTTCAGAGGGTGGAAGTACCTCTCATTTGAATTACAAGTTAAGTTGTATATATTGTATACAAGTGGATGAAATGAAGAAAAATGGCTTCACAATGGAACATCCCTCTCAGTTCCATAAATCAAAATTCAGTAACATCTCATTTAATAGCAATGTATTGCACAAGTTTTTCATAAACATTTGTTTGCTTTTCATCTAAGGTAATTAATATTTTTTCTTTCCATCCTCCTACAACACAGACTTTCAAGTGTTCTGCCAACCTTCAGGCTACAGAAAAAGCATTATTTAAAAAGAGGAAGTGCCTAATAGGTATTCACTAAAGTGATAATGCGCAGGAAGGAACAATGCAGCAACATTGTACCCTGCCCACAGTGCCTGCTCCTCTCCCACTCCGAATACACTGTTACCTTTCAATATAAGTGATGTGGTGAGATCACTAACTGTGAGCAACTTTACAATCTCATTAAACATGAAGTAACTAAGCAACAACTGCTTTAATAGTACATTCCACTTCACATCATATGGAGCTCATTCCTTTGCAATCCCATAAAAAAAACAAACTACAAATGAATTTAAACTTTAGACAAAAATTTCTTCACATAGGAAAATAGTGCTCTGACTAGACAAACTAAAACAATCATTTAAATAATCTGTTATAATTTATTCTATTACTTCTTTAAACAGTAACAATGTTACCTCAAACTGTGAACTTAGGGGTTTTTGCTTTGGGGTTTTTTGTTTGTTCCTCCCTGCAACTGCCACTTAAAATAGATTTCTATTCTGCCTCCTTGTTTTGTTAAAGAAGCCTTTTTTGTCTATACCAGTACATATGTTCTTTGCTTTGAACACTTAAGACATTTGTCAAAAAACTCAGCAGTAAGTCTCATACAGTCTTATGCTTGTATTTAAGATAGACAAAACGCAAAGCATTCAAGTCTCTCATCTTCATATTCTTTTGCTAGTAAAGCATCAAGTATATATTTGTTTTTTCCAACAGGCAAATGAAACGTTTGAGTAATTTCTGAAATAGGATTGTGTAGTCTGTGCTGACTAAGGAATTACCTCAGAAGGACTGGAGGCTTCTGTCTTATTCTCCACCATTGTGGTCACAGTGACCCAATCCATGTTATGGTCACCATCTACCTCAGTTACTCTTCCCAGAAAAATCCCGAACACTTACAGTGATATTACATTTGTAAGTCTGCACGCTCTACTTCTCCCACTAAAAATCTGCACAAATTCCTTTTATGGGAGGACATACGTTGGCAGTGTTCACTTTTTAAATGAAAACTCCCTACCATTCAGCCTTGCCCATGTAGACATCTAAATAAATACCTAAATGTTTAAAAAGTATATATATAATATACATAAAAATATGTTTATATATGTTTAACTGTGTATACATGTTTAACCAGGTATAAAAATACAACACTTTAAAGGACAATATTTGGTTATCCATCATGCTACCTATGATTTGCAAAAGGCTCACACTAAGTACTGCACATCAGTTACCAGTTCCGTTTGTACTACATCTTAAAGTGGCTGTGTCACAAGCTAACATTTCAACAATAATATATGCAGCTAGGATTTACTTCTAACAATTTAAAACAATTATACGGTGGAATTTAAAATTAACATTCTTTTCTAGCTATGCATTTAGTTATACACAAGGAATTTCAGGGAAAAAAAGAAGAAGAGAGTTTGATCAAGTGATCTCTTTAAAGGAAAACATACTTTCCCTATCTCCTGTAATCACTCAAATGCCAAGCCCTCTAACAGGATCTTTTCATATATACCAGATGCCTTAAATTCAGTCAGTCACAGGTCATGTCTCTCATGTTAATCTCTTCACAATAAGCAGATAATTAAAAAAAATAAAAATCTATAAATCAAACTAAAATGACAGAACGTTTGTTTAGAAGTTTACCAAATGGAATGACCCTGCTGGAATTCTTTCATGTAGCCTGTGAAAATGTCAGAATATATTCCATTTAAGAGGTCACAGTCCCTAGAGAGCTCTGAGTTTTGGCCTGTATGTCTTTTCACATGCTTTAATATTTGAAAACTGTTCCTTGTAGACACTGACTGATGCCCTGGGAATGCTAGGATTGTGGGAACTGGCAGTACCAATGACAAAGACAGACTTACTGGGAAATCGGTACCTACTTGGCTTGCTCTCTCACCTCATAACAGATAAGATATTTACAGGGAGACCAAAAGAATCCACACATTAAGAGGCATTGGTGTCTTCTACTGACATTTTTTGTTAAAAAAACCCAAACAAACAAAAAACCAAAACCAATTTCCCCAAAAACCACAGCACCCCCCAAAAACCTAACCCAAAACACTGAGACAATTTATACCAATTACAATATGCTCTGTGTTCTTACAAAAGAATATTTAGTAGCATATTTACACTGGGACTATTAAAACCTTAAAGGAAAGACAAATCATAGAATTACTGAGGTTGGAAGCAACCTCTTGAGATCACCTAGCCCAACGCCCTGCACAAGCAGGGTCAGCTGGAATGGGCTGTCCGGGACTCTGCCCCGTCAGATTTTTAATATTGCCACGGATGGTGATTCTACAACCTCTCTGAGCAATGATTCTTCCACACACATATTATATATACATTATATTATATATATAGACACAAACATATCTATTTTTATTGTAAACTTATATAAATTGTACACTTTTATACTTAGATAGGTTTTTTAGAATGTACTTAACTTCAGGGTTGTTTGGGTGTGGTTGGAGGTTTTTTTGTGTGTGTGTTTTGGGGGTGGTGTTCTTAATCAGAATATCTGTATGCTGTTTTCCAGATCTCATTACTTTCAACTTAGTGACTACAAAACTGCTGAATTTAAGTTCACACTTCCAATTATTTTCTGTGCCAATCTATTACTTTAATCAGAACTAAGTTTTCCATTTGTCTAGTCTTCCCACTAGCCATCTTTGCTCCATCTTATCTCTCCCAACTCTCAAGAAAATAACTTCTAAGCACAGTAACCTACCTATGTACTGTTAGGAAAGGAAAAATATGCCTAACTGCAGATCTGAAGAGTGGAAAAAAAAAAAACCTGTAGTACACAGATACAAGGAGAATGTAACAAATTTCACCTGGTTCCCTAGTATCAAATTTGCAGCTTCAAATCTATTAACTGCACAGAGGATTAAGAATTTGTTCAGAAGCCATAAAGCTATGCCAAGAATGCACGTTACCAATGCTACATAATGAGGGAACGGAAGATAAGAGATAACAGGCAAATTAATACATCCATGACTCTCTGAGATGCCAGAAAAATTCCCTTTGTTCATCAAATTATTTAGGTAGTATCATTAGGTTAAGTGTGATGCAGATTTCACTCAGTTATTTTGAGAACTGTCTGTCTCCCAGCTGGCTCGACTGGTCTCTTAGGAGGACTCCATATACACCATTTGGAGTATTTGTTTTCATTTTGGTTTGGGTTTTTGGGTTTGTGGGGATTTTTTTGTTTTGGTTTGGGGGTGGGGTGGGTGTTGCATCTTCACCTTAATTCACTACAGGTACCCACAAGCTCTAGTGGCCCCACAGGAAGCTGTCATTCTCATCTGACCTTCAGTGCCTTAAGGTCTTTGCTCCTGGATGTCACTGTTCTTACACAGCCAGAGGTACTCGCTTCTTTGGGCTTCTAACAGAACTTTTACCAGTCTTGCTTTTACTTTAAAATGTCCACTGTCCCAAGTCCTTTTTCCTGACAAAACATCCAGGACTCTTAACTCTTTTCTCAGCTCAAATCTGCCATAGAATATTAGCTCCTAGCCATCAAAGAGGGAGATCCTAGCAGGTAGCCACGGTAGACACATCACAGCCTTTTCTACCCTCCTCCAGTACAAGACATACAGAACCAGAATGCAATCCCATATCTACTCTGGTTCTGAGATTAGAGAAGCAGACACCCATAGGCTTCCATTAGATAGAACAAAACTGTTTCTCCACACAATGCAGAGGACGGAGAACAGGCACACTCACAATCTGAAAGGATTTATAGCCACAACAAAGAGCTGAAGCAGGCCTACAGAGTGCTAAAGGACACTCAATAGCCTGTATAGGAGACAATCAATTCTCTACCCATTTTATAAGAATATAACCAGGCTCTCATCTGTGAATGACGACTGCACAAGAGTAACTTGCACATCTCTTTTTTAGAAACTAGTAGCCACTGTCACAGGGAGATTCTGGCACAGTGGGATAGTCAAGAAAGCCACTGCAAAGCCAAGAGAGATTGCTGTAAAACACAGAAGCTAGGACCTTTTCATTTTATAAATACCTGGAAACAACTATGATTGCATGGCTCCTGACACCCAGACCTTCGCACCTACCTCTACCAGCCAAAGTGTCATGATCACCAATTCTGGGAAAGTACTAATTCAGCATGCAAAAAGCTTTGCTCATGCAGTGCTTCCTTTTTTTGATGGTATCTGCGTGTGCAATCCTTTCCCAGCCTTTGGCTCTGAAACAGCAGGTTGGAAGGCTGCAAGCAGCATCATTCCCATCCACTCTCCTGCTGTCAGCAGCAGACAGCCTATCCTTCCCTCCCTTGCCACCTCCTGGCTCTCAGACAGAAGCTTGTGAAACTGTGGTACAGTGCGTGGGTAGCATACTGTTCCGACTAGTACTTCAGCTGTGCCATGCTGCCTGCTAGTCTCTCATTCGTCCTCCACTGCAGTCCAGCTAAACAACATCTAGTCATCAATTTTCTCCCTCCCGCTCCTAAAGAAGCGCCTCATCTGTGTCATTTGTTTCCTCCCCCAACCACTGTCCTTCCTAAGGACACAGCAGCTTGACTAAAAAAGCAAATACAGCACACACAACCTAGGGTCCTTCAGGCGGGGATTCAAACCAAGAGCTTCTTAAGGGCATGCTGTTTCCCAACTTCCATTTATGTGAGGAGCCCAACTCCTTGCATGACAGACTGGGACTATACACCAGTGGTTGCCATTAGACTGCCAAAATCACAGGCATGTCTTTGGTGCCTGCTCAGTAGCTGACAAGTATGAAAAGTAAGAAGAAAGCAACAAGAGAAGCAAGAACCAATGAAAAGGTAACTTTTGATGCTTTTTGGCAAGTGGAACAAGTGTTGGCCTCCAGTAAACAGGCACGATAATACGCAAAAAAAAGGGCACAAGTTTATGTGATCAATGCATTGTATGTATTGCTTAATTATCCAGAAAGATGCAGACTAATGAGAAACTGAAATGAATCTCATTAGTAAACCAGTAATGCCCACAGCCATTGAATTGAAAACAGCTCAAAAGAAAAAGGGAAATCTTAAAATTTTGACAGTCTGGAAGACCAGCATTACAACAACCTGGGAAGATGATTCATTATTATTACACCCAAACACACACACAAGGTTACCGTTGATAATCGGTTTGTTGTTCTAACCCCAAATAATTAAAGTGTTTGCTTTAGAAATGGTTCAGCTGAAGTATTTCAGCCCTGCTTTATCTAGCAAATCAGCTTGAAAACTCCCATTACTTGCCCTGCTATTAAAATGTGAAACATTAACTGGTTCATATTTGTGTTTCACAAGCTTTTTATGATGGAAGATGTCTGTCTGAAAAATGACATTTGAGACAACAAAAATACGTTGCTGCCCTTCTCTCTCTCGCTCCCCAACAAAATTATACATGTGTCTTTAATCAGGGAGTAAACACCTGCATGTAGTAAATGGCTAGAGAAGCTTAAGATGCTGCTGCCCTCCAATTGTTTGTTATTGATCCTGTACTGTAAGTACAACCCCTTCAGAGTTGGCGAGCACGTAAGTGTTCCTTTGTAACTCAAGGGACAACAGGTCCAGTGGAGCTTAATCTAAACCATGAGATTCTGCACCAAAAAACCACTGAGCTATGCTCACCTGAACACTCATGCTATCTTTGCTCTGTAACTGTGATCTCTGAGGGCAGAGTGGGCAGGGGAAGAGGAGTAAAATATAAGAAAAGGATGAAGTAATAACATCTCAAATAACTCCTGGCTCACCAGGCATGCACATGCAATTTCTTTGTACATTTCTGTTACCCTGCTGTGATTACCTCTGTGAAAAACAAAACCAAACCAAAGCATAAGCCTCCCACACTTCTAGTGTCATTGGAAAAGCCTGAAACACAGTTTCTGTACTGACTTGTGCAAGCCAGCTTAACAACACTATGCAGAACAGTACTAGAATAATTCAGGCTTCTACTGGACTACTGCCAAAAGACTTATTCAAGTAAACAAAAGGTTTAAAAGATCACTACTGAAGCCCACAGTAAGCATAATGCTTACTGCATAAAAATATGCTTCCTGCATAACAATATTCAACAAAAAACATTAAATTTTTTTTATTTTTTTGTATTAGCTGCCGTTGTATTTCTGTCTATTAAAATCTCTTATGCTTACAGACTTTATAAAATTGTGACTTGTTAAAATACTCCTAAAGAAATCCGGTTTTGGTAAAAAGTAAAAACAAAGGCTAAGTATTAACGCTACTTTTAATATGAATCCATCATGTTCAAATTGCACTTTTGCAAATTTTCTTCTGTCATAATTTCCACAAAAAATTATTTTTAATGAAATTAACTAAATCTGAAATTATAGGTGAACAATAGTTTGGGTGCTCTGGAGGATGACAGTGCCCAAAGCTCTCTTTGTTGTTTTAGGAAAGCAATTTGAACACAAATGTCCATTTCATATAGGAACAAAAGCACCCAGCCAGTATAAAGTCAGATATTGTCAGATTTTTCACATATGGACCGGAAAAGAACTAGGAGGCTCCTCTTAAGTGAATTTAGAAATTATTTAAATACTACTAAAGCAGCATTCTCTCAGCAGCAGGATGCTTAAACAACATTAGAAAGATCTATAAAACTGAAAAGAGAGGAAATCACACTGGTGTCCATCAAATATTTCTTTATCATGTCTATCAGACTGTATTCCTCTAAAAATTCCTATTATACAATTTCTCAATCTGCCTTGCAGGTTGTTGAGCCTTTTCCTTTTCAAAAGCAATAGGGTTATGCTAATAATGGCCTTGAAAAGGATGCCTAATCTTTTGGCCAAGCCCAGCCAGATGACTTAGACTTGTCACAAAAGACCCAGATGAAGTGAGGCCACAGCCCATTATGTGAACTTCATACAATCTCTTCCTTACAGAAGGCATTAAAATATTTGTGGGAGGTCTGATACTTACTATGGACAAATGCTCAAAATTATCCTAAGTCATAACAGGAATTCTGCTAGATAATGAAGAGAAGAGTAACAGGGCAATGGTTCTTAAGTCAACTGGCACAGAGAAGTGAGAAGCAACTTCTCAAATGATTCATTTCCCACCACCACTTTATTTATGAAAATCTCTTCTGTTATTTCAAGAAGCCAGAGCCCTTAAGCACTAAAATCTCCTGCCACTGCCTTTTATTTTGAAAGTAAACAAGAAGCAGCTTATATATGAAGGCAATACAAAACCTACCTATAAATTATTTCACTAATTCATGAAAGCACAAAAATACTTTCAAGTTATGGGAAGAATACCTAAGAAAAGAACCAGCTGTCCAATGCAGAAGAACTAAAAATGAAAGACTAAAGAGCAAACGTAAGTTTAGCACCTGAAGCTGCATGCCTCGTTTTACTGCTCATTTGTCAGCTTATCTTTATTAGTAAAAGGAAGAAGATTACAAAACAATAAAATTAAGGGAAGGGTCTAAATAGGTACTTAACACAGGCATAAGGAGGTTTGTCAAAAGAGAAGTTTACAAACTTGCCATCTTCTAAGGGATTATTCCTGTTTAATTTAGTGTGGTCTTGTGGCAGTAGCCTTCAGAAATGAAAAGGTTGACGTATTTAGCCTCAACATAGACACCCATGTCATACATTTTGGTTTTAAAGGCAATTAAAACCAAACAAATTTTCCAGAGGTGTAATTACACACAGGATGCAAAAACCCCCATGACATTATCTTTTTGATTATGTTTATGAGTTTTGTTGGCATTTTTTGCTTCACTATGAAATAGCTTGCTTTAAATACATATTTCTCTTGCTTCCTTGAAAAATAGGTAAAATGTTGTAAACGATCTTAAAACAAGCTTCTGGTATAGACATACCTATTTAACATCAAAGAGCCAACAAAAACTCCCATCTCCCAAATTACAATCTTTTTTCTGCCTTACAAAAAATAATTTTTAAGGATGTAGAGACAAAATATTAATAAACTAGCTACAGGTCCCTTAGTTTAAAATACTTTGAATACCTTATATCAGTTAATGTATTCTGTATTTCAGGATCTTCATACATGGAAAAAAATAAGGAAGCAATTTAAAAAGACAAGCTCAGGTACTGAGAGAAGTTGTAGTTCCACATTTATATAAGCTAAGCCTAAGTCTCGCTCCTGCCATATTTTCTCTTTATTCCGTTGTTATTGAGTGCTGTCTAATGCTGAGGGTATGTACACAAAGCATCATAGACTTAGTCCCTCATTGTGTGAACAGGAGCATCTTGGTTACAGACAACATTCCACATCTTTCTGAAATGGAGAATACCATGACTTGGACCTGTCCCCAGGTATTCAATATACATACAGCCTACTAACATATATCCCCATTTTTTTCTGCTTTAAAGCTGGGATATTCAGATAGTTTTATTCTTATTTAATAATGCTGAATTAATAGCTAAACTGCTTTTAAAAATGCCTCAAAACCCAAATAATTAATTTACATACTTTGAGTGTTCCCACTATTTACTATAAATACTGGAAAACAAGTCTTCATTGTTAGAAGATGATAGTTGAAAAAGCACACACCACCAAAGAAAAAAAAAAAAAAAAAAAAAACACACACCAGAAAAAAGTTCCTGCCTTTTCCCCAATAAAAATAAAGCATATATTTGGATTCAGACCTAATTCTTCCTGATCCTTACTGTAACAGTGGAAACACTTTTTTCCTAAGTCACAATGCCAACATCAACAATGAGGAAAGATACGGGAAAGATTCCCAAAATTTAAATCTTGGTTTTCTTTTGTTGTTCAACCCTAAACTATGTGGTGAATTAAACTTTCTGGGATACAATGTGAAACTTAATTCTGTATTATTTTTGTAGGAAAAAAACCTGTTCTTGATAATTATTTCAACTCTCAGAAATATTCAAGTAATACATTTATTGATTTATGTATAGATAAAAATCAATAAAATTATAAATTAATACTAGCTGTGGTTTTAGAACTATTTAAAACTATAAACAACTCCATTCTATATGCCTCAACCATGTATTCCAGTTTGGGTTTTAAAATCTGACTTACAAGCTGCCATGACAGGTGAAGCTGACCAGGACAGATTTTATAACAAACACAGCAGCACTTGAACTCTACATAACATGATTTGGGAAGAGCAAGCGAAGAGGATCAATTAATGTTATTTGAAGAAAGCAAACATACATCCTCATTCCCACAGAAAACATTTCAGCAATGTAGAGGCAAGGAGAACAGTCGCTTTTGCACTCACCATTCTTCCGTTCATTGAGGGGAGGTAAGTACTGATTGGGCTGCAGTGAGAGTTCCTTAAACTCATGGGCAACTGCTTCGCTATGTGGACTAGGAGCAAGCCGGGCTAGTGCTCCGGAATCGTCCTCAGCATCTGCGGTCCCCAAGTGATCCATTGTGTTCAGTCGTCTGGAGATAGGGAGAGGAAGTGGTTTCTTAATCACACTGTAGTTGATAAAACTAATCAAGGGAAAAAAAAAGAAAATTCACTTACATTACTTTTTTGTTTGGTTTTGGTTAGTTCCTTTGCACACAAAATTAAACTTTAAAGATATACACATTATCTACTAATTTCCCACAAATATTACGGGTTTGCAAAGATATAGTTAAGCAACGTATTTACAAGCAATTTAACAGTAATTTGGTTCTGAGAAGCAGGACAGTTTCTCTGCTCACTTTGACAGAAAAATTACAGTGTTAACTCTCAGTATGGATGTCCAGAAGCTCCTATGCCATACCTTCTACAAAGTGACATGGCCTGTTTATCAGCAAATCATTCTTTTTTTTTTTCCAGTAGCTTTATTAGAGAATGCTGAATTAATATACGATACCATACAAATGGCTTTTAATATTTTGAAGCACTGCACAACTGTCCTTTGGATCAAAAATCAACTTCGGTCGTATGAAGTCCTGCATTAATACCGAAGAACTATATTAGAAGTAGTTCATCATTAGTCTCTCCACCAAGGAAGACTTTTTGCCATGGTTTTTTTCAAATTATTTTTATTGCATACTAGCTACTTACTGTGAAATACTCTACAGAGTGGAATATAAGTCCCAATTTAGTATTTCTTTCCTTTCTATCATTAACATGGTACTTAATCTACAGCGAGGAGAGCCGTAAGTGTGAATTACTGGTACAGGCTTTTTGTAGTTCACAGAACTCTATCAATAAAGTCATTAAAAATTCAATAAATCAATATGGACTTCAATTAAATCCATCCCCAGGTTCCTGGAAACTCAAACATGAAATATTAACAATTCATGAAGATTGATAAAGCCAAAGAAATATCTTATTATTGCTAAATTGTTTATTTTTAGTTATTTTTCTTAAGAAACACTACTGCTGGCCATACTCAGCCATAGATTTCAGTCTTCAAGTATACTGAAAATAAATACCACACATGTTGGGGTGTGTATTTAAAGGTTATTGAAATGCAACATGTGTTTCAATGACCATACCCAAAATCTTTCAAACATTACTTGATATTTTAAAAATCATCAAGGTGACAAAAAAGGATCATGTCCAAATGACCACCGAAGAACGGCCCACACTACAAAATGGGTTAAAGAATCATGTTGTTGTAAATGCCAATTTAAAAGAAAGAAATAGAAGATTGCTTGATATATATCTCAGTAGAACAATTACGATAGTTAAATGCTTCTCTTTTTTTCCCATTATTTTCCATAGTTACCAATAGGTGCTTTCACATTAAATGAAGACACATTAACTTACTGTTATGCAAGATTTTTTTCTTTCTTCTTAGCTTTTAGAAGCATAATTTATCCAGCTCTCATTCGATTTCCTGACATTACACTCTCCTCAAACTCCCACTCACCCATACAAATTAAGTACATTATTAACCAAGCAAGTCTCTTCAGAGCAGAATTTAAGGAAAATTTAGCTGCTTATCTGCTCATATTCACAGCGTTTTATCCACAAATTTTAGCTATGACTTGTGCCTTGGAGTCACTTTTCAAAGAGAGTAAGCCACATTAGCTGTATTCATGCCATTAAATCCAGATGAAATTAGGAGACACACCTTCTTTATTATGCCGCATGTTAGCTTTGACTAACACTTTTCCCCACTACAGATAACTAAATAACTTGCTTTAAATTAAACCAGCTTAGTTTTCATCACTTCTATAACATACTGCTAAATAAAACATACTGCTAAACATGTCCATTTCTTAATTTTTGTTTCAGGAATGTATGTAAATATGGGTTTATTGTCCAGATTCAATGAAGAACACGGCACACAAGAATTATATGCAACATATTAAATGACACTGATTGCAGCACAACTCAAAACAAGCTGACTTCTCACATAAAATGTGCTTAATCTGTGGTCTGAACCCGACCAAATCAGGTTAGAAGTGACCTTCTGGAGGTCATCTAGTCCATCCCCCAGTCCCGAGTAGGGCTACCAGCTGCTCAGGGATTTGTCTTGTCAGGTTCTGAGAAACCTGTAAACCTGGTGATTCCACCACCTCTGGGGAACCCCACTGTGAATGCCGTGCCGCTCCCACCCCCCCACTTCAAACAGTATTTCTTCCACTGTAACCTGTGACTGTTGCCTCTTGCTGTTTTGCTCGAACAGATGAAATTGCAGATTGCGAGTCTCAGATCCCAGTTTTTACTGCGATTTCACACAAGTACACAAACTTGATCATTCAGAAATACCTAAAACAAAAGTTCTCCAATGCAGAACTCTCAACCTAATCTGAAAGTTTCCAATTCACAGTAAAGTCTCAGATATTGCAGATTCCTTGTCTTAAATTTTTCAGATAAACAATTAAATCACTGTGAAGTTGTTAATTTAAAAAAAAATTGCTGCAAGTCTAAACATCCACTATTTATCAGTTTACCATCCTTTACCATTACGGAATTTCACAGGAACAGGCCTCTAGGAAGCAAAACTGAAACAGGCTGTAGCATGCATATTAAAATACCACATCTGATGCCTTTTTGTTTCCTCAAGCAGTTGGCTATACTGATGGACAGAGCAGGATGAGGTTGCTACGCACTGTTACACACTGAAGGCCCTCTTATGTCTTGCTGCAAGGGTGCTGCAAGCCCCTTTACCTATAGGCTGTTAAAAATTCAAGTATTTTCCCAAATGATCCTTTAAAACTGTAACATCCCTGTTGCTATGCTGCTACATCATCTTTAAATGAAAGGCACTCTAGAATTTCCAGAAAGTATAAATTCCTCAGTCATATCTCAAATCACAATTTGCTCTCATTTCTTTTCATTTTTACTGATGAACTGCTACCGTATCAGACTACAGAAATATTTTTGAGCTTAGAACAAAGAATTCTCTTGACTTTCCCCCAAAAAAGTACAGGCACATCCACCCAACATTAAGGGTTTTGGGGGGGAGGGAATTCTGCGACCTACATCGTCAAGATCTGGCTTAGATGCGCTATGATCAACAAGAGCTCCTCACTGAATTGATGAACAGAACATCTAAACAATACTATAAAGATGGCAAATTGAAGACTTGCAAAAATAAAATTAAAACTATTAATTGGATTCTTCTCTCTTCTATTAGAATCTAAAGGAGAATTCAGCTGTTCAACTTTCTAAAAAGAACTTCTAAATTTAGCATCCATGAAATTACTAGCTTGTCTTAGGCATAAGGTTTTCATTATTGATTGACAAAAATAATTCTGAAACTAAAATAAAAAACATTTTGATAAACACTTAAAAAAAGAAAATTAAATAGACAAAGAAAAAGACATCTCTATGTAAACAGCATCTTTTTACACTGTTCTATGTATGAGATAAAGCAACTACTATTTTTTAGCACACTCATTTTAACTGCTAGAGAAGATGCATACAATTGCTTTATCATCAGCTGGAGGTTACAAACAGCAGCATTTACTTCACATGAAACTAGACTTAAGAAACGCTGAACATCTCCCATCTATCTTCAGTTTTCAAACCCCATATTTCATTCTGACAATTCTAATATAACTGATTTTTTTGTGTTTGTATTGCTGATGTCCAAACACAGTGGGAGAAAACATTAGTTCACCTTGATTAAAATCAAACCTTGTACAATATCTGCTTTATCCAGTCATCATGCAAAAAAGTGGGAAACTTCTGGTTTATAATTTCATGTACCATGATACTATCATATTTTATATTAAAGATAACACGTTTGCCTCTCCTTTCACATTTCTTTGAGGCCTCCTCAATCTTGAAGAATTATTTCATATTTGCCATCTGCATTTACAGATGGCAACCATTATCTGTGTAACCCTTGCCTTTAAGCAGAGCTATACACAAAAGTGTATTAATAAACATAACTGAAACTCAACAGTAAGAATATGTACAGGAAAACTACAACTAAAAAGTATCTACTATTAAAGTCTCAATATTCCAGTCCGCATAATCCAAGAAAGCACCATTTTATACAAGGCTAATCTAACAGACAGAAGTCAGTTGTCACCTCAGGGGTTTCCACACCCTTCCTTGAACCTAAGAGTAGTACAGTGAAAACTAGAACAAAATTATTTTTCCTACTTAGCCTTCAGAACAGATTATCAAAACAGAACATGTAACAGCACTGCAAGCAAGGCTTTGGTTCACATTTATCTGACAACTCCATAGAAACAGTGTTCCAGTACTGGCAGAGGAGAACTCTTGTACCGTGTATGAGTCTTATGTAAGTGTTCTCACAGATTGTAGGTGGTTGCTATCTTTCTTAACTGCTGAAGACAAACGCTTCTTTTATTTTTAAACATTTTATCTTCAAAAGACAAAGTATATTTCCTTTGAAAACACCTTAGAAGAGGGAAAATATATACTTCCCTGCCACATGAGACACTCAAACTGGTATTTTATTTGGCACAAACTGTGAAATCTGGATGATACTTAGGTAGTAAATCAGCTTTTATTTTAGAAATCTGCTGGAAAAAAACAGTTAAATAATTACACTGCATTCAAACCCTGGCCAGTCAAATGGCCGACCTCAACATTGCTTCACTCTAACACTGGCAAGGATCTTCCATCACAATACACAGTGCAGTATCAAATTATTAAGTCACACCAGATTAGGTATTAGAAAAACCAGGCTCCAGTACAGAATTTATTACAGAATCATGGTCTGAACATCAGCAGTCAAATCACCTAGGTTTAAGTTTCTCCATTTATAAAACTTAGTCAAATTTTAGATACATCAGAATCTTTAGGGGGAAGAATACCAGAACTGCAAAATGTTGGTTTTGGCCTTTTTTTTTTTCCAATGTGTCAGGAAACAGTAAAAAAAGACATCTAAAAATGCTTAAGCACCGCATCCAGCAGGTTGGCTTAACAGCTACCAGTCTTATATTATACATATTATATTATACATATTATGATACGAGGCTAATTTGGCAATTCCTCTATCCATCTCAGAAAAGGGCAAGAACTATCCTTTCAGAATGCAGCTGGCCCTATCAAGAGCACAGATATGCCTACACAATCCTCCTTGCTTACCTTCAAATTAGCTGACCTCCCAGTGGTCAGACCCTTGGAATGCTCAGTACCTCATTTTTTTCCAAAGAATCAATACAAGTAGGACTTGGACATCAACATTCAAAATACACAGGAACATTTAGCTCACAGAACAATATGGTAACGGTAAGCTGAGAGAGTAACTTCCCAGAGACAAGAATTGGGGATGAAATACCCATTTTCAAAGAGAGGAAAAGATGCAAAAAGATGACTCCTCTTGACATGCTGCCGATCAGCGAGGGGTAAAAAGAAAACCAAGAAACACAGAGCAGTGTTGGCTGGAGGAAATCCATCTCAAGTCAGCTCCTGGAGCAATACCAAATCTAGGTGTCTGCTACACAGACAATAATGCTCCTCAGTCTCGTATACAATGGTTTCTCTGTGACCTCTAAAATGCAGCGTGTTCTGTTTGGTAGACACTAGCACACATCATATATGCACAATTTCATTTCAGCTGTGCTAACATTCTATTGTACGCCTGAGATCTTACTAAATTCCTACATGAAAAGCTACTGAGGCTCCCTTTATAATTGTTCTGAATACGGTTTTCTGCATGTCCATACACAATTTTTCCCCAAACTCTAAAGACTACTTATATTTCATTACAATATTGAAAGATAAATAATAGTAATAAAAAAAAGCTTGGGAAATACTTACAAAGTACCTAACAGCCACTTAAAACTATTCCTCCAAATCACTAACCTGTCTTTTACACCAAGTATCATATATTGGTGTTTCTAAAGTAGTAAAGATGTAGAAACCAAAAAATAGCCTTTTGCATTTAGCACTGTAATTTTAACAAAAGTTCTTTTGTTTTTTTTAGTTTTTCATCTTCTCAGTGGATTTCAAATGCACTTACTGAAACAGCATTTAGAACCAGTAAAGACGAATATATGACTGAGTACAAAATGAACATAGACATAGAAAGTACTTGCTATTAATAATCATCCAGATTATCAGTAAGTTAACTGAATACATTAATCTAATTCATTTTTGACATTCATAATTTCACTGATTGGAGAAAATGTCTCAAATTAAGTTTGCCTGTTACAAGAACAATCCTTATTCTGTTGAGATTTGGACCCCTCATTTTGTGTATTCCACAGTGGATTAAAAGACCAAGACAGTTTTAATGAAAGAAAATATTCAACCATTTTAGATTTCCACTTCACACACTGTGATGCTGTTCCTTTTCCCGAAGAGAGACAGCTTCAACACTACTGACAACTTGGTGTTGCTTACAATTTCTGCGGTTGGTTCCTCACACAACCTCTCTCCTTAAAAGTATTATGGATACAGTATATGAACTCTGAACTTAAAACTGACATCAAATTATTATATCGAAAGAAACTGCAATCCTGCAGTTAAAATACAGTGTTGGTATATTAATTAATGAAGATAAATTTTGTGGTAAAATACACAGCAACAAGGACTTAAATCATACCGCTATTTTTACAAAGGTAATTTAGACAAAAGCAGAAAGAGATGAGAAATATCGATGGCTGACTAACTATGAGTAATCAGCTTGGATTATGCATTAGCAGAAACTCATTGTTACTATTCATTTCTCTAAAAACAATGTGCAGAAGTATATGACAGAACTGAGGTCCTATCAGGCTTCTCACCATACCACTAATCGGAATGACATGCTTCTTAAGGAGCATGGAGTCAAGACCAGACTGAGGAACATTTCAGATAAATTTCCTCTCTTATTTAATCATTTATTGAGATTAAATTTTTGTAACTGTCAACTGTAGCTAAATCAGTACCACTGAGCAGACGCTCCAGAAACTGATGTAACACTTCCGCATATTTTGATGACAATGCTACACTGAAATTCTCTTTACCAATTCTTAGAAGGAAATCTTTAAGTATTAATATTTTGGACTGATTAAAGTCTGAAAAGAAATAAGCTACATCAGCAAAAGCACAGCATAAACTATGTAAAGTACAGAAAGTTACTCATATCTGGACAGAGGCAGAGGATGAGTCAACAGAATACCAGATGATACATTCCTCTTGTTCTGTCCCCGGGAGAGGGGGAAGGCACCTCATTCATAGTGGGAGATGTGGCCTGCTAAGTGCAAATTAATTACCAGGCAGAGAGTGGGGGTCTGTGATGAACAGAGGCAGCCTCCCACAGCGTGGGGAAGCTAAAGCATAGCCTGTTGCTGTGTAGGGCCATACAGATGATTCAGCTATTCTTTTTTAATATTATGCCTTCTCAAAACTAACCTATTCAAATAACTGTTGGTAAAATCTGGGCTTCACACACCCCTTCAGTAGAAAGGATAAAACTCAAATGTTGTAAAGCTTAGTGTTTAAATACTTCAAGGTCTCATAAAAATGTTTTAAGTAGATTATTACATTATCTCCTGTGTTCACACGTTGTGGGCTTTAAAATGGTTATTAATAAAGTTCACCCAAGATGCTAGATTTCTTATAAAAGTAAAGCAAGCCAAGGTTCAATATGCATAATATTCACATCACTAAAACAAAACTAATCCCTTCAGACAGAAGAAATGTTTACATTGTTTACTGATTATATAGAACTTTTCAAATATACCATCTTCCTTTAAGACACAGTTATGAAAGTAACTTCACAGCATGCACCAAAATCAACAAACAGTCTGATGGACCAAATGAAAAACTAGTGTCTAGGATTAGCTATCTCTTAAACATAATCCACAGTCAACAACCTTCTTAAAAGAAGGGTACAAACTGCTTTGCTATTCTATCATGTGAAAGAGAGAGATGGTCACGTAGGTAGCTGTGCAAGTTATCTGAAATGAGCATCAAAGCTAGCATCTATCAGTCTTTCTGGATAATCCAGAACATCTTTTAATATACCTTCTACAGACACAATGCCGTATAAGTAGTAGCCACATTATACTTAACTTACAGCGCAGTACTGTTTGTCGCTGAAAGTTCATAACGGCTTAAGTCATGTTGAAAACTGTGAATCACAATAAAAAGTATGTTATTTCACTCACAACTAAGTCCATCCTTCCCAACAGCCCCTACCTGTGCACTTAATAGTAACAAGAATTACAGCAACACTTGAAAGTATAATAAACACTGTCCTACAACTTGTCATAAGGGAAGGACATCCAGATAGTCTTCAACATTTTTTTTTTTTTATACTTTTAATCACCTTATAGGCAGACATAATTTGATTTTATCTCATCTTAATGCACAATGCTCATATTGAGGCACTGCTAAATCATTCAGCTGGATTAACTTGATTAAATAAACGTGAAGCTGTTACAGCACATACCCTCACTAGTTCTAATAAAATAAACAGCTTCATAAAAATACCTTAAACTAGAAAGGTAAAACAAAGTAATATCTTGTTTAGATGTTACACACACACCATGCACAGAAATACTCCATTTGCAATGCTCAGAAAAATCTAAACATGACATTCCTATTCTGCAGTCTATGAAGATGTGGATTGTCAGTATTTTAAATTTGCTTTAATACTCTACTAAAATTTAAAACGCCTGTATTAACACTGACAGCAACAAAATTTAGACTCAACTTAGAAAACAACACAAGGGCAATTTTATAATACATAAATATAGCAAGACAAAGAAACAACAAGAAACCACATCATTAGTCATGTGATTGGTGTGCAAACAAATGATGCTTCCAGTTTCTCATCCTTACTGATCTGTACACATTTAAATTAAGTCTCTTTTTTCCAATAAAACATAAGTAGCACAACATTTAAGGAGGAATTTATCTGAATTCCAAATAAGAAAATCCAAAAGTTCTTAATATCACTTTTAATACAAAGTGCTTAGCAGTAGTGTTCAAGTAATTGCAAGATCAACTTAGACTTGCCAAAAAGCAAGTTCAGTTCTTCTGGACCATGACAGAACTTTGTGGAAGGAATTAATAAAATAACATGTGCTCCATCATTTCCTGTAGCCAGCAAACATAGACAGTGTAGCCAGCAGAATCTATTTATGTAATTGAAGTTGACAATGTATTTAAAAAAAAATCAACACACAAACGTGCTCAAGTTTGGAGTAGAAGTCAAATATTTAGATGAACACATCATGCGACTGCTAAACATTTTGGTGTCACATCCTAGAAGTGGGCATTTATTTAAAAAAGGTAAAATATACAGAGCTTTAAACAAGAGGTATTCTGACAGTTCAGAAAATAATCAATTAGTAACTTTTATCAATAATTTGGATCATCATTTTTAACAATTCCTTTATGTGTTTAAAAATCCTTTGATAGCCAAAACGCTGATCTATTTTAAAAAATGAATGTTGGTAGAGCATCTAAGGCATTTCGGAAAATATTAAATTACTCCATGATTTCATTTGTTTGCTTAGCTACTTCAAGATGTCCTCATTTATGACTAAGCTGCAGGTGCTATTCTGTTTATTTTAGTGCCTGTAAACCAAGCCCTTGAACCGAACAAAGCAAGGAAAGCATTAGGATTCAAGTCAAAGAGGAAGGAACTGAAGACTGTTTCCCATTGAACATTCTACTTTCTACCTTCCTTCATAAGCATGACTGATCATTACACAATCATTTCTATAAAATGAAATTTATTGAAAAAGATATACTTTGCTTCTTTTTATTTCTATTTACAGTTACAGAGATTAGCAGACTTTTATTATAGTATTTGGTGTACTAAAGACTGATATTTGACCTCTTAAAAAAATGCAATTGACTTCAACAGGACAGAATTTCACTTATTAATGTTCAGCAATAAACTAAATACTAATTAGACACTAATTCAAAATAACATAGCGTAAAATTTCAGATTACTAGCAACTTCAATTTAGGGGATCTTGCAGATATCAAAATGATTATGCCTGAACTGCAACTCAGTGCACACATGCAGATGACACTCAGTTAAGCAGTCCCTACTCATAACCTTAGGACGACTCAGAAAATCTCTCACAAACCTTTCGCTGCATACTGACTTGTACCAACAGAGCTACTTTCAGGTATCAACAATGCAAACAATAACTTAAATTAGCTCCCATGGAAACCAGACAACTTGTTACTCTTAACTTCTGAAACTAGAACTTGTAAAATTTAACCCACTAATGGACAAATTAAAAACTTAAAAGGTGACAGATTAATGTTTAAATAAAAAAGATAACAATCAATATTCTGGACATCTTAATCAGCAGCTATTTACCATGCGTTATTTGATTTACACTAAGTGCTTCGAGTTCATCTAAAATATCTCTTTTATGATCACGTAACCTCCCTGTAGAAAGCATAGCAGAGCATTATGATATGTATTTAACTGCCCCAAATGACTGGTTTTACTTTGCAAGTTATTGGAAATATTTAATCTTCTCCTCTATTTCATTTAACTAGAAAGAAAACAGAGTCCTAGTAACAAACAATTATCATGTCTGACTTACAAGTTCATGGGACCATATCTTCTTTTCAACAATTGGATATACATTGGATGATGTGACACATTTTGAATAGCACTAAAATTAAAATTAAGGGCTAATTAAAGATGATGATGGAAATTTTAAGATTAATTTGTATAGTGCTGCTGTCCTGCTTAGACAAAACCATTGGGTGAGCTACAGCCATAAGATTTTGAAGGCTCCCCTAGTGCTCCCAAAGGTAACCCAGTTAGCTATATTAAATGCATGTATTCATCACATGCATGCTGTATGGGTAGAAATGCCCATCTTTCTCAAGTAAACAGAGGCTGTGACATAAAATTTGGTAGTCCCATAATACCACTTCATGCTCTTGATACTTGATACACATAAATTATTCTCCACTCTATTTGTCATTACCCTAGACTCAGAATGAAATCAATATACTTCATGTTTCTTATAGCCAAAGCTACTACTGGAACTGGACAAGTATGTTTATTTGCTTGGCTTAAAACTATTACTTTCTATTACAAACTAAAAAGCACTTAAAAGGGACCAACCACAGTTGTTTCATCACTTAGATACCAGCTATCATTTAGATTCACGGCTTCAGGAGGACCACCTCTTCCCTCCTCAGTCTTCAACTGACCCTTTCTCCAAGCTACACCTACTGATATGGCGGGGTGAAAGAAAAGTTATTACACCTTACCTGGAAGCAAACAGAACGAAGTGTCATGGTACCTTTGGTAACAGTGAACCACTGCTCAACTGCTCATATCCCACGTCATATTAAGTGAGCTAATCGTTTATACAACAATAACAAAAGGTCAGAATGTGAATGCAATTATAGCAGTTGTAACAGATTTACACCTTGCAGTATCTTCCCAAGAATTGAAGTGCTTTTGTTCTTCGATTGCGGGGGGGGGGTTTTAATTAACAGATACAATAAGGATGCATACTAAAAGAAAGTTAAATTCTATGCATTTAAGCACAGGCTTTCAGTAGGAAAAACCCCAAACCACAAAACCTCAACCCCCAGCTTCCTCAACATGGGAAATTAAGTGTGAAGATATATCACAAACATCATATTAGGACTTCAACAGAAAAATTAGTAAAATTGTTAAAGCCAAAACAACACTCTTTACTAAACTAAAGCCAAACCAAAATCTTTTACTTCTCAAATTAAGTACACTTCTAACAAGACCAATAATACACTCTGTAAACAGGGTTAAGACCACAGGAAGGAATATCACTTACTGTTTCTTTGTAAGTACAGAACCAAAATTATAAGTGATCAAGCTTAATCCCCAGTTCAACACCCATATTCTAAAATAAACAGAAGAAGTATGTTATTAGTACGGTGCTGGAAAACTCTGATGTTCTGAACAGTTTAATGCTATAATCCACAAGTCCATGCCCTCCATGCTTTAAGAACCAATTTCTCACGATCTCCAAAGCTAAAACGAATTTGAATTCCATTTTCCATACTGAAATTAGCTAAAGACTAATAGCGCAGAAACTCCGGGTCAGGAGAGTCTGTGTTGCCTAAGGCCACTTTCAAAGAAGTCTTATCTGTAACTATTGTGTGTTCCAATATTTCATTCCCTACAAAGCTGCTTGTTTAAAAATAAATAAAAATTAGATGGATGGTAACCATAAAATTGTTTACAGTAGATTTCTGCACAAATTGCTACACTTAACAGCTGTAACACATCTAAATTCTGTAATTCTTGGGATTTTCTCTTAATAGCCATTAAACCTTCCCCTTATAGAACAATCATCATTCTCATCTCCCTCAATTATAAAGGAGAGAAAAAAGTCCTGTTTATGCAGAAATGGCAGTAACCAAGAACAAGCTGATGAAGAAAGAAACTGAAATGTTTAAAATCTCAGGAACCACTCAACAGAAATTTAACAAACATAGAAAAAAGGCCTCTAGTATTCAAAGATATAAATTTCACACGTGTAGACTTAAAAATCAGGAAGCCTGACTGCAATAAATTATTTCCTTCAGTCAATTAAGACTAATTATTTCCAAATATCATGTTTAAGGAAAATAATATTTAGAAATTTATAATGAAAGTAAACAAACAATCAATTTAACACTGATACAATGAGTGTAAAAAAAAAAGAAAAAAGACAAACAGGCAGGGTTTGTTACAGCACCCCTTCCACCCCCCCCCAATTGAAAGAACAGGATATTTCTGCATTAAAAAGGGACACCATTAATAAAATCTGCTATACTAAGATAGAAGGCTCCTGTGCAACACTGCCTTATTATTACAAAGCTTAAATAGCTCTTAATATAGGTTGTTCCTTAATTCAACATATAAGGTATCGACTTCAAATGTTTAAAAAAAATATATTATAGTTATTGACTAATTAGGTCCAACGGCATAGCAACTAAATATAGGGCATTTCTGTTAGAACCACCAAGTCCACTTGTAATTGCAATGGCAGGCAAAATTACCTGTGTGTCTGATGATTTTCCCCACCCAATTTCTGGTTATGATGGTCCTGTCCACACTGCTGGGTCAGCCCTTGGCATGGGCGGTCCTTATCCACAGAGAGCTCAATCAGCTTAACAAGTTTCAACTGATTTACCTTTGCTAACTTGGCTAACATGAACTGAAACAGTTCAGCAGAACAAACCTGAGCAGGCAAAAATCCCTGACATGGGTGGAATGAGAGGTTCTACCAAAAGACAATGTGTATCATCTTAATTGTTTTTCAATAAGTTATGTGGCTGAACAGTTCCCCTCTCAGCTGAAAATGTATTCAAATGTGGAGTATACCTCTTGAGCTTCAGTAAGCAATAAAAAAAATTTTTAAAAACCCAAACTTAAAACACAGGGTGAAATATTTTGTAGTATATTTTCCCAATAACCTTCTGCATAATGCTAATGAGAAAGCTCTTACTGAACATTTCTTTTCATGAACACATCACAGCTAGAATAAGTCAATTTACAAACTCATGAGCCTAAAAATAGTTCAAGCCATAATTTCTCTCCTACATAACAGTTTTATTTGTATACTAGACATTTTTGGGTTTCAGCAGCATAACAGAAAACATACTTGCTTTAATATTCTTTCTGATACGCTATTTCTCCCGTTTAACAGTCAGCAAATGTAACTTATTAGGATATGTTTCAAAGCACTTTGGTTAAATCCGTTTACTAACACTAAAACACACAATGTATTTAATCATTTAAAAAAAAGTTTAAAAAGGCTGGAAAATCTATGCAATCCCACTCTTTCCTCAAAGACATTTCTTAAATAGTATTAATAATATTTTCGCTAAAAAAATATACAATATTTTATTAGAACCCCTCTTGGAAAACTACTGATAATCGGATGAAAACAAGGTATTAAATATTATCTGGCCAGATGTAATTACTATAGCCCAGGTTTCTCTTGCCTTATGTTCATTATTTCTTTTCTGGCATCAAATCATAGTTCATTTCTTCTGCAGATCATTTCAGTACCTGCTCTCCTCCTCAATCCCTCTTCCTGAATTCTCTCTTTTGTCTATCCTCCATGTATAACAATCAATTCTCAGCTCAGCTTTCACTTTACCCATTGAAACTACTCTGTACACCATCCTTCCTTAATGTACCTTTTCTTCTCTTGACCAAGTTCCTCAGCCAGCCAGCATAAGGCTCAGCTTAGGCTTTCAAAAGCTTACCTACAGATGTCAAGAACCCACAGACAGATCAAAGAGACACTATGGAATTCTACCTTTTGGACTACCCTCTGGCCCCATTACTGCCTCAAATGTTTGACTTTGCCTATGCTCAAGGGCCTCCAGTCAACTATCAATCTCATTTAGTCTGCAGGAATGGAAAGAGAAAGGTAAGTACCTTCTAGTATTCTATCCATCCTCCATTTCAAATTTCTAGTTTGTCTCCTTGTTGCCCACCTTTGCTCCTGCTCAGGCCTTTCTCAGGGCAGAGAAAGATGAGCTATCGTTTGAAGTAGGTTACTACCATCTGCATTTCACCCTTTCCCAGAGATTCCTCCTTTCTATTTTCCCAGCTCTGCGCAACAAGCTTTTAAAGTCAGGCACATTTTACAGGCCCTGGTAAAAGAGCAGGCGAATGGTTAAACCAGCAGAACAGAGGAAGGGTGGAACATCTGGCAGAGCAAGGAGGGAGTCATTAGCCACTCAGCTTGGATCTACCGCAGCCAGAACAGTTTGCCTCACAATGCTGATCTGATTCTAGAAGAAATCACCAATTACCCTGTGTTATTCACAGAAGCAAAGAAAGTTGTTTGAAACTGTCTAGAGACGTAGAGTGAAATTATTTAAAGCTTGATTCACATTGGAAGATTTGTAATTCCTATAACCATAAAAATGGTTTACATTTTGCAGAAACTGATAGCATTTGCTTGGTAAACCCTTTACAAGAGCACTCAAATACTTTCACTTGAGGTAAGGTATTATTGGACATGAATGTAAAGAAGCATTACTGTAAATAACCCATACAAATTCAGAAATAAAGACTGTATAATAAAGTGGTAACTTCTCTTGAATTAAGTATTTCTAGAAGCACAGGAAATAAGCATTTTCCTCATAAAGTAGATATTAAAATCCTTCTGCTATACAGAAACTACAAATGACATTACAGCATGTAATATATTAACTAGAAAATGGTGATGTTTTCAGTCATTCCTGTAACTTCACACACAGTTGTATGATGATGTTGTGATCGTTCTTAATATTTACCTAAACTAGATAACCCAAACTACAGAAACATTGGAAGTTTTTAAATAACAGCAAGTCCCAAACAAATGATTTGTTAACTGATCAACTTCGCTTTTGGAGCAATTCCTCAGCATTGAGTGATGGCAAGTATTATTAGGACTTTCACTACTTGCAAATTGTATTTAAATTCTGGATTTCTTACCTGAAAAAACTTACTTCACGGTTTTCAAAAATACATTAACCAGGATGAGTTCATCTACTCCTCTGGAGTACAAAAATTAAATTCTGCAATTTTACTAAAGAAAAAAAGACAAAACCCACTATGTAATAATGAAAAACTACTTTGAAAACTGGCATACAGACTCACAGCCTCACTGTCAATTTTGCATTCAATTTCATAGCAAATGCTGCTGCACAGTGATACTAAATCAATGACAGCCTGAATTTATCTACATTCAGAATTTTCTTACTAGGCATGTACATAAACTTATTTCCTTCTGTTGGATATGAAGCAAGCAGAGGTGTAACTGTGAGAGGAGAATGTATGAACAAGCATACTGCCCTCCAAGAAAATTCATCTGAATCAATATAAAATCTGACACATCACTACTCAATGGTGTCAAGAGCAGATTCAAAAAGATTTTTGTAATTATTTCCTGATTCACACACTTTATGAGCCTTTAAAAAACTCCTTATAAATATACTAAGTATACTCATAAAGAGTACAGCTGTAGAAAGAGTACAACTTAACACATTGAAAATCATTAGCAAAACATCAAGGCATTTCTTTTTGTTACCTGTCTTATGTTGTATTTTCTATTAAAATATATTATTAATATGGTATTTTTAAAAGAGGAAATCCTAAAAAATAACCTATCAAGTAACATGGTACCATAATGAAAAAACAAATGCTCCAAAATAGCTGACTGAAATTTGTTAGTCCATTCAAACACTCCTAAAATAATACACAAATGGTACAACTCAGACCAACCATAATGAACATAAAGATCCCATTAACTTCTATATAGTAATCTCAGCATATTCCACAAGCTCCATTTTCACAATACAGACATTCTGTGGCCCTCATCTGCCTGATTACCACCAAAGATGATAAAACTCCTTTGCTTTCGCACTTCCAGTTACCTACATACAAGAATGAAACATGCTGAGAAAGACGGCGAATTCACAACATACAAAAATACTGATAACACAACTTATGCAAGATTAATGGTGACATTGCACATTTTCTCAGATAACATTTAAGTATAAACATTAAGAACATAATTCACAATTTACACCGAATACCCATCAGTCTTAAAGAGACAACCTATACACTAAATTCACTGTGTCTGGAACACTGTGATGCAAATAATACATCCACCCCAATGACATTCATACACAGATTTCTTTGCTTATGTTAAGTCACAACTATTACTTTCCTAAAGCTTTAATAACATGTGGTTCTAAATCCTGGAAAGCTTTAAGCATGTGTTCAACTTTGTGCAACTCATTTAGTCTCAAAAACACAGGCTTAAATCTTTGCTGTATCACAACTTCATCAAACAATACATTCCCATTTTTAAAAAAGGGGAATAAAATTAAGGATTGTGCCAGCAATGTAGTTAGACAGAATGTCATTGGTGGGAATTCTATGCCTCTATAATTTTTTTTTTAAATATGAAATTGTCGTGGTTTAGCTGGCAACTCAGCCCCACACAGTTGCTCACTCACTCCCCCACCAGTGGGATGGGGGAAAGAATCAGAAGGGTAACGCCCATGGGTTGAGATAAGAACAGTTTAATAATTAAAATTAAGCAAACAAAAAAAAACAACCAACAACAACAAAAATGCAATGGAAAGGAAAACAATAAGAGGCTTGAAACCCTGGAGGGGGGAGGGGGATGAACCACCGAAACAAACCGCACGCAATGCAGCCGCTCACCACCCGCCGACCCAACACCACGCCTTCCCAAGCTGCAAACTGTCCCCCTTAATATACTGGTCATGGTGTCACATGGTATGGAATGAACATCCCATTGGCCAGTCAGGGTCAGCTGCCCCGGCTGTGGCCCTGCCCCTCCCAGCCTCCCACCAACGCAGCAGAGCATGAGAAGCTGGAAAGGTCCCCGACCCCCACAGTGAAGAGAATTAACCCCTTCTCAGCCAAAACCAGCACATTCTCCACCCCTTATTCCATACCATTTACACCATGCCCAGGTCCCATACGATCCAATACCACCTTACCAACCATCACCCCTCCCCTTCCCATCCTTTAACGTAATACACAGACATCATTCCCTTAGTCTATGGACCCTCCCTGTAAAATGTCCATAAAAATGTCCATTGAGTTCACCCAGTCCATGACTCTGGGCTCCATCTGTCATATCAGTCTTTCAGGATGGGAGAGATGGTGTGTGTGGTATAGGGTTGCTGCATACCAAGTCAGTCATCGTTCCATCACTGCTGCACTTTGTTTCATCAAAGTTCATCTTCCATGGATTGGGAGGATACTATGATATCATTGATAGAGGTGTCACCTCACACAGAGGTGACACGCAATATTATATAGCAGCTCGCATTGTGCCATTCAGTTCATTGGCTGTTTTTGCCCAAAATCAAATCCCCTTGAGGCATACATCGGATTTCTCCATCCTCCTGCATCACCCACCAAGTACACCCAGGTCCTCGAGCAAAAGCAATCCCATGAATGGGTTTGCCTTTGCCTGAGGCAGGAGGAACCCAGACTGTTTTCCCCAGCATATTTTTTACGTGCACTACAGGGACTCTATCCCCTTCCACAGTATGTAGGATTTCTGACTGGGCAGGAACAGCTCGACTGGCAGATCCCCTCATGCTGACTAACCACGTGGCTTTTGCTAAATGTGTATCCCAGTGCCTGAATGTTCCACCCCTCATTGCTCTCAGTGTAGTTTTTAGCAGTCCACTGTACTGTTCAATTTTCCCAGAGGCTGGTGCGTGATAGGGGATGTGATACACCCACTCAATGCCGTGCTCTTTGGCCCAGGTGTCTATGAGGTTATTTCAGAAATGAGTCCCGTTGTCTCACTCAATTCTCTCTGGGGTGCCATGTTGCCACAGGACTTGTTTTTCCAGGCCCAGGATAGGATTCCGGGCAGTGGCATGGGGGACGGGATATGTACCTTTACAACCAGGTTCTCTATCCAGGCAGCAATATCTTGCCACAGTGCAGCAGCCCAGATGGGTTTGCCTCTGCACTGCCACTTGCTCTGTTTCCATTGCTGCAGCCAGCCCCACAGGGCATTTGCCACCATCCAGGAGTCAGTATAGAGATAGGGCACTGACCACTTTTCCCCATTCAGCAACGTCTAAGGCCAGCTGGATGGCCTTTACCTCTGCAAACTGGCTCAATTCACCTTCTCTTTCAGCAGTTTCTGCTACTTGTCGTGTAAGACTTCACACAGCAGCCTTCCATCTCTGGTACTTTCCCACAAGGTGACAGGACCCATCAGTGAACAGGGCATACTGCTTTTCATCTTCTGGCCGTTTGTTATGGAGTGGGGCTTCTTCAGCAGATGTCACCGCCTCCTCTGGTGATAATCCAAAATCTTTGCCTTCTGGCCAGTCAATGATCAATTCCAAGATTCCTGGGTGACTGGGGTTTCCTACTCGAGCCCGCTGGGTGATCAGTGCAACCCATTTACTCCATGTAGCATCAGCTGCATGATGTGTAGAGGGGACGTTCCCTTTGAACATCCAGCCCAGCACCAGCAGTTGGGGTGCCAGGAGTAGCTGTGCTTCAGTACCAACCACTTCTGAAGCAGCTTGAACCCCTTCATATGTTGCCAATATCTCTTTTTCAGTTGGAGTATAGTGGGCTTTACACCCTCTGTATCCCCAACTCCAGAACCCTAGGGGTCAACCTTGGGTTTCCCCTGGCGCCTTCTGCCAGAGGCTCCAGGTAGGGCCATTCCCCCCAGCCGTGGTGTACAGCACATTTTTTACACCTTGTCCTGCCCAGACTGGCCCAAGAGCTACTGCATGAACTATCTCCTGTTTAATCTGTTCAAAGACTTGTCGTTGCTCAGGGCCCCATTTGAAATCATTCTTCTTCCAGGTCACTTGATAGAGAGGGCTTACGATCAGACTGTCCTTTGAGCAAAAGGATGCTTATTCCTGACAGCTGAGACACTACACTCTGTAGAGGTGGGGAGCAGGACATATCTTCTTTGAGTTGCTGGACCTCTCAGGATAGTTTCTCCACAGCAGAGACTAGCGAGGAAGAGATATTTGCTTCGTAATCCCAGAGCCTATCAATAACCTCCACCACCGCTGGTGGCTTGTCCCCTCTCCAGGAAGTTACTGCCAATGAGTTTGCATACGAGGATGGTGCCCTCCGTACAAACTTCTGCCACATGGGTCGTGTGCACTTGGCTTCATCTGGATCTTTGGATGACCGTTGATCATCCAAGTCACCATAAATCACCTCAAACACAGCTAATTCCCTTAGATACTGGGTGCCTTTCTCCATAGTTGTCCATTTGCCTAGGCGATATGTAAGATCTTCTTTAAAGGGATACCCTTACTTCACTCCAGACAGGAGTCACCTCTAGAGGCTGAGGGCTTGTGTTCTTTTTCCAACTGCTTTGTTAACGCCCCCTTCCCCAGAAAGGGAACCCAGTTGTTTGGCTTCTTCTCCCTCTAATTCCAGGCTACTGGCCCCATTATCCCAGCATCGGAGCAGCCAGGTCACAATGTGCTCACCTGAACGACAGCTGAAATCTTTTTGAATATCTCGCAACTCACTCAAGGATAGGGATCAGGTGGTCTCTATTTCATTTATGACTTCTTTCTCCTCTCCCCGTGACTGCCCTGCTTTTTCATCATCCCATTCTAAACGAGTTGACGTCCGCTTCCAATATTTTGTCTTGTGCATGGGGGCGACTGATACTGGCACGGGTTGATTCTCTGAGTCAGCTCCAGTACTTGTCGTGGGGGTCTGAGTAGCCGCAGTGCTTGTCCTGGGGTTTGAGTAGCCGCAGTGCCTGTCACTTTGCCTTTCAATCCAGAGACCTTCGCTTCCCCTTGGCAGCACACTGAATACTGTTGAGCAGGGCTCGGTACACGTGGGCCAGGCCCCATCACGTTGCAGTTATCTGTGTGTCTCTGGAGTTCCCAGCGCAACAACATACTTTCTCCAAATATTCTACTAGCTTTTCAGGATTCTGCACTTCTTCAGGGGTGAAACTCCAAAACACTGAGGGTGCCCACTGCCCTAGGTATTTTCCCATGCTATCCCACATGCCCTGCCACTCAAAACTGTCAAGCCTTGGGGCAGATTTCTGGGTGATATTCTTAAGTTGCTTAGTCAAAACCAAAACAACATGCCCAAAAGCTAAAAATAAGTGCACCTTAACCACCCAAGGATGTTCAAGATACAAAAAGGTTGTTGTAATAAAGGCAGAGACATCATAGAAAAAAGTTGCAAAGATACCATTCTGTATTTCCTCCATGTAAAACCTCTCAGAGGAGAAGGTAGAATTGCTAATCGCCTCAACAAGGTGGTATCCAAAGTACAGTAACGGTTTCAGCAAAAACCCCAAATACCAGATAAAGTTAAAAATCAGTGTTTGCATAACAAATCTCGTAGGCAAAATGTTACTAATCACAGCAGAACACAGCAGACTAAACAAACGAACACCAATCTTTAACACCAACTGCAAAAAGGACAACATGGTGTTGTGACCAGCAGCTGTTGTTACCTCCAACCCTTGAGCCCCAGGTTGGGTGCCAAAAAAGACTGCCCTGGTTTAGCTGGCAACTCAGCCCCACACAGTCACTTGCTCACTCCCCCACCGGTGAGATGGGGGAGAGAATCAGAAGGGTAACGCTCATGGGTTAAGAACAGTTTAAATAAATAAACACAACAAAAATGCAATGGAAAGGAAAACAACAAGAGGCATGCAATGCAGCCGCTCACCACCCACCAACCCGACACCGCACCTTTCCAAGCTGCAAACTGCCCCCCTTAATATACTGGTCATGGTGTCACATGGTATGGAATGAACATCCCATTGGCCAGTCAGGGTCAGCTGCCCCGGCCGTGGCCCCGCCCCCCCCAGCCTCCCACCAACACAGCAGAGCATGAGAAGCTGGAAAGGTCCCCGACCCCCACAGTGAAGAGAATCAACCCCTTCTCAGCCAAAACCAGCACACAGAAATATTGAGAAACTTGCTACTTTGTGAAATATAAGAACTTGTATGGTTATTAACTGGACTTTACTGGAAAACACCAACAATTTGAACTCCCTCTGCTGAATTTTTATGAGCTACCTTTTACATTTACACAATAAAGAATGACTGGCAAACTAATTTTAATGTATGTACAATTTTTTATCAAGTTTTCAGCAACTGTTCCCTAGCCTTCCAGCAGACTTCTAACATTAGAAACAACATGTGGAAATAAAAATACAATTGTCTGTCCTTTTTAGGGATATAAATCAGGGCTAATTATCTTGGAAATTCAGTCTGAGAAGGGTAGAAAACCAGGGTTTTTTTGTTTTTTGTCTTCATTTTTAGTCTTTTGTAAATTTGTGTTTCACTAGTCGGCGTAGACATCAAAAATGAGCTTAACTGTGACTTCTCCCTCACTTTGTTGCTTTTGGCATCATGCCCAGGTTTAAGCCAGTTTTCAAACATTTAATTAATGGTTTTAGCCAAGTACCCAAATATGAAATCTTAAAATACTGTCTACTGAGACAACGATCACAGAGATTCAGTTTATTGCATAAGTGCAAAACTGTTACATTAACATCTGGATTTAATAACAGTAATCTGAACACTAATAAATTCTGTAATGTGCATTTGCTTTGGAGTTCCAGGATATGGAAGATTTTTGTGGCTGTGGCTTCGCCAGAGCCTCAACAACACTGAAGAGTAGTTTTACACAGCTGTCAATCTTTACCACAGAAAAGTTTGAGAAAGTTTTATTCCATAATTAATATTATGCAATTTAGGCTCTCAAACTTCAGGTGATAAAATGCTCAAGAAACAATGCCAGGAATACTGGTTCACTATGCTCAATCCAGCCACAGAACAACTTTATTTAA
The DNA here is from genome assembly GCF_963921805.1 of Phalacrocorax carbo. NCBI lineage: Eukaryota > Metazoa > Chordata > Aves > Suliformes > Phalacrocoracidae > Phalacrocorax > Phalacrocorax carbo. The sequence continues at coordinate 12,086,187 of NC_087522.1, read as the reverse complement.
AGAAGCAAACATGAAACATTCATGGCTGTCAAGTGCAAATAGACTTAATTTCAGCTGTTGATCTCTTCTTTAGGCATTCTGCTAAAAAAGTAGCAGATATATTCCCAGTAAGGAACAAAGGTTGCAGATTTACTAAACCAGGACATGAATTGAACTGGTTTGCCAAGTCTAATCAGACCTGCTCTTCTTCATGTAGCCTGAATGCAACCCTGAAACACACCTTACCTTCAGGTTAAAGGAAGGTCCCCTACCTTTAAGTGTTTCCAGGTGCTGATTTTTTTGCCTAACACTACAGTTCTGGGGTTTGTTGGAATACATCAATGCTCCAGATACATACCACCTCTGTGTATACCCAGAAAGTTTTGTACGTTTTGCTCTTCTTCCATTCTCTGGAGCAGTTCATAACCATGGAAGTTGTGTACAGCGTGGCTTTTTCTGTACAAGTGGAGCCAATGCTGTTTCATCTTAGAGGGGCCTCAGTAGAAATTTTCAGGGAGGCTTTAAGCTTGATCCTCTGTCTGGATTAGTCTGAAAATAAAACAATCCCTCCCACCCTCCCCAACAAAGTGCTTCTTCCCGTACAAAAGATGGGGAGGGAGGGGGCAGTATCAGAAATGCCAACGTTTTGGTACCAGCTGAACATCAGAGGCACACAGTTCCAAAACTGAGAACATTTTAGTTGACATAACCTAAGTTCCTTATTTTACTAAGCTGCCTGAGTCCCTTCCTAGAACCTGTTGAAACACAATTCTGTAAGCGCCCACTAAATGTTCTTAGCCACTCCCTTTGAGAAAGAAGTTCCCTTTCCTCATCTATAACTGGATTTATTTAATGAAAAAACGCATTTGGGTTCCAAAGCACTGGTGGTGCTTTGGAAGTGCTGTGCTGTTAAGCATTCTGGCGCTATGCTGGTGGCTAGCCTGAGTCACTGCAGAATAGTTCTTAAAAATAAAATGCTATATAGGCCAAAGTTTTACCTACCAATATCAAAACTATGTACATTTAGAAAAAGTCTAACATAATCTGTGAAGGCTTGCAAGCGTGACAGTCCTTTTTTAAAAAAAGAGAAAGTATTATTTAATCAAAGTAAGAATATTTAAGTCAAAATTCTAGGAGGTGATTAAAAACCACTCATATTGAATGGCAAAGCAAAAAACATCACAATAACAAGTTCTTAGCTTATGTAACAAAGGTACTGCATATCCTCAAATTCCTGTTTGGATGAGAACGTATCTCTTGGAAAACCTTTCGTGTTAACAGGGTTATAAAACCAGCACAATTTAAAGCAATACACTGCTCATGGAAAACTTTGCAGCTTTATAAAAACCACTGCATTTAGAAAGTTTTAATTCTTTTAAGATATAGCACTTACCTTGTATTTCCAGCCTCCTCCTATAGTGTCTGTTTCAGCACATTTCTGGTCAATTGGAAAGTAAAGATAGGAAAAACAAAAAAATCACAAAGATGTCACAAGGATTCTGTATTTTAGAAGTTACATATTCTATTCCACCTCAGGAATCAAAACCTTAAGAATACAAGCTGCTCTTTTTCAGCTTTTGCAGTTTTGTTCAAGTATCTTATTAGGTTAAAAATCCCTAGAGTAATTTCAATAAGCTCTAAGCTAATTTTTAGCAGCTTTCATATTACTGCTCAAATTCTAACACACTAATTATTTGTCTTTCCAGTAACCTCTGGCCAGAATAATAGTGCTAGAGGTGCATTACCCACTCCTTTTTAACTCAACTACAGTAGACAAGACCAGTCCTAGCTCCTTCAAGACCAGCTTGCATAATCCCTTAGAGCTGAAATGTCTTCACGCTTGGAAGTTTAAGTGCCAATTACACCTGTACACTATAACTTCACTTGATAATACAAATATGTTTTAGTTTTCTATAGATTCCAATATGAAGGAACCTTGATAAAGAAAAAGAAAAGGGAACTGTTCACAACCGCATTTTGGCTTTTTGCTGTGACAACACAAACATACTTGTTCTGCCATCAACTTTTCATATATATTTTAGAGTGTGTGTGTACATACATGCATATACAGACACACTGCATACTAAATTTAGAAAAGTTTAAAAAATCCCCACAGTTATCTTTAAGGCTGGCATTTATTAAATGCTGTTTCATACAACATTACTGAGGTTTTCCAGTTTTGGCTTTGAACCCATAGGTATCACCTAAAAAGCCCCATACATTTGCTCAGCCACACAGCGTTGCTTTTGTTTTTACATGCTGAAGCTGATGTTACTGTTTCTATACATACCAGTGAAAGAGGTTAAAAATTAAACATGTAAAACACCAAATCAAAATCAACACACATAAGAGGAAAAAGCGACAAGGTAGAAATGCCAAAAGGCCTATAAAAAAGAAATGGCCTACTGTAAAAGGTATTCCCCTCTTCCTTCCAATAATTACTTAATCAGTAATCTAAATGCTGTTTAAAATAAAAACCAAAACCAAAGCCACAATCAAATATATTATCTATCCAATAGCATATTAATTCATAATTTTATCAATCATCTAATTTTATTTCTAGGCTAACAAGCAAGGGCTCCAATTTATTGAGGATTTTACACATATAAGCACTAAATTTGGCTGAATATCTGTATAGCAGCCTCCAGTTGTAAAGGTTTTAATAACTCATTCAACAGAATCCCATGAATTGAAATTCATAAATATTAAGGTGATTGTCACATTACTGTATGACTCCTAACAATTCACCTGTATCATTAAGTCCAATTTTCTACATTTCTCCAAATGCAGCTAAATCGTGAAAGTTGTTCTGCAATTCTGCACTTCCAACAATGTACTACGGATTTTCAGCTTCCAGATCTTTTTATTTTCTTAATAACTGGTGTGATTACCAGACAGCACTCTGTCAAGTTTTAAATGCAAGTTATACCACAAAGATCACAGTTTGCCCTAACTAATTGCACAGGAAAGAAAACTTCAGGAAGGAACTAGATAAAATGTCAAACATTATGAAAATAATCTTATGAAGTGCCAGCTGTCCCTTTGTTGAGAGCTTTAAAACATCAATTAATTCAAAACCTGGGCATTTTTCCATCTTAAAGGGAAAGCTATAGTGTGAGGAAGAAGTGTAATCACCTCCCCATAAACATGTACTTTAGAACATGCTGTACCCACAGTACAGTGTAAGGTGGGGTTTTTTTCTTCAAAGCTGACTGATGTTAGTCTAAATCTTTCAGACATATTGACAGCAAAGTTATGAGATTGCACAGTGCTGTGTGTGAAATATGCATTAAAAGTTTCTGATATTTATTTCATGATTAAACCAATTATTCACTTTAAATCCTGTAGTTTTTAATTTCAGCTATATTGCCTGCTGCAGCCATTAAATCCTAGTATTACCTCTCCCAACTGCATTGAGGCAGCATGACAGCAGTTTTCTGCACTGCATACTTCGAAACCAATACAAATCCCACATAAACAGAATAAAGGCAAATGCATCTGCTGGCACAGGGGAAAGGCACTGCAGCACAGCTCTTCACCTCGCTCCCTCCCTTCTGACTGATGTTGCTCTCACAAGTGTTAACCGATTTATATGCATCTGAGATACAGATCTGTGCATACAATTGCTGCAGATACACTTGTTATTTCACCCACAAAGCTGATAAACCCAGTGCCATCTAAAACCTACCTATTTCACAAATGACACACCAAACCCCTGAACAGTCCCTGGTCTAAGCACAGACGCTCTTTTAACAGGTAAGTGAACCTACACTGTAGTTGCATAAGTTGGGTGATCAAGGCCAGAGGTCTCAGATTCATCGCTTTGAACAAGGGAAAACTTTCATTTCAATATATATATATTTTTAAGGCCAGGCCCTGCAGTTACGCATTTCTATTCACGGGTCCCGCACCTCGCCCAGGAGTTTGCGTGCCTTACTTAGGAAAATTTTAAAAAGCTAAAAAATCCGTGACCGCAGCGCACCACAAGGAAAATCTATCAGCGAGAGCACGGCAGAAGCCGGGCTGGGCAGAGCTCCAGGGCAGACACATCCCACAGCGCGATGCGAGCGGTGCCGGCACCAGCCCCCCCGCCCCGGGCTGCCTCCACCTGCGGGCGGGGGAGCTCCCGCAGCGCGGCCCGCCGGGGCTGAGGCGACGCCGCGACCAGGTCCGCAGTGCCGGCCCTGCGGGCATCCAGCCCGCCCCCGGCCGGGAGGGGCAGCCGCCGCTCCAGGCCCCCCCAGCGCGGCGGGCGGACGCCCCTCCCGGAGCGGAGCCAGGGCAGCGGGGCTCCCCTTCACACGCCTCAGCCTCCGTAAGATGGCTCTGCCCGACGCGAGCAGGCGGCCCCCGGCGGGTGTGGCGGCGCGAGGCGGCAGCCCGCCTCGGGCCGGGTGGCAGCGGCCGCCCGGCTGCTGCCGTTCGCCACCCCCCCCCCCCCGTCCCCTCCGCGGCGGCCGGCCCGACCCAGGGGGCGCGGCACTGCTGCCATCCCGCCGCGCGCCGGGGGCAAGCCGCCACCACCCCGCCCGCCACGTGACGCGCGCTCCCCCGCCGACCCCGCGCGGAGGAGCCCGGCCGAGCGGCGGCGGCACCGAACAACCGCTTGCCTGCCCCCCCCCTCCCCCGCCTGCTCACCCTCGCTCGCCGCCGCCACCGCGGACATGTCCTCTCGCGAGCACTGCGGCCGAGACCGCCCTCGGGAGCGCGCCCCGGCGGTTGGCCCGCGGACAGGGGCGGGAGGGCCGCGCGCGCTGCCGCTCCGCGGGCCCCTCACACGTGTGGGAGGCGGGGGGTGAGGAGGCGGGGCGGGGGCGGGGCGGCCGCATCCGGGCACTTAAGGCCCTCGGCGTCCCCTAACGAAGGGTCGTCTGAGGGGGCAGGCGGGGAGGAGTGTGACTTCGGCCCTGCTGCTGCTCTTGTGTCCTGTTCCACTGGCCTCCGGACGTCGAGGGAGCTGCTCCGAAAACGTTACTGGGGGTCTGTCCCCGGGGCCTGAGCTCCTCTCCCTCATCGGAGCGGTTTCTCGGCCGTGGCGCCGCCTGTTTTCCTCCCTCTGGAGGCGCCTGGCTGGTGGCGGGAGGGTCGCGCCAGATTAACCCCGTGTCCCGCCTCGGGGATGGCGGGGCCCGGCCGAGGGCCCCGGGGTTGGGCGGGATTCCTGCAGCGCTGAGGTGAGGCGGGGGTGGGCGGTGCACACTTCCCCGCCGCGGCGGCCCGGCCCGGGGCGGTTCCCACCGAGCTCTCCTTCAGGTGCTGCAGTCGCACGAATTTGAAATTCGAAGCAAAACTTAAGGTCGGCTTCAAACTTCGGCTCTGCAAACACACGGAAACAACATGGGACTCATAACTCATGTATTTTTCCCTTCAGGCTTGGCAATAAATGTCTGAGGTGATTGAATTCGATCAAACATCAAACAAATCAGGAGGACAAAAATGCATTTCTTAGAAGAGGTTTTAGAAACCTGATGATGTACTCTTGACAATGTGCAATAGAAAAAATATGCATTTATTCTGTAAGTAGAATATGAGCATGCACACACATAATAATTTGTTGCATGTGTTGTGCAACACTGCACACAGCAGTGAATATCTTGCCAATGAACAGACTTTTACTAATACTAGTACTGTTCTGTAAGTATACTGCATCATGCCCATAATTATGCAACTCTGCTTTCAGTTTGTATTTTTTTAACTCACAGATTAAGAACGGAGCTGCCATTCAGTGAAACATTCTAATATAGCTTTTTTATTATTTGCAATTTACTAGTGTCCAGGAGCTTGCTAGGAGACTATGTTGTGCTTATGCTACATGGTAACAAATCAAAACATGGTTCCCTACTCCAAAGGGTTTTTCGATGTTTGTTCAGAAGTGAAACCACAGGCATATGTAACACATGCAGCCATAAAAAAAAAAAACAACAAAACCAACACTCAGGTTTTAATTTCTTACGGTTTTAAGACGCTAAACAACATTCTGATATGATTGTAGACTAATGCTTTGACGTTAAAAGAATTACTTGTTCAAATCATTTTGATGGGCTGGAAGGGTTATTATTTGGTTTGCTTTTTAAAAGAGGGCACATATCTCCTGCACTCCTCTAGAAGACAGTTAGCTAATCAGATTTTATCCGATTTCAGAAACAAACTAAAACCAGCAGTGACTCGGAAACTTAGCCATGTACTGTGTAAAGATCTCATTAAGACCTCTAATTTGCTCCAGATTTACTTCTGTCACCTTCCAAATAAAATAGTTCAGATGTGAGTCTGCTGTTAAAACCAGAAATATCAACAACTACAAGTACTCAATTTACTGTGTAGCATTTAATTAATCAAATTAGGATTATAAACAAAGTGAAATTGCATAAAACCAATTTATATCTGAAATTTCAGCTTTTTAAGAAAATGGAAAAAAGCATTATAATAGCACAGAGATTAAGATCTTAGCCCTGCTTTGCCATTATGTTATTTGGAGAGGGTCCTAAAACTTTTGTAGCTAAGGCAGAGAAATTATAAACATATGAATTCAGTGGATGTCTATTGTGTCCAAATATCATTTTCTCAAACTGAGAGAAATGATACTCTAAATTCAGGAGGGGTTATTACGTAAGACCAAACAGCTATTGCTGTTAACAAAAACAGCAGAAAAAGGAATAGAGATGTTAGGGAAGTAGGTGAGACTGATACAATTAAAAAGAACTGTGCAGTCGAACAACAATTGGAATACCATTAGTTCAAGGCTTTTTTGCATGGAAAATGGGTTTTTAACGTGGTCAGAAATTTTTAGGGATTATTTAAAGATGTTTACAAATGGATTTTTATTCAGCAGTATTTGTGTTTAAACACAAACTGGGGATTCAACCAAACATAGCTACATCTCTACTTTTTACATTTAGTCTCTTAAGAACGAATCAAGGAGGCTTCATCAAGTCATTCCAATGACCATGCCTTGAACATGCATATTATCCTTCAAAATGACTGAACATTTGGTGCTGCCCTCTCCTATAACATGTAATTTTTTAATGTTTTGGGAGTAAAAAGTTGGTCTAGAGAGTTTTAGGAAAACTAATAATTGAACAACAACAACAAAAAATCTTCACCTACAAATTCAATAGTGCACACAAAACTGAAAGTAATTGGGGGAAAACAGATTTATAATGTAAATTCTAGCAAAGAATTCTGGGTGTGAATGGTATTGAAGATGAGATGTCAGATAATTAGGCCAAAGAAATTACGTTAAGACTTCTTTTCCCCTTCAGATGCACTGAATAACAGGAATACTTGCTGTATTAATCTTCTTGGAATGGTTTCCTTTCACAAAGAATTCTTTTGTTTTCCTGAAAACACAAGACATCACTACAGAGAGATTATGTTGACAAAGTTCAATCTGCCTCTTCACCTTTTTTTCCTTTAAGTTAGCCAACACAATTAAAAAACAGAAACATAAGAAGATTGGCTGTGATTTCAGGTGATGATAACATACAAATCGTATTTCTATCTTGTATATAAGAATTGAAATTACTTTGACTATTCTGTGACAAGGAACACTATAGAACACTAAAAACCTGGGGAAAAAGTATCAGAGGCAAAGGTGTATTAACAGGTTGACATTAAACACAGTTGGTACTCATTTCTTGAAGGTATTTGTGCTTTTTAAAACAACATGGTGATAATAGCTTGTGAAATGGAAGATGCATTTAATGTAGCAGCATATAACTACTTGAAAACAGTTTCTCCCATAAAATCACTCTATGGAGATTGTCCAGCTCCACACAATAGCTCTTGTCTTTTGAGCACCACCTTTCCTGTCTTGGGCATGAACATGTACAACACTTCCTTCTTATTACAGAAAAATTCAACTACAGCACTCAGCATTTGCCTCCAAGAATAACAATGAGCTCTATATTCCCTTTCTTACAATACAAGTAAGCATAAGAAACAGGTACAATCGTTTTAACTGCTAGAGTAATGCTACTGTTCGAAAAGATGGACCTGACTCTCTCTCTGTTGCTCTCAAACTAGTGTCCTGCTATTAGAAACTGCTAAACATGAAAAAACACAAATGACACAGTATCAGTATTTTAATAGCCAAATTAATGCCCAAATTAAAATAGTTGCTGTGATTTATAATAAATATGTGCTTCATTGTGCAGTTGTAAGCTGTATATTTTAGGGAAGGATTGTTTATTTAATGAAACAATGCAAAAAATTTTTTAGAAATTACTCAGAAACTACAGATGCTTTTCAGTTCCAGTACAGGCTTTATATAAAGAATTTGGTTGTTCTAGAGATGTAAACACTGTGTTCCAATTTGTTATTAAAGAAAGACAATTCATTATTTAAAACATACAATTAAAATATTCTGCAATTAATTTTAAAATAGCACAAGAATTATCAAATCCACACATACAGTTTTGTGTGGTTTTACATGTCAAACTCATATCAAATACAAGAAGTAGTAGTAAAATCATCAGTGTACTTGTCTGAGATGTATCTGTAAAAATCTTGTATATGACACCCCAAAGTCATCGGATTTTTTCCAAAAGCTTTCCATCAGCTCAGCTCTTTTCTCAAGCATATTAGAAGAGAGAGGGTTTATTATGTCTTCTAGACCAACAAGTCCATATATGGGTAGATAAAGAGAAGACATTGTTGTCCAGAAATACTAAGAATATCTTGCTGTCACTCCTGCCTGTATGTATAGCTTCATATGAACATGGAATTTCACTGCTGTTAATGCACTAGCCAGTGCATCCGATTGACTAATTATCAATAATAACTTGCTACTGTTGTTTATAGGAATATTGTCTTACAGTGCGTGTATTCTGCAGGGCTTCTGGTCTATTGTTCTTTTTCTGATATATAAATATTTGGTAACTATATACAAGAATCAAGCTAGCTTTCTGGGAAGGAAATTCATATACACCACTCAATAAAACCACATTCTGTGTAAACGCTAGCGAAAAGTGTTAAAAAATGTTAGTGTACATTTTCAAGTAGTGTTTTTTTTGTTTTCCTAATCTTCAGGACTGTGATGTTCATTTGTAACATCCTTCTCAAGAAAGCACTTGAAGCCTGTATCTGCTAACCCAAATAACTGAAGTACTTTGTTTAAAACATGGCCAAATTTATGCGATTTCAGAGACAAGCTTTTACTCATATGTTACCTTGCCAACCACAGTTGTCACCAACTCAGATGAAGTGTATCATACAATTATACCTCTCTACAAACAGAAATGCCATGTAAATTAATTATATTAAACATAAGAAATTTTATTTATTTTTGTTATTTATGGGTATAAGAATATCTTGAAGCTGCTAAGAATTTTTTAAATGCTGCTTTACAACATGTTTGAAATATACCTTTACTGAAGTACTGAAAAGAATATGTTCATATACATAAAATCAATTTCTGCAAATGAGATTAAAAATGAAGCATTGCAGAGAATTTCTGTAAATCTGCCTTTACCCGAGAGCACCAGGGAAGCGCTTTGGGTTTTTTCTGTTCAGTTTGCAGTTAGTACATAGGGTATGAGGTTTTTTGCTCAACATGAATGTTAATTGAATGATTAACATTTAAGAGGTTTAATTACATGTCATTAGAATTCAGATGCTGAGAAAAGCGTTTTGTAATACTTGTTCACTGCTCCAGGTATTTCTGTCAGAAAGAGGTTCCAGTTTTTCCAGCATATCTATGTAGTATCCACAATCCACAAAGCAACAATTAACATCAAAGCTCAAGATAAGTTCAGCTATGGGGTATGACTGCAGGAGTTGCTTGTTGTTAGGAAATTCTGATCATGTCCAAGCTGGAGGGTAAAAGAAGATATAGGGGAAACTTTCTAGTAACGTTGCAGAGTGGTTACCTTATTTTCACTTTCCAAAGAGAAAAATCCCTATTTCTTTGAGTAGGCCCTAAAGTAGGGGATATTGTTGTCTTTTGCAAATATATACAATCTGTGCTCTTTCATCATTTTAGGCAGGTTATATCCTCAAAGATTTGGACTACCTGCAGAAAAATCAATGCAATTATTAGCCTTGGCTCCCAAAGCCAAGTGTCAGCTACATATTTGATGCAGGATATTTCATGTCTTGGTAGAATTCATAGAGTAAATATAGTTTTGCTGTGTAACTTGCAGGATTACAGAATAGTAGTGCACTTAGCTTAAAACTGAGCAGTAATTATTACATTCCATTATATTCCTCAAAGGCCTGAGGTCAAAATAAGATTTACAAAACATGCTATACAATGTGAAAATTACTGCTTTCTCCAAAGGTCTTTTTGAGTTATTTCAAATAACTGAGGGGAAATGTGGATAAGATGACTTCTTGATACAGTGGTATTTGGATTTGATTAAGCCTCTAACACTCCTGTTACAAAGGCTTTTACAAAATGGCAGCATAGTTAAAAAGGGGTGGTTCTCTCACAGGTGAACAACTTCCATAGGAAGGAACAACTTCCATAGTTCCATAGGAAACAGAGGACGGGAATGTTTATGCGAAATGTCTCATTGTAGGTACTCTTAAAGGGAGGATGTTGATCTAGATGGACTTCTAGCGAAAACCGCAGTACCATTTCTTATCTCTGCATGACGAGGAAATAAGAGAAAAAGACAGCATTTATCAACAAATTAGCTAAGAACAAAACCAAAAAAAATGACAAAAACCTCCCACCAGATAACTGGTTAAATTAGTAGGTTAAATAAGTATATAAACCATTATTAATTTGAAACAGCCATGTTACAGAAACAGTAGGCTGACCTTACCTCTGCCATAATTTTTTGGTGTTCTTTAGAGAAAGTTACCATTATTTTAGCCCAGTGATTTTACAGCAAGGACCTGATGTCCGGAAGCAGTGGTCCTGCAAACAGTTTTAGTCTCCATTGCCAACTGTAGTCACACTGACCTTGTTGCATGGAGCTCACTGGAGGTCACCAGTGGGTCCTTGTAAAAGGAAACAATATTACACTTAGCGTTACATTTGAGAATTATAACTCATCAACATTGGCCATTATGACATTAGGTTGTAGCACTAGCAAACAGCAGTTATTTATAACAATTGCAAATTCAGTCTTGCACTGAAGCTTGAATAGTCTGTCATAAGAAATAGATATTTATTAATGGCATTTAAATTGTAGTTTTCCATTTGTGTTTGATGGTTGAATGTTAATGATGCTAAGATTAAAAGTTTAGAACCTGTATTTTTACTTTCCCCAGATTAAAGAGCAAACAAACCAAGTAGCAAACATTAAAGGCAAACCTTCATTAAATGTCTCTGTTTCTGAAAGACTGAAAATATTTATAATCTTCTGAAATTCAAAGTTAAGGGTAGAAATAAATACTCTTCTTGAGCCTTTTCTTAACCTGTGAAAAGTACTGAGGTCTGCACTTGATCTGCTTTCAATGGTGATAATAATGCACAGGTTGTTATAATAGTGTTTTGTTTAAAAAGCAGTCATTGTCATCAATTGTAACCCAATTGGCCAAACTTTTTCTATAGCTAGATTTTTCTATAGTCCCTTAACAGAAGATGTATCTGTAGTATTTGAAATATTACCATACACAGCAATTTCTTATATTTTTTGAATGGAGTTTGTAATTTGCTGTAGAAATGTTACATGTTATCTTCTAAAAAACAGAAGAATGGCTTGACAAAAATGGTTCGTACGATCTGCCAGCTGTACATGTAGTCTGGATATATAGTTTACCCAAATCTTTCCATTCTTTTCTTTCCTGTAATCCTCCTAACAGCTTCCCTTTTTTTAGTTATTTCTTCCTATGGGGTACCTGTATCCCTTGTGTGAGCCCATTTTGCCTGCATTAGACTCTTCTGCCTTTCCTCTTGTGTAAGGTGCAGCCCAACTTTTGAACATGCGTGTATTCCATCTCTGCTGCCTCCTCATGCCTTTAAGCAACAGGAAGCATGCCAGAGACTGCTCTTCTTTCATGTCTCAGCCATAGTCCTGCAGTTTTGCAGAAATTGGAAGCTAGCAGGGATGACATTGAGTTGGCAACAGGAGTCTATCTACCCGTAGGCTGCAGGTTTTGTTGCCTGCTTCCTGTCCTTTTATTCAGCAGCTGGTGGAGGGAAAAAAGAGGTGAAAAAAGATAAAAAAACCAGCCTCTCCCTTTCCTCCAGGTATACCAAAAAGAGGGAGAAAGGCACCTTTGACTCTCACTACTGCAAAAAATTTGGGTTGGAACATGTAGATGTAAGGTGTAAGTCCACTGTAATTCCCAGGCAGTAGGTGAATATAAATGCCCAGGTTGTTAAAGCTATTTTGCTGATATATTAATTTATATGAAGCAAAAATATTCTTCAGTAGGTAATACTCCTTGCCAAAACAGTGGTGGCCTAAACAGTGGCAGAACAGTGCAGCTGCTCAAAGTCTGGGGGGTATAGCTAGATGATGGGGCTAGGCTAGGTAGAATTGCTTCTGTGAGTGCTGAGGCATCCAGAAGGACACAAAAAGATGTAGACTAATGTGCGTGGATTTGGGCCAGTGCTGTGTGAGAAGCAGTTGTTAGCTGTGTGGCTCTAAATGCTACTACAGTTAGCCTAGGAGACTTGGGAAGCTTTTGGGATGTCCCTTTGGGAAATGTTTTTCTAGAGAGCTGAAGATACCCTCTGTGGTTCAGCAGAGGACTCCAGAATCTCTAGTCAGTCCCTTGCCAGGAGGAAAAACAAAACAAAATAAAGAAGCCCTAATGATGGTAGCTATAGTCTGATTTACTGCTATCCAGTAGAGAAACTAGCAAGAAGATAGTATAATTTATTACCTTGGTGGTGGTTTAGCAGACCTTGCAAAAACCTTCTGCCTTTTCTGTAGAGATGTAGGAAAAGACCTGCTGTAACTATTGAACACGTCTTTTCTCTCCTTGGAAGGTATCTTCTGCTCCAGGCCACAAACTCTATGGGACCACCAATGTTATTCTACTTTATGATTTGTTAATTTCATTAATATCAAAGAAGATGGAGCTGATGGTCAATTCACACTTTAAAATGATTACTCATTTTGTTTAAGCAAGTTACCAGTGTAGTGTGTTTAAATTGCAGACACGTGGGAGCTAAGTGTGGGTTATTAGTAGCCCACAGTTTGTGGAAGATCCTGAACTCTGTCAATTGCTTATCTTGGTCTTCAAGAATAAGAAATTCTGAAATTTCTGGTTCTGCATCAAAGCATTTGAGGAGAGGGTGTTTGCAGTGGGGATGTTTGGCAGCCACCCCTTTATGACTAGTTAAATGAGAAAGATGATTTCTCACACAGAGAAGTAGCTGATGTAATTTTAAATTTTGTCAGAATGCCCGGAGCATCAAACGAGTGTCTGATGATTGGAACAACATCCTTGGTACAGATTGAAAGAACTAATACAATTAATTCACCACCACCACAGGAAAAATTCTGGGATTTTTTTAATGAATGTTGAAACTGATGATGGATATACAAAACAAAGTGTATGATACTCTTGCCTTTTCCATGATGCACATTCAATTTCTCATGTAAAGCTCAGGCCTGAGAGGCAAAAAGCCCTTACTTTGGTACATGGGAGATGGCAGCTCTCCTAATTCCTTACTGGAGACTGGAGAGTCCATGGGCTACTTATCCCAGGCAGTAGCTGAGACCTTTTCCCAAGGGATGCAGATATCTCAGTGCTCATCTTATTTTGTTCTAGAGCATTTTGAAATACAGTTATAATGAAAGCTTGGCAAAAGAACGGTTTAAAATGTAAAAATAGCAAAACGTGCGGAGGCTGCTGTTCATTTTGTAAGTCAAAGCTTGTGACTGAAGAATGCTGCTTAGCAACAGATGGGGAAAACTGAAGGTGATCACATCACTTCGCACTCCCTGAAAATTAATTATTCATGTTCATCCTACCTTTTAAGCACTGTCCTTTTCATGTCCCTGTTCTGCTTGTTCCTTGGGATTAGGACTATGTAACTGGCTCAGTTGTGTCACCCATACTCACACTGATACAGCTGTGATTCAGCTGCAGAGCTCTAGCTCAGGCGTCTTCAGTTCTCTGACCCACTATGCTGTACATAATGTGTGCTGATCCCTATGGAATAGAACACAAAGGTGTCCTAGGAAGGAAAGGAGGACACTGCAGACTACGCAATTTCTGTAAATGACTGTTCTATTAAGCACACACTTCTGTCTCAACTAGCACCATTCACCACTGACCCTTGCTGTAACTCCTCCACTGCAACTTCTTCTTACACCTAGTTCACCAGCAGTTTGACTTCATATGTCTTTTTTTATGCTTTCCAAGAGCAGTGTGTTGCTTTTGTTTCTAAGTTGGATATTCCTTATGAAATTAATAAGATCCCAGATTGAAAAAATAATTTTGTAAATATTACTAATGAAATATTCTCAGGTTGTGGCATTTAGGAAGCCGTAAAGTTCCCATTTGATTCGCTTGCCACTGTCATCATCATTCAGCATGCACAGGGTGGAAGCATAAATACAGTTTTATAAGTTGTATTTATCTGCAGATGCTTTGCCTGTGAACCAGGACTTACGCTGACCAAGTCATTAATCAGTTTGGTAGGCTTAAAATATAAGCATCTCATACCCAACTGAAAAATTAATTTGCATAAATAGTTACGAAAGAAGTGATTTGTATTCATATTTAACTGGTATATGCGACCAGATGAGATCTTGCCTGACAGGTAGTAAAAAGTCTTTGATAGGATGTTTGTACTCTTCACTGGGTGAATTTCAACTTTTAAAATGTAGTTTTGACACAACATAGCATGGGAGTTATTTAGAAAATTTACATTTTTCTTTGTTTCGTCTTAGCTCTAAAGCAAGGCACCTTCAAGTAAGGATACTGGTTTTCTTTACATACACAGCAAAGAAAACTTCAGGGGGACTTATTCAAGATATTGATTAGGGATTAAACAGATTATAAGAGGTTTTTTTTGTAAAGGCTGTTGTCATGTATTGATTATGCTTATTACTTAATAAAAGCATGCTTAAAGACTTGAGTTTTCAAAGCCTAAAAGTTACTACCTCCCTCGTTGTATGCCTCAGTGGCATATAAATAAATTTAAACAAACAGAAAGGATAATATTTTTTATAAAGGAACTAGAATAGCATTTATCAATATGAAAGTAGGCCCTAATAAAAGCAATGGATATTTAAAATTTCTGAAAGAATGCACTGTAAAAAAGATCATCTTGCGATGTGATTTGTAGGAAAGATATACTTTATATTACATGCCATAATTATTTAAAACAATGCATACTGGCGCCCTCAAGTTTTCTCACGTAGCAGGGGTAGGTGACTGTATGCTTTAGAGAGTTACAAAAAAGTGCAGTTAGGAAGAAGTGCAGTCTGTACACGTATCTGCTACATGATTCTATTTTAAGAGATTCAGGATGAAAAGTAGAGTTATGAAAGTGCTGGTTATGACTTTATAATCAACGTATATATGACTAGCCGTGCTGCAGACGACCAGAGATGGGGCTTGCCTGATCCTATTTCTCTGACACTGGACGAAAAAATGGATGTGTAGGGAAGATTAGATGATGTATTCCCAGAGACCACCAGCTTGTACCTTATGGACTTTCTGAACCATATGTGGTGCGGAGACACGGACAATTAGCATACAGTGTTGCGAGCTATTCATGGTCAAATATTGGTTCCAGTGAGGAAAAGAGGCCCATGTTCTTCTCTTGGAGATTGTGCAGGCTTGTAGTAAGAATTTTAGACCACTTTGGCATAGCGCTAACTGGGAACTAAGGTGGATTTGTAATTATAAATATTGGGATAGTCTTGATGAGCAAGTAGTCTGATATACGAGTACATTGTGGAGTCATGTTACTTGTTACATGTAATGGGTACAGTGAGTCCCAGCTACGTACACTATGTTTGGAAACTATTTAGAAATTTGAATGCTATTTTAATATAAATGAATTAACTTTTGATATCTATGGGAAATCCTTCAGCATTAGCAACAATTTTGTGCTCTCCCCATGTTAACAGATAGCTTGAAAGACAGAGCAGATGTTAATAAGCACAGTTACAGAAATAAGCTTAATCTTTATAAGCAATGAAAAAGGCTTGGCAAATTCTAATTTTTCTTAGGTCGATTACTCTTGTAATGCACTCTCATAAAAAGAAATAGAGAGAGAATCTAAGCTGCTGATGTGTAAATAATTGACTATCTAATTTAGTGTTTATTTTGTTTGCTAATAATCTTGTTTACTGACATTTTAATTTATTTTCTTGCCTTTTCTTTTTTTTACAGTTAGAATAAAACAGTCTGGTGTATGGATTATTTGCCTGCATTTGCTAAAAAGGTACATTGTAAGAACTGCTAAATAATTCAATAGTAAATAGCTAATGCAGTAAGTGTGGATTTTTACATATTCTCAAATGCAAAAGTGTTAATGTAAGAAGGGGGGGATAAGAGACACGTCTCCTCTGCTGAAAAGACTCTCCTCTCTCCTCCTCTTTCCTGGGTTGCATAACCATTTCTTCCTCGCCATTTCCCCCATTCCTTGGCTAAAGTTGATTAAAGTTTTCTAATTTCTATTTTGATCTATTTTATACAGTACTTCTAAGACACCTAGATCCTCTAGTTGGCGTCTACAGGCATTTGAAAAAAAACCCTCATGTAGCTGCTAATTTGAGCTTCCAAATTGAAGGTTTGGATGTTCAGTTAAGATGAAATTAATTGAAAATAAAGCATTATGTACCAAAATCCCAATGTCAGCTTTGAAAGTTAAGCTTATGATGAAATAAGACATTTCAAAATTGAAGTTATGGCTGCATTCTCTTGTCCTCTCTAGGCCAAACATGTGTTCATAATCCTTTCTACTTATTCATCATTTCGTAACACACAATAGCAAATTAAGTCCACATGAGCCTTTTAGATAAATAAAAACAGATCATAACTGATTTGGCCCTGATCCTATTTTGGAATCTGCCTGTTTAAGTAGTGTAACCCTAACAGTAAGGGTCAAGCTAATTACAGTTGTTTAGAAATCCAGATTTTCTAGGTCTGAGCTGGATCCTGCCTGCCAGCCTGAATTTCTCTGTGGTATTGGAAATTCATTCTTTGAACAAGGACTTGATCTGAAAAGGTCTGGCAGAAAAACAGTAACTTGGTTCTTGACACTATGGTACCACTTAATCTCCATTTTTCCTCTCTACAGGGTAGTCAGAGACAACCCAGAAGGTAAGATGAAACTGGCTTCTAGAAAGGTTTATTGGTGCATTAGTGCCATAGGATAGGTGTCATATTGGGTCCCAAAGTGATAGTGGAGGTGGCAGAATGCTTCTGCATGTGGCTGAGACTGGATTAGGGTGAATCAGTGCATCAGTCCTAGGAATCGAGAGAAACTTCAGTGTATGCTACTCAGAGCATCACTAGACACTTACTCAAATTAAGACTTTGACCTTAAACTGCTAATAAATAACAGTGTCTCAGAAGTGAAAAAGCATATGAAGGGATACCAGAGGTAAGACTTTTAAGGTATAAACTGGTCCACGAGTCAGTGGCTAGTTTCAATTTCACACTTCATCATAGACTTGCTTTGTCAGCTTGGGCATATCCTTTTGCCTTTAGTTTTTCTGGCTCCCTATTTGTGAGAGAAAATAAATACATCACCAAGTGCCTGACAGAATTAAGCTCTTAATTTTATAATCTATCAAGCAGGCACAGTACTTTCCTCATAGAGTCTGTTTGGTGTTTGACTAGAGGTTGTATTCTTTCAACCACAATGGGTCAAGTTACATGAGTTCCACTTACGTCCATAGTCATTAAAAAAGACAATTATTGTATTAATATAAGAAATCACCAGCAAGCCTGTGAGCAAGCCTCCCCCATTACCGTGCAGTAGATTTACTTACCTCTGAACTTTGTATGCTATATTCTACCTCATCTATTTGTTAGTGCAGACCATGTCTACTTCTGATACATTAGAAGAAACAAAGCAAAATATAACAGGAGCAAAAACAGAAGGGAAGTTTTTAATTATCAAACGTTTATAACCTGTTACATCTAAAGAGTTTAAAAAAAGTTGAAAAAGGAATTACTATACCTGTTTAAGTCTTTTTAAAATCTTGGTTTTGGAGATAAAATTTGTAGTTAAGTTCCTTGTTTAAACTGTTGTTACTCAAGGCAAATAAGATCTGTACAATACCTTGGAAAAAATCTGATGGCTGATGGTAGGTAGTCTTCCCAACTTGACTGAGAGTACTTGAAAGCTTTTTCTTCTTCTTTATTTTTTCTCCCTTTTTGCATGGAAGGCACTCCATCTCCAATTTGTTTAGAATCCTTGATCCAGTTTTAGGATTTGAACTTCTAAAAATTTTTGCATTCAGTAAACAAGCACCCCAAAACCACACTTATGTGCAGAATGCTTCAGTCTTGAAATATTGTACGGTTCCTAAAACTGCATTTAGATAAAATCTGTTCACCTACAGACAATGAAACCAGTTCAAGACTAAACAAAGGAGAGGAGGTAGCTCTGACTTGCAGAAACAATCCTAGTTGACGGTCCTGGGAATGGTCTTCAGAATTACCTCATCATTTATTCTTGGTGCAATCCACCAATTAAAGAGTTTTATATATAAAACCAGGGATGGGCTTAGCTTACTTTTTCAGGGTCATTTTCAGAGACAGGGACACCAGAGAGATGCAGGCTCATATTACCCAACACAGCAGATCCTCTCTGTCTGTGTGTGTACGTGCATGTGCAAATGCAAATGTGCAATGTTACACGCTATTGGCAAAGTTGATAACAAGTGAAGGAAAGTCAGAGATTCCTGGTGGATATCAGTTGAAAAATCCTCTATTTGGGTAATAATGCACGTGTTATTGAAGCCACTAGAAATATGTCAGGGATCCCTAAGAAGTTGATGGGGCTGAGAAAGAAAAAAACCAACTATATTTTAATATCAATAACACTTTGTGGAAAAAATTCAGATGACTGAGTATGTGATCATTCAAACCTTCTGTCAAGTGAATATTAAAGTGAAAAAGAAAATCATGGTTATGACTTCTGTCAGCTAGTGATGTGCAGTAAAATGCTAATATTTAAGAATACCCTATTTTACTGTAATAGTTGGATGAACTTTAATACAACAGATTTATTGCTGCAATTCAAGGCTTGGTTGAGATATCCTCACTATCTTAAAGACTATCTGTATAGATGGTACCTCATGCACCAAGATTTGCACGGGACATGCCTAAAAACTTTCCAGGTATTTTTTCATATTTGATATGGACAGGACTTTTCTTGGAGGATCTCTAGGTTTTTGCTGTTGTGGTTTAGCTGAAGGTGATCTGAACATTGACCTACTGGCCATCTCTGCGTTAGGAGTGCCTCTTATCTCCAACCAGTGGTCATAACATAACATAACATAACGTAACATAACATAACATAACATAACATAACATAACATAACATAACATAACATAACATAACATAACATAACATAACATAACATAACATAACATAACATAACACTTGCAGACTGCGAGCATTGTAACTGTAGTATGACATTCTGTAAGTTATAGAAAAGGTGGATTGATACTCTTCAGAATGCATCTGTAACAAATGAAATGTGGATTACGTAGACTTCAGCAGTTAGAAACGTGATAGTTTAACACAAATATATGTTGATTTTTAAAGACCATAGCTCTTTCCAACACTAAATATTCACAGATTTTAAAGATGCAGTGGGAACAAAGCGTATCTTGGCAATGGGAAAAGCCAGGTAGGGAGATTTCATTAAAGAAAATTTAGACAAAAGTAGGAGACATGTTAATATTTTTGCTGTTGCAGATCTCCAAAGTCCTGATATAAATGATTATGCATGGAATATGAGTTTTTGCAAGCTCTGAAAACTTGCCAGTAGTATTACTGCAATGTGTTAAAAGGGCCATGAGATATAAACGCCACGAGAAAGTTTGCAACTTCTGCTATCTATGAGTAAGATTCCAAGAATTTTGTTACATGTAAAAAATGCTTTGAAAGTTTCCCAGGGCTGGGAATAATTTATAAAGTCAACTGATTATAATTTTATTGTATCTATATTTGGCCTGGTTTTAATCTGTTTAAAAAAAAAAAATCCAAGACAAAAAAGAGATTTTTATGTTGCAAGAACTGCCAACCTGCTGCTCTGTGTTTTCTCTACATGTCAGTTTTCCAAGTGTGATGCGCCTCAAGTCTTGAGACCAAAATGAGAATGAAGTATGATACTTTTTTTTTGTATAGGCCCCTGGATATTAAGTGCTGGACGAGGCTCCAGTGCAGGCAGTCTTGCGAAGAACTCTGTGTTAGATGTGCTCAGTGGACATCACAAATTGCCGCAATATTTAAGCAGCATTCTTGAAGGCAAACAAATGGACAAGAATACAGACAGACGTTGTTAGGATAAGAGGAGCAAAAAGGAAATAGATTAGAACATTCCAGAGGAAAAGTAGAAGAAAGATAAAAGTTGGATGGAGAATCTGAGAATAATGCAAACACAGGATCATGAGAAAAAAGGTACAAAGGAATAGTAAGGTGTTAATTAAGTCAGTGTTAAATGATGCTGTGGGCATGAGCCACACAGACCTCCACTGCAGCTACACATTCCTCATTCCCTTGGGCCCTGTGACATTCCATTCACCCAAGAGGATGTTCAGAAGACGAATGATAATGTGCATGTCCCACTGCGTACACTAATGGGAACTGAGTAGCTCTATGCAAACAACTCAAATTAGAACTATGCTGCCTATTTTTAGCGGGGCTGAAATGCAGCAATGCCAAGTTTAGGCATTATGTGCCAATTTTGCTGGGCAAACTCCTGGGCCTTGCATCACTTGGGAGATAATTTTGTATATGTTTGAAGTTTGAACATCAGTATGTTTCTGTGGACAATAGGTAACAGTCACTAAAGAGAGAGAAACCAGAGCTATTTCACTGAATCTACAGCTGGAAATTTTTTTCTCTTCTTGCTAATCCAACTACATAGTATGTCAGTGTGTACTTGTGAGCTTTCTGAGTTCTGGTTGATGGAATTTGAGTTCAGTTGCATTGTAGTTATCAAAGAGAAGCTGGGCACTCTGGAATGGTGATTTAAAAATAAAACCTTTATAAATTTATAGTACGTATGTGGTAGATTTAGTAGTGATTTTGAAAATTCTACTGCCAAAAATCATAAATTTAGTCTCTGGTGTTCTTGAAAATCCTCCTGTAAGGCCTCTGCCTAAAATCCTTTGATCAGTACTTCCAGCTGTGGTTGCTAGCTCAATAGTTTCTGAAACTTTCTTCAGTCATCTTTGGGCCTAGCTCAAGTAAACCTTACCATCTCACAAACAAGGACTTGTGTGGTTTTACTTTGAGTCTCCGTAAAAAGACTATTTATTGTGATCTGCTGAACAAACTTTTGTGAGAAAGGCAGCCATTAAAAAAAGGCAAGTCAGTTGCAAAATTGTTTTGGTTTTTTTTGCCACCTGACCACTGTCTTTTCATAAACAAAAAGTGAAAAGAAAAATGAGAATGGTCCAAGTGCCATTTTGAGAGTTGAGGAAGAAGCTGGGAGCTCAAGAACAAGACTGCATTGCAGAATAATAATTCCAGTTTGGAAACAATGTCAATTGTTTAATAACTAGGGTCTACTGCTCTTTGATAGCAGATGATAAAGTTGAAGGATAAAAGAAGTAACACTGAGTAAGATGGGCCCTAGAAACGAAATCTGTATTTTTATTTACAGAAGGAAGCTCTTAGAAACGGAACTATGGTAAAATGCAAGCTAAGGAAATAGTATCTGTTCAACCCCAACTGAATGTTCCTAGGAAGACTGCTTTATAGCAGTTGTGGATTAAGATAATTTTGCCATGCTCTAAAAAATCAAACGAAAATTAGTACGTATGCAGGTCCATTTTGATATAGTGCAGCAACATCTTCTGTTTAGACAACAATTCACCATAGGAGTGTAGTAGCCCTGGTTACCCTTACTAAGTTCAGTAAGACTAAAGAATTCATCTCTTAGCTAAGTGTTGGCTAGCCAAGCTACTGAACATTTCTTCTCTGTTTTCAAGACTGTGTGGCTGAGAATATTTCTTCCTTTTAATTTATTGCGGAGAAGCTTGTAAAATACAGATGAAAACTCAAGTAAAAAAGGCCAGCCTATATGTATTAAAAAGTCTGAGTTGAACTCTTAACATTTTGTACTCAAAATAAAAAATGGCACTGAAGCTTAAAAACATTTGAATATTTCCTTGTATAACCTTATCAAAACATTTAGTCAGTCGTGTACATTCTCTCTCTGGCCTTTTACAATGGAGTAAATTTTTTTTTCCCCAGAGCCTACCGGCTGATTTCAAGACTAAAATACAAGGGAATAGTGCTAAAGGGTTTGTTTTCTACAGGAGAGTCTTAGTTCCCTCTTATTTACTATCAGTTTTTCTGAGCCCTCTTAGATATATATGTGTGTGCGTACATACGTTAGCTGCGTCAAGTTAGTGGGGAAAAGAGCTAAGTGTTTTTATTCAGTCATTATGATATTGGTCCCCTTAAAGAGTCTTAAAAAGAAGCTAAAGCTAAGAGATGAACAATTTCAAATTTTTGTCAGTGTTTCATAATTGAACCCAAAGAGAGGGCAGGTGCTCCAAATTATCCCTCAGCTACATTCTGGGTCACATTTCAGTGTGACTCTGGTCCCGTTTTTAGTGGCTGGGTTGGGGCTGAGGAGGTTGAAAAGTAGTCTGTTACCAAATACTTAGAGTCTTTGACATCATTCTGTACCACATAAATCATGCAACCTTTCAAATTCACACATTTTAGAACTTGAATCTTGAGTTAAAAATAAACAGACAAAAGCAAGTCCAAATTGCAAGGGGTACACCCAACAATTACCAGCCTCACCAAGCTTCCTGTTAGCATGGTTAAATAATTTTTAACTGAGCAATATCAAGACAGACTTTTCCCCCATATCTTGTAGAGGAGGGATATTATTTCTCATGGTTTGAAGCTGAACTTAGAATAAACTGTGAAAAAAAAATTGAAGCAAGAACTATTATTGACAAATATACATATCTGTTATGTCTTATTCTTGACTAGGTTGCTCACCAACTGTGGAACAGGATATTAGGAATGTTATTCAAGAGAGGAAGTTTTGGAAGGGATGACTACAGAAAAAAAAGGAAAACTGTATGCAATTGCAAATTAAGAAAAATTAGTGCATACATTGCCAGTGCGTGTATTTTCAGTGCAAGAAGGTAGCTCACAGTTAAGCTGATATCAAGGACTTAATACAAAAAATCAAAAGGTTTTAAGCTGAGTTTGAGTTGATTCTACAAACATCCAAAATTCCTGCTATGATGTCAAGAAAGAGTAAGCATGTGAAATTAGTTACAAATTGTTACAAAATCCTGGAGCAATAGTTTCTGAAGTTTTTGGTTTATGACCCTAGCTGTGTTTCTTAAAACCACAAATTGGAGAAAACAGATCAATTGAATATTAATTTAATTTAGGCTATATTTAGGTAAGAGCTAAGGAGGAATTTATCCTAAATTAGCCCTCATAAAAGGATTGTAAACCCTGCTAGCACCCAGCTTATGGAGACTGAAATAAAAATGGTCAATTGGTAAGGACACACGTGACAAGCTTCTTTCACGACCCTCAGTCCCATTTCTATTTGCTGTTTGGCATATAAATAATATATTCATTTAATAACTTTTTTTTGGCAGACGTTTGCTTTTGGATTCTATTCTACAGTCATAGAATTGGAATTCTGGATGACTAAGACAAGCTTTAGAGACAAATGTTTTTATTTTTAAAAATTAAGTTATTTGTGGTTGTCCTATCACTCTGCAAATGAGAAAGCCTTACAATAACAAACCCCCTCACATTTAAACTTTCATACTTTTTAGAAGAATTCACTGTTCCTTCACAGTATAGATGCTTTTTTTATAAGCGGTGTGGATTTCTGGTCAACTGGTTTACATTTAAGTTTTGCAAGCATAAATTTGAAAGGGATCAATACAGCTGGTACTAGAAAAGCCCTACTGTACCTGCTCATGCAGAAAAAGTAATTTTGAAGGTAAAGTTTGTTTTGGATAGGGAACTGCTCCCAAACAAAATGGCAAGCAAAATGTCTGCTTTGCAATTGTAGCTAGAAACTCTAAGTGTCACCTCTAGCAGGAACAGTAACGAGAGAACTTAAACCTAAGAACTACAACATTATCTATCCTGTGCAAAACATATTTGCTAATATAAGCTGCATTTGTTCCTAAGAGATTTTGGTTTTACTGTTATTCTAGAAGAAACCTCAGGCAATTAGAGCCTAGGACAAACTGCAGAAACAAGCACTTGCTGACTTACTTCCCATTAGCATATGAACCCTACTGGTTTCACATACTCGGTAACCTTGAAACATGTAGCCTTGGTTAGAGTGTAAGAAAGAATCTAAGACACTCCCAAACTGAAAGCAGGTTGGTTTTTTTTTTTTTTTTTTTTAATAAAAAACCACAAACTTAAAACATCAGGCAATGACCAGATATACAAAATTTTGTTACTGTTGATGAAAGCAAGCTAAAGAACACCATAAGGCCAGGGAATGCATCCTGAGGATTTTCATCCTTTACCCAAGCATTTTGCTGCACCTGCATACAGGCTTCATTATTTCAGGGTTACATGGTTTCAGGAGACAAGACCTTTTCCACCTTTGTTCACGATTACTGCCCCAGAAGGATGTATCACTAACCTGCAACCTAACCTAATACAGCAAAATGCCAAATAAAAAGTAAGCAATAACAACACAGCAATGTTATTTTAAACAAAAAGCCAAATCCTGTATTGAACAAAAAACCCCACCAAAAAAACCCCAAGCCTTCTAAAAATTCCACATACATAAAGACAATATAAATATTTAGCAAATATTATTTAATTGCATTATTTTACTTTGATCTAGCTTACAGCACAAAGCTACAACTTTGTAACCTCTTCATATACCCTTCATTTTACCTCATACAAGTCTAAGCAAAAAAACTCAAGACACTGACAAGGCTGAGATGTGCATCACATCTTGGGGGTGGGGAGGGAAATCAAACTCCACCCAAACAAAAACCCCACAGTTTGTGTAACATCTTCATGATGCAAATGCACGAACAATACATGTTTTCAAAGGTTGTTCAGCTCTTCTTTTCTGAATTGGGCCCTACAGGGCATGCATTCAGGACAGGTACGTTCTTACTCTGATTTTCAGTTCTCTTAGCACCACTTCACAAGCATTCTCAACCCTGCACATTTCTAAGCTTATTGCTTTGAATAAGCAAAAGTTTAATGGAAAGACTTCTTTTTCTGTTATATTAAATAGAATATAGGGCAAGGCAAACCCTAAGATCTGGATTATGAAGCACACAGACAAAAAATGTTCTGATATCAATCTAGCCAAAGGAGAAACAAGATAATTAACAATTTTTCGTTTTGTTATGGATGTATTTAATACTGAAATTTGCATCTGCAGAAAAATGTTCACTTTAGAAATCTGTCACAGCTCAGTGCTACACTCTAAGTTAACAAATTCATCACTGACACTTAAAATGCACAGTGAACGTTAAACATGAAAGTGCACAGTACAGTTTTTACTGAACCTGAATACAGAAGATCAATACTTTCTCCTTTAATGATGGAAATTATATTGATCTGTTGTTACCATTAGAATCGTATAAATACATACATGCAAGTCATTATAGATATTTTGTAAATAGCTAATATAAACACACTGGCATGTAATGACACAGGATGAACCCTTTTGGCAATGGCAGGTTGTTACGTAGTTGTCATATCACAGTTCCGTGCAGAATATATGTTTTTAACAATATAAACATTCACAGACTATCAAAAGATAGTTTTACGCTACACAGAATGCTAAAAGTTTTATCTTCCAGGTGACAATAGTTTTAGTGAATTTATTGACAGATGGTCCACTTAAGACATTAAAATGTAAGTGCAATAGGACACACGAAGAAGACAATGTTGGAAGAGCTGTCAACACTTTTGGAAAACCTTACTTAAAAAACTATTGCATTTTATGAGGAAATATGCTCTGGTATAAAAGAAAAGTCCCAATGGCATACCTAGATTTTCACTTTCAAGTGAATGAGGTAAAAAAGCTATCAAAACTGATTAAAAAGATAAGCATCTTAAAAGTATAAGTAAGGCACGCTGAGAATTAAGTTGTATTGTGCCACCACAGAATCTCTATCCAGTCTAGACCAAAGGAATGCACTTTGCAAAATCTAGCAAGACACAGCTGTACTGACTTTGCAACATCAAAAATTAAAGTATAACTTCTAGTAAAGAAAGCAAATATAACATAGAACATACCATACAGTTACAGTTTACTGGGACAAAGGTTTATGATGATGATCTAAAATTCATGACTGAGTCCAGGTATGTCCTCCTAAATGAACTCCTGACAAAAGACCATGATGTGTTTCAAGTAGCTCCATCACTGTCAATGGAAAATTGGCAGTTTCCAGAGACTAAGAGAGCAATAAAAATGGCAAAAGCAAAGTGATACACCATGCAGCAGGTCACACATATTAATCAAAACACAGTACATTTTTAGCTTTAACAAGACGTGATAACTTTCAAAAGAAAACACCTTTATCAATTGGTTTTAGCACTTAATTCTTACAAGTTGGTAGTGAAGAACTTAATTTAGTTCATTCAGTGATATTATAGAATTGGCTAAAGTGCTGTTTTGCATTTCTCTATTAAAACCATTTTTTATTCCTCTTGAAACTTGCCTTCAGTAATAGTTAACTCAAATGTTACAACTTATGGAACAGCATTAGCAAAAACAGCTGGTTATCTTAGACAGCATTTATTAAAATCTCTCATGTACTTTGCCAAAATACAGTGCAAGAAAAGCTTATCTATGCCCTCCCTATGTTGAACAATCTCATTAGTCATCTTTTGCTTTTTCCTTTCGATACTGCCTCTCCGTAGGTCAGGTGAATAAAGTCAAAGAGTTGCGTGGCATTGGCAGCATTACCCAAAATTTTGGAGAGTTCATCCTTTGGCAGGGTCACTAGCTCTGCCATGCTTTTAACGTGGTTCATTAAGGCACGGCAGTTTTTTGCATTAATACCTGGCATTTTTAATAGGAAGTCCTGAGGCCCAGGGTTATACTTGTCTGACTCTGGAAGAATTTCAGAATCTGCTGTGACAGCCATTGCTGTTTCTGCATCAGGTTGGGGATGGTTTTGTTTTAACTCCTCAAACAGTTCAGCAGTAGCATGGGGAGAGGGACACCACAAGATACGTAACTTTGGGAAATGGAGTGTGAGAAGGGTTAGTTTAGAAGTAACATCATTACTGGAAATTTCCTGATGTAGAGAGCCTCGTGGAATCAAGGAGAAAGATTTCTTAGGATCAAATTCAATCAGGAGGATTGGTCGCTTATAGTAACGGCACATAGAAACGCATTGTGTATACAGTCGTCCATTATTTAAGGAACCAATCAGATCACTGATACTCTTCCGTTCTACACAGATATCAGGAGTTAAAATATAATCTCCAACTTCTAAAGTAACAGGCTCAATGTCAATGCCACGACGATGAATCAGTGACGGAAGCTCACTACGAAATTCCCGCATATCCACTATTACAGTTTGCTGAACACTCTTCTGTTCCTGCCCACCTGAAGAGCAAAATAAATAGAGTTAACCTAACGCCTATGACCTCTGACTCCAGCTGTATAGTTTTTCTGTGTGCTGCCAAGCTGCCAATGCTTCTGTAATGGATGGACTTCACATCTCACCAACCTTCACAGTAAATCCAGACTTTAATTTTTCACTGTTATAGACAAAAATCAGTTGCCAAATTATATCCTGTAGTTTATGAAATATGCTCTGCAGTTTAATAGAACTATCATACTACCTGCTATAAAGCTTCGTATAGGTGACAATGAAATGCATTTAAATAATTTTAATCTGCAGTTTAATGTGTCAGGGAAGTCTTTAAAAAGTTGCCCACAAAACAAGATAATAAAGTTGATCCTTTTTATTTCCATCTGTTTCCCACAGAAATATGGCACTTTCTTGTAGGAGTTATAGTTGAGCCTCTTATAGATCTGTAGAGAGACACATGAAGAGACTGCAACATCAAGGCCACAAAAGACATAATAGAAAAAATTAGAGAGCATATGGTAAAGGAGAGCAGGATTACAAAAATGACAGCAAGCGGGCAGAGCTGTGAAGATGAAGACAGACCATACACGTCAAAAGAAAGGAACAAAAATGTGGTTAGAACTGCAAGAGAAGAAAAAAAGTTGCTTTATTGCAAAGAAGTAGACAAAACCCAGAATCTGCAGTTGTTTACCCAGGCAATCTCTTCTGCAAAGATCAAAAGAAGTCCCTGACTTCTAGCTCCGCCTTTACTAGCTCAAAGACAACACTGCCTTTGACTGTCTGTGGACTTCAGTTTTAATGTTTTAATTTCTCTCCACTCACTACAAGCAATACTAGACAGTCTTATAACCAACAAGCTGCCCAGAAACAATCCAAATGGGATCTGTCTTAATGGTAAAATACTTCATTAATCTGTATTTTCTTTTCAAAGGAAAACATAATTCACTCTCATTGCACAAAGGTAGATGGAGTGAGGGAGATGATTTTTCTTTACCATCAGAACTGCAGCATCAATGAGCAATGTGCCTATGACCCAGATGCTTTGGATGGGATTTAAACGCAATAGTTATAGGTCTTTTTCAAAGCTTAGAGCCATTAGCCCAGCTTCAAGCACAGCTCACCTGCTTTGCGTGTGTCAGTAGAAACAGAGGCAGGTTTAGCGTCTCTTATTAGGTCTAAATTTGTTTCATCTCGTCCTTCTCTTTCTTCAGGGATAACCATGCCGGCCTTCTCTCTAAGGAACCACAAAGAAAGAAACACTAAAAACTGCAATTATATGAAGAAAAAAAAGATCAAAGTACTTTAATACTCTTCAGGCATATGTAAAATTACATATATTTTAATATTAGTTGCAAACCTGATCAGATATCCAATTGACTAGACTTTCCAGATAGCTGGGCGAGATGCTATATTTTCATTTTCAGTTGTTAGCACTTTTTAGCATCTGATTTTTTTTTGTTTTTAGAACTCAGGGCATATGAAGGAACTAATGACTAGTAATAGCAGTACAACCTGGTGAGAAGACACTGTCAGTAAAAATACTGTCTTATACAGTCTAAGAAAACAATTGTTTTGTTCCCCAAAACAACTTAAGTCATATAAAAGCCTTAGAAATACTTTACAGGAAATGTCACCTGTGGACAAAAACATATTTACAGAAGTGAAATTCAGAGAAAATTAGGGAAAAATTCAAGTGGTTGCTGTTTAGTGTTTGATATTTAATATTAAAACCTCTAATTAATAAAGTAAATATTAGGTGCTTTGAAAAGGAAGGTTTTGACTTCTCATTGATTCTCAGTGGGAAAATACTCTTAACATCTGAAAAGCAATTAAGTTTATTTAAAGCCTTCACACAGTTGAGAACTTCACTCTATTTAAAATGTAAGCTTATAAGGGAATCACAGGAAACATTAATAACGAAGGAAGTAAACTAGTTTTGTTACCGAATGAGTTTTTCGAAGGCCTCTTTCTCTTTTCTCAGAGCTGTGAGATAGCGCTGTTCTTCTGTTGAGCCCCCATATATGAGGAAATACACCCTGTAGGGTTGGGGGGCGGGAGGGAAATGGATAGAGATTACAAAACTTAATATGACGTTAAAAATATCCACAACCAATATTTAAGATTAGTAATAGTACGTGCCTGACAAATTAGTATTTGCCTTAAAAAGGGAAGTGAAAACACATTTTTTCTGTAAAGATGTTTTCTGTAGATATTCCAAAATCAGCAACAAAAATTCTTATACCCAGTGTTCCCTCTTTCCCAATGGCAGATACGCTTACTGGAATTCTGGGACTCAACCAGAGTGGATTCAGATTTCAGTCAGCCTTTCCATAACGACACAAAAAGCAAGAAGTATAATGGAGAAGTTACTTTCTTACTGTTTTTAAAATCTTCACAGTAGAACATATAAATAACAAACTGAAAAATCTGCAATCATCATGGGTTAGGAAAAAACACCATCTAAGATTTTAAAACAATCTATTTGTACAAGGAAGCCGTAGGTTCTACAGAGAACAAGGTGTCATTCATCTCACAGAGATGAACACACCAACAAATTAAATTTTATTCTGCAAATAGGGATTTCTATGGAACATATAAGAATTATTAACTGCCTTGAAGAATTGCCTATAGCTTCTCAGCACAGTAATTTTTTTTCAGTATATTTTAACTGAGGTACATTTTGACAGACTGATAGGATTTTATTCCTATTACTTTTTTCATAAGGTTCATCTCCTAACCCCTACTTGCATGACTGCATATGATTTTCCTGCTCTGAAGTGTGGAACATGATGCTGATTAGGCAGTTAAAAATAAATTGTACAAATAACCTAGTAATTATCTTCATGCAATATACTTTGTGAGTTCTGCCATTTATATCTGCACTGCAGAGTCCTTACCTGGATATCAGGTACACAGAGACACACTAAATACTGCCAAACTCATTTCCATTTTCAGTTACAGTGCATATACAAATCTTTGACTGAAAAATTACAACTGCTCTGTTAAATTTATACAAATATTTTTCATGATGTAATTATAAAGAATTATAATCCAAAAGGTATATTTTCTATGCCAATAAATTGTGTTTCAGCTATACTAAGTAAAGTGTGTTTATTCTAGGACTTAAACTGCCATAAGTTATTTTCAGAGAGGCACTGGTATAACTACAGTTTACTGCATTCAAGAAATGCTATATCAGGCCACCACATAAATGAAAGATAATGCAAAACCTCGTAGTATATTAAATTTTAAGTTTCCTATATTTTAATTAGTCTGTAATCTCTATTCATAAAAGTGAGTTTTGCAATTTACAAGTATATCAAATATATATGTACACAATGCTGAAATCTTGCTGTCAACTAATGCCAGAACTGAGTATAACCGCAAATACTTCTAATTTTCTTTATTGCATTTTCCTTTACTTCTTTTTCTGTTACAATTTCTGGTCTTCAGCATAACCAGACATCAGGAAATGTGAAAATTCATTAAATCAAAAATGAAGCTTATTGTATTTTTTTTTAAAGGTAAGTTTCTGTTAGGGGGCTAAACAGGAATTAAAAGGTAGCTAAAGAAAATCACTAGATGCATGTTCTGCCTTGACTGCTGAAAGTGGACTTTTATTTTTCTTTTAAGACTAAAATTAGACTGACCAAGTCAACTTGCCTCAAAGGCTTCCCAGGCCTGCTTGCTTTGTAGATTTCCAGCTGCCGAACAAAAGTTAGTTCTGCATCATATAATACAACATATCTTGGTTCTACTTCATGCAGTACCCGAGTGAGCGCGTAAGGATCACTGCAACCTTGCAACGGATGAATAATTGTGAGTGGGTCCTTGAAAATACCGTAGTAACAGTCTGAGGGTAAGTTCACATGGAAAT